>NC_141687.1:809497503-810145360 GCF_964263255.1 Lissotriton vulgaris | reverse complement strand
ATCCAACACCTTCCCTAGGGTCCACGGGGACTGGAGTTAGAATAGTAAATTATACTTACCACTATCCAGCACCCCAAAGCGCTATGCGTTGTAATGGTATGCGTTGTGAATACCGCGTTGTAATGGTATGCGGAGTAAAAGTATGCGTTGTAACGTCATACATCCTTCTGTACACTAGTATCCTTGAAGAGGAACCCCTAACTCTGACTGGATACACAGGTACCCTGTAAGTGACCTGGGGTATGTGGGGCCTGGTGAGTGCATGCAGGGAGTCTCTCCTGCCTTGTGGGCTACAGGGTGCTGCTGAGGAAGACCCCAGGCCAAGGAGTGTTCTAGGAGCCCAGTCACAGAGGAAGGTCCTTGGCACAGAGGGCAGGCATGAGCCCACCCTCATTGAAGGGAGAGCAGTTAAAATCAGCTCCTGCAAACAACAAAAATGTAGAGGTTGTCAAGGTTGTCACCTGTTTGACCTCCTCAGGGGTATTATGGAAAAAATTTAAATGTATTCATTCTCCTACCTGAGTCTTCAGAAATTCACTCAAAATACACAAATGAACTAAAGGACATCCCAGCGGGAAAGGCGTGGGGGGAAAGAAAAACTCGTGCTGGCAGGGTAACGAATTCCGATGTGTTTCTGATTGTGGCTCATACAGGACACTTCACTGACTACCGCCTTGGAAGCTGTAATATATTCACAAAAGAATGTAAGCTTTCTAATAAGAAACAGATTAAGTATTCAAATGAAAGTATATAGGGACATATGTATGAACAAGCCCTTTTCCGATACCTTAATAGCGATTTTTTGCGAATTGCTATTAAGGAATCGCAAAATGCTATATATTATTATTATTATTATTATTATTCTGAGTTTTGTATAGCGCCTGGTTACCGATAGGCATCCCAGCGCTTATCAGAACATAACACTACTAAAAGAATGCAGGGATTAAGAGGAGAACAAAAAGGTTTTTAAAAGTTTACGGAACCTGAGAAGGTTGGCTTCCAAGCGCAGTGGAAGAGGCAATGAGTTCCACAAGGAGGCCACATTTATTGAAAACCTTCTGCCACCAGTTCTTGCCTTTTTCACCCTGCCAACCTGAAGGAGATGTTGGTGGTCAGAGCGAAGAGAGCGAGAGGCCTTGTAGGGCTGGACCATCTCCTGCAGAATAGGTGGGCCTACCCCGTGCAGAACTTTGTGGGCGATGCAGAGTGACTTGAATTTATATGTAGGAATCACAATAATTATTGTAATTCCTTAATATTCCTTAATTGTGAATCGCAAATTGCGATTCACAATTAAGGAATACCTTCCCATTCATTCCTATGGGTGTAGAGGCCCATAGGAATGAATGGGAAGACATTCTCAATTTGCGATTACCAATTAGAGAATCGCAAATTGAGAATACAATTTCAAGGTTGCAAGGGTGTCATAAGGACACCCTGATGCACCCCTGACATGAGCGTGTGTGCACGTGTGGCACACATACATGCCCTAAGGGCATGTATGTGTGCCGCATGGCACTTTGAAAAAAGCAAAAAAGTGCTTTTTTCAAAGAATTCTCAAATTATCACCAACTGCCAGTTGGTGGTAATTTGCGATTTCTTATACCAAATTCGCACAACTTAGGTGCTTTCTACATTGCATTTAAGAAATCGTAATTTGCGATTCCTTAAATGCAATCGCAAAATAGAGAATCGCTAATTTTGAGATTTTCTAATTTGCGATGCCCTTTTGGGATGATACATCCCAAAAGGCCTTTTCCCATTCGCAAACGGGACAATTCTGAGAATCAGCCCATTTGCGAATGGGAAAAGAACTTGATACATATGTCCCATAGTAATTTAACCTTATTTGAATACCTGTCAGAATATCTTATCTAGCTCAACTAATACTCAAAAGGGGTAAGTAAATGTAAGGTCTGTATAAATGCTTATTACTGTCGATTTAATAATCAGTTTGAAACATGTTAAAAACATAAACCTAGCAGAACAGGAGCGGAGTAGGAATAAACCAAAATTTCAATGATATTGAGGAGTTAATCTTTGACGAAATAAGGAATCCAAAAAGGAAAATAAATGTTTTCAACTTACCTCAGAGCAAATTTAGCTATGTGTAGACAACAGTAATTGTATAGCCTTTCTCCACTTCCTCTAGATTTCAAGGAACATAAATATTTCTTCCTTTCAGTCAAAACAATTAGGCATAATTAAATAATTTCACCTTCTTGAAGAAAAAATAAATCATGAACAACAGCAGTAGGCTTCTGTAACTTGTGTGTTTGGGAAGCAAGAATGTTTGTCTCCAAGCTGCTTTAATACCAGGAAGTGGCAGATGTGACAAGTTACTAATTGGAACATGACTCATCAGTTTTCACTGAGCCCTCCAGACACTAGGTGATGTTTCCAACTCTGTCTTTGTTTATTTAGCTGAATTAGAGCAAGTTAAGTTTTGATACTTAAATTATTATTTTGAAGCCTGCCCTGTGCCACAACCTGTATGTTGGTGTGTGTATATGTTAAATGCTGTAATGCCACCTCTTTTAACCAGCGTAAGATTATTTTGCTGTTTCTGCCTATTTCTTCCTGTGATGCAATGTTTTAAAAAAAGACAGTTGTGTAAATGTCTCTATGATGGTAAGGGGGCGTGGCTTGGACGCCGAAGGAAATGGCAGCGTGAGCTCGGAGCTCCGCGCCTACTCCCCACGTTTATCCTGACGAGCGGAGCTACAGAGCGCAGGACAGCCCGAAACAGAAGGGGCTTGACGGGGGAGCTCGTGAGCACGGGAGGAACTGCCGAGGGGCCGATTGCCTGAGAACGGACACCGCGGATCGGCGTTGGCTGGGCCGGACTTGGTGCGAGGAGGCTCCCAAAATGGCGGCTGCGTGGTAGTGCCGACCGAGTAGCAGCGAGCCCGGTGTTCCATCGAGCAGAGACCCTGCAGCCGGATGCTACCGCCAGCCGAGGAGTGCTGACCAGGAGGTGCCCCCGGGAGCTGGGGACCGGCGAGGCACCCCGCCAGCTGAGTTGCTGACTCGGGAGACGACGGGATTGGATGGCGGAGTGACCCGGGCGGCTGCGCCGAGCTGAGGAGGGCCGCCCAGGTGGGCTCGGCCCTGTGATCGGAGCGGGGGCCGGGCCTGCGAGGTTGGGGCACATGGGAAGGTGCCTGCTCCGAGACCTCCCCACAGAAGGAAGGTGAGAGGGACGACCGAACCCCAGGCCAGCGAGGAGGGAAGGTGGACTAGCGCTACCCATGCTCCGGGGGGGCCCGGTCGTTTTTCGGCGCTGGGCAGTGTACCGAACGGCGCAGAGACCGCATAAGGAGCTGGGGCAGTGGAAGACTGAACCGTGAGGTGCATCATTGGCCCGCCTGAGAACTGCGGAACAGGGCCAGAACCTGCGCAAGGGCACCTGCCGAGGCCCAGATTGCTCACGCCTGAATGTTCCGCGCAGACCGGAGGCCAGTACACGGTCACCGGGGCATGGGAAAAGAAAGAATTGGGCGGCAGATCCACGGCGACCCCGGTAGGGGAGCAGCTGAAAGCGCGGCGTTCCCACAGTGGGACCCCACTGCCTGACGGGAGACCTGCGGGGTGGCAGGAGGCTTGCTGGATGATCGGACGCCAGGCGAGGGCTGGAAGCCTGGGCGCTGAGCAGCATGGGGAAGACGAAAGGTAAATCGGAGGGAATGGCAAACCCCGACGGGGCGGAAGGAGACCCTGTGGAGCCCTCAGAACTGCAGCGATTGCAGGACCGCATCCTGGAGGCCTTAACGGCCACGGGGGACATGCTACAAAATGATATCGCACAGGTGGCATCGGGGCTAGGCCTGCTACGAGCGGACCACGATAAATTAGAAGATAGGGTTAAGGAGGTTGAAGTCACCCTACAGGACCTGGCTCCCGCTAATAAAACCCTGGAGAGCAAACTAACAGATGGCCTTGACCGTATCTAAGTCTTGGAAAGGCGGGCTGAGGACGCTGAAAACAGAAGCCGACGTAGCAACGTCCGGATAGTGGGTGTACCGGAAAAAGAGGAAGGGAAGGACGTGGTGGACTTCCTCGATAAGTGGCTCAAGACTGTGGTAGCGCCAGAAGGCCTGTCGCCCTTCTCCATCTTGGAGCGTGCGCATCGAGTCCCGTCCGGGCCGCCTAAACCAGGGCTGCCCCCAAGACCGATAGTAGCCAAGCTATTGCATAAAGACAGGGACCTACTACTGCAAAGAGCCCGAGATGCTGGCCCGTTCCAAATAGCGAACAGCAAAGTCACACTGTTCCCAGACTTTACCTTCGAAACTCAAAGATTGCGGGCCTCTTTCTTAACGCTTAAGAGGGAGCTACGAACAGAGGGCATTCCGTACTCCTTGCTATTCCCAGCTAGGTTCCGGATAGTGGTGGATGAAAAGGCGCTTTTCTTCAGCATGGCAACGGACGCTTGGGACTGGTGGGAAACGTATAAGGCGGGCACGGACGGTGTCAGGATCCGGTAAGAAAGGGAAAAGGAACGTGAACGAGCACCTGCGGGCCTGCGGAAGTCGCAGAGGCTGCGCAAAAGGAGACATGGGACCCGGAAACCAACGGCTTCACAAACGAAGGCTGAACGGAAGGCTGTACTTCAAGCAGCGGAAACGATGGCGAGGACCGGGGATTCCCAATCCAAGCAGGGCACGGACACTGAAACGCATGCCTCGGCTCAGGCTCGGAATCGGACCTATCAGGGATTCATAATGCCAAAGGCCCGATGGTGACACCGCAGACATCGGAGGAGATCCTGAACATTTGACTTGCAGCTAGCAGGTAGTGGGAGGGGTGATCGGTGAGAGTCTCCCGACTCGCAGATATGAGGAACCGGGGCTATGTACTGGGCTCACAGCCAGCTGCTACCATGGGGGACCAAAGAGGGGGCGGGGATGAGCCAGGTGGCATCCTATTCGGCAAGGCCACGCTCCATAGGCCCTTAAGGCAATCACGGTTACAACCGTGTATTAGCAACATAGGTTGGACAGTTGCGGGAGTTTGGATGGGAACTAGTAACTTGATATTGGGGCCTGTTCTGGGGGGGGAGGGTGCACTGTTGGGGACTGTTTTCATTCTTCGTGACTGCTGCTCCCGGGAAAGCTGGGGGTTGGAAAGCTTGAAGTTTTCGATTGGTTTTGGGGGGGGACACCATCTGCGAGGGAATGTTCATGGAGGGAAGACATCGACACAAACTGTGGGACAATGGCTAATGTGAATGTATTAAAGTGCATAACCTGGAACGTGAGAGGGCTTCACACGATGCAACGCAGACATAAAGTACACGCCTACTTACTTCGAAGGGGGATACATATCGCGCTCCTACAGGAAACACATCTCACGAGGCAGGAAGGGGTGGCGCTACAGAGGAGGTGGAGGGGCCAGATCTTTCACACTTGTTACTCAGCATATGCCAGGGGCGCCTTGATATGGGTCAGAGCGGGGACACCTTTCCAACCAACACGACATTTGGTAGATCCAGAGGGGAGGTATGTGGTGGTGGAGGGTAGGCTGAGGGGCAGAGACATTGTCCTGTGTAGCGTTTATGCCCCAAACATGGAACAGCTGGCCTTCTTTGCGGGACTGTCGGGGACTTTGGCACATTTCCTCGCGGGCCCGACCCTAATGGGGGGGGGACTTTAATTCCATAACGGACGTAATGCTAGATAGATCCCATCCACCATTGAGGGAATCCCCTGTGCACCGACTCACTAAGGGTCGGTTGGAGTGGCAGGAGAGTTAGGGGTTAACTGACGTATGGAGAGCACAACATCCAACCGACCGCGATTACTCGTTTTTCTCCAGATTACATGATCTCCACGTCCGCCTGGACACGATACTATGCTCTCAAGGTGTATTGCCGACCATATCTGGGTCGGAATACTTATCGAGAACAATCTCGGATCATAATCCGCTCTTGATTACCTCGGCCTGGGTGAAAGAGACACCCAGAGTGCCGACCTGGAAACTTAGGCCGGAGACACTCGAGGATCCGCTATTTAGTGCGGCCCTGGAAGAGGGTATAACCCAGTACTTTGCTGACAATGAGGGAACAACAGCCACTAGGGCAATGGAATGGGACGCTTTTAAAGTGATGATGAGAGGCCAGTGTATAACAAAGTACGTGGGCACGAGGAAGGTGTTGTTGACGGACCTGGACAGGGCAGACACCAAGTTGCGGAAAGCGGAAAGGGCGCGACCTGGCCACCCTGACCTCCAAGAGGAGGTCAGCTCGGCTAGAGAGGCGGTGGCGGTCGAGGTGGAGCGGCTTCGTGCCTTTGATCATTGGGCATTTATGCTTCGGTTCCACGTAGAGGGGGATAAGCAAGCAACCTTTTGGCGTGGCTTGCAAACCCCACGAAACGGTGCTCCCCTATATTAACTATAGAGGATGACGAAGGCCGCATTCACTATACCCAAACGGCCATAGTGGATGGCTTCCAAAAGTACTATGAGGGCCTATACAAAAGCGACCCGGGCGACCGGAAATGTGCGACCATAGCCTTCCTAGATGGCCTAACCCTACCGCATCTGGATGAGGAGCAGGCAAAGGAGCTGGGGAAAGATATTGACTTGGGGGAGATTAGAGGTGCGGTGAAGAAAATGGCCCGCAACAAGACGCCGGGGATAGATGGGTTACCCATTGAATTCTACAGCAAGTACTTGGACATCTTAGCGCCGCGACTCCAAATAATCTACAAGGAGGCCTGGACTGCGAACTGCCTCCCTCAATCAATGCGTGAAGCGATAGTGGTACCACTCCTGAAACCGGGTAGGGAGAGTGGCAGCCCCGCGTCTTACAGACCGCTCTCCATGCTGACGGCTGATTATAAGATCCTGAGCTCGATACTAGCGGCTAGGCTGTTAAAGCACATGCCCGACTTGGTACATGAGGACCAGAATGGTTTTATTCCTGCCCGGAATACGACGTTTAATATTCGAAGGCTCACACGTCTATTGGAGGACTCGCACATTGAAGGTCGAGCCCCACTGGTCCTCTCGGTCGATATCGAAAAAGCGTTCGACAGCCTAGAATGGGACTATTTATACAAGGTGATGGAACGCTTTGGATTAGGTGAGGGATATATTAAGTGGACGCGGGTCTTGTATGCTGCGGCAGTGGCGAGAGTGAGGATTGGACCCCTAGTATCACACCAGTACCCAGTGGAGAGAGGCACCCGACAGGGGTGCTCCCTGTCCCCTCCTGGCACTGACTGACTGGCAGCTGAGGCCCGGGCGGGACGGCCCTTCGCAGGGGTGGGAAGCAGAGATGGGCGGCAGTTTATTTCACTGTAGCCCGACGACCTGTTGTTATTCCTTGAAAACAATACGACTGAGCTGGAAGGCGCGGAAGGAATGTTAGAACGGTTTGGCAAACTTTCAGGATTGAAAGTTGATTGGGCAAAGACGAGCCTGTTTCCGATGCGGAGGGATACCGCTCGGCCTGACCATCGACCAACGCTTACTTGGGAGCCGACTTGTCTCAAGTACCTCGGAGTACACATATATCATTCAGCTGCGGATATGTTCGAGGGTAATATAGGTCGCTGTGTGCGAGAGCTAAAGGGCAGCATGACCTTTTGGGCCACGCTTCCGCTCTCCATGGCTGGCCGTATATCCCTATTGAAGATGATCGCACTCCTGCGGTTGTTGTATTACTTTCGCACACTCCCGATTTGGATCCCTAACTCCTTTTTCCGGCAACTCAAGTCTCAGCTGACCACATTCCTGTGGGGAGCGGGTAGATGCAGAGTGGCGCTAGCGACGCTTTCTCGCCCAAAGGATGAGGGGGGTCTCGCAGTACCGGACTGCGAGCTCTATTATCTTGCTGCCCAACTGCAGATTTACACGCAGGAGGTGGCTCGTGTGTATCGGGGCCCTGAGGACGCCAGGCTGAGGGGCACGCCACGGCACGTCCTAGCCTATATCGCCTTACAGCAGAAAATAGCCGCTCGGGACTTAACAGTGGAGCAGCACACGCTGCAACAGTGCTGGAACAGGGCGCAGCAGCGCACAGGAATTAGGCATCCATACGCCCCGGACATACCACTGGGCATGCTGACGGCGTTGCCGCACGGAGGTGACTGGTCGCGCTTAGAGCACTGGGAAGAGGCGGGGATACAGGTCGTAGGAGACCTTTACGAAAACAGGGTGCTCCTCCCGTTCCAGGACCTTCAGGAATGTTTCGACCTCGCACGAGGAGGCTACCTCCTACACGCGGCTGTGGTAGGAGCAATTCGAACGCATTGGGGGACGGGACTGACGGAACCTGAGACGTCCATGTCTTGCCAATATGCCATGATGGCGGCGGGGACAATCAAGGTGGTGACGTGCCTTTATATCAGGAGGATGCTTCGCGAAAGCCTGTCGCCACTCTCGATGCTAAAATCCAAATGGGAAACTGACTTGGACAAAGAAATCTCCGAAACGACGTGGGCCCAACTCGAGCGCCGAGCCCGGAATAGCACGAGGAATGCGAGATTCCAGATTATCCACTACTACGTACTACATAGGGCATACATGACCCCTGGCAGAATTAAGAGGTACTTTGGGGCAGAGAAGGCAGCATGCCCTCACAGTGCGGAGGAGGGGGTAGAGCTGGAGCATATGCTGTGGTCTTGCCCGGCCCTCCGTGAATATTGGCAGGCTATAGGGAAGACCCTGAATGAGGTGACGGAAAGGAACATTACCTTTGACCCGGCGGTGTGCATTCTGCATTGGTACCCCCATACCCCCAAAAATAAAACCTCAAGCAAATTCATAGACATGGAATTGATGGTGGCCAAAAGGGAGATAACCAGACAATGGAAGGCGAAGACAGGCCCAACTCACAGGAGATGGTACAACGAATTTCTGAAATGGGCGGTCTGCAATAGCACACACAGGTACCAGATGGCGCGTAGAACTCCTGATGCAAGGGCGTTAGAAGTAGCGGCGGCCTGGGAGGTATTAGTACAAGCCCTCAGGGATAGCATGGTGACAGAGGAAGAGGAGACCCTCAGCGCGAACAGGGACAGCACCCAAAACTAATTGGGAGAACAGCGCACATAGTCACTGAGGAGCTAGAATAACACCCTAGGTTGATACATCTACAGACCCTGAGAGCGGATGGTGGGGGGGGAGGGAAGGGGCTTTACACTGTTAAGGGGAGGGTTCACGGGGGGGTTACATAGATTAGGTAGGTGAGGAATGAAAAGTAGCCAAGCACACACTGATGCAACATGTGGATCCTATTGAACCGTAACCAGACATAGAGGGGATGAGGGATTGTTGCCACCCAACCTCCGGGATGTGGGCCTACAGGCTGTGTACAATGGGGTGAGGAATGATATGAAGCGACACCCAGATTAATATTGTACTTATATGGGCATTGGTTTGAGCAGTGAATGGCTACAATAAAAATTACTTTAAAATAAAAAATGTCTCAATGATGGTAACAAAGGTCAGGATGATTGGAATAAACACTTCTGGTGGCTAGAGTGCGCCACCAGGATCAAAACCCAATTTTCCTTACATAATATGGCTTTCTGGACCCAAAATTACTCTGATTGCCTGGGCAGCCTGTGAGCGGCATCTCTTCTGGGCAGCAGACAAGGAATTTCATAACCATGACAAATGGTTTCCTTGCATTACTGCTATGGAGCCTGTGTTGATCCCCTTGGGAGGCCAACTCAGCTGGGAGCATGTATGGCATTCTCCTTTGAGCTCTGATAATCGCTCCTGGGAGGGCCATTGCCGTGGGAGTACTAAATTGTCAATTAATCAGGGAGCTGCAGGGCCTTCCAGAGGTGAACAATGATGTGGAGGCTTCCCTGGGCCAACATCATCATGTTGCGCACAGCTGTGCATGAGCAAAAGAGCTGGAAGTACATATTTCGCAGGAAAGGAAGAAAGCGGGCTTCTACACTGCCATATCAATGCAGTGCTTGGAATGTGGGAAGCTTGCCATGCCAGCAATGGCAATATGACTCCCTTCTGGCACCCAGAATAGAGGCTGCAGGTGCCCTGCTTGTGAATGGAGCACCCATGTGAAAAAGTATACATGCCTGTGAGCACAGTACTATATATAAGACATATCCGTATGAGTATACCAATCCTTGCGTTGTACTTAGGCCAATGCCTATATATAACATAGAGATGGGAAAATTCCTCAAAATGAACCATCATAGGCATAAAAGAAAGTGCCGTCTGGCCCTTGCCAATTTCACATGAACTATTTAAGAAGCATCAACACAGCGGCATGTTTCCAGAGGGTCATGAAGATGGTCTTGGGAGGCATAGGTAACATCATGTTCTTCCAAGACGACATTCTGATTTATGGTAAAAGTGAAGCAGAACATGGCAAGACATTAAGTAGTGTTTTGGAAAGGTTGAAAGAAAAGGGACTAACAGTGAAGAAGGAAAAATGTTGTATTGGGGTGGAAACAGTTACATATTTGGGACATGTAATCTCTGGTGAAGGGATCCAGCAAAAGTGGAACTTGCCGAGAGTGTTGTGAGAGCTCCCACATCCAAGGATAAAGAACAAGTAAGATCGTTTTTGGGACTCGCCGAGTTCTATTACAAATTCGTACAAGGATTTGCCAGTGTGACTGAACCTATCAGAGCATTACTTAAGAAGGAATCACATTTTGTATGGTCTGATGATTGCCAGAAGGTTTTTGATAAGATTAAGTCTGAAATTGGGAAAAGGCCTACGGTAGGGCACTTTGATGTCAACAAGAAAACTGTGCTAACTACTGAGGCCAGCCTCAAGGGGTTGGGTGCAGTGCTCTCTCAAGTTATGGATGGAGAGGAGATAGCAGTTGCATTTTCCTCTAGAGCTCTCAAAGATGCGGAGATTAATTACTCTTGTATTGGGAGGGAAGCTCTGAGTGTTTTTTGGGCTGTACACCATTTAAAATTTTACGTCTGGGGCATTCCTTTTCTAGTTAAGACAGATCATCGTCCTTTAGTTCAAATCTTTTCATGCCGGCACAGTGAGCATATCAAAGCCAGACTCAAGCGCTGGAGTGAAGGTCTTCAGGAATATATTTTCCGAGTACAATACATACCTGGGTCCAGCAATAAGTCCTCTGATTGTCTCTCTCGATTGCCTGTAGAAAAGGAACAAAGTGAAAATGAGATTGAGAGTGTGTGTTGAGTTGCTGAATCAATATTGTCAGGTGAAGAATGGTTGGAGGGTGTGAAGAGGGATACAATTCTTGTTTCTCTTGGAATATGGACTAATCAAGGATGGCCTGATTATAAAACCTTGGATCAAGAAATGAAAGCATACTGGTCTGTGAGGGATAAACTGTGATTTATATGTGGAAATCTTATGAGAGGAGATAGGGTGGTTCTTCCGGTTGAATTTAGAGACAGAATAATCAACACAGCTCATGAGGGTCACCTGGGAAGGAGTCTTACTAAAGCTCGAGTGAGAGAAAGATAATGGTGGCCTGGCATGGATCACATGATTGAGAATGTTGTTTAGTAGTGTGTGTCATGTGCATCCAGTGACAAGTCACATATTCCCAATCATTCACCCTTATCTCCTGTTGAGGTTCCTGACGTTGTGTGGTCGAAATTGGGTTTAGATATTATGGGGCCTTTTGAATTGTTGCCCTCTTATGAATGTTTTGTCATACTGTTTGTGGACTATACCTATAAGTGGGTAGTCACAAAATGTGTTTCCTCCGTGAACACTACAACTGGTATTGATTTTCTCAAAGACAGTTACCGACAATGGAGTACAATTGGCATCTCATGAAATGTGTACGTTTCTCAAGGATCACAATATTGTTCATCAGAAAACAACATTATATGTACCTCAGGCTAATGGTTTGACTGAGAGGATGAACCGGATTGTCAAGGATTGTGCTCAGCGTGCTCTTGAATTAAGAATATCATTTAGTGGTGTGTTGAGAGATACGTGGTGGGCACACCGTATCACTCCCAATGTAGTCCCGCAAAAATCTCCTTTTGAGGCTTTGAGATGAAGGAAAGCTGTCTGAAAATTGAATCCTTCTTGGCTGCCTGTGTGTTCTGATGTAGGAATTTCTGATGAAGCAAGGCGTTTTAGAATTTCCGAATATCAAAGTAAATATAAAGCTAATTATGATTCCAGAATGTATGTGAAAAACAAGAAGTGGAATATTGGTGACAAAGTTTTGATGAAGAATCCAAAAAATACTTTGACAGGTAGGACTAACTTCATTGGTTTATTCACTGTTGTTGCCATCAAGAAAAATGTTGTGAAAGGCAATACTGGATGTGTGTGGCGTATGTCTAGGTTGATGAAGTGTTTGTGGAAATCCACGAATGTACACAATCTAGGTGGTCATAACCATTTGGATGAGAGTTTTGATCATAACCATTCGGATGAGAGTTCTTATAGCGGAAAATTGGAAACGTTTCCTCGAAGAAGTCGGAATCTTCCAGTGAAATTTAGAGATTACATTTTGCATTGATTTTACGTTCTCTCTCAATATATTTTTGTATAGGATTATTAAATGTCTAATTTAATGAAATGTTTTCTCATCATATTATTCTTTGCAGTATTTTTCTTCCATGTTTTAATGCTTGTTGTGTTATCTTTATTTGTTCATTTCATTATTTTATTATTATTAATTTTTTGTGTAAAGGAGATGTGTTGTAATCTAAGTTAGGAATTCTACTTTGTCATGGAACGTAGTGAGGCAAGCGATTCTGTGAAGGACTCATTCCAGGGCTTAATGTCTTACTGGACGGTTGGTGCTGTATGGATTACTGATTTACTTAGTTAAACTTGTATTCTTACACTATCTATTGTGAAGAAGACATTTCTACTACACTTCCAATAAGGATACTGATTTTATTCTTTTTTTTTAATTGTGATTTTTGATCATTTACCAAAACAAAACATTACAACTCATTCCAAGACGTATGCCGCATAGTAGTTCTAGCATATTTTCTCAATAGTTTCAATATTGGAATGCCATTCAAATCAAACAACAAACATAAGATAAAGTCCCTACAAAAGGGGGGCAGGGATGGGGGAAAGAAGGAAGGCGGGGGGAGGACAATCTTTCTTACAAGAATATGTTTAAGGAAATAGAAGTAGGAACATCATATATGTCTCATAGTGCAATAACGTACTCCATTCGGCGTTGAATCATGACACAGTACTTTCTTACATCTTTACTATCGGCTCTGTTTGTGGGGTGTTGCGGGAGTTAGACACCACCCTAGGGTGTAAGAGGAGTAGTGGCGACTAATGGGGGCAGGGGCCCTTGCTCTCTGTCAGCGTATGGAGAATCTGGGAAGGGGTGAGGGGATCGCTGTTGCGTCTGCCACAAGTAACAGCGGTAGACATGCCAGATGTCCTTTGTATGGGAGGTTGGGGGCTGGGGCGTAGCATAAATTTCAGTCTGTGTATCACAGTACGCCAAGCGACGCATCCACATGTCCTTCGTTGGACTGCTTTTCACCCCCAGTGCACAGCAATTTCCCTTTTCGCTAGCAGCAGTGCCAGAGCAACGAACCATCAGTAACATAATTTTACGACCTGAACTATTCCCAGTAAGGCCAACTTGGGAGAGGGAGGAAGGGGGGGAGCTATAATGTCTGAGATTGTTTGGAAGACATCAGTCCAGTAGGATGCTATCTGCGGCATACCCTGGACATGTGGGCAAAGTCCGCGTCGGGAGCCTGGCATTTTGGGCAGATGGGTGTCCTAGTAGGATCAAGTTTATTCAGCTGACACAGTATGATTTATGTCTTATGCACAAACCTGAGGTGGAGGAGTTTGTGCCTATGGTTGGGAGATACCCTGTGTATTTGTTCTAGGCAGCGCGCCCATTCCCTATCCATTAATGGTTGACCCAGGTCTTTCTCTCATTGCTCCATAGCCCCTTGATCCCGAGCCGGTTTTAACACCGAGCACGCTCTGTATAGTTTGGTGACAAGGTGATCTCTGTCTTTGTCAGTTATGAGTAATATGAGTGGTTGGAATTCTGTAGGGGGAGTAGAAAATGATGAAGTAGACGAGCAGAGTGCCCCAAGAAGCCTTGTTACCACAAACTTGTTCATGTATGTCAATTCAGTGCAAGCAGTGAGGTCGGTCATAGTTATGGCCCGTCCATCTGGGAAAAGGGAACCGAAAGTAAGCAGTTTTAGTTGGATGAGTTTATGTTTTACCACTACCTCAGTAGTAAGCGGTAAGTGCGGGTTCCGACACAGTGGGAGCTCAGGGGAGTACAGATTTTATCCTTATCATTTTCATTACATAAACCCAATTTACCAGACAAAAGTTGCAGTTTGTGAAAAATAACGTTTGCCACTTGAATAACAGCCTTCCCTTTATAGTAAACCCAACTGTGAGTTTTAGCCCCAAATATCAACCTTTCATCAAGGTTTTGCAAGTACTAATACCCTACGTGGACAGAATCTACTTCACAACCAAATGCCAGTAATGCCCGTCATGTGAATGTGGTAGCCTACACTCTCAGGGATTTTCACCTTATTTAAAGATACCCATTAGAACCATTCAGTGGCAACCACATGCTAGGGATGACCAACACCGAGTCTATGATGACCATAGTAATAGCAAGGAGGGTGACTGTACTCTATGATGCACACCTTTTGTCATGACCACCATTATGCTAGGCATGGCAAGAAGGATGTCTAAAATGCCCACAGTGTTCCGCAGGCTAGCCTGTGCCAGGGCCACCATACTGTCTACTATATTCCATGGAAGGCTACTTCATGCCAGGGCTCCATAATTCCTTGAAAGTCAACAATATTCCTAGAGGGGCTACTTTATTGTCCGGTCTCTATTGTGGCTAACAGGCTAACATGCCCAGAAATGCAATATTATGACAGCTCTCTGGTTGATTCAGAACACTGGCTACACATGAGTAATGAGGAATTGACAACTAATCTCTTAGCGACGATTTCTTCAAGACTGTGGGAAGTTATTCTCCATCAGTTTAAATAGTGGAAGATATTTAATGTATCTACTCCACATTACATTGAGATCTGTATCTTGGATGATTCATACATTTGTTAATATCTGTTTTTTGATTCAAGGGCATTCAGTCTACACATGAACCTTTAGTCCTGAAGACGGTCTTCTAGATACTTTACAAAAAAAGACCGAAACGTTGACATCTGCCCACCCATTTTCATCTACATTGTTATATAGAAGTCAATCATTGTGTTTTAATGATGATTTCCATATTTTAACTTATATAAGAAATGGGTCTTTACAAAAGCGATCATGAGACAAGATAATTGTAAAAGCTAAGGATCTCAGTCATTTTTTATGTTTTTGTATTTTGTACCCTACCTTCCTATTATTTAATTATATACATTTGTACTAGAAAGTATACACTCTCCTGTCTGTTCTTTCCGATTCATTCTGTTATAATTTGTTGCAATTGATTTTACGAATCAATAAATCTGAGGCCACTGATTATGGCCTTAATAAGTTGTTTGAAAAATGTATGTGAATTTTATTTGATGAAAAAATCCCTTGTAGGCATCATTACCTGTTATTTAGTCTTTACCCAAGCCTCCAAGAGTATATTGGGTCGCCCAATTTCATCAATAATATAACCAGTATCCCAGGATGCCAACGATATGCCAAGGAAGGCTAACATGTGCACTCCTTTCCATATTGTTCTTTCTATTTTCTATCTATCTCTTTTTGCCATCTTTCTGATTTTCTTTATTCTATTGTTTCTTTCTTATTTTTTTCCAACACTCTCCCTCCCTTTTCACCTACTATGTGTTTCTTATTTTGCTTCCTTCATACCAAAATTCCTTCATACCAAAATTACTTCAATTTTCGCACTTCTCCGATTTCTTTATTTGTTTTTCTTTCCGTCATTCTTAAGTTTTCTTCTTTTCTGTGTCTCTAAGTTCTTGTTATTTTTCACCTTCCTTTCTTTAGCTCTTTTTTTCTTTCTTGTGCCCATTCTTTCTTTCTGCCACTTTCTTTCTCTTCAACTTTTTATTCATTGCACTTTCTCTTTCATTTCTGTTTTTTCTCTCTTTCTCATTTCTTTTTTTGCTTTGTAACGTCTTCCTCTATTCTCCCTGTCCTTCATTTTATTTATCCCTTTCATTCCTTCTCTCTGACTCTTTTATTCTTTCTTGATTACTTACTTGAATATTATGGCAGTGTTCCCAACCCTTCTGCTTTTCAGAGTGGCGAAGGTCAGCATCTGTGTCACCGCCTTGCAATGGTGTATGCTCTGTTTAAAAGACAGATGTCAGGCTGTTCACCTTTGCCATTTCAATCCGAGTTCAAGGCAGTGCGACAAGGTGTTCCTCAGGGATCCACCCTCAGTTCTACTTTTTCTGATCTTTTCATTTGCGCCTTGACACAGCTCATTAGATCACATGGGGTGAATTTAATTAATTAAGCAGATGAGACATAAGTGCTTATCTCCATTGACTACTTAGTGCCTCGCCCTTTAGATACAATCCATCACTGTATTACAGCTCTTACCTCTTGGCTGTCTCAGAACTCGACTATTTGGGTTACTTGCCTGGCTGAATCAGTTTGTAACCTTGGATTTCAAATGGATAACAAACTATCTCTGTCCAATCATGTTAATAAGCTATCTGCCACATATTTTTCGTTGCTGCATGCCCTGCTGAAATTATGCCACTTCTTTCGCTTTGACTCGCTCCTTGGTGGTGCAGTCAACCATTTTGAGCAGACTGGATTACTGTAATTCAATTTTTTGGGGCTCTATGGTTGGCCTCCAGAACGGGCTGCAGCCAATTCAAAATGTGGTAGCAAAATTAGAGCCACAATGGCCTCTGCATTTCTCTGCTTCCACCGCCTTGGATGCTCTACACTGGCTAGCTACTCTCAAGAAGAACTTGTTTAAATCACTTTGATGCAACCACAAGGCTTTCTATAGGACAGGCCCCCTTTATCTTCAGCATCCATTTGAACACAATATACCAGTCCACATGTTTCTCTGATCGGATGCAAATATGGTTATCATCCCAAAGGTTAGATGTGAATATCTAAGGGGCCAATCCTTCTCGATGAGGGCATCCCAACTATAGAACAACCTTCCACTATCCTTGCGAGCCACACAGGATTAGTTAGCTTTAAAAAAGGCCTTAAAAGCATGGCTATGTCGCCAATAGCTTTGGTCTCTTATTGTTATTTCATCTCTCCTGTATTGGCATTAGTTAGCTACAGGGACACCTTTAGAGGCAACAGTGTGCTTTACAAAACAACTTCAACATTCCTTTCCCTGTCTCTGATTTTTATTGCCATTGTTTCTCTTTTGTCCCATTTTTTGGTCTCAGCTGCAACTTCAGCTACCTGTCAGTTTGACATGTTGATTCCAATAGACACAAAATGGGCCAGCTCCTTACTCATGGTTGGATGGCTTTCTTGTCTATCTCACTTCCATGCTCCTGAATTAGTTGTTTTTTCTTCCTTATTCTCGGGGTTGTTCCACCTAGGAGGATGTTACATTGTTCTGAGTGATTGACATTTAGCATTCCCCTACTGACCCAGCTTACATTAACATTACCTTCCTTCATGCCCCTCGCTCTCAGTGTTGCTTTCCCCATTCCTTCCCGTCCCATTGTGTCATGACGTGCGTGCTCATTCATTGTGATGTCAGTGCATGCACACAGCAGTGTAACATGTTTTTTGTGTGCTTGCATGACAGTGGATGCATGTGTATGCATCTTCTCTTATGCGAACACAGGTGATTGCAAAAAACATTGGCAAAGCCAATAGCTCTGCATTTAGAACTATTAGCTTTGCAGATTTTTGTTGCCCTCTATTTTTGCATATCTCTGTCCCTCGGCCCTTTTGGTTTGCCCACCACTCTAGAGCTCTATTATGCTTTTCTCTTAGTGTGACTCATGAACCAATGGCTGCAGTCTTGCAACAGAAGGTGTCCCATAAGGAACCAATCAAATAGTCACCAAGCTTATGGGTTCATTGGACCCAGTGCCAGCTCCCTTCAGATGGGTTTGTAGGAGAGGTTGACAATGCCACAGCCTAGTTCTTCCAAAATGTTAAGGTCTCTTTGTGAGTCAGGCCATATTCTAGAAGAGTGCCAGATTGGCCAGACTCCTCCAGGAGAGCTCCGTGGCCCACCCAAAGGCTCAAACAAATAGGAAGATCCTTGGTTTATTTGTTGTATTTCATATGGGCCTGTGAGGCCTTGCTCTGTGTCTGTCTCTTCACTTTCATGGCAAACAGTTGTCTATTAAAATAGCTGTAACCTCAGCAATGATGTAACTTGATGGTATTTCATATCTCCCATTGAGCAAGGGAACAGCAGGGATAGGCTGTAACACTCCCATTACAAGAAACGATAGTAAGGTCAAACCTCCATCACAAGGAAATTCGAGGTCAAAGACAGTGAAATTACATGAAAGATTGAGACGACAACACTTCAAAAACTACCAAAAACATGCACTCAAAGACAATGGATAAAGATAGACTTTAATGAACACAATTACCATCTTGAAATAACACCAATAAATATGAGACTTCAAGACATACACACTGTCTACGTGTGGATCTCCACTGGACTGGAACAACAGATACCAATAAAGATCACATACAGAGTTACGCACACAATGAGTACAAATGGCATCAAACAAGAATTAAATAAACATGAAGACTTAACAGAATTATTGGAGGACACTAATAAAAAATTGGATAAGTATGCTAAGGAAATTGAGGAAAGAAAGATCAAAAAGTACAGAAGAGATACTATTGATCATAAGTTGGAAGAAGTTTATAGTTGGGCAGAAGTATACAATCAAAGAAAGTGGCAACAACCACCAACTAACACAAGCTCATCACAATAGAGCGTGGTATCTGATTCTGAGACAGCCCAAAATAGAAAACCAATGAATAAACACACACAATAGGAACGAAGAGATCAACTGGATAAAACGGCTTTTTTAGAAATAAGTCCAGCAGCGAACAATGCTCCTTCTACGAGCGCAACAACAGGAGAACCGTCAAAACCAGGAGGGGAAAAAGAAAAAGTAAAGGAATCAGAAGCAGAACGAGAATTGAGATCGAAGAAAAAGAAGACAACCTTGTCATAAATATATCTGACAAACAACTAACTAAGGCACAAACAAATGTGTTAAACAAAGGTTTAACTTTTGTTCCAATTTACAAATCCAACGCCCAAGAAACTGAAGTATCTGTTTTTAAATTTCTTCGTGTCCTATGATTAAAGAACTTCTTCAACAATGTACCACCTATTGAATGATCAAAAAGTGAACTCAAAGAATTTAAAACCAAGAGCACATTTTGTGCACCAACATCACACAAAACCATTGATGCCTATGAAAGAGTAATCACAAGTGAAATGAAAAAGATTAACTATTCCAGTGGTACTAGAAGCAACTTTTCAAGGAAAGAATGGCAAACTTTGAAATCCTTGACTGAAATGACAGAAATAACAATACAAAAAGCGGATAAAGGGGGAGCGATTGTAATACTGAACACCGAGTTTTACAAAGACAGTGTACGTGCTCACCTTCAAGATACCAACACATATCAGAAACTTGAGGAAGATCCAACCAATGTATTTTCCGCTACTCTAAAAACTATTTTGGATAGAGCATTAGAGATGAAATGGATATCGACCAAAACATATCAATTTTTGAACAGCAAATATCCAAGGAGGCCTCAGTTCTATATGTTGCCGAAAAGTCATAAGAATGCAAACAAACCACCCTTCAGACCGATTGTGGCCGCATGTGGCTCACTATCAGAACCACTAGGTCAATACCTAGATTGGTTTTTACAACCATTAGTACAGAAATGGAGTACTCATATCAAAGATATCACTTCCTTCCTGAAATTATTGATGACACTTGACATTCCATCTAATCAAGAAATATGGTTATGCACGATCGATGTGACAGCATTGTACACGTCCATTCCTCACAACGAGGGAATTGAAGCAATGGAATGGTGCTTACTCGAAAATGAGATCATTGGATCGGATAAAGTGTTTTTGCTTGAACTATTACAATTTGCATTACTACACAGTTACCTCCAATGGGAAGGGGAATTTTATGGACAATGCAGTGGTACATCCATGGGGTTTGCGGGGGCGCCGTCCTACGCGAATACCTTTATGGCTAAGTTTGAGAACGACCACATTTTGAACAACATAAACTGGACACAAAGCCTGATCACATTTAAAAGTATATTGATGATATCTTCATAATTTGACGAGGTACAAAAGAAAAACTCATTGAAAATATCCAAGATTTGAATTCACAACATGAGAGGCTGAAATTCACATACCAAATGGATCAAAATGAGCTACCTTTTTTGGATGTGTTGATAAACATTAAACAAGGGAGAATCAACACGAGTGTGTTCACAAAAGAAACAGATAGAAACAGCTGTTTACATTACACAAGTTTCCATCCCCATTCGCTCAAAAAACATTTACCTTTATCCCAATTTATTAGACAGAAAAGGATTACATCTGATCCCATTAATCTAGCCACCATGTTCGAAAAACAGATCCAAAAATATCCAAAACGAGGATATCCCAAGACTTTGTTGGAAGAATCCAAAAGTAAAGTATTAGCTATGAACAGAGAAATACTACTACATTCTAAAGAAAAGTCTGACACTAAACTCACAGTATGCGTGTTGAAACATTCTACGCAAACAACAAAAATTGCGAATATCATGAGACAACATTGGTGTTTGATCACGGAAGAGCCAGATCTACAATCACTTTTTTCCAAAAATATCACATTTGCATATCATCGATCAAAGAATATGAAAGAATTACTCAAAAAACAACCATCTGAGGATTTGGATGTAACTCATAAAGGTATGCAGAGATGCGAAAATTGCATGCATTGCAATAATGTGATAGTTGGGAGAATGTTCACACATCCTATGACAGGCAAAAAGATTCCATTATTACATTCAAGCACTTGTGACACCAAAGGAGTAATTTCTGGGATTAAATGCCCATGTGGGAAACTTTATATTGGTCAAACTGAGCGTAAAATCAAAATAGGAATCACGGAACATAAAAGTAATATCCGGTTAAGGAATGTAAAGTCAACATTGGCAACTCATTGGGCTGAATCAGGACACAACATAGCTCAGTTGCGTTTTACTGTATTAGAGGTGATCAAACCAAGACTGGATCAGGACACACACAAACAGAGACTAAGATCTGAATATTTTTGGATTCACAGATTGGGAAGTCTACACCCACAGGGATTAAATGACAGGATAGAATTATCCTGTTTTTTATGAACAGCTTAGAAAAGCTTTACTAAACTCCTGCCACTAGCATCCTGAACATTGAACTATGATCCCATTCCAAGATGGCTGACATGTAATTGTATTACTCATTGTTTAGCTTTTGTTTATATTGTTTTTCCTTGTGACTATTACCATTGGTTACAACTTGTGCTTGAATATGATGAATACAGCATGTTTATTTGAATTTTGAAATTATCGCCGAAAATTTTAAAAGTCAACAATAATATCGTGCAAATATTGTTTTGCACAGATACATCTTGTTTGATTCATCTGTGATGCCTAATATACCCCGTCAGAAGTATTATTTTGCTCTAACCATAGTCCGTATTACAGAAATAGAATAACTCGCTCCTAATCGAGTAGCGATCACGTGACCGCGATATGAACCAATCGCAATGGTTATAAACAGTAAGAACACACTCCTGTATGTCCCACGTATAGTGATTGGTAGAGGAGAAACGGGGCGCGATACTTGACATTTAACAGTGAGTAAGAACGAAACGTTTGTTTAAGTTTCGGTAACCTTTAGTTTTACGAGTTATTTGATCTTTTGTAGGATTCATTGTAGAAAGGTGACTCCTTGAAATGTTAAAAGTCAATTACTTTCGAACATTTGGGAAGATCGTGTGAAACATAACACGGAAATGGGTTCAGTTCTGGTTAACATATGATTGAATAGGATGGTAAACACAATAGAGAGGTTTTCTTAATGAAAGTATTTTTTGCTATGCTGATATATATTTTTTTGCTATGAAGACATGTAATAGCCATAGACTGATTATTGAAAGAGTCTGATTAAACAGCTGAATTGCTCATGATATTCCTTGTTCCCCACACAGACCCCCGAGGAAGGGTCAACCTCGACCCGAAATGCATTGGGTAGAAGTTAAATGTTAAAGTAACGAATCGTCATTAATGAATGGATTAATTCAACTAATTTTGGAAAATGAAGAGAATAAAAAGAAATGATGTGCAATCATAAACTTGAAGTTATCAAGAGTTTTTTCATATAAATGGTGAAAGGATTGGTATGAGACCATCGAGGTCATGTTAATAATGTGCACACCTCCACCTGCAAGTGGAACTTCCACTTTCTCCATTTCATTTCATTGAAGAAAAGTGCTCTTAGACAAAGCACTTAAAAGGAGTGAGTAGCACATAAACGAACTTGCGAACAAACAGTAAAATTGAAAAATTTGAGTGCCAGACGAATCACAGTAAAGATTTATACAAATGGATTAATGACAGAATGAAAACACAACTCAACATACTACACCACAAAAGGAGAAAATAAAGAGCTGACAAAGACAGAATACTATTTGGCCACTATATCAGAGCCCACAGAAGAGCCATTATACCCACAAAAAGACAACATTACTCGAAATACTTGACTAAAGACGACTTCACTTCTAAGGAACGCCACAAAATTCTAGTAGACGTTCACAAATCTGAGTTTCAAAACACAGAAACACCACAATCACAAGACTTCATGGATAACATTTCAGTGGAATTTATCTAAAAAATTAGAAAGAAAGAAAATATCCTTGCGGAGAACGGTGACAACATCACCCCAACCCATAACCCAACCACCAAAGAAAGAGACAAATGCAAGTTTCTACAATTACATACTTTCAATAACCTCGCAGAAAAAGATGTCCTCGACATTTTCATTGCAAACAGACCATCAGGATCACTTTCAGACCTGCCACCAATAAATTGTTTTAAATATATCCTTCATGCAACCTGTGCAGGAAAGGTAGATAGAAGCTTACTCAACAAGTCAATGGGAGTAGATTCATTCACACCTGAGCTGTAAACCTTCTACATTAGATGGCTTCTAAAAAAATAAATATATATCCCATCTGACCCTGCAACTACAAGACCTACATAGAATGGGCTGTTTTTAGGAAAATATCTGAAAGAGCAGCGTTTACTCAATTTTCAAAATTTACAGAAGAAAATGACTCGATGACAGACCAACACTCCAGCTTCAGATAGAAAGACAGTCAGCCATTATATCCAACTCATAATGGACAAGATTAGAGTGGCCGCCCAATTGCATATGGACCTTTCAGCTGCATTTGACACTGTCCACCACCACACGCTGCTACAATGATCCCTTCATCTCAGAATACATGAAAATGCTCTAAAGTAGGTTGCTTCCTAAATCTGAGACAGACAAAGCGCAGTTTACCTACCACCTTTCACATAAGCTCCTCACACCCATCACTGTAGCACCCCTCATTTGTCCCTCACATTTCCTCTATTATTCAAGATCTACCTAACTCACTTACCATACCAACTTAAATCATTCAATCTCACCTGTCATGATTAAGATGATACACAAATAATCCTAACAAGGCCCAGAAGACTTCTATAACTCAGAACTTTGATGAATGTATTTGTGACATAATACATGTTTGATGAGTAACCACCTAACACTAAAAAAAAAAAAATTGACACTTGTATAGCGCACTACTCACCCGCAAGGGTGTCAAGGCGCTTGTACGAATACCTCTGTGGAACCCGTCCTGGCTTTCCCTGTGAGGCGTCCACTCCTGGGCACCCCCAGGATGAAGGCCAGGCATCCTTAGCGTTGTGGGGGCCGTTGTGGAGATTAAGCAAGCTATTGCCCAGAGTTGCAGAGTGGGACTCTATGATTAGAATAGGCACTGAGGCCAGAATTATCAGGTCCGTGGAATTTTGAGCCCAAGACCCGTCGAGGCGGGGAATTGAAACCTGGTCCCGGGCTAGACCTCTGCATCAGGGTCTGCCGCTCTAACCATTGAGCCCACTTCCATATGGACCAAGGAACATGAGGCCGATTTAATAACATCAAGGGAAGTCAGAAACCTAGAGTTAACCATGTATTCAAACCTATCCTTGATTCCACGTTAATAATACCACACAGAATGCCTCCTACTCAATAAAAAACACTGTATTGTATATTCCCACACTTTCAATACCAGCAAAATCTATAAGCTGTTCTCACACTCTTAATACTTCAATGTCTGTACTTTGTAGCTTGAAAAACGATTTTAAAAAACCTCGAAGGGATGTGTGTTTTTTTTTAAAATAAAGCTTTATTTTTTTTAATGTCAATCACTTTTATTAAACATAGAACTGTGTGAATTGATGAAATATACATTTCCTTATGATTGCTGGTAATTTTCTTAGAAAGCTAATACATGTGTGTTATATATGTTTATATTCTGCCCCTTCATAAAGTCAATAGGTCCAATTTTTTGTATTGTGTTGTTCTGACCCTCTGAAAAAGTCAGTAGCTCTGCCTTACTTAAAATGACTCCCCTTACATTCAGCAAGTGCACCCATGGGTGTTTGCACGCCAGGCCCTGCCCCAAAACCTGATACGCATGACTTGTGCGCGGTGGGGGTGGCTTGGGCACCAGTGGGGATTTGTACAGAGGTCAGGTCCTGGTGCCAACACCAAGCCGTGCACAGTCTTTGGCCTGAAATTGGCTGCCCATGGGGATTTGGCCACTGGGCCTGGCCACAGGTGAACCCCATGCCGCACACACCCAGAGGGCATGCTATGGTGGGGTTGGCATTATGTATGGTAATGAAATAGTTCAAGTTCAAGTTCAGTATTTGTATAGCGCCCTATATACCCATAGGGTCTCAAGGCGCTTGAGGGAGGGGGGTACTTTACTTATCGAATATCCAAGTTTTCAGTTGTTTTCTGAAGGAGAGGTGGTTCTGTGTAAGGCAGAGGTGGGTGGGGAGAGAATCCCAGGTTTTGGCCGCTAAATAGGAGAAGGATCTTCCTCCCATGGTGGATTTGTGGATGCGTGGGATTGCGACGAGGGCTTGGGTGGATGATCGCAGTTGGCGGGTGGGGGTGTAAAAGGACAGGCGCGTGTTGAGGCATTCGGGTCGTAGAGGGCATTGTGTGCGTGGGTGAGGAGACGGAATGTTATTCTCTTGTTGACGGGGAGCCAGTGGAGGTCTTTCAGGTGGCCGGAGATGTGATCTTGGCGGGGGATGTCAAGTATGAGTCTGGCTGAGGTGTTTTGGATGCGTTGGAGTTTTTTCTGTAGTTTGGCTGTGGTACCGGCGTAAAGGATGTTCCGTAGTCCAGTCGGCTGGTGACCAGTGCGTGGGTGACCATTTTTCTTGTTTCGGTGGGGATCCAACTGAAGATTTTTTTGAGCATGCGTAGGATGTTGAAGCATGATGATGAGACAGCGTTTACTTGTTGGGTCATCGAGAGGGAGGAGTCCAGAATGAAGCCCAGGTTACGTGCGTGGTCCGTAGGTATAGGTGCGCTTCCCAGGGCCGGTGGCCACCATGAGTTGTCCCAGGCGGAGGAGGAAGCTCCTAAGATGAGGACTTCTGTTTTGTCTGAGTTCAGTTTTAGACGGCTGTTCTTCGTCCACTCGGCTACTTCTTTCATCCCTTCGTGTAGGTTGGTTTTGGCGGTGTTTGGGTCTTTGGTAAGGGAGAGGATCAGCTGGGTGTCATCTGCGTAGGAGATGATGTTGAGGTTGTGTTGGCGCGCGGGGGCTCATGTATACGTTGAAGAGGGTGGGACTGAGTGAGGATCCTTGTGGTACGCCGCAGATGACTTCGGTGGCCTCTGATCTAAAAGGGGGGAGGCGGACTCTCTGGGTTCTTCCGGCGAGGAACGAGATGATTCAGTCCAATGCTTTTCCTTGTATTCCGACGTTGCTTAGGCGTTTAATAAGGGTGTTATGACAAACTGTGTCGAAGGCTGCGGAGAGGTCAAGTAGGATGAGGGCGACAGTTTCTCCGTTGTCCAGTAGTGTTCGAATGTCGTCTGTTGCTGCGATGAGGGCGGTCACAGTGCTGTGTTTGGCTCGGAAGCCGGATTGTGAAGGGTCGAGGGATTTGTTGGATTCGAGGAAGGCGGCGACTTGACTGTTGACGGCTTTTTCAATGACTTTGGCAGGGAATGGGAGGAGCGAGATGGGGCGGTAGTTCTTAAGTTCAGTGGGGTCTGCTGTGGGTTTCTTCAGGAGGGCGCTGAGTTTGGCATGTTTCCAGCTTTCCGGGAAGGTGGCGGAGTTGAGGGAGCAGTTGATGACATCTCGGAGATGGAGTGCGATAATGGAGTCTGCTTTATTGAAGATGTGGTGGGGACATGGATCAGTTGGGGATCCTGAGTGGATGGAGTTCATCAGGCGTGTGGTCTCTTCAGTGGTGATTGGGTTCCAGGCGCAAAGGTTGTTAGAGGGGTGTTTTGGTTCGGAGGTGGGTGGGGAGGACTGGACTCCGGCCTGGTTATCAAAGCTGTTATGTATGTCAGTGATCTTGTTGTGGAAGAATGAGGCTAGGGAGTTGCAGAGGTCTTGGGAGGGAGTGATGTCGTTCGTGCTGGCGGTGGGGTTGGTGAATTCTTTGACATTGTTGAATAGTTCCTTGCTGTTGTGGGCGTTGTTGTCGAGTCGGTCCTTGAATGCTGAATTCTTGGTGGAACAAATCAGTTGGTGGTGTTTGCCGATGGCGTTCTTGAAGGTGGCCAGGTTGTCAGTGGTTCGGTTTTTCCGCCAGGCTTTCTCGAGGGTGCGACAGATCTTCTTGGATTTCTTGAGGTCCTCATTGAACCAGGGGGCTTTTTTGTTATCTTGTTTGATTTGATGTTTTTTCAAGGGTGCTAGTTCGTCAACGCTGTGGGTGATCAATTGTGTGAGGTTGGAGGCTGCTTGGTTTGGGTCCGATGATTTTGCAGGGGGGTTATGGTGCAGTGATGTGAAGAGTTGGTCGGTTGTAATTTTGTTCCAGTTTCTGCGGGCAATTGGTTGTGAGAGGTTGTGGGTCGTAGTCTTGTTATAGCTGAAGTGAACGCAGCTGTGGTCTGTCCACTGGAGAGCTGTGGTGTGATTGAAGGAGATGTGCTTGCTGGAGGTGAAGATTGGGTCGAGCGTGTGTCCGGCATAGTGGGTGGGGTTGTTAACAAGCTGTTTGAGTCCGAGATTGGCGAGGTTGTCCAGAAGGGTGGTGGTGCTGCTGTCGTTGTTCTTTTCCAGGTGGAAGTTGAGGTCTCCCAGTAGGATGTAGTCTTCGGAGGGGAGTGCGTGAACACTGATGAAGTCAGTGATGTCTTCGCTAAATTGTGCGCGAGGTCCTGGTGGTCTGTAGATGAGGGTGCCTCTGAGTGTGGTCTTGGGGTCGGTGTGGATCTGGAAGTGAAGGTGTTCGGCGGCTGCAAGGTTATTGTCGGAACTGGTCGTGATGCGGATGTTGTTCTTATGGATGATGGCGATGCCTCCTCCTGTTTGCTTGGTGCGGTCTTTACGTATGATCTTGAAGCCGTCCGGAATGGCTATGGCGATGTCGGGTGCTGAAGAGGTGTTCATCCAGGTTTCTGTGAGGAAGGCGACGTCCGGCGATGTGGTGTCGAGTAGGTTCCATAGTTCGATGGCGTGACTGTGGACAGTCGCGGGTGTTGAGCAGGATGCACTTCAGGTGGTTAGGGTCGGAGCTCTGTTTAGAGTTTAAGGATATGGTGGGGGTTTTGATGCAGTCGAACTTGCAGGAGTGGCAGGTGAAGTGTCCATGGGTGTGTCCTGGGGCGGCTTGATGGCAGTTAGGAGGGTGGCCGGGGTTAAGCGCTGAGAGGGTTGCTGCGTCGTACGCGATGCAGGAGGTGATGGGTTTGCGGGGACCAGGGGCTCTGGAGCTGGGCACGGACCAGGCGCGGACGGGCGTAGACGGGCTTTCCTTTGGCGCGCCTTCGGCGCGCATAGGGCACGTCCGCTGCGCGTGTACGCTGCGCGAATATGCATCTGTCATAAATGGCTAGTGGAGGGGGCGGAGCGTGGGAGGGGCAGCTGGGAGGCGGGAGCGTGGGGGGAGGGACGGGCTGGAGGCGCAACCAAATGGCAGCGACAACAACAAAAGGCAAACAGGACGAGATTGGGGCACGCTGCAACTAATGCTTAAGGGCACAATCAGGCACAATTAATCTCAGGGGGCAATGCGAGCGGTGGAGCGCTGTAATTATAATACAGTCACAATCAATAACAAGGCAATGCACAGGCACAATCAATGGTCGCAGGCAAGGCACAAATAGATTACTGAGGCACAGAATTGTTTTGCCAGCAGCGCTGCGATACCAGGACGCAGGGTGGAGCGACCGCTTCTGCCGGAGACAGACGTTAAATAAAAGCCTAGAAATACACTTAAAAAAAAGGTTAAAGTGACATTGTAGTTAGGTATGTGAACAATATCTTTCTTTTCATTATCAAAAACATTATAAATTCACTGAAAAAATCCAAAGGTTAAAGGGACGTTATAGTTATGTGGAAATGTCAGTAAAACATACGGTTTTAAACTATTGAAATTCTCCAGTTATAGTTGTCTCAAGTAACTATAACTTATGCCCAAAAGTAACTATAACTAGCGCCCTCACCTTGCACGTCTAATTACCTCACATATTACATAACTTATGACATGATCTATGAGATCATTGATAACATGACTGCAACATCTGAAATGACATCATTGATGACAAGACTGTGCATGGTTGGGGGAGTGAGTAGTCTTTATTTTGCGAATTTGTGAGCATTATGGCTGCCCAATTATAGTCCTCATTTTATGTCTAATCTTATTTTTATATTTTTTTTAATCTGTCCCCTCTGTGGGCAAAATATGCTTACTTGTTAGATTAGTTGTGTATTCAAAAACATTTTACTGCAGGTCCGGCCAGTCAATGATTCTACTGCCTATCAGTAGTACTAAAAAAAGAACTATTTCACATGCAAACAATTGTATTTCTTTCTATACTTTCGTCTTTGAATTGTATACTATATGAAAGAGCCTCCTACTAAAATCCAGCTTGAAACTTGATCTTGACTTAAAGTTTCAACTGCTCCCTCTCGTTTCTTACCTTTCAATGACCCGCTCCTTATCTTCGATCGTCTGCATGCATCCTCTCTCGGAATCTCTTCTCTAAATCATGTCAGTCCGTCTTAATTTCTTTTACTGTATCTGCAATTACCCTCACCTTCGTTCATATGTTACAACTTGCACTTCTTTGAAACTATCTGTCTGAAACCTAACAATACCTAATCTTCTCTAGCCCATCTTTTCATCCCATAATCCATTTGCATGAACTCACAAAGCCCCTACTATTGATCACACCTAACTCTTGTTAATGTCATCTTTCACAAATGAACTGGCGTAAATGCATGGAATGATTTTCTTGAAAGCACAAAACTAATATCAGTACCCAAAAATAGCCAATTACCTCTGGTCTAAACACTAATCTTAGCTTCCAGAGTAGCGTGCTATTCACTGTAAAGCACTTCAATGCCTTGTCAAGGCTAGTGACCACTATATAAATGCATATAGTTTATTACTACACCAGTAGTACACATTAGACACAGCACCTTGCACCCTCATACATACAGCACAGCACCAAAGCAAGTTTATTGGCCAATCATTGCCACTTAACACAGTTGTGTACTTTCTCACAAACTTACATATTAATACAAGCTCAGATTTCTAGTTTGACCTGCTGGAACAGTACACTCCCCTGGCACCATAATGCTATAATACAGCAGCAAAGCAGTGATTCATATCTCACTCTGCTTCACAAGAACATATTAATACACCACCCAGGACCATTATACACACACACACAATGGAACCTAAGCCATATAGTCTCCTCAATATTGTCATCTAAAGAGCATACCATATTCTCTCACTAACCCATTCATAACAATTTTAATTGAACATTCTTCATCTGCATGCATATAGCATTGCATCAAAACCATATATAGGTTATAATGTTTTATAAGAGGTTTGAAATAGTTTCACGGACCACTGTCCCAATAAACTGATTTTTGACTGGCTGACTATGTTTAATTATGGCTCCTCACTGAATAGCCACACTAAGCAGAGCTGCTGACAGCCACACATCCCAGCAGAACAATACAAAGAAAAAAGTCCTTCGGCGAACACATTCATGCACAGAATGTTCTACAAAGATCCACAAAATGATCAAGCCAGTTACTACCCAACATCAACCATTACCAAGTTTCGAAAGATGTGTTTATTGAATATAAAGAGAGAGATAACAACAATGTATCACAAAGTATATCATCAGAAATTACAGTAAAAAAAGAAACCAAATACAGGTTAAGGGCTGAACTGAACATGTAAACTCAAACTGATGGCTATAATTAGAAATTAAAAAGCAAGGCTTAAACAATATGAAACATGGAACCAAAATGAGTATAACTGAACATCAACCATTACTAAACCATATGTTCATCATTCCCATTACTACAATCCATTGGGATTCTTTAGCTGGAGACAAATGCAAGTAGGAAAAACCAAAAGGCAGACATTCTCCATCTACGCTCACCGGATCTGGGAAACATACCCGTCCACATCAGAACTGCTCATGTTCTCCTACAATTCAGGAAACAAGCCTTTGCAATGCAATAGGTCTCGCATTAGGAATGTTTGAGCTATTTGTATGGTAAATGACATTTTTTTATTTATGTGTTGGCTTTGAAAATAGCGAAATTAATAGCTTTGTCATTTACAATGCCAATAGTTTTAACTTTCACAAATGTGACATCTATAGCATTTGTAATGCAATATGTGTTGTACTTACGTGACTTAGATGATTGATATTACAAATAGTAATGGCTTTTAATTTTTAATAATTAATACTTAAATAAAAGTTATTGTAATTTATCATGGCAATAGCTTAAACTTTTGTAAATTTGTGAAGATTATGTTCAGTGTATTTTATTGTGACGAAAATCCAAGAACAGAAGTGAAATATTAACATCTTTTGTGACATTTGTAATGAAGCTTGAAACCTTGAGAGAACATATTTGAATCAGCTATTATTGAATGGTTGCACAGATTGATGCTGTGGTGGCGCTGAGTGATGTTGTGGTGGTGAAGAGTGATGCTGTGGCATTCAGTGATGCTGTGGTAGCGCATTGTGATGTTGGGGTGCCCCTGAGTGATGGTTTGGTGGTACTGAGTGATGCTGTGGTAATGCGATAGATAGAGTCAGTGCGATAGGTAGATAGAGTGAGGGCAATAGATATATAGAGGGAGGGTGATAGATAGATAGAAGGAGGGTGATAGATAGATAGATAGAGGGAGGGCGATAGATAGATGGAGGGCGAAAGATAGATAGAGTGAGGGTGATTGATAGATAGATAGATAAATAGATGGATAGAGTGATGGCGATAGATAGAGTGAGGGCGATAGATAGAGTGAGTGCGATAGATAGATAGAGAGATAGAGTGAGGGTGATAGATAGATAGCTAGATAGAGTGAGGGCGATAGATAGATAGATAGATAGATAGATAGATAGATAGATAGATAGATAGATAGATAGATAGAGTGAGGGCGATAGATAGATAGTGTGAGGGCAATAGATAGATTGAGTGAGGGCGATAGATAGATAGATAGATAGATAGATAGATAGATAGATAGATAGATAGATAGATAGAGTGAGGGCGATAGATAGATAGATTGAGTGAGGGCAATAGATAGAGTGAGGGCGATAGATAGATAGATAGAGTGAGGGCAATAGATAGATAGATAGATAGAGTGAGGGCGATAGATAGATAGATAGATAGATAGATAGATAGATAGATAGATAGATAGATAGATAGATAGATAGATAGAGTGAGGGCGATAGATAGATAGAATGAGGGTAATAGATAGATAGATAGAGTGAGGGTGATAGATAGATAGATAGATAGATAGATAGATAGATAGATAGATAGAGTGAGGGCAATAGATAGATAGATAGAGTGATGGCGATAGATAGATAGAGTGAGGGCAATAGATAGATAGAGAGATAGATAGAGTGAGGGCGATAGATAGAGTGAGAGCGATAGATAGAGTGAGGGCGATAGATAGATAGTGGGGACACAGACATTCAGAGGATGAAGTGTGAAGGGGGTGTGAGGAAAAGGGGGATACGTTAGGGGAGGGGAGGACGTGTGGGATATGGGAGAGGCAGGGGGATGGAGGTATGAGGTGCGTAACTGAAATAGAGGTGAGAGGACAAAGTAGAAACCGTAAAACGCAGAAGGTAGAGAGGGCAGAAATATGAAAGAAAATAGCAAAGAGGGGAATGGAAAAATAGGAATGACCAGCAGGATAGAGGAGTGATGGGACTCTTTGCACCCCTTCCCAGCGGTATGAAGCCTAGGAGACTGTGCAGGAATGCCTCGTTGAGGCTGCAATGGGACTCTCCGTGCCTGTTTCCAGCTGTATGAAGCCTGGCATATGGTGCAGGAATGCCTCGCCCTGGTCGCAATGTGACTCTTCCAGAAGTCCAATGTCTGAAGGCAGATCTGCAGGAATCTACATAAAGGTTTATGCCAGAGGTCTTTAAACTGGGGGGCGGGCCCCCCTAGGGGGCCTCGCGTGATCCCAGGGAGGGTGCCAGGCTCTGGCCAGAACAAACATTATGCTTTGTTTTCAGCCTAAAAAACATGAGCAGCAGTAAGCACATCTGTAATAGGCCATCATTAACATCCCTTGTCATTTAAATCCTGGCTGGGAGAAGGTGTCAAAAGGGAAGGGACTTCAAATTTTCTCCGAGACCCACACCACCATGTCGAATAACCACAATGTGGATCCTTTGGAATAGCATGTTTGGAAATCATGTATTTGTTTGCATTTCTAAAACAGTGACAGAACTTAGCTGCAATGTTTAAATAATTCTAGACATATTTAAACATTGCCAGTTAAATAGAATAATCGTGAAGAATTTTGAGGGGGGGGCTCGGCGAATCGTTTTCCTATACTGGGGGGGCGCAGAATTAAAAAGTTTGAAGACCACTGGTTTATGCTAACAGTACGTAAGTGACCAGACATCACTGTAGTAAAAAGTGGCAGCGAAGGGCAAGGCAGACGCTCTGCCTCTGCAGGGGGACCTTTGGCGCACATTTTATGTTCAGTTTATAGGTTGTTGTGTGAGGTTGGTTAAAACATATCAGGATGGACAGTAGTTAACTCCTCAGCCTACAGATGGAAGGAGTGGGCGACAGTGTGTGCACCGGATCTCCACGGAGGCCAATCAAAGGCCAGGGCCTGCAGATCTGAGGCCGTACGCAGCTCCAGCATGGCTGGCTGCCAGGTAGCAGCTGGAGGCTGCCGAAGAGGCACTTCCGGGTAGGAAGTGACGTGGCTTTGAATAATTCGGTTAATGAGTTGTCAAACTCTAAGGAAGTGCACATGCTAAGCATTCACGAGCAGCAGAGCTCCCCTCTACTCTGAGGCACAGTTTAAAGTCAACCTTCTAAAGGGAGGGATGTCCTGAGACCTGTTTTACTGGTGAGCCGGGGTCAATGTTTGGTGTAAACAGGATTACCCAGCACCGGTGCACGCGCATGCAAACACACACGTTAAATAAAGCAGTTCACATCCGGCAACCAACCAACCTGAGCAAACACCTTGACTGGGGCTGAGGTTGGCAACATCCAGAGAGAAAGAAGACACTGACTCGTGCATCTAGTTAGGATGCACCACACTGTCTCCACCAATCAAAATGATCTGCGTGGGGAGGACAGACAGATTCCGTCAGGCATGCGTCTGTAAGTGATGATTCTCTCTTGCACGGTTCAGAAAGAGAGACTTTTACATCGACAAGACCGAACCCTCTAGGATGGTGGAAAGAGGAGCCAGGCACAAGATAAATATTTTATAGATGGACGGAGAGAGCAATAGCATCAAGCACCTCCTGTCAAAGAGAACACCGAGCATCAGAGGGTGCCCGGGTCATCCTGATTGGTGCTGTTCTATTAATGTCGTTCAAGGGTTGCGGAGAAGAGCAAAACAAAAACTTGCCGGGATAAGGTCACATAACTGCGTCTGCTGTTCTCGTAAAGTGAGGGCCACAATAATTATGCGACAACAGGAGACTGAATTTTGCACTATATTTATCAAATTAATTAGTATTCAGAGGCAAAGGGAGCAGTGTATTGCAGCAAATCTTTTTAACAGCACTTCACGATTTTGGCATTTTTAACACACACTGATATACTTTTGGCAAATGTAACCCTTTCCTTAGCTACTGCTTGATGCATTTAGGGGTTAAACTGGTACTAACAGGCGACCAGTTAACATTTAAAAGGAGTTTAGCACTGTGTGGCACCAAATATAGCAGTTCTACCTGTTAGTGATTAAAAGAACAAGTAAAGCAGTAAAGTGAGGGCTTCGTATGGCAAATGGTGATTGATCACTTTCGCGGCCGCTTTGATGTTCTAAGTGGCGCGCAAATCACTGAGAACATCAAAGCGGCCGCGAAAGTGATCTACAGGCGGACAAATGGTGCGCGCACCCGGCGTACATGCACTGTACCCGATCTGCCTGCTTTGGGAGCATTTTTTAAAGCCCCTACATAATTTCTTGCCAAGCATTGCTAATGTAATGGCTTAGGCGAGACCTAAAAAAAATGAAACACTCATCTCTTCAAAGTCCACCACCTTCTCATATGATAGAAAACTACTGTAACAATCCTGGGTCATATGCAGGGCTTTCACTGGTTACTCAGTCAGTGTTACTTCTGAGTCAGGCTTGCGCTCTGAAAGCACCTCTTCATACATCTACAAGCTTTCCTTATTACACAAAACCAAACTTCACAGACCACCGGACCCAAAAAAAGTGAGAATGCCAGAATCGTAAAGTGTGAGCATACAAAGCCTTACAGATTGTAGAAAATCACTGTTCAAATGGTCATAACACAAATTGAAACAAGCAGACTTCATTCAGCAGTTCCAATATGTAGTTGGAGTTAAGTGGATGCTTCTTTCTAACACTTAATTTCAAGTGACATCCCAAACCCATGTGCTAGGCAACTGGACACCCTGTAGACCGTTCTGAACTGGTTAACAGAAAATTCCACCTACATTTCCTGCAATTTCTAGAAAAAGCAGAACAACTTTCTTTTTATATGAAAGGAAAATGCACGGCGGATTAGGGTTCTACTGCAACACTGCCTTTTTGCATTTTTGCATCAGACATGAATACTTTGAGCACATTAACAGAGGGTTCATAGTTTAAAAAACCAGGCTTCGATGACTAGAGGGCATCGAAGCTGCTTGGAAAACCCTTTCACTAGCTATTGCACGGTGACCACCATAAGAGAAATACCCAAACAGATTATGCAGACATGTGGGGCCCTGACATAATAAAATATGTTGTTGTTTCTTCAAAGACTCAAGCGCGCGAGTCAGCATTTTCTGAAGGTCTGGGAGGCAATGCGTCGCCCCTCCATTTTTTACTGTGATCGCTCAAAGACACTGAATTTTCTTGCCCTTGGATTTCTTGTTTAACACACATACTACTGCTGCAATTTCTGTCATTCGATTAAGACCCATATGTATGAAATACCAATTTTGTGATTCCCAAATACCGAATCTATAAAAATAGCTATTTGGAATCGCAAAATGGAATGTATGTGATTTGTGATTTCCAAATATTGATTCCTATGGATTCGCAATAACTATTAACAGTTGGTAACAGTTTAGTTTATTGATTGATTAGTTAAAATCTTTACAAAACGCAATTGCTCCATTATATACATTTGAATAATAATACATTGTTAAAATTACATTTTGAATAACAGTAAATCTTTAAAATTGTGTTACATTCTTTAAAAACTGCTTAAAAAAACGAATTCATGTGTACAGAAATAGGGAAAATATATAATCATTATAATTTCAAATAACATATTGTTCCAATTTTTTCCATACTATTGTTAAAAATGTTGTCAGGGCAGAGTTAATGGATAGATCATCTGAGCAAAGACATCGGATCAAAGCTTGTCTGCATGTCCTTATCCCTCTTTCGTTAAATAACCTTTTTAGTATTGTTAATCTTTCATTTTTCAGTTCTAGACAGAGACATAAGAGATGTATAATATTTTCCTCTCCAGATTTGCACAGCCTGCACTGTATGTTATTATCAAGTTTTTTCCATGGTGGTGCGTGGGAGTCACCCGGCCATACTCCAAATCGTGCTTTGATGAAAAGCTGTTTACTTCTCAATGACCATGCCTTGTCCAAATATTGTTGCAGCCTCTTTTTTGTGTAGCCATTTATTATGGACCACGCATGTTTCATTTTAACTAAGGTAGCTTTGTCACTTATCATTGATAGGTAATCCGTTGTTTTATTCACTACTTTTTTGAACGATTCCTGTGTTATTGTAGAGGTCTGAATCATCCTAACCTCAAATTCCTCCAGAGCCATGTCCAGATATTTCCAGGCAGTTGATTTATTGTTTCCTTCAATTTCTTTCCATAAAAGCTGGGAAATTAAGTTCTCATTATCATTTTTTACTCTGTTCCATACTTTGATTGCATGACCCTTTCGTGCGATCAGTTGGTTATTCAAACCGAATTCCAGCCTGATCTGGGCTTGTGAAGCGTTTTTCGGAAGACGGAAAAGGGATCTAAATGTTTTTGAAATAGCATTATTAATGATCATTGCATCTTTCCCATTTAGGGCCTCGCTGCCATAAGTTAGAGATGGTAATAATTTAACCGATATCACCTTAAGGAGAGGTTGATGGGTTAGGTTACTCGTTGACTTTTTGATAATCCCAAATGCAGCTGTTAAGGCATTGGCTTTCCTAGTGATATCAAGTTTTTGGGGGGTAAAGTTGCCGTTGTTGTTAAATATGACTCCCAGATATCTATAGGTTTCAACCTGTTCCAAGTTCTCCTTCCCCAGAAACCATTTGGAATTGTATTTCTGTCTTGAGTTTTTTGTAATAACCATAACTTTAGATTTAGTTTCATTTATTACCATGTTATTTTCTATGGCGTATCCCATTGTGCGAGTTATTAAATGTTGTAAACCCACCTTTGTGTAGCTTAAAAGAATGACATTGTCTGCATAGAGTAGATTTGATATGAATTTATCGGCAAGCTTGGGGGGTGAGCATTTGTGTCGTTCAAGGCCTCCGTTAAATCAGCTAAGAACAGGTTAAATAATAAAGGAGCCAATACACACCCTTGCTTCAGACCGCCTAACGTAGGTATTTCCCTAGTTAGTGACTGACCATTACCGATACGTACTCTAGCCCAAGTATGTATATGTAAAAGGCGAATCAGGTGTAATAAAAAAGGAGGAATCCCTTGTAAGCATAGTTTTTGCCACAAACGTTCTCTGTCCACACAATCGAACGCGGATTTAAAATCGACAAAGCATAGATATAGAGGTTGTCTTTTTGTAATTGCTTTGTCAATTAGAACAGATAGGGCTAAAATGTTAGTAGCTGTTCCTAGGCCTTTTATGAAGCCAGTTTGATTAGGCGGAGAATGCAGTTGTCCTTTGCCCAGTCTGATAATTTTGTTAGCAAGATCCCTGCAAAGAGTTTTGCATCCGTATCCTGTAAGGTTATTAATCGATAGTTCTCAGGCAATGCCCAATCTCCCTTTTTATAGATCGGGGATATTAGGGACCCTCTCCACGTTTCAGATATCACCCCTTTCCGGACTATTTCTTTGAAAACCCTAGCAAGATGTTCAGCCTATGTGTCTGGGTCCTCCTTATACAGGGCAAAGGGAATACCGTTTGGGCCCGATGCTCCATCTTTTTGTTTTTTTATTTGCTTGGCAATTTGTTCTTCAGTAATTTCAAGATAATTTTCTTGCTTAGGATTTAAAGTTCCTTTCCATAAATAATCTTCTTCGGTTCTAATTTCCGTAGGTTCCGGATTTAAGTGGTGCCCCAGAAATTTCTCCCATTCCATCTCAGTCAGTACTGATGAACTTACAGTTTTATCTGGTCTTGTTAAGCTATTTATCATCTTCCAAAATTCCCTTGAGTTTCCTTGATTACTGGCATAAAAAATTTGAGTCCAGTGTTCATTGTTAGCTGCGGTTTTTTCGTTCCAGATTAATTTCCTTAGTTTTTGATTTAACTCCTTTAGGTCACATTTTGTATCTTCTTTATTAGGAAATTTTGTCAGCTCTTTCCTCATTTTATTTCGAGTCCGTTTCATTTTCTGTACCGCATACGGAAGGTTTATGTGGGTTTCCTTTTTCTCTGTCCGTGTTACATATCTGTTTCTTGAATTATTGTGATTTGCATTCTGGTTAGGTAGGTTAGATATAAAACTATAAATGTTAACATTTGTATTTTCAAATAAATTGTAAGAATTCTTTATATATACTTGTATTTTGTAATTATTTTTCTCCTTGACCCTCTGGCTTCTCCCATTTATTTACGTTCAAGGGAACACTTTATTTCACCAGTTAGTTAACCCTATTTCCCTTGACGCTAGTTAAGGGGTACCTCTCATATTTACCCTCTAGATATAAAACTAGCCCATCGGTCAATTATTGATGTAGCAGGCATTTCTTGGAGACATTCTCTAGCCAGTTTTAGTGACTGGTCAGTCGTTTATTCTTTGATTTCCAATTTAATTTCCGGAAGTTTATGGTTTCAATTTGACCTTGAGTTGTTAAATAGGATTGATGTTTTATATTCTTAAATGATGTGGTAATTATTTACTGGCTGTCATCACTCTCTTGGACCCTCTTTGGAGAATACGTGGTACAGTTGTTAAAAATATTCAACGATACCAAAGTGTAGTCAATTCGGGATTTCACATTCTGGGTATAGCAGGACCATGCTGGAGGAGAATCAGTTGGGAATCTACCATTAAGTATTCGTAGTCCCAGAGCTTCCATATCCTTCACTAAATTTAAGCCTAATCGATTGTGTCTAGGTTTAGATATGGTCTCTATTACTTGAGCTGGAATTAGCCATTGGTGATCTTGTGACTGTGTCACATCATCTCTTGTGAATGAGATTAACAAGTTTAAATTGAAATCTCCTGTAATGATAAAATCCATAAAGGGGTCCTCTATCCTTTGCTCTACTACATAAATGGAGAGAGTAGCACACATTGTCTTCCTAGAATTATATGTTGGCGGAATGTATATATTAACTAGTTTTAGCGTTTTTTCTTGATTATATATCTTGTATTTTAACAGTACAGTCTGGATATTACAGTTGTTTGTAACCAATTGGGTATGTTCTGCGTTTAAATCAATTGAAATGAATATTGCCAGGCCGCCGCATGGGCGACATAATTGCTTTGATTAGTTGCAGGTTCGAAGTATCCTTTATATCCATGAATGATGAACGGAGATATTGCCCAGGTCTCTTGTAATAGGATTATTTGATAACTTTTAAGTATCTGGGACATACGCTCCAGATTTTTGCCTATCCCATTTATATTCCATGAGCAAATTGTTACAGTGTCGCTACTATCATTTAAGTTTTTCACTATTGTTTTTTGATTTACTTGTCATTGGTTGTCATTTCTATGTAGGGCCATCGCAATCCATGTCTCATTTATTCTGTTTTCCTTCTCTACCTTTTTGTTGCCCAATGGATTTGCGACTCTTCTATCTATTTTTTGTATCGGATTTATGAGTACAGAGAAGGTTTGTGGCCCCTTTTTTTCTTCCTCAAAACTTGGATTATTTTCTGCTTTAATAAGTGGTGTAGGGTATTCCTTAGGGGCAACTTTATTGATCATTATTCCCCAGCTACGAAAAATGTGTTCTTTTTTCATGATTTGGTCAGCTACAGAAGGGGGTGTTACTGTCATTACTGTTAATGGCAGTAAATCTTCTGGGTTTTGTAGGAAGCCAACACATTCAATTGCATTAGTTGTCAAATTTGCTAGAGATGGGACCGATTTAAATAGGCACAAAAGATTGCCTCTATTTAGCATATCTTGTTGCCCTCTAGACTCATATACCGGTTTGAAGATTAGTTGTTCCGTCCGTTGATTTACCGGGACCATTTTGCTGCTATTGGTTTGATGTTGATTAACTATATTTATCATTTGTTTGTTGTTACCACTTCTGACTATTACTATCTGATCCCCTTCAGTTGTTTGAGTTGTATACTCAGTTACTTCTTTGGCATTAGATCATTTTTCTAGTTGGTGGGTTGGAGGTTGGTTTGTGTGTATTTCCTCGTTAAAATGTAGTCTTGTTATTTGTTGTTCCACAATGTCAGCATGCAATAAGCCTGGATTCTTTTTTTCTACCTCAGTTTTATTTGTTTCCGGTTTTACAGAACTAATTATATGGTCTCTTTTTGGATGTATTCCACTAGGGTTATCCTTCTTGGGGATATTTTCAATGCTGCCAGTTCTAGACTTATGACCAAGGGTCTCCATTAATAGGAAATTTTTCCTGGCATCGGAAGATTTATCAAGTGTATGATCAACGGTGTCACTTTCAGGTACTTTATCTTTTACGGTCTTCTTTTCCAGGCTATTTTGTGTATTCGTATAATTCCCATGTTGTACAAAAATATCAAAATACTTAGTTTGTGTTGTGATGGGTTTTATTGATGTGTCAGTACCTGTATCCATTTTTCCTCAGATTATTTCCTTTAAGGGTAGCTTCCCCTTATTGATCCTATTATGACATGTTTCCTCATACAACTCTGGGTCTTTTTGATCCTGCACCTTTGCTTTATTACGTGCTTTGCGTAATTTTCCTATGCCTTTTCGTCATTATGAAGGGTATCGGTACAAGATCAGTTTCGTCCTCATCATCCTTTTGATCCTTTACCGCATTTTTCTTTTCCACTACTTGATTGATTGGTTTCTCCTTTATGGCAGGAATGACGTCCTGTCGAATATTTTGAAATGTTGGAGTGGATGATCGATTTTTAATACCTGAGTCACATTGGTCTGGTGGATAATCCGTTTTGGTGTGCTTACTTTCCGTTGTGAGACAAGTACCTTCATTGTCAGTTGTTTTCCTACTTTCCTCCCTTTGGAGACTTGTCCTAACATCCTCCAGTATAGTATTGTTGTTAGTGTGTCAATAATTGAAACACAAGCACATTCTATGTAAGAGGTTGATGTATCCGCTTGTACTCTAGTTATCAGGCAATTAAGGTCAGCTAGTTTGAGATCTATACCGGCGACTGCTTTTGACATTGTTCCTAATATTTCAATTTGTATATTCATTTAATTCGACTGGAGTGCCAATGCTTCAAGGGTAAGTGATGATGTTTGGTAAAAAATATCCCAGCTAGAACCCAAATCATGATTTTCTATGGATTAGTGTTCTTATTCACCCAGGGTTCTTGTTTGGTACTAGGGGAATTTTTTTGGTTGGATTTGTTATAGCCATCAGATTGTACTAGTTGTTCTACATCCGAATCTCGTCTTAGTCTGATTCCTATAGGTTGTGTCATTTCTTTGCCCAAACTTGCTTTATCAGGTTGTGTAACCAGGTTAGTAGGTAATAGTTTTGATAGATCGGCGATAAGGCACTATAAGAGCAAGATAAAACTTGCCCAAGCTGAGTTTTATGAAATTAAAATTAATATGGCAGCCAACTGCCCTAGGGAAATTTTTAAAATTGCTAAATCTTTGATATCCCCTCCGTCCGAGAGACTACCATCAGAGGGTGCACAGGCCCGCTGTGAGGATTTTGCCACTTTCTTCTCTCAGAAGATTCAGGCCATCTATTCCCAACTAGCGATAAATGGCGATGGCATATTCTCCCCCTCTACTTTAGACTCAGATTCGCATGTATCATGCTCTTTAGTCACTTTTCCACACCTGGATTCCAATACTTTAGATACTTTGGTCCAGAAGGTCACCTCAGGATCCCCAAATGACCCAGCCCCGCCCCAGACCTTAGTAAAAGCAATTGACGCTATTCGCTGGAGGTTCTCAATACCTCCATTACCTCCAACTCTGTCCCATCCACGTGGAAGTGTGCGTTGGTAAGGGCTTTGCTGAAAAAGCGGAACTTGGATTCTAACAATCTATCCAATTTCCGCCCTATCTCGCTGCTTCCGTGGATGAGTACGTTGTTGGAGAGACATATTAACAAAATATTAGGGGACTACTTGGAGTCCAATAAACTTCTACAGGTCTCCCAAACAGGGTTTCGTCCTCAGCATGGCACTGAGACAGCCCTCCTGGCAGTCACAGAGGTAGCCAGAGCTATAATGGACCAAGGTGGAAAAACTGCTATTATACTTCTGGACCTCAGTGCCGCGTTCGACACTGTTAACCATGCCACACTATTACATCGTTTGAAGGGGCATGGGGGTTTCGGGCGCGGCCCTGATGTGGCTGACCTCTTTTTTAGAGGAACGCTTTTTCCAGGTATTTGAAGGCGAGGTGGTGTCATCAAAGCATCCGCTCAGCTGTGGGGTTCCACAGGGCTCCTCCCTGAGCCCCACATTATTCAATGTTTATATGCAGCCTCTAGAGAAGATAGTCCTCCCTTTTGGTGTGCGGATTGTCACCTACGCAGACGACACCCAACTTGTGGTCTCTTTGGACCACGAGGAGGGCTCGTCTAACACCTTGGGCCTGTGTTTAGAGGCTGTTGCTGGGTGGATGCAACTCTCCCACCTCAAACTCAACGGGGAGAAGACCGAGATTATGTTACTAGGTAACTCTTCTCCTACCTCCCTGATGTCGAACTGGCCTTCGTTTCTCGGCGCTCCCCCCCCCTAAAGACCAGAGCTTAGGAATCTGGCTGGATAGAGCACTGGATTTCTCGGTCCAAGCTACTAAAACTGCCTCCGTATGTGTGGGGCTAATGAAAATGCTCAGGAAAGTGCTCCCCTTACTTCCATTCCAGGCGAGAAGGGTCATGGTACAGGCCCTGATACTCTCTCGCCTGGATTATGGAAATGTTTTATATCTAGGGGCCCCGGCAACAGTGACAAAAAAACTCCAAGTCACTCAAAAGCCGTACGCCTATTGTTTAACATCCCTCGCTGGCAGTCAGCGAGAACTGCCCTAAAAGAGCTTCATTGGCTCCCAGTGGCTGCCAGAACACTGTTTAAGGCCATGTGCATTCTGCACAAATCTTTTCATCGAACCGGCCCGGCAGTGCTGTACCCCTTAGTGTTGCCTTATGCGCCGCCTAGAACCCTTCGTTCGGCTTCATTGCATTTGGCAACTAAGGCAAAAATTAAGAAAGCCCGTTGGGGTGGCCGTTCTTTCACTCACTCAGCGGCGAAGGCATGGAACTCCTTGCCTTTACCCCTCAGACAAAACGACAACCTGATGTCATTTAGGAGAGATTTAAAAACCTACCTGTTTTCAAAAGCGTACTAATTTTACCCTGTAGCCGGACACAGTAATCAGTCAACAGCGCTGCGAGGCCTCCGGGTGGTTATGCGCTATATAAGTGGAATTTTTCATTTAATTTCATTTCATGGTTCGTTCTCCTGAGTGCTCTGATCGTTGGAGATAGTTTGTGGGTTTGTAGCTTCAACGTTAGCTGAAAGTATGGCTATGGCATGGGAAAGACAATGTCTTTTTTTCAAAAATTGAGCTTCCAGGAAAGAGTCATCCGAAACATTTTGGTTATCAGTTGTCGGTACTAAACTTTGAGCGGTCTTTTAACTTATTTCCACGTTTACCTCTATTGGCAAACTAGAAGGCTTAGTTAATGTTCCAAATTCCGTGGTCCGTTCCTCGTGTAAGCTAGCTGTTTTTGGGTGCTCTAAAGTATTCCCTTCGTCAAGGTCACTATGCACTTTACATCCTGGTTAGTAGCTTGCATAGACGTTTGAATTGTAGCTCGCATAGATGTTTGATTTGTTAACTTTGTTGGTTTATTAGACTCGTTTTCTCCATTTGTTATTGATTCCTCAAAGTTTTTAGGGTCTTGATTTTGTCCGAATTGTCGAAAAATTACATTTTGTGGACTAGTGGGCTTGATAGGTGTCTGTAGATTTCCTATTTCTGGGTCACTTTGTATTGACATTAAAACCCCCGTTGGATCTTTTAGAACACCAAATTTTTGAGGGATTTTTGCGCTTTTCTCAAACATCCTCGCAATTGGAGATATAAGCGTCTGATTTGATTCCTTTGGTTGTGCTTTGTTTTTTTTAAATATGTTTAATGCTTTAGATTTACGTGACCTTCGTACAGGAGGACCCAGTGGCCTTTCCTTTCCTGAGCGCATTATTTGCTTGAAAACGATTTACAGGAAAGAAGAGATAGCAGTCAAACCCCCCCCACTGCGATCAACTGATAGCACACTACACAACACGACAGTCCGACAGCACGATGAGCAATATGAAGTCATTTGTCTTATGCGAGTATTCAAACACTGCAATTTAATAAATTGTTTGGAAAACACAGGTGAGAGCTATATACCAATTCAGTGGATCAATTAAGTGGACTAGCGGTTATCAAGATTTTCTACAGTTTGTACATGAATTATTTCCATGTATTACTTGAGTTCTTTATCACATATATCACATATAATCCATGCATTCCAAAAGGGCCCCTCTTCTTTCCTTACAGTATCCCAACGTTAACAGAGGACTATAACTTGCCCCTTCTCTCCTTTTCTTCTTACCAGTACCTCTCTCCTTATCTGGGGATGAAGCGGATAAAACAGGCACTGAAAAGGAATTGAAATGCAACGGAAACTGCTCACTCTGAGCTTCTTCACGAGCGGCCAGTAATGTATCAGATTCTTCGTAGAGTATTATCACTTTGGGATTGCTGGAGCTTGCTGGAGCTTGTGTGTACTTATCCTTATACTTTTATTTGTATGGGCTTATATGTACTTATATGTACTTTTTTGCCTTGCTTATACTCCGAATAGTTAAGTCTATTTCAGTTTTTTTCACTTTATTTCACTTTAGCTTTCAATTTAGCTTTTGTTTGGCTTATTTCAGGTTCAGGGTCCAGGCTGTGTTTTATCAATGAGACTCCACACCGTTTTCACTGATCTCCGCTGACTTACTTTCACTGCTGGGTCATGGGCTCCTTCGCCGCACAGCACCTAGGGAGACCATCCGCTGCCCGCACAGGCACAGGCACAGGCACACACACCTGGGTGTCAGCAACGCTGTCCTGCTAACAGCCTGCCTGCCTGCCTCAGGCCCTGCAAAACCGCATGCAGCCGGACAACAAACAACGCTGAGAACACCGAGAACGCCAGAACCAGAATAGAGTAGCAAGGCGACGTGGCATGGCGTGGCGTACCTGGCAGCAGTACAAGGTAGCAGGACCGAAAAGCGGCAGCCGTCGGGAGACAATAGCGGCAGCAATGAAGAGCGGGAGGGGGCCCGGGGAATTGAATCGGCCCGGCAGTCCAGCAGTCCAACAGCTGCAACCGCAACAGGTAGCAAGGCAGCAGCTCGGCAGCTCGGCAAGGTATGTAACTCCTCCCACAAGCTCAGCCTCCGTCCTAACTATTAGGAAATCGCAAATTTTGAAATCACTAAATTACGATTTCCTAATAGGAATTCACAAAAATTACACATATGGAAATAAGCCCCTGACAAATCAGGTCCTGCTACATCAGACAGCGTATACTAGCATGGTACCTACATGATGTTGATCATTTATAAAAAAAAAATCAGACATCTTCCCTGACAATCCATCTTGCTTGCTTTAAAGAATTAGGGCCAGATGTCTCAGGCGTTTTACAGTTCGCAATCGGGCCGATTTGCAGAATTGGCCCGTTTGCGAATGGTAAAAAGCCTTTTGGGATGTATCATCCCAAAAGGCATTCGCAAAATAGCGAATCACAATTTTTGAGATTACCTATTTTGCAAATGCATTTGCGAGTCCCTAAATGCAATGAAGCAAGCAGCTAAACATTGCGACCTGGCTTTAAGGAATCACAAATTACCACCAACTTCAAGTTAATTTTTGCATTTTTCTAAGTGCCATGTGGCGCACACACATGCCCTTAGGGCAAGTATGTGCGCCACATATGCACACTTACCTTTTTTGGGGGTGCACCAGGGTGGTCTTTTGACCCCCATCACCCTTGTAATTGCTTTAGCAATTTTCGATTACCAATTTTGTAATCGCAAATTGCGATGTCTTCCTATTCATTCCAATCGGCCTCTAGGCCCTGAGGAATGAATGGGAAGGCATTCCTTGATATTGAATCGCAATTTGCAATTCGGTATTTAGGAATATGTTGGAATCGCAATTTTTTTTGCGAAACCTACATACTTTGCATTTTGTGATTCTTTAATAGCGAATCGGTAACATTCGCTATTATAGACTCGCAAAATACAATGTTGATACATCTGGCCCTCACTGTTTTATGAGCTAACGTGCCAATGTTAATTTGATGTATAAAATCACTGACTTTTTGTCTTGATCAAAGGAAAGCTTTGTGTGTCCATGCAGTAGACATTTTCGACCCCCTTGCCCAACTGCAATAGATTCCAGTATTTGAGATCTCCTGGTAAAACAGAAATAATTTACATATTCCACTCCAACTTTTGTACAAGAACGGATGAAGCACCTCTTTAGGCAGGAGAATAAGCACTCTAAAAGAAAGTTTAAAATTGCCCAGTATTGATATATCTATAGAAATGTTTGGAAAGAAAGCGATAAGGCCCCCCTTATTGATCCACATAGCTTAAATACTGACCACATTTGCAAATCAGGCCAGTTTTGAACTTGTAAAGAGATACTGTGAAGGTATTATGCAAGGTATACTGGTTGTATGACAATGTAAAGCATTACAAACAAATACCATGGGAACAAGTATGTATTTTTATGGAAATAAAGAACTGTAGAATAATATTGAAGTAGATTTAAAGGTCAGGTGATAGGTGCCGAAGACGCACCAAAGGCTAGCCTTTCAGCGCCCGTCCCCACCTGGACCACACCCTGCACCAGGAACGCTGGCCATCCGACCCCTCACAGGTACTCCAACACTAAACTCCGAACCCTGAACCCCGAAACAACTTCTGCCTCGCTTTTCCTCACTCAACAGAAGGGCCGTTCACCTGCCACTGAGGATGACAGAACACCGACATGGAGCACCTCAATTTCTAAATTTACACCAAACACATAATCAGAGGCACTCTCACCTAAAGATACCCACGACGACTCACCAGTTTCTGCAACCTCATCACCGACTTCCTCACCCCATTAGCCATCAAGTCCAAACACCACATCTTCCTGGGAGATCTCAACTTCCACCTGGATGAACCCAAAGACACTAACTCCGCCTACCTCTTGGAATGCATGAGCAACATTGGCCTGATCCAGCTGGTCACCAACCCCACACAAAGAGCAGGCCACACACTGGACCCTATTTTCACAACCAGCGTGTCAAATTCAGGCATGCCACAGAACTCATAAGGACCGACCACTCTATCGTCCACTTCACCATCGCAGGATCACTATGCACCACCACTAGACCCCCAAAACCCTCTTTGGCAGCTAGAACAGAATACACAGACCCAATGGATAGACGCCCTCACCAACACCCAGCCCGACGCCGCAACCAACCTGGAAAAGGCATTCCAGAACTTCACAACCTGCATCACCAACGCTGCCGACCAAGTCACCCCAATCGAACAGCTAGGACCCACAGAGCCACCAAACAAGGCAGCTGGTACACACCAAAAATCAGGTCAATGAAACACAGCTGCAAACTACTGGAGAGAAGATGGCTTTACGGCGGAGACACCACAGACTGAGCCACTTTCAAGTCCACCCATTTCAAATACAACCAGCGGCTGAAAGACGTAAAACAGACGCCCTGACAAACCGCATTGAAGCAAGTGCCAGACACACCAAGACACTCATCAGCAATATTACATTGGATGCAGGATACTGCTTTGCTAGCTGAATGGTGTATTTTTAAAGGGATAAAGTTGTATGACGGAACCACGCATGCCATTACCAGTCAAGTCTTTACTACGACTATGCCTTTTGCACCCATGCCTTTACAATGAAAATGTGTGTTTGTGTGTGTTTTTACAGGCAAGTATAAGCCCCTTGAGATGTATATATGTTAGACCTGGCACCATTGGCGTGGGTCCCCCTTCCATTTTTTTGCTGCTGTTAGATGCTTTGGGCACTGTGCCACTGCTATCCAGTGCCACAGTGCAAGTGCTCCCTAGTGTAAATTGATGTACTAAACAGTAGTTCCATGTTTGGCTATTTGGTGTACTTGTCAGACCCTAGTCTAGTGCCCTGAGTGTGCCCAGGGCGTGTAAATCCAAATGCTGCTGGTGGGCCTGCAGCACTGGTTGTGACACCCACAGAAGCAGCCTTGTAAAATGTGTCCAAGGTCTGCCATTGCAGAACCTGCATGCAGTCTGGTACTGTCATGCTGACTGGGCAACTGCACCCACTTGCCAGTCCCTAAACCTTCCCTTTTCTTCATATCAGTCACCCGTATGGCAGGCCTAAGGGCAGGGTGTATTGTAAGTATAAGGTAGGACAAGCCCTGATGTGTGTGGCATGTCCTAATAGTGAATTACAGACATGTTAGAGTTAGTACATTTTATAATCCTGTCTCAGAGAACATGGTAGAAATTTGAGTTTAGTATGCCTGAACTCAGAATAATAATATACATCTTTTAGTGAGTTGATTTTAATATTCTGTGGTTGCAAATACCACTTTTAGAAAGTAGGTATTTGCTTGTCTAACCATTCAAACCTGCCTCTGCTAGGTTGTGTATTCCTACGACCGGTTTTGTGAGTGACAGGGCTGGGGAATTCCAGGAGACAGGCTGAGTCAACCAGTGGAATAGAGAGATCTGCATCTAGATGGGAGGTAGGAGTTGCACCTGATCCTTGAATAGGGATGTGCCTGCCTTCCACAATGCTGGCTCCACCCCCTGGGGAGCGGCTGATGTCTCTGCCCTGCACACTGAAAGAAGAGGAGTCCAGTAAAAAAGTGCTCCAGGACTGTACTTGCCTTCCACAATGCTGACTCCACATCCTGTGGGGTGTCTGATGTGCCTGCCCTGCACTGTGAAAGGAAAGGAGAACTCTGGTAAACAGAGTGCTTCAGAACTGAGTTGGACTGGTCAAAGGTCCCTCTCCCCTCAGAGAACAAAGGATTTTGGGGTATAAATATTGAGACCCTGATCCCATGAAATTAGATCACTTTGGACTATAAGAAGAAACCTTTACTGAGGAGAGGAACCTGAAGAAACTGAGGAGAGACTATTGCCAAGCTTAAGTGCTGCTTGGAGGAATGGCCTGCAGTGGTTGCCTTACTGCCAAAGGAAGGAGAAAGGAACTTTGTGTACATTGCTGTTCAACTTGTGAAGGATCTTCAAGGGCTTGGAAAAGAGCTTTCCTCCTGCTGAAGTCTCAGGGACAACAGACTTCAACTCCCAGCTCCCCAGAGTTCTTTTGGAAGTGCCTGTTGCTGTTTTGGGCCTTCTGAGGAACTGCATGTACGCAAGGAGCTGGAAGCCCGACTCAATGAGAAGAAGTGTGTCGCCGTCGCTGTGCCTGCCGTCGCAACTCCAAAGGAGGGTGTTGCCGCTGGAACTGTCGCACTGCACCGCATCGGAGAGGGTAACTAGTCAAAATATCGAGTTTTTAATTTCGACTAGACATAATATTGAGTCAAAAATATAGAATAGGCATAATATCGACTAGAAATAATATAGACTACAAAAATATCGACTAGAAAAAATGAATATCGACTGAATCAAAAATATAGAATGGACATAATATCGACTAGACAGAATATAGACAGCAAAAATATCGAATTTAAGGTAAATTAATATTAATGTTTAATTTTTGTGTAATATAATTCTGTAGCGGGTTGTGGGTTTATAGGGGAATAGGGTGGGAAGTAATTTTATTATATTTAATTAAATATGTAATTAAATTTTTGGGTATTTATTTAGAATTAATTGTTAATTAATAATTGGCAAATAATAAAAATATAATTGGTAATTAAATTTATTTGATTATTTGATAAATATGTTAATTTTAGTAATTTATTTTCTGTAGCAGGTTGTGGGTTTATAGGGGAATAGGGTGGGAAGTAATTTAATTATAATTAATTCAATATATATTTTAATTATTGGTATTTATTTAGAATTAATTATTAATTTGTAATTAATTTAAAAAAATGTTATTTATTGTAATTGATTAATTGATAATTATGTTACTTTTATTAAATTAATTTCTGTAGTGGGTTGTGTGTTTTTAGGGGAATAGCTTGTGAAGTAATTTAATTGTAAGTAATTACATTTTAGAATAAAAAATTTATTGACTTAATTTTTAAAAATACTTTTAAATTGTTAATTATTTTATTTTTCATAGGTAAATAATTACTATTAGTAGGTAATTTTTATTATTAAATAATTTTTATTTGTATTTTAAATTGATTATTTAATATATTTTACACAATTGTAAAATATTTTAATTAATTTGTAATTGGTGTTATTATTTATATTATTTATATTTATATAAGAAGTATTTACTTGCCCTACTATTGCACTCACTGTAGTTGGAATAGTAATTTTACCCCTACGCTATCCAACGCTTTCCCTACTGTTGCACTCACTGGAGTTGGAATAGTAATTTTTACACTTACGCTATCCAACGCTTTCCCTACTGTTGCACTCTCTGGAGTTGGAATACTAATTTTTACCCCTACGCTATCCAACACTTTCCCTACTGTTGCACTCACTGGAGTTGGAATAGTAATTTTAACCCCTACGCTATCCAACGCTTTCCCTACTGTTGCACTCACTGGAGTGGGAATAGTAATTGTTACCCCTACGCTATCCAACGATTTCCCTACTATTGCACTCACTGGAGTGGGAATAGTAATTTTTACCCCTACGCTATCCAACGCTTTCCCTACTGTTGCACTCTCTGGAGTGGGAATAGTAAATTTTACCCCTACGCTATCCAATGCATTCCTTATTGTTGCACTCACTGGAGTAGTTACAGTTTAGCTATCCTACGGTAAAAATATTGTATATGTTTTGTAAATAATATGTATATATATATATATATATATGTATTAAAAAATATATTTTTTTTAAAGTTACATTAATTATTTTCTAAATTTTACGTTTATTTAAGTATTTTAAATATGTTTAAAATAATTTAATTTATTATTATATTACTTTTAATTTACTTTTAAGACATTTAAAAAATTAGATAGTTTGACAGTCTATATTTTTTACACTCGATATTTTGGAGTCGATATTTTTGTACTTACCTGTTTGAAGATAGGAAGTCGATATTTTTGCAGTCGATATTTTGACCTCGATATTTTGTCCTCTCGATATTTTGTCTGTCGATGTTCTGTCAGTGATCCATCGGAGAGAAGCGTGCCTCTTCCGGGTCGGGGACGCGAGTTACATCGAGGGTGATTCTACCCAGAACTCGGACACCACACGTACCCATGTGTTGTGCGTTGAAGATTTTCTTTAATTCCACGATTTGGACCATGGATTTGTTGCTTGCATAGATATGCTGGAAGTTGGCGTCTCCTCTATACAGTGTGTTTTGAACCGTTCTAACGGAACTACTACACCGTCATCCTCCTACTAATAGGTTACCCTGCCGGGTTGGAATTATCACCGGACTGGGGCCCTTACAGATAAGGATCCAGCCATTGAGCCCTGAAGAGTTATAGCGTCTAGAACTGTATGGACCTATAACGAAACACGTGTCGGCTGGCTGTGAATTTCCATTGGTGTGACGATCTAATAAAAGGAAATATACATCAAAGAACCTATGTTGGACATTTGTCACTGTGAAACATATATAGTAGCATTCTACTTGTTTGTACCTAATCTGTGTGCGCGGGATTTTGTTTTCCAAGTATTTTAAATATGTTTAAAATAATTTAATTTATTATTATATTACTTTTAATTTACTTTTAAGACATTAAAAAAATTAGATAGTTTGACAGTCTATATTTTTTACACTCGATATTTTGGAGTCGATATTTTTGTACTTACCTGTTTGAAGATAGGAAGTCGATATTTTTGCAGTCGATATTTTGACCTCGGTATTTTGTCCTCTCGATATTTTGTCTGTCGATGTTCTGTCAGTGATCCATCGGAGAGAAGGGTGCCGCAACGAAGAGCAAGCGTGTCGGCCTCGCTGCTGCTGCCGTCGCAACTCCGAAGGAGGGTGTCGCCGCTGTAGTTATCGCACTGCACCGCATCAGGAGAAGAATCTCGCAATGAGTTCGGAGCATGTCGCAGTTGCTTTGCCTGCTGTTGCAACTCCGAAGGAGGGTGTCACAACTGAAACTGTTGCATTGCACCGCATCGACCAAGAGCACCTTGCATCCCAGAGAAGCGTCCGCCATCTGAGCTGCTGCCGTCGCATCTTGGATGTCGCCAATGTAGTTGTTGCATCGAGCGGAAGTGTCACGCATCGTGTTGCCGTCGTATCGTAAGTGTGTCGCCGCTGCAGTCCACGCATTGAACCGAGGACTTCTCGCATCCCTGAGAAGCGTGCCGCATCTGGAAGATCTTCACATCTTTATTTCTTTGTATCTGAACTTTGCCGCATTTCCCATTGCTGCGACATTGCTTGTCGTGGAAGCGCAACGCAACTTAAGGTACATTAACGCAGAGTGTTGCATATAAGAACTGAACTGAGCTAAGCTTAAATCTACCACCTTAAAGTAATCATAGTGTGTATTTTTGTCGTTTATGGTCTTGTGGTACTTCTATATAAAGTCTACTTATTTTTTATATACAACACAACTGCTTAACTTACAACGCCTCTGAAGTAAAGCCCTTCTGCTCGTGCCAAGCTACTAAGGGGGCGAGCAGGGGTTATTTTAGGAGTGTAATCCCCTTATCCTGACAAGAGAAGAGGGTCCCTATTTGTCACACGTACCTACCTGTGCCAACTAGAGACCCCCAAATCTAACTATATATATATATATATATGCTTTTGTACTCCAAACAAACGCCACTTCCAAATCCACCCAGGACCGGCGAAGCAAGGTAGGAGACGGACCACTGAAATTCACAGATCCTTTATTGCACTGTCAGCTGGCAAAACAGGAGGGCAATACGCGTTTCGGGCTCCACGAGCCCTTGTTCACATGCCAAAGGAGTGTAATCCCCTTATCCTGACAAGAGAAGAGGGTCCCTATTTGTCACACGTACCTACCTGTGCCAACTAGAGACCCCCAAATCTAACTATATATATATATATATATATATATATATATATATATATATATATATATATATATATATATATATATATATATATATATAATTATCCTACTGGCGGTTGCCAGTAGGTAGTTATAGTTAGGATTGGCTACCATAGGAAATTCCGAACATTCTATTGGGAATAACTTTGGCGCCGATTGAGGGATCTGCCTGTAATTTTCCTTAAAATGGTCTCGCTGCGCTCCGCTCCTTCACTGAAAGTTTCGGGGGGATTCGTGAAGTGGGGGCTGAGAAAAAAGGGGGGTCCCAAAACGTGTTTTCTCCATGTTAATTTCCATAGGACGATCTGACAAGTCTACAGCCCGAACCGCTGAACGGAATTACACCAAACTTGGCAAAATTGTAGGGACTGGTACGCAGATGTGCCTTTGCTATGTTTGGTGAAAATTGCTCCAGTGGTTTTTATGAAAATTACCTTCAAAAACACATATATATCTATAGGCGTGCTGCGGGCGCTAACCGGTGCGCGTACCGGGGAGCGCACCCGGCGCGCTACGGGAGTGCGCGAGCGAAAGCTGATTGGCTTTCGGGTGTCTGTCAACATTCTAAACAGTCCAGAGAGTCCGCCATCTTGTGTCTTGGTAGAATCGAGACACAAGAGGTGAAAAAAGAAAGGGGGATATAATTAAAGGGGGGCAGAGTAGACACCCCCTGACCCCCTAGGTTTTCTGAGGGGGGCCTAGAAGGACCTTGAAGGGCTAAAAAACGTTTTTATTTTTTTATGTTCGCGGGGTAAGCTCTGGTGGCGCTCCCCGGTACGCTCTCCGGTACGCGCACCATGAGTGCACCACAGGGAAAAACAGAGTAAAAAAATAGAGTAACAAAAAATGTTGAGTGTTTAGAGGAAAGTGATGCATTGCTGGAGTGTGTCATAAAAATGATGCAACTCCAGCAATACATCCTTTCACATGGGGCCAGTCCCATGTGAAAGGGCCTGCGTCAGTCTTACAGCTGCTCTGATACAGGCGCAAGATTTGGACGCAGCAGCGTCATAAAAGTGCCGCAGTGATATCTCTTAGATTTCACTGTGTCACCTCTACGACCCTTTCTTGCATCAATACACCCCTTTTGTATACATTACACCTGACGTAGGTATAATGTGGCGCAGGGGTTTACAAAGTGACGCGTCTACCTAGATGCGTCACTTTGTAAATATGACTCAATAAGGTGAATTTTTTACAGCACTGGTGCGTCACAAAAAGTGACGTACCGGTGGCGTAAAAGTGATGCATGGCCTCATAAATGAGGCCTTCAGTCTTCTACTCATGCGTCATATTAAATATATGACGCATTATGTCGCAAGTACTTACAGATACGTCAGTATTTCAGATGAATCTGTAAGCGCAAAAGTAATGCATTGCTGGAGTGTGTCACAAAAATGATGCAACTCCAGCAATGCATCCTTTCACATGGGGCCAGGCCCATGTGAAAGGGCCTGCGTCAGTCTTACAGCTGCTGTTAAGCAGGCGCAAGATTTGGACGCAACAGCGTCATAAAAGTGACGCAGTGATATCTCTTAGATTTCACTGCGTCACCTCTACGACCCTTTCTTGCGTCAATACACCCCTTTTGTATACATTACACCTGACGTAAGTATAATGTGGCGCAGGAGTTTACAAAGTGACACATCTACCTAGATGCGTCACTTTGTAAATATGACTCAATAAGGTGCACTTTTTACAGCACTGGTGCGTCACAAAAAGTGACGTACCGGTGGCGTAAAAGTGACGCATGGCCTCATAAATGAGGCCTTAAGTCTTCTACTCATGCGTCATATTAACTATATGACGCATTATGTCGCAAGTACTTACAGATACGTCAGTATTTCAGACGTATCTGTAAGCGCAAAAGTGATGCATTGCTGGAGTGTGTCACAAAAATGATGCAACTCCAGCAATGCATCCTTTCACATGGGGCCAGGCCCATGTGAAAGGGCCTGAATCAGTCTTACGCCTGCTGTGATTCAGGCGCAAGATTTGGACGCAACAGCGTCATAAAAGTGACGCAGTGATATCTCTTAGATTTCACTGCATCACCTCTACAACCCTTTCTTGCGTCAATACACCCCTTTTGTATACATTACACCTGAAGTAGGTATAATGTGGCGCAGGGCTTTACAAAGTGACGCATCTACCTAGATGTGCCACTTTGTAAATATGACTCAATAAGGTGCATTTTTTACAGCACTGGTGTATCACAAAAAGTGACGTACCGGTGGCGTAAAAGTGACGCATGGCCTCATAAATGAGGCCTTCAGTCTTCTACTCATGCGTCATATTAAATATATGACACATTATGTCGCAAGTACTTACAGATACGTCAGTATTTCAGACGTATCTGTAAGATCAAAAGTGATGCATTGCTGGAGTGTGTAACAAAAATGATGCAACTCCAGCTATGCATCCTTTCACATGGGGCCAGGCCCATGTGAAAGGCCCTGCATCAGTCTTACGCCTGCTGTGATACAGGCGCAAGATTTGGACGCAACAGCGTCATAAAAGTGACGCAGTGATATCTCTTAGATTTCACTGCATCACCTCTACGACCCTTTCTTGCGTCAATACACCCCTTTTGTATACATTACACCTGACGTAGGTATAATGTGGTGCAGGGGTTTACAAAGTGATGCATCTACCTAGATGCGTCACTTTGTAAATATAACTTAATAAGGTGCATTTTTTACAGCAGTGGTGCATCACAAAAAGTGATGTACCGGTGGCGTAAAAGTGATGCATGGCCTCATAAATGAGGCCTAAGTCTTCTACTCATGCGTCATATTAAATATATGACGCATTATGTCGTAAGTACTTACAGATACGTCAGCATTTCAGACGTATCTGTAAGCGCAAAAGTGATGCATTGCTGGAGTGTGTCACAAAAATGATGCAACTCCAGCAATGCATCCTTTCACATGGGGCCAGGCCCATGTGAAAGGGCCTGCATCAGCCTTACGCCTGCTGTGATAAAGGAGCAAGATTTGGACGCAACAGCGTCATAAAAGGGACGCAGTGATATCTCTTAGATTTCACTGCGTCACCTCTACGACCCTTTCTTGCGTCGATACACCCCTTTTGTATACATTACACCTGACGTAGGTATAATGTGGCGCAGGGGTTTACAAAGTGACGCATCTACCTAGATGCGTCAATTTGTAAGTATGACTCAATAAGGTGCATTTTTTACAGCACTGGTGTGTCACAAAAAGTGATGTACCGGTGGCGTAAAAGTGACGCATGGCCTCATAAATGAGGCCTTCAGTCTTCTACTCTTATTTTTTCTTTCACTTTCTCTGTTTCTTCAATGCCTTTCTTACCTGGTCTCACACTTACTTGTTTTTATCCAGTCTGTATCTCCACTCTTTCCAAAACATCACTGCTATTTTCTTACCCTTCCACACCCCCGTTCCTTTGCTACATTTTCTTCGCATATCCACATTCCCCATGTTCACTCTCCCTCTCCTCACTCTCCTTCCCCACACTCACCTTCTTTCACTCCCCCTACTTCACTTCCCTTCTCCTCTCGTCCCTTTCTGTGCTTTCTTACTCATTTTCCTCTCCTTTATCAATGCACTCCACTTCACTTACTCTTTTTAATTTTTTTAAGAACACAGCTCTTTGATGAGAATTGGAGTTAGTTCTGAAAAGAACTTTTTTTTTCTTCTTTTTTCCTTTTTCAGAACAGGAACAAAAACAGGGAATGGGAAACTGCTCAACAGGAGCAAAACAAAAAAAAACAAATGTAGGGCAGGGAACGGCATCAATGGTTCTCCAATGCTCGAACCATGAGCACAACACTTTGTTCCCCATAGCAAAGTAGCTGATCACAGTTTCTGCATTTAAGGACGTCTTTGTTAAAAGCAGGCTGAATATTCGGAACCAGCTCTTGCGATCGCCCCCTCACCGATGTTGTTGGTCCTCCGGTTGATGTAGAGGCCCCATCCCTGGGAGCCTCTTGTGCTAGAGCCCTAACACTCTCCCGGGCATAGTTCTGGGGGTGCCTCCTTTCTACGTGGCGAATCATAGTTGAATTACCAAAACTGTACTTCTTTCGGGGGTCTCCACGGGAAAGTACAGTTTGGCAGATTTTACATTTAACTTTTGGTGCATTTACTTTTTTATGCCCGTCAGGTATAGAATTTTTTTTCCAGATGAAATGTTCTTTCACCTTCGGCTGAGGAGGCTCTTCATCGATGAAATCATTTAAGTTCTCACTGCTGCTGGATGGTCTGGCAGCCATTCTCTCCACAAATTCTTAGCACAGAAAAAAAGAGGTCTTGCTCTCACCAAAGTGAAAGAAGAAGTGAAGAAAAAGGGTGGGGTTTTCATTAGTTGTAAAAAAAACTGTTAGCAACCAATGAAAAGATTTATTTTAAGGTCACATGACTTGACGGCCTTACGCTGCGCGCACTGGAGCGCTTCCGGGGGCGCTTACGCGGCGTGAACGTAGGCACTTCCGGGGTCACTTACGCGGCGCACAAGAGTGACGTTTTGATAGCTTTACGAAAATGAAAATTCATTTTCATTTCGTAAATTAAAAATATTGCTTTTATAAGTATGGTACTAAATGTCTTGCGTTATTATTTACTTTTCATACATATTTTTTTAAACAGACGCAGAAATAGCGCTCTCAGTGCGCTCTCAGGAGAGCTTACCGGTGCGCGCACCCTGAGCGCACCAGGCAAAAATTATTTTAAAAAAAAACATTGGATATATAATATTTTAAAAAAAAATATATTAATAATTAATACTTACACAAAACAGCAAATAAAAAAAAGAAACATAGGTTACAAACTCGATATAGAAAGGAATTAGCTTTTAAAAAACCTTTGAAATTTAGTGAAAAAAACAGAGGTTTCACAATCGTTATAGTTAGGAATTAGCATTTAAAAAAGCTATGAAATTCTCTGAAAAAACCATAGGTTTCACACTTGTTATAGCTAGGAATTAGCATTTAAAAAACCTTTGAAATTCACTGAAAAAAACATAGGTTTCACACCAGTTATAGTTAGCTGAACAGTTTACTCATACAAAACCATTGAAATTCCCACGTTATAGTTAGTTGGACTCACTATAACTCGCGCGCCCGCAATCCACTGCTGATAATGTCACATATTACATCATTCATGACATGGTCAGTGACATCACTGATGACATCACTGATGACGTCTCAAATTACATCACTGATGACATCACTGATGACATCTTCCAGTGTCTGTGTGTTTCTGAAAAATAAAAATACAATTAAGTTAAAGTTAATAATTTACATATTGAAGAATGAGTGGATGTATGAGTGTTTGGATGAAGGATTTAGTAGGTGCGTGACTGAATGTATGAGTGAGTGATTATTATTATATGTGAGCAGTTGATTCTCTTGGTATATGGGTTCAAGAGTGCATGTGGAAAGAGTTGTATGGGGGTTGACTTTCTGCATGGATGTGTTGGTGAATTAATGGCTATCTCAGTGCTACATGTTAAAGTAGGTACATATGTAAAACACAGTGCATGTGAGAGTTGCCATATATAAATGACTATACATGAGAGCCTGTGATTGCGTAAGTGACTGTATGGTTCAAGGTTTCAGTGATTGTAAAAGAGAGTAAGTATGTGTTACTATATATTTGAATAAGTAAGGTTTAGTGTGTATAACTTTGTAGTTAAGGAAATGGGAGTGTGATTGATTCTCTGCATAACTGACTAGGTGTTTGAGTAACTCTGTGAATGAGTGTCAGTGTGTAAGTGTCTGTATAGGTATATGACTGGATATGATAGTGTTCTATTGATGAGTGACCGTATGTATGAGTGATTGTATGGGTAAATGAGTGGATGTGTGTGTAGACCTAGAAATCAGTGAGTGCGTATGTAGTTACTGGTATTGGTGTGTCATTAATTTCAGGAATGGTAGTTTGTATTAAACACTGGGTGTATCAAAAATTAGATTAGAGTGTGAGGAGGTGCATCATATTATCACATGGATGATGTCATCAGTGAAGTCATCAGTGATGTCATTTGAGATGTCATCAGTGATGTCATCAGTGATGTCCCTGACCATGTCATGAATGATGTAATATGTGACATCATCAGCAGTGGATTGCGGGCGCGCGAGTTATAGTGAGTCCAACTAACTATAACGTGGGAATTTCAATGGTTTTGTATGAGTAAACTGTTCAGCTAACTATAACTGGTGTGAAACCTATGTTTTTTTCAGTGCATTTCAAAGCTTTTTTAAATGCTAATTCCTAGCTATAACAAGTGTGAAACCTATGGTTTTTTCAGTGAATTTCAAAGCTTTTTTAAATGCTAATTCCTAACTATAACGATTGTGAAACCTATGTTTTTTTAGTGAATATATATATATGTCCGAAAGGATTCCCCCTAACTCCAGGGAAAACACAAAAGACTCGCACTCCAGGGTCTGTGTAGGAAACGTTTATTGGCGACGCGTTACGACCAAGCGGTCTTCTTCGTTAGCCAACCAAATAAACATTACAATCACCTTTTTAAAGTGCACCAAAAGAACAGTGAAAATAGACATAGGACCACATCCCAAAAGCAAACTACAAATCCTGTAGGAACTACAAATGAGTAGAAGAAAGACTCTATAGTGCAATTATTGACCTGATTCTGTGCTTAAATTAAATAATAATTCACATTTCATTATTCAAAATGCATTGTATGTAATACTTAATGAATTAATTTAATTAAATTAATTAGATAAATAAATTAACTTAACAATCTGGCCAAGTGGCCGATCTTACTAAATCAAAAGCACTGCATGTATTCATCCGTAGATTTGCACATAATTAGAGTCAAAACAGCATAAATTTAGGCCAAGTGGCCTCATATCATCTCTTGGCAGGTACAAAAAAAATATATAGCATGCATATAAATCCACAATCCTCAGTGATAAAGAGGAAGAAAGACAAGATGTTCGTCCTGGCCTAGTGGCCAATTGGTCTAAAAGTAGGGCATTCTCCCTAGCTGAGGTGCTAGTGCTGCAAAGGAGCTTTCTATGTGAATGTTCATTTGTCTTGCCAAGAGATATCTTCAGAGATTTCTATGTACTGGGAGGTGGATCTGGGTCACGGGGAGTGAGGGGATAGAGGGGGAGTGAAGCCAATCCTCAGATATGGCTTTGATAAAACAAATAGTGCTGAAATAGGTCTTTTAGCACTGTGATTAGTGCAAGAAGTGAACCCTATACTATCTATGGACAGCCTATTCAGACCTACGCCAAGAAGTATAGTTGTGGGCGTGATTGTGTAGTTAAAAAGGTGGGATACAGGTTGTGTGCACAAGGGGAAAGGGTAAATATTACCGCAAGTGAGATGGTGATAGGTTGTTTGCAGAGTGCAAACTGCCATACGTGCAAGACCAGGTGGATTGTTTTGAAGTCATATGTCTAAGCTATACTGTGAAGCTCCTAACTCCACAGCTATCATCAGAGAGGGCCCTCTCCAATGAAATAGTGTGCGTTGGACATAGCAGACACAATAGCTGGAAATTGAAGCAAGGAGAGGTACAGGTGCTGAGATAAGGTAAGGTAATTCCAGGGCCTAACATAAGGTCTTCAGCCAATGTGCACATGTAATTCCTCATCCTCGTTCATGCCAAAGGGGTTTCTTGAATCTAGACGGATGATGTACTGGTATTCAAGCACTCGTAGCTGCTTTAGTCTGTTACCCCCTCTCGGATTTGCAGGAATTCGGTCAATGCCAAAGAAAGACAATTGGTTAACATTACTGTCATGAAAGCGTAACCAGTAGCGTGCAGTAGCATAATTCATGTCAACATTCTTAATGGCCCTCATGTGTTGCAATATGCGTTTCTTTATTGGGAAGATGGTGCTCCCAACATAGAACTTGGCACAAGGGCATACAATCACGTACACACAAAAGTCAGTATTGCAATTCATAAACTTCCAAATTTGTTCATTTTTGCCCGTGGGGAGGGGATATGCCTTGACATTCTTGCTATTGGCACAGGCTTTGCACTTGCCACATTTGAAAAACCTTTTTGTTCCTTGAGCCAAGTCTTTGTCTTTTTCGGTGCCTCAAAGCAGCTCCTCACTAGCATGTCTTTCAAGGACCGAGCCTTCCTGTATGTTATCTGGGGTTGTCTATTGATTGTTTTGCCAATAACAGGATCACTCTTGACAATGTGCCAGTGCCTCTTCAAAATCTCACGTACTCTACCTGCCTCTACATTGTAGGATGTTATCAGCCTTACATTGTTTGAGTTCTGGCTCTCTGTGGTTCTCACTTTCTTTTGGGCCAAGAGTGTCACTCTATCCCTGGCTTTAGCTTAATCTTTCGCTGCTAGCAGTACCTGGTCAGAATAGCCCCTGGCCCTGAATCTTTGTCTCATGATGGTCTGTTCTTTCTCATACGCTGTCTCTGAGCTACAATTCCGTTTTGCCCTCAGGAATTCCCTATACGGGATGCTATCCTTGAGACTATTGGGATGGTGACTTTTAGCATGTAAAATGCTGTTGCCTGAGGTGGGTTTCCTATACAGGCTGGTTTGTATGGCCCGTTCCACAATTCTGACTCTTATGTCAAGGAAGTCCATTTCTGTCTGGTCTGTCTTGCTGGTAAATTTAAGATTGACATCATTCTTGTTAAGGGAGGCAAGGAATCTGTTCAGTTCTAACTTGGAACCATCCCAGATCAGAACAATGTCATCAATATACCTGGTGTAAAAGGCAATGTGACGTGTGAGATTAGCATTTTCATCTGACCATACACCTTGTTCCTCCCACCAACCTATCAGCATGCAGGCATGCAGGCAAAACTTGGAGCAAAGCAACTTCCCATCGCTGTTCCCACCTCTTGTTTAAACCACACGTCCTCAAACAAAAAGAAATTGTTTAGTAAACAAAACTCCAACATTTATATATATATATGCGCGCTCGTACCTTTTACCAATTAGGTTTTTGAAAAAGCACTCGCAGGGGTCTTCGGCTTCTTTACAAGATTTTTAATTCATTCAGCCAACAGTCAACATGACACGTTTCGGCTACTGCCTTTTTCTAATGTTGCTATATTTCGCACCAAACAGTGGCATTTTAAAAGGACAAACAATAAGTCACATGATGCAAATAGTAATAAGAATCAACGAAGGACCATTCACCTTCTTTCACAGGCGCCATATTGGAACATGTCTTACATAACAAAATCCCAATGTCAATAGCATCATAAATATATATCCATACTAATAATATAAAGAGAGAGCCCAAACCTTTGAGGCGGGTAATCTCAGGAACCACAGCACCAATCACAACACCCAATACAGCGTTGGAAAGGGCACTTGCAGCAGAAGGACATAGGCTATACAGACGCCCACCATATACATTTAAAAGGTCAAAGAACCGTGCCAGAAAAGTAGTCCCTTGTGGGCGTGTCTGCGTTGTGCTGTGGGCGTGTGCTGGGGGCGTGTGCTGGGGGCGTGACAAACACTGGGGGCGTGTGGTAGGTTCCACCCTTCATGCCATGTCTCATATTGTATGCTAATCCCACCCTGCTCCCTTTAAATACCCCTGCACCCCATGATCATAGCCCACCCTTACTCCTTAAAATACCCCAACAACCTTAAACACTAACCCATCTTAACCCTATAAATATACCCTGTACCCCAAAACCCAAACCTATCCCTAAACCCTAAAAATACCCCTATACTCCAAAACCCGAACCTAGCCCTGAACCCTATAAATACCCCTGTACCTCAAAACACAAGCCTACCCCTGAACCCTAAAAATACCCCTGTACCCCAAAACCCAAACCGAGCCCTGAACCCTAAAAATACCACTGTACCCCGAAACCCAAACCTACCCCTGAACCCTAAAATACCCCTGTACCCCAAAACACAAACCTAGCCCTGAACCCTTAAAATACCCCTGTACCCCAAAACCCAAACCTACCACTGAACCCTAAAAATACCCCTGTACCCCAAAACTCAATCCTAGCCCTGAACCCTAAAAATACCCCTGTACCCCAAACCCAAACCTACCACTGAACCCTAAAATACCTCTGTACCCCAAAACCCAAACCTAGCCCTGAACCCTAAAAATACCCCTGTACCCCAAAACCCAAACTTAGCCCTGAACCCTTAAAATACCCCTGAACCCCAAAACCCAAACTTACCCCTGAACCCTAAAAATACCCCTGTACCCCAAAACCCAAACCTACCCCTGAACCCTAAAAATACCCCTGTACCCCGAAACCTAAAAATACCACTGTACCCCAAAACCCAAACCTACCCCTGAACCCTGAAATACCCATGTACCCCAAAACACAAACATAGCCCTGAACCCTAAAAATACCCCTGTATCCCAAAACCCAAACCTAGCCCTGAACCCTTAAAATACCCCTGTACCCCAAAACCCAAACCTGCCCCTGAACCCTAAAAATACCTCTATACCCCAAAATCCAAAACTATATCTGAACCCTTAAAATACCCCTGTACCCCCAAAACCCAAACCTAGCCCTGAACCCTAAAAATACCCCTGTACCCCAAAACCCAAACCTAGTCCTGAACCCTTAAAATACCCCTGTACCTCAAAACCCAAACCTACCCCTGAACCCTAAAAATACCCCTATACCCCAAAACCCAAACCTAGCCCTGAACCCTAAAAATACCCCTGTACCTCAAAACCCATACCTATTCCTAAACCCTAAAACTACCCCTGTACCCCATAACCCAAAACTATATCTGAACCCTTAAAACACCCCAAAGCATATACCTCAGTACCCCAAAACATATACCCCTATACCCATACTTACCTTATCCAAACATTTAAAAAAAAACATGCTTTTACAATTCATGCATTTACAACGAATTTCGTTGTAAATGTATGTGTAGTAAAAGCATATAAAATGTAATGCCATGCGTTATGATGGCATTGCGGAGTCATGGTACTTTCGTAATGAAAGTATGCAGAGTGATGGTATGCGGAAAGAAAGTTGCGGAATAATCGGTGTTTACCCTCCCCCGGTAAGTACATTGGTGGCACGGCGGCCCACATCTCCAGCAACATACTCATATTTTTTCACCACCCATTTGAAAAATGCACAGGTCTCTCTCATTGATGGCCAGCACCAACATACACTTTTAGACACACCTCCCGCCACAAGTTCTAGAATTGCGAACTTTAGAGCTGGGGAGCTACGTTCGAATCTCGGCATCAGCCCATCATCCTGTGATTCCAGGCAAATCGCTTTGTCTCCCCGTGCCTACCACAAATGAATGTGTTCTTCTGTAATGTAAATTGTGCTCATGCCATGTTGTCGAGTTTGCGCTATATAATATTGCAAAGAAATATAAAGTAGGGAAACTCGAGTTCACACACTACTGAACGCGCACTCCTAAGTGCATCAGCAGTGCTCTGTGAATCGGAGCGTTTCACAGGCCTGTCACAGATAAGAAATGCTATCAAAACGAAATCCTACAAAACAATATACTACTGGCCGGCAGCAATTCATACCCGGACAACGTCGGCACGGGCTGCTATCAACAATGAAATCATAAACTAAGGACTTATAGAAATTGAAGACTCACTGTATCTATTAAGCGAGAAGTCCTTACAAGATTTCAGCCTGCCGCCAGCAGTCCGAACTAACCTAACTGGATACCACAACATCGCTACCGCACACAATATTCCAGAGCTAAATAACTACCTTGCTCAACACTTGCCTAACTTAGTTCCCGATCAACAACTCGCCTACAACACCATAGTTGATAGTGTTGAAAAGAAGCAAGGCAAACTATTGTTCATAGACGCCCCCGGTGGCACAGGAAAGACTTACCTAATCAACCTCATACTTGCCAAAGTTCGATCTTCTGGGAATTTGGCTCTAGCTGTTGCTTCATCTGGAATAGCTCCCACTTTGCTAACAACTGGGAAAACAGCACATTCTACCTTTGAACTGCCTCTAACAGTTTCCCTTGAAAGTGATTCAATATGCTCTATTCGGAAAAACGGACCTTTGGGGACACTGCTTCAAAATGTGTCTCTTATCATGTGGAACGAATGTACAATGATTCCAAAACCATTGCTGCCTAGCCTTTTTTTACCCGGGCAACGTCGGGACGGGCCGCTAGTATATATATATATATATATATATATATATATATATATATATATAGATATATATAGATATATATATATATATCTATATATATATATATATATATATATATATATATATATATATATATATATATATAATGCTTAATCGCCTTACACTGCTATATATTATACAATTCATTTGCATTACATAATTCCATTTCCCACATCAAGAAATTAAATTAGACATAAAGGTTATATAAACAAGATAGGGCTAATGCATTAGTTAAATCGCCGTATATGGCCATTTGCACACAGCTATACTAGTCCCAGCCTTGGAACCACTATTATGGCTCATATGTGAATTAAAATCATGCCGTGAATTAAAATCATGCCTTCCCTGTAATTTCTTAATTTCATGCATCATCGACCAATAAAACATTAGATATATAGATTTTATTTATGCAGTCTTAAATACTACAAAAGTTTTCAGAATTGTACACAGATCTATTCACTTCTTTCTTATCAAAGCCTACAATGTTACAAATGTAATCTCCCAGATGTATAGCTAGTTCTTCACCTATGTTCATTCCCTTGGGACTCATAGTCTCTAGATCAATAATATATCTTGATTCAAGCCTGCGTAACTTCCTGATCCTGCCCCCACCTCTTATGCTAGTTGGAATCATATCTAGACTATAGTATCGTAGCCGCTCCCTGTCACTACCATGTTTCTCTGCAATGTGTCTTGCGACTGGTTAGGTGGCATCTTTTTTGGCTATCCTACCCAGTCGCAAGACACTTTGCATAGAAACATGGTAGTGACAGGGAGCTGCTAAGGTACTATGGTCTAGCTATGATTATTGATCTAGAGACTAAGAGCCCCATAGTTGCGACCAAGCACTGCACTGCTTATGACCTCACATATTACATCACTCATAAATTGGACAGTGACATCACTCATGAAATCTCAAATGACATCACTGACGACATCACCCAGTGACTGTTAGTGTTTTAAAAATGTTTATGAGTCTTAAATCTATATACCAAGGTGTATTAGTGACGCAACTGGTGCACAAGTGCCTGTATGGATGATTCAGTGGGTTGGGATTGACTAGGTGTCTGCCCTGATGGTTCCTACCAGGGTGTGGATAGGCACTGAGGAAGAAGTGTATCACGATAAGTGAGTGAGGCGTATAGACAAATATTTTGAGAGATTTGAGAGGTTACCTTCGAGACCAACTCTGACAAAATAGTCTATAAATTGGCCTCCGCAAAAAAAATACTTTCAGTTGCCCTTTGTGTCTAGCTCAGCTAACTATAACTGCTGAATTTCTCTGGTTTTGTGCGAATGAAACTTAAGCCTAACTATAATGTACTTCTGACCTTTGTTTTTTGTGTGAATTTTTAAGGTTTTTCAAATTCGATTTCTAACTGTAACCTCCCTGTAACCTTTGTTTTTTCAGTGAATTTCTAAGTTTTGTTTTAATGCTAATTCTTAACTATAAAGTTCCTGTAACCTTGTTTTTTTTATGACTTTCTATGGTTTTACAAATTCTATTTCCTAGCTATTACATCCTTGTTACTTTTAGTTTTTTTTGTTTATTTCTGAGATTTTTTAAATACGGATTCCTAAATATAGCTTTCCTGCCACCTATGTTCTTTTGTGAATTTCTATAGTTTTCAAATATTAGATTCTAAATATAACATATCTCTATGCTTTAGTTTTTAAAGTGAATTGTACTTTTTTATGTTTTCTAAGTAGAACATTCCGCTAACATATTATTTCTTAGTAATGACATATAAGTATAACATTTTATTCAAATGTATTTTGAAACTGTAACATATTTCATAATTATTTTTTAATAACTGTATAGCTTTGTATATTTTAAACTGTGAATTAAAGTTTTTAATCATTTGTTTTCCTTATAATAAATAGCTAAACATTTTTTGTTTGTATATTTTGATATTCTGTAAAATTTTTGACAGTGATTGTACAGTGGAATGCATTGTTGTATAATAGACTGTATGTATACATTTGTAAGTATTTGATTGTATATGTTTATGAAAACATTTTAAAATATTTTTTTTAATTTAGTGCATTAGTTTAAGTGTTTCAGTGATAAGTTTATATCTTTTTAAGCAACACTGTATTGTTGGTTGTATACAGTACCAATTTTTTTTTAACAGTCATGTACCGGAAGAGAACCCTCATGCATGGTATGTGACTCCAGCACCTGTAACTATTACATTTTTATATATGTAGTAACTTTTTACATTTAGTTCGAGTTTAAGGGATTATTAATATAGTAAATAGTAAAATGTCGGATGCAACAAATACTACATTCCTGATGTTTGTTATCTATTTCAATAAGTCGCTACTGTGTGCGTACCGTTTTCGGGAATCACGTTGGGTATGCAACTCCAACACAGTGTTGTCACTATTAATATGGATATATATAACTGAGAAAAAATATGAAAAGCCGTCTCCAAAAGGAAGAGGAAAAAATTAGGGAACGGAAGACATATAAGTATCATCGAGACAGAATTGACTATGAGTGTGGTAGAATCTTCACTTTTGCAAAGAAATATGAAAATATGAAAATTTCTAAATTCAGTGGAGTAATCAAAAATGCGAACAAGGGCAATCGTCAAACCAAGCAAGGCGAATCATCTATGTCAAGTCTTAGCTCAGCAATAGAAAGTGAGTCTGAAGACGCAAGGGAAGGGCGAGTACCAACAACCATATCTCTAACTGAAGAGCTGGATTTTTTGGTGGAGGAACAAAAGCAAACCCTCCGGCCAAAGCGACAAATGACATAAACACCGGCAAAACCAAGGGCCATATGTATCATTGAAATTCGCATTCGCAAAGGCCGAAATTCAAATAATTTCTGCCTTTGCGAATGCGAATTCACAAAATGATATGTATGAAGGAAAATCCAATGCAAAATTAGGAATCGCAAAATTTGCGATTCCTTATTTTGCGATTGCATTTAAGGAATAGCAAATTTTGCGATTCCTTAAATGCAATGTAAGAAGGCAAAAAAATGTGCTAAATGGCCTTAAGGAATCGCAAATTACCACCAACTTCTAGTTGGTGGTAAGTTGCGAATTCCTTGAAAAATGCACATTTTTGAATTTTTCAAAGTGCCATGTGACGCACATACATGCCCTTAGGGCATGTATGTGCACCCCATGTGCACCTATGCTTATTTCAGGGGTGCAACAGGGTGTCCTTTGGACACCCCTGCACCTTTGAAATTATTCTCAATTTGCGATTAGCAAATTGCGAATCGCAAATTGAGAACAAATTCCCATTCCTTCATATGGGCCTCCTGGCCCATAGAAATGAATTGGAAAGTATTCCTTAATTGCGAATTCGCAATTTGCGAATTCGCAATTAAGGAATATCAAGAAATCGCTAAAAAAAAACATTTTTTTGATACATACCATTTTGCGATTCTGAAATAGCGATTTCTTAAAAATCCCTATTACAGAATCGAAAATTGGTTCCTTGATACATATGGCCCCAAAAGTCATACCTGCAAACGTAGAGAAAGGAGACGGGCAAGGGAAAGGAGAGAACACCAGGCGGTATCAAACACCCAGGTGGAACCGCAAATGAATGGAGAAAATGGAACCCGGGAGAAAAAGACTAACAATATAACTGTGACCAACCTGTCTGATGTAACATTGAATACAGCGGAGTTGCAGTTATTATCCCTGGGATTATCCTTTGCCCTGGAAAGTATCTTTGATTATGCATCCACACGAATGGATGTCTATAAAGGAATTAGAAAACTAAAATTAAGAAAATATCATCTGCTCAAAGGAGAAACTGAGCGGAATATTCTGGGAGAGCCAATATGTGACAGTCAGGAACAGACAGGACAAATGTTCAATACCCAGGAGATAATTCTAATTCAAGACTTAGACAACATGGCATCTACTCAGTCGCAAGGCAACACAATGTGAAAGTGAACCAACAGCAGCACCTCAAAGTATTGAAATATGTACCACTAAATTCAAATCTCAGTCTAAGTTTGTCCCTACCATGCCAAGAGATGGAATTGATATATATCATGAACAAATAACTAAGGAACTTAAAGAGTTAAACATCTCCACAAACAAACCCAAAAACAGAAAGAAAAAGAAATTGGAAACTAGCTACAACCAATTGATGAGCAAGCTGTCAAAAAATAGACAAATTGTAATACGAAATGTGGACAAAGGGGGCAATTTGGTACTTTGGAAAAAGTCTGAATATCTACAAGAGGCCCAAAATCAGCTAGCGGACAAAGATTGTTATTGCCGATGTGATCAGAGTACACTGAGGAGCACGTATGAAAAACTATACATCAAATTGTTAGCCTGGAAAGGTTTAGGCCTCATAAACAAAGAGGAGTTTCTATTTTTGAAGAATGACAAACCAAGAACACCAGTGTTATACTTCATACCAAAACTCCACAAAAATCTGCAAAAACCACCAGGGCGACCGATCATCTCGGCAATAAATAGCCTAACAGAACACATGTCACAATATAGCGACCATTTTCTACAAGACTTTGTCCATAAATGACCCTCATACCTAAGAGACACAGGAGATTTCTTGGCAAAAATCAGTAATTTAGAATGGCAATCAGACTACTTATTGATTACAATGGATATTACATCATTGTATACGAGCATCAGCCATAAGGACGGAATGAGGGCAACAGAATTCTACCTAAGACAAAGAAAGGTAATTCACAAGCAGCATAGTAAAATGATAAAACGTATAATCCTCACGGTCTGAATATAACGGAAGACCTATACACCTGTCTATAAAATCAATGACATCAATAACAGGCCTTGAGAAGATAGCACAAATGATGGACTTTTGTCTGCATAATAACATTTTTCTATTTCAACATGTTCTGTATCAGCAAATACGTGGTGTAGCTATGGGGGGCCAGTTTCTCCCCTGTCTCCATATGGGATGGTGGGAGGAACTGGTCCTCCATAGAAAATTTGAAAACGTATTTATGGAACATGTAAAATGTTGGTGGCGGTATATCGATGATTTGTTCATTGTTTGGAGGGGCACAAAGAGAGAAGCAGAAATATTTATTCATGATCTTAATCAGAACGATATCAACTTACATTTTACTTCAGAAATCAGCCCTACTTGTGTAACATTCTTGGATGTAGAGGTATACGTAGAGGGTGGGAAATTAGAGACGAAAATGCACAGAAAACCTATGGCGGTAAATTCCATTCTACACGCCAACAGTCACCACCCCAGACACCTAATACAGACCATCCCCTACGGGGAAATGTTCAGATTAAAGCGTATATGCAGTACAACACAAGAATTAAAAATAGCTCAACAAACAAGTAAAACTATATTCCTGCAACGAGGGTATTCGACAACATGTATTGATACGGCCATAAGGAAAAGCGATGAGGTAGATAGAACATCACTCCTACAATCAGCCTTAGCAAAAACACCAATAACCACAAAGGTACCGGATACATCTCTACAATCAGACAAGGAATTTAGGATGATTGTGAGGTACAATAAGCAAAATAGAGAGATCATACGAATAATCCAAAAGAACTGGCCTCTAGTGAAAAATGATCCGGTACTTGGACCTCACCTTCCCAACAAACCGACCATTACGAATAGGAGAGCTCCAAATATGAGAGATCGTCTGGTGGTTAACAATCCAATAGAAATCCCCAAAAAGAACTGGTTCAACCAAAGGCAGGGTTTCTATAAATGTCAAACGTGCAAGGCATTTTTAAATGGAGTGAACACAAAAAGTTTTGCATTAGCATTCGGTAAAGGAGAACATCAGATAAAGCAGATGCTAACTTGCAAAACAGAATATGTAATTTATGTTCTAGAATGCCCCTGCAAGCTGAAAAAAGTGGAAAGTACAAAGCTGCAGGGGCAAAAAGAATACTACAACACATACGTGCAATTAAGAACCGAGACCCAACATATCCTGTTGCCCGTCATTTTAATGAGAAACATCAAGGGGATGTTAGGCTTCTCAAGTATTTCCTGATAGATCCTGTACCCCAAAGTAAGAGAGGGGGGGACAGGGATGAAAAACTTCAGAAACTGGAAACCAGGTATATCCTGGAATTAGATTCCAAACATCCTCACGGTCTGAATATAACGGAAGACCTATACACCTGTCTATAAAATCAATAACAGGCCTTGGGAAGATAGCACAAATGTCAATTTCTATACAATAAACTATCGAGATTGATAAAGCTAACAGACAAAGACTAACATCCAAGCAATATAGTCCACAAACCAGTAACCTCACGAATCAGGAAAGTAAGACTAAAAGGTATATCCTAAAAAACAGGGATAATTTTAAATAATGCATATATACAATTTTTTATGTCTATTTACTTTTCATCTTCACTATTTAGATTCTTGCAAATTTTTAACCAACTACACTTTTACAACACTTCAAATTTCGTTACAATGTATTCCCACCAGAGGCTTTTGAGTGGAGAGATACAAAGCTACATTGGAAAGGGAGTTGTGACAATCAGACCCCAGACACCTCTTAAAATCATGGGAGGTAGACATTATATCAAAGACCCAGACTATACAAGTATATGCACTGTAATTGAAAGATACAAGAAAAAGGAGTTCCTATGATATTTATATATCTTGTATATAGCAAATGTACAGAATTTTAATTGTATATAGATAGAAAATATAGTTTTTATACAAGTTCTTATTCATGCATATACTTGAATTTGCACTATATTTATATACAGTATCGATTTGTTCATTTGCACAAAAAAGCAGGATTTGCACGTATGGTATTTATACTGTGATAACTATTGCGAGTTTTGCACAAAAATAGCAGAAATTTGCACAAAGTGATGTACTGTATTGCGTAATGTGCATATGTCTATGCGAAACTGCACAAGTTAACAGATAAAACCATTTGTACAAACTTGTAAAGAGGTCAATTGTAGTCTGGTATTGTACCGATATTACAACTAAGATGTCACAATGTAGCGTTTGCAATTAAAAAATGAGCACTGTCACTTTAAGATTGGTTCACAAAAAAATTTAAAAAGTGAGAATTGTTGGCATTTAAGGAATCAGGTGACATCTTTCCGTGTCATGCGATCAAGGTACGTTGTGTACCGAAACGCGTAATGGCCGATAAAATAACAATTAAATAAATAAGAATTCTGGCACTAACCTGGGTCTGTGCTCCACGTTCTTTCTGGGGAGAGAAAGCGCAAGCAACCAGCTTGTGGGAGTGGAGTGGTGTGGATATATATATATATATATATATATATATATATATATATATATATATATATATTTATGTGGTTTACTTTCAGCTTAGAATTTTACTTATGCACAAATAATAATATTATTTTAATTTTAGTTAGCTTTATTGTTTTTATAAAATCATTTAGTGGAACTGCAAACCCATCGCACACCATTGTGCCACATATTTACAGTGTTCCCTAGGGTGTGGGACTCTAGCATTTTTTCAAAAGTAATATAATGATGTTTTTAGTTTACATTAATTGAGGAGATATACTTATAGGAATATAGAATGGTATATTTCAAAGAAAATTACGTATGAATTAAAATGTAATCATTTTTTACGTCTTTTGCATTAGAGGCACAATGGGGTCATGTGGGGGTCACGTATTCCATGTGACATAAAAATAAAAGGATTTTATTAGTTAAAGACCTTTCTATCATATAGAGAGAGAAATCCCACCCATTTTCTTCTTGATTTGGGTGTGGTACTGAACAATATCATTTGTTCAGAAAGCAACCATTTTGAAGGTTATTTGAGGATTTTTGTGGGCTTCTACACAGATTGTCAGCCTCTTCTGAATTCCAGCAGGAGGAGGAAGAAAACATGGAGCAAGAAGATGAGGAACCACCAAAGAAAAGGAAAGAAAGTAAAGTTTGGGAATATTTTACAATTCCCAAAGGGGAGAAGAAAGGAAATGTTTACAAGGTAGCTTGCAATATTTGCAGCAAAGTTCTGTCTCGGGCTCTGAGGGGAAGTATTCTTGTGGTACTTCTCCCATGTATAAGCATCTAAAGACCATGCATAGTGCTCGACTAGCAAGACCCGAACTCTGGCGTTTTCAAGATCAGGACGCAGATCAAGGTGCCCGAAGTGCTCAGGCGGGACCATCCTCTGCAGCAGGACAAGTTTTAACTATGCCACTAACTTTGCCTTTATTCACCAATGCTAGACTTTTCTGCCTTAAGTGCTGAACTGTCCTTAGCATTGGAGAGCAAGTCGTTTCCTAGATGGTTGAGATAATAAAAAATCATCATTTTTAATCTTTTTTTCCCTGTTGAAGCATAGCTTTTTTGTGCCTGTTTTTTGTTCTTTTTCAACAAAAGAACACAAAAATCAAAATGGTTAAAGAAAATATAAACTTGTTAAAAAAGACAAAAAAGTTCTAGCAAGAACCACCTGAACTGGTTAAAGAAAGAGAACATATATGTTATATCTCTATGTTTGTAACAATGTGTATATGTTTTGCTGAAAGATATGAATGTGTGATTAAGTATGTATATGACAGAAGGGCATCGTTAGAATTGCTTTCCACCACAGGAACGTCAATTTTAATGATGTTCCTGTCCTGTTCCATATTTACAAGGTAGTGTTAAGCCACTTAACGTAAATTATTGCCACCTTGCAAATATGCATTGAGGCGGGCAATGGGTGTTGCTGGGGGTGTTCCACTGGAAAACCCATTTCTTTTTTACATTGCCCCCATATTACAAGGGTAGCGTAAATATGGGTAGCGCCAAAAATAAGACCAAGTATAACCTGGTCTTAAACAGGTGCAACAAGGAGAAATTATTCACTTCTCCTTCGCATCTGGAGGTGTCACTATCTTATTGACAAGAAGGCCATTTATTCAGCCCTCCTGAAAGAATATAAAAAAGAGATCCTCCATACTAAGGAAGAATATTTCTCTCACAAAATTCTTAATTCAACCAATAAATCTAGAGAGGTCTTTTCCATAGTTTTCTCACCGAGAAAATTGCTGCCATCAAAGCCAGCATCCCTTCTTCTACTCCTCCCACATCCGGTTCAAATACTTGCCAGAACCTAGTCCGGATGGATCAATTCCCCCCGATCTCAAAGGAGACCTTCTTTGATCTACTAAAAAAGGTTGGCTCCGGCTCTCTCACTGATTGTTGTCCCCCTCATGTACTTCAAGAAGCTTTTTCTATCTGTCTTGATCCCCCCTCTCTCATTTCTTAACAACTCACTATCCCTTGGCATTGTTCCTTATATATTCAAGAGTGCAGAAATTCTTCCTGTCTTGAAGAAACCGAGCACGGATCCGTCAGTTCTTAGTCGTTATCGTCCCATCTCCCTCCTCCTCTACTTATGCAAAGTCCTCGTGGCCTATGTGGCAAACTGTTTGAGTTCATTTGTTGAACATTCCCTCGTCTTAGATTCCCACCAGGCAGGTTTTAGACCAGCCCATTCTACAGAATCTGTCATTCTGACAGTCTTGGATGAACGCAGGAATGGAGCCGACAATGGCGATCCCCAGGCCCTGGTCCTTTTGGACCAGTCAGCTGCATTCGACACGGTCGATCATACTATTCTGATCGACCATGTCAGTAATGCTGGGATCCAGGGTCTGGCATTGAAGTGGCTCTCTTCTTTTGTAAGCAATCGGTTTCAAGCTTTGCTGCTTGGTAACTTCTCTTCCAACAAGAGGGAACTGTCATGTGGGGTTCCTCAGGGCTCCTCTCTCTCCTCCCTCCTTTTTAATTTGTATCTATGTCCCCTAATTCACTCCCTGAGAGAAAGAAAGATAGGAACTTATAACTAAGCTGATGATCTGCAATTTGTGTTTGACATCAACTCCTCAGCATCCTCAGTATCCAACATTCAAGCCACCATGATCTTCATAAGTGACTGGATGAATAACAACCAACTTAAGTTGAACCCAGATAAAACTGAGCTGATTCTCACGGGTGGCACTCCAACCCGTGGCACTCCAACTTTTGGCCATCCTCTTTGGGTAACTCCCCTGTGCCAGTTAGTTCTGCCAAAAGTTTGGGAATAGTGATTTCCAAATACTTGTTCCTGAACGCCCAGATCGGCTCAGTGGTTTCCGCTAGTTTCTTCCAACTGCGGAGAATAAATAAATCAATCAATCAATCAGTCATTTGTTAAGCGCACTACATACCCGAGAGGGTCTCAAGGCGCTGGGGGAGAGGTGGGGGAAACTACTGATCGAACAGCCACATCTTTAGTATCCTCCTGAAGGTCAGCAGGTCTTGGGTCTGACGTAAGCTCAGTGGGAGAGTGTTCCATGTCTTGACGGCGAGGTGGGAGAAGGATCTTCCACCAGTGGTTGTTCTTCGGATGCGCGGGACGATGGTGAGTGAGAGGTCGGCGGAGCGTGGCTGGCGGTTGGGGGTGTACAAGGAGAGCCGTCTGTTAAGGTAGGCTGGGCCGGTCTTGTGGAGTGCCATGTGTGTGTGGATGAGGAGCTTGAAGGATATCCTCTTGTTGATGGGGTGCCAGTGCAGGTTTCTCAGGTGGGGGTGATGTGGCCATGTCGTGGTACATCGAGGATCAGTCGTGCTGAGGCATTTTGGATGCGTTGTAGTCAATTGATGAGCTTGGTTGGGGCTCCCGTGTAGAGGGCATTTCCGTAGTCGAGTCAGCTGCTGATGAGGGCCTGGGTGACTGTCTTTCTTGTTTCTGTCGGGATCCATCTGTAGATCTTGCGGAGCATGCGGAGGGTGTTGAAGCTGGAGGAGGAGACGGCGTTGACTTGCTTGGTCATTGAGAGCGTTGAGTCGAGGATGATTTACAGTGTTTCCTAGGGTGTGGGACTCTAGCATTTTTTCAAAAGTAATATACTGATGTTTTTAGTTTACATTAAATGAGGAGATATACTTATAAGAATGTAGAATGGTATATTTTAAAGAAAAGTACGTATGAAGTAATTCATTCTTCTTTGGATGCGCGGGACGGTGGCGAGTAAGAGGTCTGCGGAGCGTAGCTGGCGGTTGGGGGTGTAGAAGGAGAGCCGTCTGTTGAGGTAGGCTGGGCCGGTCTTGTGGAGTGCCTTGTGTGCATGGATGAGGAGCTTGAAGGATATCCTCTTGTTGACGGGGTGCCAGGTCACTGTGACTGTCTTTCTTGTATCTGTTGGGATCCATCTGTAGTTCTTGTGGAGCATGCGGAGGGTGTTAAAGGAGAAGGAGGAGACCGTGTTGACTTGCTTGGTCATTGAGAGCATTGAGCCGAGGATGATTCCCAGGTTGCGTGCGTGGTCGGTGGAGGTCGGGGCTGCCCTCAGTGCAGTTGGCCACCAGGAGTCGTCCCAGGCTGACGGGTTGGAGCCGAGAATGAAGACCTCCGTCTTGTCCGAGTTCAGCTTCAGATGGCTGACCTTCATCCAGTTGGCTACAGCCTTCATTCCTTCATGGAGGTTGGCTTTGGCGGTGATGGGGTCCTTTATAAGGGAGAGGATCAGTTGAGTGTCGTCTGCGTAGGAGATTATGTTGAGGTCGCGCTGTCGGGCGACGTGTGCGAGCGGGGCCATGTAAATGATAAATATTGAAAAGTGTCGGGCTGAGGGAGGATCCTTTGGGTACGCCGCAGATGATCTCGGAGGCTTCGGAACGGAATAAGAAAGATCAGCAGATTCTTGTCCAGGGAAGCTTTGACCCTGGTTATTTTAACCTTGGTTATTTCCAGATTGGACTATGCTAATTTATTATATCTTGGCATCCCATCTTATCAACTGAGACGCCTGCAGCTGGTTCAAAATCAAGCTGCTAGACTTATTTTTCATCTACCTAAGTGACAGCACGTCAAACCTCTAATGAAGAATCGACATTGGCTACCTGTGGCCAAGAGGTGTGCTTTTAAGCTGGGATGCACTATCTTTAAAGCCCTTCACAGCAATAGTCCAACCCTCATTTCTTCCAAGATCCAACACTATATCCCCTCTCCAGATTTGCGATCCTCCCACTTGAACCTGCTGGCAAGGCCCTCTTTCAAATGCAAGAAGCACAGTGGCTCTAGATTCGCCATCGTGGCCCCTCGATACTGGAACTCCCTCCCTGTGGATTTAAGATCGGTGACTTCCTATGCCCAGTTTAGAAAATTGCTTAAGACACAGCTATTTATTCAAGCACATGGTGATCTAATCTAGTTCCCTGCTGCACTTCTCTCCTCTCCACTCTTAGCCATGAAACCGTCTGGTGAACATGCGCTTTGTATGTGCTTTTAACAAAACATAACATAACATAACATATATAGATAAGCGTGTCAGTTCCTGTTTGGGTGTTTTTTTATACATATAGTTATGTTTGTTAGCACATTGCTGGCTGTGTTTCTGCCGGTTTGACTCTGTTAATCTATATGAAAGGAGTGACATGGATTGTGTCTTGGGTGTGATAGTCACTAATCGTTTGTTTAAATAAGACTATCATTGCCCCTATTACAAATAGATACATAAGATTTATGTCTGTGCATCTCAGTGATGGTGTATATGTTTCAAACACTGTCTAAGAGGATGTATTCATAGCTTTACCCTTTCATTTTTACTTACATAACATTCAACTGAATGTAGAATAAGGGAAGTATAACTCACCATATGTGTCTAAAAGTTTGTGTGTACCTGTGAAAATCTTCTCACTGCATATCTTTGCGTTCATGCACATACCCTCTGGTCTAGCTACACAATACCTTACGAGTGACTTTCAAGTACTACTACTGCAGGTTATATCTCAGGAAGAGCTTTGAAATATCAAATTGTCCTAGTTATAGAACTGTATGTACAAGCTCAGGTGTACTAGGCCGCACATATGTCAGGATGTTCACTCTGTAATGTCAGGGTAAGGGTACCAGTTTCTGTTTTTTTTTGTAATATGTAGTAAAGTGTCTTAGTAAATTGCTGTCTGAGAGGATGTATTAGGAGGTCTTCCCTATCCTAATTAGTTACATGACATTGAACTGAATGAAAAACACTGGATGTATAATTCAGCCTATATATGTGTAAAACTGTGAATGTTCCTGTGAAAAATGTCTTGCTGCATATGTGATAAGGTTCACAATCACATCTGTATGAGTAGATCTGTGACAGAATGTGCCAGAGTCTGTGTGAGTCTGTGACTGGGTGCTTCAGTGTCTGAGTGGAGTTGTGAGTGGATGCATCAGTGTCTGAGTGAATCAGTAACTGGCCTTTATTAGTAACTGAATGGGTTTGTGAGTGAGTGCTTCAGTGTCTGAAAAGTTCTGTGAGTGGGTGTGCCAGTGTCTGAGTGGGTCTGTTTGGGGGTCCAACAGTTTGTGAGTGGGTTTGTGAATGGGTGTGTCAGTGTCTGAGTGGGTCTCTCAGTGGATGTGTTAGTGTCTGAGTTGGTTTCTGAGTGGGTGTGTCAGTGTCTGAGTAGGTCTCTGAGTGGGTGTGTCAGTCTCTGAAAGAGTCTGTGAGTGGGTATATTAGTGTCTGAGTGGGTCTGTAAGTAGGTATAAGAAACTCTCACTTCGTCTGTGAATTGTGAAATCAATGGCTGTGGGAGTGTGTCATTGTCTAAGTGGGTGTGTGTGGGGTGATTCCGTTTCTGAGTGGGTCTGTAAGAAGATGTGCCAGTGTCTAAGTGCATCTCTAAGGGGTGGAACAGACTCTGAGTAGGTTTGTGAGTGGATATGTCAGTATCTGAGTTATCTGAATGGGTGTGTCAGTGTCTGAGTGGGCCTGTGAATGGGTATCTGAATCTCTCAGTGGGTCTGTAAATGGATGCATCAGTGTCGGAGTGGGTGTGTCAGTGTCTAAGCGGGTGTGTGAGTGGGTGTAATAGTGTCTCAGTAGGTCTCGGACTGACTACAGCAGTAACTCAGTGAGTCTGTGAGAGCATGCGTCAGTGTCTGTGTGGGTCTGTGAGTGGGTGCATCAGTGTGTGAGTGTTTCTGTCAGTGGGTGTTTTGGTGTCTGAGTGGATTGATGAGTGGGTGCATCAGTGTCTGTATGGGACAGTGAGTGGACATGTCAGAGTCTGAGTGCGTCTGAAAGACGATGCATCAGTATTTGAGTAGGTCTGTGAGTGGGCGCATCAGTGGCTCTGTGAGTGAGTACAAAAGTCTATGAATTGGCCAGTGAGTACATGTGTGACTGTTTGTGTAAGTTTGTGGGTCAATACATTATTGAGTGAATTAATATTTGAATATATTTAATTATTTATGTTGGGTAGATCTGCGACTCCACTGAGACGTTGCACAAGAGGCCGTGCTGGGCATGGCGAGTTGCAACTCCATTCATGTGGAAAAACAATAATTATAATTTCATTGTAAATACAATATTAAACTCTACAACATTATCACCCCATCCCCGGCACCATGTTCTTTTTGAATGGAGAGGGCGCCATGCGGACTCCCTCCCTGGGGGCCAATCTTATTCTTTTTTTTACATTTGTTTCTAAATAATAAAGGGGGTCTGCTCTCCACTTTTATTTTTAAAACATGGGAGAGGGTCATTTTTCGCTTGGCAACAATACTGGGTGCCCTGGTGCCACTCAGGCACCCAGTTATTTTAGTTGGAGACCGTGGAGAAGCCTGAACACCTTGCGGTCCCTGACAGCTCCCTCTGTCTTGCAGGAGCCGGCATTGCTTTTGGTCAGAGGGAGCTGCTGAATATGCAGCCTCCTGTGTCCAAAAGCAATTCTGCTCTGCTTCGAGTAAGCAAAAGCATTTTACATGCTCTCGCTTACTTGAAGCCCCTGTGACAAACAATATCAAACAGCAATGTCCAGGGCGTGGGCATCCCTGGACATTGCTGAAGCCGACTCTGGTGGGTGGCAGTCCCCGGGATCATCTAGGCCTCCACGAGGGGGCCGTTTGCCATTTTCAAATGATCCCCAGGAAGGTTGTGGTCCCGGGGCAGGGGGTCTGCAATGAACCCCCTCCCTATATTTCACTGGTGATATCCAGACTGGATTATGGAAATGCAACCCTCACTGGTGCAAAGAAATCCCATCTGGCCCCCCTCAAAACAACTCTCAATGCAGCAGCAAAGAAATTTGCTCACATATCACCTGCACTCAGAGAACTAAAATGTCTCCCAATAGAAATGCGTGCCAGCTTCAGAACTGACTGCCACAGACATAAAGCCCTACACAGAGGGAAACCTGAATACATGGCCGCCAAACTCAAAAAGGCCGGCCAAGCAAGGATCTTCGGGAACTCCAACTCCCTACTACTCATCCCTATGAAAACACGCAAAAATTAAACCGCTGCACGATCCTTCGCTGGAAGCGCACCAAAAATCTGGAAGTCCATCCCAGCGAATTTTAGGACTATCCCGTCATTTGTTAAATTTAAAAAACTCTTAATCTCCTCAAGCGGACCTTCCCGTATTGATAGTCATCGCTATACCGAACATGCCTGCACTCCACACTTTCAAGACATTTGCCTCTAAGATGTACGGTCCCAAAACGCCCATCCGGCCTTCCCTTACGGATAAGGGCTAAGCCCAAGACCACGTGCACTCAGCAAGGCTCCCTAGGAAGCCCATACCTGAATGTTGCACTGCTCGCTGGGACTTTCAAATCCAACATGTACACTTTTGCCTTATTGTGTGATTCCTGCCTAATAATCTGTTGTAAAGCACCCCGATACCCCCGCGTCTGGCTAGCGCTATATAAAACTCCTTAAATGAAAATAAAATAAAATATAATTTGAGCCCTGGGGATGGGATGATCCCCGGGGCTGCGAGGGACCTAGCGAACCCCCCGCATTTCTATAGGTGAGTGCCCCAGGGAGATGGTGACCCCGAGGCTGCGGGGTGCCCCGCAGGCCCCCCTACTATTAGCCTGGGGGAGGTGGAGGTACCCAGGGCTCCACGCTTTAAGTTTTTTCACTGCCCTGGGGAGGTGGTGGCCTCTGGGGCTGAGTGGGGCAGTGCGGGCCCCCTGCATTAGAGTACAAATATTTATCTTGAAGAGGTGGTGATCCCCGTATTACTATAAAAACTGCCCCTGGGACATAGCCCACCTGGGGGCCTATATTTACTGATGTGCGAGAGCCTGCGCTTCGTTTTTTTAAATTATTGTGGGAGTTACGGATCCGGCACAACTCCAACTGAATGTTTTTTTAAAAAACAATATTTTGGCTTGGGAGGTACCTGTGGGACCCCCCCTAAGAGGCCTAGTGGGTCAGGGTGTTTCTACCATGCCCCCTTTTCTTTTTTTAAATCCTTGAGTCACAAGATGGCTGCTTATACTTACTGGTTGAAGTGTTGGTAGCCAATCAGATCTCAGCACGAGATTGGGAGGGGTCAGGGATCCACTGCGTCCCTAGTATATACAACTGGAAATTTCTTCACTTTTCTCTGCAACTACTGAGTGTGTTTACACCAAATCAGAAAAAGGCACATCCCTGAACCAACATCTACCTTCCTGCCAAATTTGTTGTAATTCCGTTCAGCAGTTCGAGCTGTAGCCATGTCTAAAGGTCCTGTGGGAATAACAAGGAAAAAACACGCTTTTGAGCACTCCCTGGTTCTGCCCTCCTCTGACGAATCATCCCGAAAATTTCAAGATAGCAGCTGAAGTGAGCATCGTATACGTTTTGAAAATGTCATGAAGATTCGCTAAACGGTGCCGAAGTTATTGGCAAATGAAAACATTATCTTCCTAAGGAAACTAGGGGCCTCATTACGATGTCGGTCGGAAAGGATGGGGTGTCCGCAACAGGATCCAAGGTTTTCCACAACCACCCTTTTCTTTAATGGGAGCCTGTGTTGTCGGTCAGAACGCACGCTCCCATTGAAGTCAATCGTCGTCCAACCGAACGCTGTTTGGAAACATCGTAATCGGTTAGTCGGACTCCCTGAACCCTAGCCGGTAGGTTATATATATATATATATATTCACTGAAAAAACCATAGGTTATAGACCATATATAGTTAGGAATTAGCATTTACAAAACCTTATTTTACTCACACAAAACCATTGAAATTCGTATATATAGTTAGTTGCACTAACTATATATCGCGCACCCGCAATCCACTGCTGATGATGTCACATATTACATCATTCATGACATGGTCAGTGACATCACTGATGACATCACTGATGACATCTCTGTCACTGCAGTCCGGGAAAAAAGACAGTTTGTCTGTGCCAGGGCTCAAAACAGAGCCCGATAGAGACCCGTTTTGAGCCTCCCTTAAAATAACTGCCGGTGCTCAGACCCGTAGAGACCCGGCCCACTTAAAGCCCTGGTAATGCCTGTCATTGAGGCAGATTTCTCAGCTATTCTTGTTTTTGGTACTTCAGATCTAGAAATGTAGTGAGGAAAAATCAAAACCGCAATGTATGTAGTGAGAGTGACTGATGCCTAAGTTATACGGAGGTGTGAGTCGCAGATGCCTTATGCTGTGGTGAGAGTCACTGATGGCATATGCTGGGGAGAGAGTCATTGTTGCCTTATTGTGGGGTGAGCATTGTGATTGGGTGATGCTTTATACTGGGGTAAGAGTCTCTCATAATTTCCTCTAGGGAGGCAATCCAGGATCCCTGTTGCTAGAAACAAAACTTTCATCCAATCAAAGCTGGATATTTATGGACTTCAGGTAAACTTTGGGGACAGTGCTTGTACTGCTTGCATATGGACTGTCCGCTTTAAAAAAACTCTCTTAAAACCTGGCTCTTTTAACACTTACCTTTTTTTCATTTTCGACCTCCTGGCTTTGCGCTCCAGTGCTGAGATACCCTTGCGGGGGTAATTTGTTTGCACTATGGGCCATATGTATGAAGGCAATTTTGCGATCGCAAACGCCAAAATTCACCGAATTTTGGCATTTGCGATCGCAAAATAGCTAAGTGGTATGTATGTAAGCAAAACAGCCTCGCAAAATAAGAAATCACAAATTTGCAATTCCCTATTTTGCGATTGCATTTAAGGAATTGCAAATTGCAATTCCTAAAATGCAATGTACGAGGCCCAGAAAAAGTGCAATTTGGCCATAAGGAATCGCAAATTACCACCAACTTCAAGTTGGTGGTAATATGTGATTTCTTTGAAAAATGCACTTTTTTGCATTTTTCAAAGTGCCATGTGGGGGCATGTATGTGTGCCACATGGGCACTCATGCACATTTCAAGGGTGCAACAGGGTGTCCTTTTGACACCCTGGCAACCTTGAAATTGCATTCTCAATTTGCGATTCTCGAATTGAGAATCGCAAATTGAGAATGTCTTCCCATTCATTCCTATGGGTCTCTGTTCACCCAGTAGTATAGGATCCAGGGCAGGTCCAATAAAATTGCCAGTGCTGATTTGTGTTCTCAATCCGGCCCTGATAGCATCTCTCTCTCAAAACTCCACTCCATCCTAATAATTTATACTGTGTTTTACTGGTCTTCTCCATGGTGCAAAGCTTCCTTTCACATTTACCTCTCTGAAGGATGTCTCTCTGCAGCTCCCTCCCAAGTGTATAGCTGATGGACCCACCAAGGTAGGCTGGGGAGACCCAAGAGCAAGATATTGTACACAAAATTGCTCCCACCCACCAAGAAGTAGCCCTGCACAAAATGCAACATTATTTACATCAGTCATTGATAACCTGTTTGGAAACTAGACATTTAAATCACATGACCATCATCTATCTTTCCAAATTCATGGTTGACCACCTAGCTGGTGCTTCCATTATCAGCTAATGGAAATGGGTCACCTTCCACTACCTCTGGTGCTACGGATCTGAAATTTTTACTAGAACAAGTACATCAGTATTACAGTTGTCAGTAATTTGTCTAAGGTCATCTGCAACCAAAGTGACAAGCCTGGCCCTCTTGAAATCAGAAAACAAGCAACCAAATACCGGTTTTGGCCTCCTTGGGCCTTTTCATTGGGTGCATATTGGTTAAAGTGCACAGGGAGCATCTTGCATATCTGTCTCCCCAAAGTTTCTTACCAGTGTCTCTCGCTATCCTCCCTTCTTCCTCCTTCCCACACTTCGACCCTTCACAGAGTCCTCTTTTCATTCAACACTAAAGGACCAGTGCCATAGAGGACCCTGTGGGCTGCTCAGAAATACTTAAACTTGCCTTTATCCTCTACAGGAAACTAGAGGGTTTAGACCAGCAAAGGCATAGCATTGTTAGATGTGTCTCCAGTCAATGCAGCTAAAGACTTCCCAGTATGCTTAACAATGACACCAAAACATTTCAATATTGATCCTGCCTGGTATTTAAAGACTAAGTCAATGAAAAATCCAAAACAGCCTGGCACAAAATCTCCCCCAATACAAAATCAGAATTCTGAACCCAGTCCGTAGACTTTGTGATACGTAGGCAGATTGCGGGTCATATCTTCCCATTGTGAATGGTCAGCAGGACAGAACTAGTCACCTAGGATTCAGCAAGGCGAGCTTGATACATTACGGCCAGACCTAATGTTTTATGGGGTATTTTGGATTTTCCTGACTGGTAGGGCTTATCGTACTTTCAACTTCTAATGCTGATAGAGGCAGATTGCTGGTCATATCTTGGCAATACAAAGGGTCAGCCGGGCATGGACAAGCGCTTGGCAATCAGTGAGGCTTGCCTGAGGCATTATGATCAGCCTTAAAGTAGTAAGGGATATTATAATTATTCTCTGCAGTGTGCACGTATGAGCCAAGGCCAGAGTTCGTAGATGAACAAGGCAGAAAAAGGCTCTGCTCCTACAGGGCAGCCCTAAGCTGCAGTATCCAGTAGAGTCAATCAGCAAACTCTGCTGGATGGAGCTGCCATTCAGAGGGTTTGAATTATGATTTGCCGGAGACAGGAAGCAACGCATGTTGGTAACTATTGTTTTAGTTCAAAGGTCTCTTACTAGAGATGAGAGCAGAGTTAATGGGGAGTGGAAGAGTGGGGACGGACCAGATACAGGAAATTGGAAAAGAGCTTAACATGCGCAGATATGTAGAAAGGTGTTTTTCACAAGGCTTACAGAGCTGGGTTGAGATTGATCACATTTTTAGTACTAAATTGGTGCCATGATGCTGTCCTATCTGAAACCCTGAAGTGTCATTCATTCTTAATATTGAAAGTGGAAGTGGGAGAAAAATGTACAAGGTCAACGTCAACAGTTGAGAACCTTCGAGATCTTGGGAAGTGTGAACATCTGCGCAAAACTTCCCCTCCTTCAGTCTAGCTGGGGTGGAAGTTTGGGTAGTTTCTGCCTTGATTCCTTTTCCACCTCCTTCCTCCTTCATGGGGTGTATTCATTCAGCAATAAGCAGTATCCCTGCCTTAAAACAAATGGTGCATAATTACTGCTTATGTCACCAATTCCCATTCTTGTGACTTTGGTATCCTTTTACTCATTTGACAGCATCTTATCTGCCACATAACACATATGGATTGCTATATATTTTTTGAATACCCTCCTTGTTGGTGTGCAGGCACACACCATTACACTACTGATGTCGTAAGCAGGATACTCCTTTCCTTATTATGATTATAATGCGAGTGTCTAACTCTCACATATTCTCACCCATTACACCCTTAGGTGCTGTGTCCCACAGCACAATAATTTCACCTTTGGACTCCTCATACAGAAAATTAAAACACTTCCCACATAGGCTTAAATTAAAAACAACAACCTTGCAACCACATACCCTTCAAGGTGTAGCTTGCTATCTGGGTGGGTAAGTGCTACAGCATCCCACATAGGGGAAGTAAGAACTATAGAAATTCTAGACTACAATACAAGCACCCATGGCACCAAATCTCCCTCTCTTCACAAAATCAAATCCACCACATCAGTCACACCCTTCTTGAAACTGTACGAGCACTCATTCTATCCTGAATTTATGTGGGTTGCGTAGTCCTCACATGTCTCATGACTCCACTCTGTTTCATCTAAGAATAGATTTCTATACAGCAGCTAAACTTAACATGGAGAACAAAACTTTATTATTTAACCCTCATCATCCTCAGGTATCTACATTGGCTCCCTCTTCAAACATGCAACAAATCAAAATGCCTTTCCTTCATCTAAAAAGCTATCATAACCAATACATCTGGCTACCTGGCTAAGAAACTCCTTCACATGATAAGCTTGCATCCACCACAGCACCAACCAAATGATCCTTGAAATGCAACAACAACAAAAAAGAGCGAAAAAGCACTCTGAAAGCAACCCATCTTTCCCTTCTTCTCTCAGACTAGTTCTGACATTCCTAACGCTTAAAAAGGAAATGTATAGTCAAGTATTTTTTTATGTTGCCTTCTTAGGGCTTGGATTCTATGTATTATTACCAAACCTACCAGTGCACAAGCTGAGGAATGATGTATTCTAAACTAAATATTATGTGTAAAGTACAAGGTGCAATGCCTTGGTCTCAACTGTACTGGTACCTCAGTAGTGGAGTTGGTTCCTTGCGAATGGGTGCAGCCTCTTCTAGCCTTCCTCAACTGCAACTACCAAAGGTGCCTCCACTGCTAACGTTATTAGTCTAACCAGCGCATTCTAGATTTTGTTGTATCTTAAGCCAGCTTGGCTCTGCTTTTAAGGCTTGACCCTAAAGAGTTGCAGCGATTGATATTAGTGATTTCAAAGTGACAATGCATGACAAGCCGAATAGTTGATTGATGGCGTTGTTAGAGAAAACAAAGCAGTTAGTGTTGTCATGCAGGCTGAAAAAATCCTTTCACTTCCATTGGCTTCAAAGTAATCCCTTCATCAGTATTTGCATTCCATCCAGCCGCTGGCAAGAATCCCTCCTACATAATATATATATATTGTTTTAAAACAATTTTATTAATTCAAAGAAATAAACAATGGGCATTTATAAAGCATTCCAAAAATACAGAGATTGAGGCTAAATCAAGAAATCCAATACATCGGCACATTTACGAAAGCAAGACAATTTTAGCAATTCGTCAGTCCCCCACCCTCCCCGGACCCCCCTCCCCTCTACTCGGTGTCGCTAGCGCTATCCAGCTGTGGCGGCTCGCATATGAACCCTCTATATTCATTGCAGTCCCTCAAATCTTGGCCCATTTTCGCGGACATTTCCAATTCAGATATACTGCCTTTTCCTCCACCATCGCAGAGTCCAAGTCCATACACCAGTCCCTGAGTATTGGCACCAAAGGGGATCCCTAGAATATGGCTATATTCCTTTTACCATACATGATACTTAGCGTGGCCCAATCCTGCATGGCCTGATTGAGATCGTTCGGCTCCCAAATGTTTAACAAGCAACAGTGCGGTTTTGGGACCAGTGAATCTTTGACCACTTGTGATATAGTCCGCAAAACCTTAGCCCAATAACCGGCAACCTGAGGGCAGTCCCAGGTGGTAAGAAAGAATGTCCCCTCCTCCCCGCATCCCCGCAGACAATACTTATGTGCGGCTGCCCCTATCTTGTGAAGAGTAACTCTACTGGAATACACTCGGTGCAACATTTTCAACTGTATTAATCGGAGGCTGGATGGAATAGCGACTTCCCGGGGTGAGGAGAGCGTAGTCTGCCAATCCGACTCATCAAACTCACCCACCTCCGCAACCCAGGCCGCCTGGAGCTTTATAGTGGGATCAGGCAGGTTATTAACCAGCTTGCTATAAACAAAGGAGGTCGCTTTTTTGGGCATAATGTTGCGTGAGGAGCCTATCTTCTAATGGGGTGGATTCCGGTAACTCATCACCGGGTTGGAACAGTGACAGAGCGGGACTTAACTGCAAATATCGGAATCGTTCCGTGTGCGCTCTACATAATATTTTATCCTTTTTGTGGCTGCTCCTGGATCCCCTTCCTGCATGAACACGTGGCAGACTCATTTGTGGTGCCTCCTCCTCCTCACTACAGGAGCCTGCAACCTGGCCGTTAACATCAGTTAAGGAGCCTAAGCTTACAATGGTTGTAGAGGGGCAATATTTGATGAGGCCTGTTGAGGCAAGAATCAGAGACTAAGAGGCCCATTAGGATGTCGGGCGGATCGCCACCGCCTTGCGGGCAGTGGCGATCCGCCCGACATCCGACACCCATTTCCCCCGCCATATTAGTATGGCGGGGGGACCGCGGCGGATGGAAAGACCGTACGCCGCTTTTCCGCCATGGTCGCCTTGCGGCCGGGGCGGAAAATGTTTAATATGGTGGTGGTGTCTATTAGACACCGCCAGCCATATTATGATGGGCTTTGGGGAATCTTTCAAGAACAACTAAAAAGTATCTTAAACTATAATACAAATAAAGCACAAAAGGAGAAAGGGTGAGACAACCCGTCTTTACCACCACCACCCATAAGTGCCCTACGCAAAAACATAAGCTGTGTCAAATATGAAGGTTGTGAATTCCCAGTGAGGAAAAAGGAGAGTACGTGTAGTATATTTATATATATGGGCTTTGGGGAATGCCTTTCCATGGCGCAAAGGCCGCTGGGGCCCGTTGCGGGCCCCCTGGGACTCCGGGGGGGGGGGTAGGGGGTGCACATGGGGCACACTCCCTGCCACACTCTTTGTGAATTATCTTGAAATAATGATTTAATGAGAGTATTGGACAGGCCACAACCAGTGCTAATGTTATAACCAGTTGCGTGTAACAAACCATTGTAATTTCTGTTGAACTATTTCCATTCTATGCCTTTTTCCCAAGTTTCACTCTACATGAGCACCCTTTTCTTCACTTCCTTTTCCTTTTTGAGCAACTTCTTGACGATCTCATGTTTGGTAATGTCTTTACCTCTAGCATTGGTACTATAAAAAAAATAGATCATCTTTCTACAAATACAGTGGTTACCATATTATTTTTCTTAAAGGTGCATAATTGTATTTTTACTGCTTGCTTGATATATTACTGCATGTTTCAAATTATAAATATATAAGTATTGTTTGCCTTAAATGCATGTTGAAAGGAGTCCCATGACCAACTGTTGTTCAATACCGTATGATATCCAGGTCCACGGACAGTGAACGGGCTACCCCATTAGTTTATAATGGTCATTCCTACTATCATGAGCATTGAAACTTGCCATTTAAGACAGGGCCCTTTTCTGCTTCTCCAGGAGTTTGGTGAGGCATAAAAGACACAATTTGTTCTGCTGCCCTCTCAAACTGATCTTTCTGATTCTATCTTCCCTAACATCTGATTCTTGGACCTGTTTATTCCTGTCACAGATCAGCGCTTACGGAGCCACTCCCTCTGTTTCTGGATTTCTGGAAAGTTACAGTCCTTCATCTCAGATAGAGAGTAGAGCGAGCACCACATGCAGCTTCTCATATTTCTCACATACGCCACCATCCTCAGTATTGCCACTCTTTATTCTCAGTGGTCATATGACGAGTTCTCTATCTTGGGGCAGTTATGAATTCAATGGTACAAACGGATGAGTAAATGGTCTAACCTGGGCCTATAACACGGCTTACATTTGCCATTTTAAGCATTTTATGGTAAAAGACGAGCTGCTCATGGTGAGTTAGTAGAAACACTCTGGCTTTAATCTTCACATGTTGGTAGAAACTAAGAAAACACCATTACAAATACATACTTTCTAGGGTGGAACAATGCTTTTTTCCAGTCTAAATCCTCAACACCTCACAGCAGTGTGCCACACTCATCGCCTCAACTCCATAATTCACTGTTACTCATTCCCCACTTTGGGATAATTTGCAAAAGCAGTCACCACAATTAGGTTGTACAAACTATCTTCAAAATCCTGTCTGTTGCAGCCTGTCCCAATTCCCTTGCTCCAGCAATGGATGTCATCTTCTGCTGAGTGCAGATGTGACCAGATCAATTGCTTCCTTGCAGAACAATATTTTCTTCCTTTGAGTCAAGCCAACAGTACAGGCTAGACTGAAGGTATTTTAGCCACAACCGCTGTAAAAATTAGCTACTGATTATTCTGGAATTTCTGCCACATCATCTCATGAAGCGGCAATAAAATGTCTACTCTGAAGCTGGTACCACTCCTATTGCTCCATTGACAGCCAGTGATCTTCATCGAGTGTGAGCCCAGCTGCCTCCTGCTGTTGTTGTTCCATCCTGTGAAATGTTCAAATCCACCATTCATTTGCTGCATGCTTCCTTCAATACAGCATCTCACTGCTTCCCATTTACGTTGCCTCTAACACTATGTATGGCATAGTGAACGATTATTTTCATACTTGCTCTTCCACTGACCATCATGTGCAGGCTAGCTGTGTCTGGAGGTGTGGGTTGAGATTCATGCCTTTGGGTACACAGTCACATCCATCTTGGTTAATCACTGTGTTTTGTGAGGGATACCAGGATGCTACCATCTGATTTATCATTCTAGCATACCACTTGATATGGAAAACATACTTTCTCATATGCTTCCACACAAGATTGATCCAGGGCAGGTGTTCTCTAAGAAGTGACATAAAATCCTCAGAACGGGATTTTGTCCAGGTCTTCAACTGCAAGTAACCTTCTGGAAACCTGGGAAGTTCAGCTCCTCTGGCTTCTTTATTTTCTACCAATCAGAGAAATTAGTAGCAATGCTTCACAGACCCAAACCAATGCCTACCCATTGCCCACTTGCCACGAGTTGTAAGCCTTCCTGGTGTTGGCTGTTACGTTGGTTCAGGCCCTGGAAAGATGGAGTGATTTCCCTGCCCTGGGGATTCCTGGAGCTCAAAGCTTCCACTTGGTCTACTTCCCACAGCTTAGCAGACAACTTAGGGGCGGTAGATTCATAGACCCAACGAGACATTAAGTTCTCACATCTCTAGTGCTTGTTATAGCTGAGAGTTGGACATAGAGTCTGTCAACCATGATGTAAAGGTGAAAGGGACACTTTACAGTACAACACAAACTATGTATTTCTCATGATGTCAGCATGGCTTGTGTGTTTACTTTACCTAGACTACCATCATTATCCTCTTAATGCACTACTATAGATTAAGCGGGGCTCCCAGAACCTTAAGAGCCACAGTGGCATTTTCATGGACCGATTGGAGTCAGGCCTAAATGAGAGCAGAGCACACACAGGAACTATAGGCACTCTCTGGGAGAGGGCAGACTAGGAATGTATCGAGGGTAATTGAACAAGGCCAAGAAGCACAAAGTGGAGAACTAGATAGGCGCACCTGGAACAGGTATCACAAACTTCATGGAACTGGGAATACCATATCACCTTATCATATAGTCAGAAAGACAATAACGTGGAGAACAACTTCCAGACCTTTTCCTAGGTCAGGAAACTCTGGTTTAAGAAAGACGGATGCTGGAACAGGAACTAAAAGCTCAGAATATAGGGATGACACTGAGTTGGATTAAATGTAACATACATGCATTTCTTTACTTCCTTTGTTGGATCAAGGCAGCATATTCTTTGCAACGTAATCACTAGCGAATAATATCCAACTCTAAGCACCATTTCAGGACAAAACCTAGGATTTTTAAAGATGGGGCTGGTGTACGAGTCTGATATCAAAAGAAAGGCGATGTTGAGAACCCAAATGTCACGTTTTTTTACCAATGTCTCCGCTTGCCTCCATCAAAATCAAATTAATGGAATGTGAAGATGCAAAATGTAGACGCTCATGTCGCCCTGCAATTTTTATAGACACACATGCCACATTTGTGCCCTTAGACAGCAGAGCTATCTATCAGATGAAATAAAACTCAAAGGCTCGGACAACTCACGGCACAGCTATCCGACAAGGCACACAGACTTTAAAGGTAACAGCTTTAGAAAGCAACGGCCTTAGTTTCTACTGACATGTGAAGATTAAAGCCAGAGTCTTTCTACTAACTCCCCAGTTACAGATTTTACAGGTGTTAGCTTTCAAACGCCTGAACTTTATTTCAGATTTAACAAACTTTACATACTTAGCTCTGAGGCAGCAGCAATACCCGTCAGGTGTTGCATAAGTATATGATTCTGCTGTAAATAGTTGCCCACTGAAATTCCTATCTCAGCATCATCGCCATACTCTACTCAGCTCGTCTGGCTGCATTTCTTACACGGTGCGCAAAATGCTCGCTAAAAACAGCAGCTTCGAGCACTTGTTCTGCCTTATGTACTGTACACCAGCTTTAACCTAAGAGACAACATGGGCATTGATTGACCTGAATACTTGGGATAGCTTAAGTGACATTTCACACCCTTGGGCACTAGGTCAACACCTTGTCCTAGTCTTGAGCCCTGATTTACAGTTTGACAATTGGTTACTCTGTCACAAACGTCATGGATAACCCGTCTGCCTTATTACAAGGGCCCTAGAATTTAATGCACTTGAATTAAGGCGGATCAGGTATCTGCTACATTTGTGATAGAGTAACTCACCCGGTGCAAACTCTAAATCTAAACTCTTAGTATCTAAGCAACACCCTATTTGCTGCTGAGGTACTGTTGGAAGGACAAGGAGTGAAAACTCCAGAAAGTACAAAGGGCACTTAGAGGCCTATTTATTTTTAGGTCTCGCCTGCGATAGCGCATGTGCTGGATGTGCTCTCGCAAGATATATTGTATTCAGCAAGTGACTTAAAGCCCTCGCATTGCTTAACATTTGTTGGCTTCATTGTCACTCTTATTTGCTGCCTTCTAATTGGGTAGTGCATGCTGGCTTCCCTTCTTCTTCTTTAGGGTGGACCATGGACCAAGTTCTGATTGCTTCAGCTTGATTGCTGTCCTTCAGCTAATCATGCTGTGACTGGGGTACTAATTTTATTTTTTCTTCCCTGTCTCCTTGTTGTACTTCTTGCCATTTGTAGCAATTCATAGCCATGTTTTACCATGCCACGTGCACTTAAAAAGCCATTTTACCCCTGAAATTGATGTTTATTGTGAAAACTGATGTTATGTGCTTTCATTGTGACAACAGATGGTATCTGGACACATTTGCTTTTTTATGTGAGAGGAGTTTTATCCAAATGTCATATATTTTGTTCTTTTTCATGCAAGGGGATATTAACTGGCTTGCTCAGAATCACAGGGCTGGTGTGCTGAGACCTGACAAGCACTGGCAAAGCAAATAGTTCTTGCCTTTGAGACTATTGGCTTTGCCTTTGTCTTTTGTTCTTGCTGGACAGCATAGGAATTGCTGAACTTGGCAATGATTTACTGTCATACTGTCTAACAGTGCAGCTAAAAATAATTAAAAAAAGGACTATAAAGCAACCAGTGCTAATGCATAAAAAGCACACTAGCCTTGGCTGCGTTAAAGTGCTTTTAAAATGTTGTTTTAGCCACACTGCAAAGCATACATGGCGATGGACACCATGGCTACAAAACACTGCCAAAGCCAATGGATATCACAGGCGAGACCTATTGGCTTTGCCTATACTTGTTTATCCCTTTTGCAGTCTCCATGGTCCCCAATCCCGGCGTGAAATTACCTAGACAAAAATCTGGAATCACCCTTACAATAAAACTACAAAAGCCACAAAAGGACTTGCAGAACTAACTAATACTGCCAGCACATATCAAACTTAAACCACATGTCTATCCCTCACACTTCTTTCATTCACCACACTGCTAAGTGCTGTGTCCCATAAAACAACAACTGCACCTTGGTTGTCATCATGCATGCCATGAAAACACGTCCCACATATGCTCAATATTAAGGCAACACTCTCTCAACCACTCATCGTACAGGGAGCAGCAGCTACCCATGTTGGCACACACGTCAGCCTCACCTTCAGGGTAGTAAGAGCTATATTAATGCTAAAACACAATGCAGTACTATACAATACAATACAATTCAATACAATACAATATAATACAAGGGGTACTACAGAAAAATCTAGGTGGAGCATCTGCCATACATGGCTACACCTAATTTATGTCTGTGCTGACTTTCCTTTCCTTATGCCCACTTACTGAGTGCCACTGTAAACTAATCTGATGCTTTAAAATGAAATAATAGTTTTATCCAAAATAATACATCTGTGTTATTGCTCTCAGATCAATAAAAAGTCCACAGTGATATGGAAATTGACACACAGTAATTGGCAAAGTTAACCATTTTGGCATTTGTTCCCAGCCTTTTGTCTTTGTCAGGGAATGTTTTGCTTTGCTATTGTTTTTATGAAACATTGTTATGGGAGCTGCTGAGTCGTCACCAATCTTAAAGTAGTGTGGTAAAAAGGAGAATTATTTTTTGGTCTCAGAAAACACACATTGCCCTAGTAGTCCCTGACACTGAAGGGAACTATTTTGTGTGTGAAAGTCCTCCTTATGAAAGAGAAGAATGCCTCACTTACAGTGCCATGCTGTATACTGTAGTGAGTGGAAGAAAATTGTGAATGACACAACAACTGACCAGTGGACTGACTGAAAGCCTCCATACATACATTATCTATATAATTTTAAAACAATCAAAAGGTCTTGGCTAACGGGAAGCAAGCATTTCAGATTAACACAGTTGTCTTGAACAGTTCCTGTTTCCATATCAAGTTTCACCCTTGTTTATTTCCTAATGAGTGACTGTTTCTCTGTGGCAGTTTAATAAAGCAATTAAGTTTGCCTTGATCTGGGGCATTTTGGTTTAGGGCGGTTAATCTCCTCGCATTTGAATCTGGGACAGGTGAAATGATCCTTAAATCGCCCGCGGAATCGCCTCCATTGGCAGACACTCATAAGAGATTCAATCAAACTCCCAGCAGAAGGGCAGACATAAATTGAGCACTTGAGCTGGCGGACTAAAAGGTGACATTCACAGCAGCTGCTCAAGAGAACTTCTGCGCCACTATTTACTTGCTTCTAACTGCGAGAAAAGTTAACCTATTATTCAAGCAGAATAAAAGTCAAAGTTTGAACACTGTTTTTTTCACATGTTTACAATGCCTTTAATCAAAAGCTATGGGCTCTTGGCAAAAGACTTCTGAGGTAGATAGATATGTAAGGGAACATCAGTTTTATCGTTTGATGTCTATAAAAGAAGACATCCTCACAGGTCTTAAAACACAGATTCAAGGCATTCATATTATGGTAATCCCTTAAATTTGTATGCGCATCTGGGCGCTACAAACGCAAATGCAAACAACATGTATATGATTGGTCATGATCCACATGCTATGTCTTAGCTGCATTGTTACGGAAAGGTTGTAGGGTAAAGAGGGTGGGAGATGATTTGTTATGTCTTTTAATGGTGGAAATGTTTTGTAGACAGATGGATTACTATCCTTGAAAATGCTGCTGACATTTCATCTACTTGTTGTCTACTAATTCTGCCCGCTAGACCAGTGAACACCTATAATCATGTCTCCATGTAAGTAAATCCCATTGATTTTTTTGTACTTACTCCCACGATGAATGGCATTTTGGATTTCGTTGCATATCAACACATGTGTTTACCTTTGTGAGAGTTCCGCTACATGGTCAATGGAGTGTTGAAAAATTCGTTTTTGCAGTTTCATAAAGCGCAAACTCGACCCGAAGATATTGGAGTGCTTTACATGAGCACCAGTTACACTACACAAGGTCTCATTCAATTATTTCTTGTTGAGGCAGGTGAGATTAAGTGATTTGCTCAGAATCACAAAACGTTGACCCGACGCTGGGATTTGAACTGGTTCCGAGGTTCCGAGGTTGCCAGCTCTGGCCATAACACCATATATTAGGCAAGTGCACAGTCCTTTTGGTAACAGTGATGACATGGTCAGGTGAATTCAGGTAACAGAAAAAGGGTGGGGCATATTGATGGATTGCGTAAGTAGTTCTTGGCTGCCAGTAACACACAGAATGTTGTAAGCATTGGGGAATGGGATAAGCGAATAACTAAGAAAGAGAAAAAGCCCAAAGGGAGTATTTAGTACCTCCATATTTTCATTGTCATTAGGTCTTTCCATCAAATCCCTCTTGAAAAAAATAACATATTTTTTTCTGCACTCCATAAGGGCTATTAGAAACCAAATCATGATCAAACAGCTCAGAATGTGTAACATGTGTTCCTTTGGTCTTTGGCTGCACGCAGTGATGGTATACATACTGCCAGGTGTGCCTTCTTCAACTCCCCCTTTCACTTTCAGGCAACACCTTGCTGCTTTTACGTTGGCAGCAGCCGAGGCAAATTGCACTCCAAAGAAGGATATACTGATAGGTACATTTTCAACCATAATTCATCGCCCTTCTAACCAAACATGGAAGAGAAATGGCTTGTTTGCATTCCTAAGACTTTGTGCATCCCAGACGTCTAAACAAAGTCAAAGTTGGGGAGTATGAAACTCTATGAGTGGGACTGTGGAGCCTCTCTAAAGAAGCCAAGGAGATTGGGATAGCTGAAAGTTGATTCTGAAGGCAGAGCCAGCTTCTCCACCAATGGTGTAGAGCCACTCTTTTCCAGGTGGACTGTAGCGACTTTCATATGGAGCTTGCAGCAGAAGGTGATTGTGAACTTAGCCTTGAAGGATCAATAGTTCACAAAACAGCCTCATTGACATTTTCTCAGCATAAGAAGTCGACTCAGTGCCAGAAATGAAAGCTTTTATGGATGGAATGGAATCCCGAGGGATTTAGTGATCAAGTCATGTAATGTAAACCCCCTATTAAATGTTGCATAAAAAGTGATAGATGATTATTACACAAAAAGGCAGATTATGACTGTAGAAAAAATCTGCATCATTTAACTTTAATTCTATGAATATTTGAAGAGATACCCAATATCCAATCATTCCAAACAACTTAAACCTATGAAGGATGGAATCGCGAAGGCATAGGGATGGGGAGCAAAATGTGTAATATGTATGTTTAATTGAACTTGATTCCCGATAAGACGCTAAATGTAACTTGCATTGTGAATTGAATGAGTAACAGTGAATTTGTCTGTCATTCTTTCAAATAAAAATATTTTTTAAAAAACAAAAAACTGTGAAGGACTTTCAAAAGTTTGCCCTACCAAGAGCAGATATCTTTCCTGGTAAATAAAGGGTCCATAAATGGGGCAAACGTGCATGTTTCTTTTCTTGTTCTGCCTTCTGCCCACGCATTTGTCTCTGTTCTGGTTGGTTGGACCCTTAAGTAATACCTGATGTGACATACTCTTTCAGTTATCTATAAGAAAGCCATATTTCGCTACATTTACCGGTTTTGTTATTTTTGTTTTATCTGTTTTCTTTGTGAGTGTATTCAAGCGTTTCTTCCTGTGACGTCCCTCTTCATGCATGTTTCAGAGATGCCTGGTCACCTGATGTTGCAGGTTCTGAATGCTGTGCGCAATATATTTGTTTATTAAGATGCCAGTTTCTGCCCTCAACTCTCTTACCTTAACTCAAACAGCAGGCATAGTAGCTCTGAGGGGCTTCTTCCTTCCAGCATCTCTTCCATTTAGGGTGATTTTTCTGATCTTTATTTCTTATTTGGCTCAGAATCTTTCTCCTTCCAAACTATTCTTTCTTATCTCTGCAAGACTTTGTCTGGTACTTGGCTGAGGCTGAGAACGTCTTCTTTGTGCGTTGACCTACTTGAGGTGTTCCCCATCAGAGCAGGTGGAGTCCACTGTTCTACCTGCTCTGATGGGGAACACCCTTCTTATTATGAACCTCATGTCTTACTTTATTCGGTGGCTTGGTTACTTTTGTTGGTTATGCTTCCAAATTGTGTGGTGCTTCATTGTGTCTTGAATTCTGGAGTCTATTTAAACATATTTTATTGATTTTAAAGAAATCAAAAGGAAAACCAAATACTATATACAAAATTATGGTAATATGATAATTACAGCAGGAGCTGGGTTCTAGTTTGGCATTCCATGGCTAAAATAGTTTGATTGACTGATTGAGGGCTGTGCTGTCCTACCTACTCACATCCTCGCCAGATGCCCTCTGACCACAATCAGTGCAATGTTATAGAAAACCTGACCTTGTGAGGATCAACTCCTGCCACAACCTCATTATGACTAACTAGAGTCACAGCTCTACCTCCTCACCTATAACCATTGTGTTCTCACATTTGTGGACAGTTCCAAGGTGGGTGGATAAGTGTGCTCACCCAGCTACACCCCCTGAGGCATCCGCTATTATCTGTCCTCCTCTTTCTCAGAAAGAAGAGTCTTGTGTAATACGCCCTGTGCAATGATTGAGGTTAAACTGATCTAAATTTGGTCATCATTGTCACCTCCTGTGGGTGCCTACCGGCCTCTCCCCATTCTGATTCTTCTATCACCCCAAGATTTTGTCCGTGACCCAGGCACACAGTCAGTCAGTCAGTCAAATACACTTAATTCGATTTGTTAAAAATCATAAAAGGCATAAAAACATTTAAACCTGTAAAAATATTTGATACATTTTCAACATGTGCAATACAATGGGTCAAGAAAAATGAAGTATATAAATAATGGGATTAAAAACTCACTATGTTACACACCGTGGCGCATTATGTAATTTAATTCTGGATGCCGCCACTAAAAAGTTGGCCACAAAAAATATGATGCGGGTGCTGCTCAATGACTGGAGGTAGACTAATGCCGGCCTCACTAGCGTGAAGCCAGCCTCCTTCACAATGGGCAGAAAGTATTTTTTTCTAATGTCCAAAAAGAACCCGCAAAACATAACAAAATGCATTGTGTCTTGGGTTGAAAATTGATCACAAGTGCAAGGTGTGGCTGTATCTGGTTTGACCCAAGTTGGATAGTTGCCCAAATAAAAATGAATCAAATTAACTCTAAACTTAACTAATAAAAACCTATGAAATGGCCTTGTGACAATCCTAAAATATTGCTCGAGTGAGGTAAAGCCTAATAGCATATAGTGGGATCTAACTATAGGTTTCAGCAATTCCCTATCCTCCCGGGCTAGTCTGGCCCTCTCCATAAAGTGCTTTTTGACCAGGATCACATCCTCCTTCTTAATACAAGATAGGGATAGAAAAAGATCCGGGCGTCCCAGATGTTCGAAGGACTTTCTCAGATAATCCAGCCAGGGCACCTTTTTGGAGTGGTCTAAGGACACGACGTCTACTAAAATCGCGTGATTACGGGTTAGTTCCTTGTTAAGCCAAATCTTTAGCCAAAATATTAGCGGCGCCAGATTAAGTCTGTCGATAACATAGTCCAAGCCCACCTCCGCGTGGATCGAAAAGGTCGGGGTGGACTGGGGAACAGATAGCAAGGAACGCAGGAACCTATTTTCCACCCTCTGAATTGTCACAAGATGTACGTAGCCCCATAAGGCTGACCCAAACATCGCGATTGAAATACATTTAGCGTTGTAGACTTTTAACAGGGCCTCCATCGGCCTGGCCCCCAACCTTTTTGTAAACCCCATGAGTGCCGCAGTTGATCTAGCCACAGATAAAGTCTTTGCCCTTACCTGGGGGCCCCACGAGCCACTCTCATCGAAGAGCACCCCCAGGTATGGGAACACTGCCCCTCTAGAGACAACTTCACCCTTGCATTTAACATTTTTTGATTTACCCCTATTCCTATGGAATCCGACCACCATGGTGTGGGATTTGTTAGCATTCACTTTTAGGTCTAGCCTATCCATAAATGCCCCAAATGCATCCAGTAAGCGCTGCAAACCATTGCCAGTGCGAGCTATGAGTACAGCATCATCCGCGTATAGGAGAGCAGGAATCTTTGCATCTCCTACATGCGGAACGTCGCCATCCACCTCCTCCAGATATCGGCCCAGTCCATTAATATAGATGGTAAAAAGGAGGGGGGCCAAAATGCAGCCCTGGTGCACTCCTCGCAAGGATTTAAAGCGGGTAGTACACCTTCCCTCGTTAGTGACCCTAATTTGGGCGTACAACTCTTGATGAAGGGATGCCATAAATCTAACCAATGCCTCATCTATCCCTAGCTCCAAAAGGATTGCCCACAGTTTGGCCCTGTTCACCAAATCGAAAGCCGAGGAGAGGTCCATAAAGGCCAGAAATAGCGACCCCTCCTTGGCTACCGTACATTTAGCGACCAACAGATGCAAGTTGGAGCACTGCTCCAGGGTGCCTCTCTTCTCCCTGAACCCATACTTGATGTTTGATAGCCTCACATCGCTCAATGCTATCCCTCAGCTTGACCAGAAGGACTCTGCCTAGTATTTTAATTGCAGAATCTAGGAGGGATATGGGTCTATAACACCCTGGGTCATCACGCTGACCTTTTTTGAAGATTGGCACTATTATTGAAGTGGCCCAAGAAGTAGGCAACGAGTTGCCATTGGCAGCGTTAAATACATTAGACAAAATTCTGGCCCAAAGCTTCAGGGAGTGTCTGTAAAAGTCTGCCGGCACCCCATCCGGCCCTGGGGCTTTATTCTTAGTTGTCTCTAAAATTGCTATCTCCACCTCTGCTTCATTGAAGATTACTCGGGCGGCCTCAGGGACTATTGGTGGACAACCAGGAGCTTCCGAGGCCGAGTCGCCATACACTGCTCTAAAGTGGCAGAGCCATTTGTCATCAGGGATGACGCAGTCCATGACATTGTTATCCAGATCTGAGAAAAATGGCTCGTTAACAGTAGCCCAAAATTGGCTGCTGTTACGCAGGACATCCGCTGAGGGTAGTTTTTCCCTAGCCGCTGCCTTTATGTCGTCCTTCCAACGTTTGATTGCTAGCTTGTACTCTCTCCTTAGTGATGTGGTGACCACCTTATCTCTCGGTTTATGTTTTAGGGCTAGCATAAGAGCTCTGTGTGCTTTCGAGCACTTCGAGTCAAACCATTGGCGGTGGTTATTGGGCCCCTGCCCTAATCTAGCCGTTAGGTCTTTTGAAATTTGTGTACATATAGATTCAAAAGCCCCCATTGTTTCGTGATTTACAGCTCTAGGGTCCTCACAGATTGCCATATATCTCTCTATTTTTGGGAGGAGATCGGCATAAAAGTTTTCCGGGCCCACATTAGCCCATTTTAACCTTCTCTCCTGATCCACAAGGCATGATACTGGCCTTAACTTGGCAGGGCAAAACATAGACTCCATGAAATCCCCCCATTTTGCCTCGAGTGAGACAGGATTATGGTCACTAAATGGGGAAACAATTGTTGCATAGGAAACAACCCCGTGTAGAATACCTGAGGACACAAATATATAATCTATAATGGAACCAGTGTCTGACCCCTTATAGGTGATTGTTCTCGTCCCCCCCTCAGGAATATTTGGTTCGAATAGATTAAAATTTGGTAACAGCTCTTCCATGCCTCTCCGGCCTTAGTGTGCTCAAAATGGGGGGCCTCCATGCCAGGAGGGCTCGCAGGGTCGCCTGTGCTACACATTTTACTGCAGGGGTGAATATTAAAATCGCCCAGTAGGACAAACTCGACATTGGTGTATTTATCTTGACTGGCTAGGAGTAAAAAGGATTCCAGGGAGGCAATATGATTGTTACCATTATCCCTATTCCAAGAATTATAAAAATTAATAAAAAAGGTTTTTCGACTAGGGGAAACCTCCCTTTCCACTATTAAAAGGTTTGGTGAACAGTTATTAACCATTTTTAACGCCCCCTTAAGTTTTAATGAAAAGAGGAAGATGAGGCCCCCCTTGGCTCTACCGGTAATGCTAGGGACGGCTGGGACGGCAAAACTTGTGAAGCCATCCAACCAGAAGCAGGACGAGGTTTCCCCTGTTTCCTGGAGTGCTATGATATCGTGACTGGTGACAAAGCCAACCCATGCATCATCTGTCCTTTTGGCTCTGACACCAGCCACGTTCCAGCTAAGTACTTTACAAGCCACCACCTCATCAGGAACAGAGGCCCCATCCATGGGAGCAAGCCTCGTGTCCCCTAGTCAGTCAATTTCCTCTAGGCCTGACAAAGGGGCAAAACGATTACTCAGGGCCAGCCCGCAACCCACAGCAGGACCGTGTACTGGGTGAGAATGAGGTGCCAGGACTGCAATATCTGTCCTTGGGGTATGGAAACGGTCATGCCCACCTAAACTTGCCCCTCCTGGTGCTGGAATCAACCCCCTCCACCTCGTTGGTGGTCGCTGTTCGCCATAAGTATTTACTGAGGGGGGATAAAAATAACCCAGGAGGACCGGTCTCAGTTGGTCTCTTTGTGATATGTGTGAGCCATCCCAGAACAGTCTATCAGCCAAATTGGCCCTATCAAAATTAATTATGACACAATCCCCCTGGACAGACTTCGTTCGCTTCCCTATCCAACCCACCTTCCTTGCAAAGATAATCCTATTGGAAATGTTAGCCCCACTGCAAACCTCGTCACACCAAGAACGGGCCCTTACCATGAGACCTGGGACGGATTCAAGCTCTCCCTCTTTGAGTGGGGGGACCCCAATGTAGATTGCGACTAGGGGGGCAGCATCAGGGGGTAGATCCTATTTGGCCTGACTAGCCCTTACCCTCTTGTTAATGGGTATGCTAGGTTGCTCTATGGGGCGTACGAGGGCACTAGAGTTTGGTGGAATTACCTCTGGGCCTGTGTGGGAAGTAATAGGGTCCCCCAACCTATCGTTAGCTTGCACCGCCCCACTAGGAGGCGTTCCAATTTCCCTTGTTCTGACCCCCTCGCTACTATTTTTCCCGTGCCTTTCAAATCCAACATTATGTGTCTCTGGCAGCGCGATGTGATCATGAACGAGTCAATCAATAAGTGAACATTTCTTCGAAAGTCCCTCCAGACAAGTGGTCAAGGTGTCCACAATGTCTTTTGCAATACCCAGAAGCAGGGGCTCAATCCGAGCAACGAAAATGGCCTCCATCTGGTCTCTCAAAGAATCGGGTAAGGCAATGGGTGCAGCTGGCGCGATGTTAGATTTTCCCCGTTTCCGCTTTAGTGGTGGGAACAGGCTGCTGGGCGCTCAATAAAACGGGAAGCTAAGTGATACTGTCTGGGGGCGGGCCAGCACCAGATATGACTGGTGGAGTAGGGTTTGCAATGATCACTACTGGCTCTAAAGGGATATGGGAAACGTTGGCAGAGTCCTGAGTGTCCTGGGGGTTGGGCATGTTGGGAAAGGAAGGATGTATCAGGTCCAACTCCTGTTCAGCATTCGCAATCTCTTTTGTAAGGGCCCCCACAGCAGAAGAGAGATACAACATGATTGACTTTGAGTGTCTTGGTACCTTCGCTTTGCTCCCCCCTTCCTCTGCATTAGTAGCTTTCATACGCTTACCCATAGTAGGATGTCAGAGGGCTGGCCCTGCCCTGCCTCCTCCTGCCCGGACAGCCACAGACGGCCCGCCCTTTGCCCGGGCTTCACCCGCGCGCTACCCGCGAGGGACCTCTCCTTTTTCAGCACCTCCGGGCGTGACTGCCGGTGGGCGTGTCACTGCCGAGGCTCCTGGGGGCTGTAGTCTCCCCCGCGTGGTGGAGAGAGCGGCGGCCGGGGAGACCCAAAGCAGGAAGACCGGCGTTTGTCAGGTAAGATTCAGATGCCCCATGCGGTGTTGTCAAAGTCCCCCAGGCACACATTTACCTACACATGTGCAGAAGTCAAGTACATGTTCAAAGCGCATGCTCTGATGCCGGTAAAGTAGTGGGCTCTAGGCCCACATACTTAGAAAGGATGGACACAGACACCGTAGTATGTTACTGGTAACTGGCCACAAGCATGTGCACTCTGGCCCTTTATTAGCAGGATCACCTGACCGGAAACACCTGTGTGGGATGGATGTGTGGCCAGCACTCAAAGGAGTGACTGGTAAAACTGGTGCCTGCTGAGCCAGTAGAATATGTCCAGCAGGGCACTACATTCCTTTCAAACTTTATAAAACAAAACACCAATCTAACCTGTGAAAGTGAACAATAATAAACTGAACACCACATGGTCCATTCGCTTCTAGACTCGAGCCGCTGGACAGCAGTGGACATGGGGGCTGATGACACAGACTGCAATAGGACATCTTTGCCTGCATCCATAATTTAACCTGAGGGGTTTAGGGCACGAATTCGGACTTGGATACATCAGCAGCACTCTGTCAGAAGACCGCTGGAAACGTGTAAATAGTCTGAAGCAGTTCCATTCTGCTGACGCTAAGAACAGTTTGTAGCAAGTCTAAAAAGTTTAGACAACAGGGTGAGTCAGCAACATGGTTTGAATCCATTGCAAAGTTTAACAATTGTGTTGCTTGTCCCACTGACAACCATACAGATGGCCTTGCTACATCCTCAAATCCATCTGTGGGGCAATATGAAATCCATCTTTCGCGTTTTGGGGAGGCCTCTTGGTAGGGTTGCCACGCAAATGCTTGTGGGCTGCACTGGGGCTACGTGTGTGCCTACGTTGAAGCAGCTGCCAAACCGCAGAGGAGCCACTGCCTAGTCACTCGCACAAACCTCAGGGATAGATGGGTCTAGGTCAAGACTTGCTCTCTCTCCCAGGATCCAGATGCAAGCCTGGTGAGCAGGTAGTCACTGGTGCTTCTTGTCAGTTGGTATGGCAATGATGTAGGACTTCAGTCTGATCGTTCGATACTCCAGGGGTGGTAGCGATTGAGGCACTTGACATGGGCTGGCATGATGAGGATGCCAATTGAGTGGAGTACCTGAATGTCAGGTGGTGACAATTTGCCCGAATGCTTACAGGTCTTCTCTCTTGATCAGTTGACCACCAGGAACAATGGTGGCCATGTGTTTCCATTTCCTTTGGGGAGGCTTCTGCGCCCTTGTGCCTGGACGTTCTTTTGGGTTGCTGAGCCATCAGTGACTGTGTCTGCATAGACACAATGAGAATTGTGAGGCAGAGACCGTGTTCACGCATGGTAGCAGCTTGCCACTAGTGATTTGCGACACTACTCTTGCCTGTATTGGTCCACTAGTGACTCTGTCCTAAGTCAGTGTGGGGGAGGACACTCTCTGTACAGTCTATTGCAGTTAGGGGGAATAGGATATCCTTCCTGCGTTTGGCCCACATGGGGCCCCTCATCTGGGATCGGCCTCTCTGGGATATTCTTGGTGCTTCACTTTGTTGATGGCGGGTAACCTCCCTCCTCTTCACTTGAGGGCTCAGTGCTTGCACCACGATATTGCGCCATCACAGCGCTGGATCCTGCCTAGGTTTGTGTGTTCTTGGCCGGGTTGGCCCCTTCGTGTGATATGCTCAATGATGGGTGAATGGTGGCCATTCAATGCTGGGGGTGGCCGGTTAGTGCAGGTTCTTCCGTCCACCTTCCTTCTTGTTCTCTCAGAGGGCTCTCTTTCTCCAAGGCTCCTGCCTTTCCTGTCAGATTCTTGTGCACTCAGTCGTTCATCATGGGTCCCTCTGCGGGCACCCTGCATGTGGTGGAGGTCATTCACCACTAGGGGCGTGCAGCGCTGTCTTAACGTCTGTGCTGGTGTCAGCCAGCCACTAAGGAGGGGGGGGGGGGCTGTGCACTGTGTCCTTGTGCCTTTCATGTATTGGCAGCCTTGGGGCTTTGCAGCTTGGGGCTTGGAAGCCTCTGGTTCTGTCACCTTAGCTTTTACTCGACTATTGACAGCTCTTTTGGCTGGGGCAACGTTGGTCTTCTTGTGGCTCTTTGTGGGGTTTCCAGTCCTTCTCCAGTCCATGTGCCACAGACAGGCAACTACTAGGGGCATACGCTGCATTGCAGTTCTCGCTGGGTCAGTCCCTGTTTTCTCTCTGACCACAAGCTGTTCATGCTGCCGCCTTGCAGTTTATCTTATGGGGAAACACAAAACTGAAGTTTTACTAGCAGACTGCTTTTTCCATATTCTGACTCTGTGATGGAGGCAACATATGTACACCCATTCAAAATGCCTCTTTTAAACAATATAGGGTTAATTATCCTTTGGAACCAGGTAGTAAAGATTACCCACTCTTTCTTCATTCAACCAGACCTGCTGGGTGCGGTGCTGGGGAACGGGCACTAGATGGCGCCGAGAGCAGGTTCACTCAAAGTCTCCTCCCCTGCTAGAAGGATGCTGCTACTGATAGCCCCCAGACGATATGGAGGGTGGAGTGCCTCTCACCAAGCCCCCCTCTCTTCTTCATGCACTGTTTGGTGCTCAGGTGACTGGGTGGTGGTGGGGAGGGTAGGGGGGCATTACAGGGCTCTTTACATATGCCGGGTGGCAGGCCCTATTTGGCAATCTTTGCCTGATCAGGGCTGCTTCGTGTGTTCATAGCTAGGTGTGGTGCATCACAGCAACCGCTATGTGGCACTGCTGCATGAGGCTACTAGCCTTTCCTGAATCATCGGGCCACGCAGAGCTTGAGTTGCAGGTGCATGAGGGTAGGCATGCAATTCTGGTGCAGCAGGGCGGCTGTTTTCTCAGTTAACCCATGTCGGGTCTGCATCAGTTATTTCCCCACTCTACCTCTGATGAGGTGTTTGTCCATCAGAGCGTGACTCACCAGTTACATGCGGCTGCCCGAGGGGCTCACCTTACGACCTGTGTGTAAGCGGATGCCGCACCTGGTTCTAGTGCTTAATTTGTAAAACATTTAGTGCTGGGACCCTTGACAGGAGGACACTAGAGCTTGCACCATCAGTTGCTCCTGGTAGCACTGCCAATGACTGCGCCAACACACTATTAATCATCACACTCTTAAAAGTGTGACCATTCATAACTATCACAGGCCCCCAAAGCTATCGGCTTTGGAAGCAAATACTAATGATTGAAAATGTACATTGAAATAATAAACAGAAGTTGTTGCGCTCGTACCTAAATTAGCAGACACCACTACCATGTGGCAGACAGTCATAAGCCCCAGTACTGGCAATTAAGTGCCAGTGCTGAGCACTGGAAAGCACCGGCACAAATTAAGCACTGCCTGGTTCCCCTCCGCCTTACAGGAATCACAGTAGCAGAACGTTGGACCAGTTCTCCACATCTCCTCCATTGACGGAGCCCTGCCTGCAAGGCCGGTCAGTTCTGTGGCTGTGGGGCATCCGCTTGCAGGTGCCATCGTCCTCACTTATAACAGCCTGCCGGCAGGGGTGCCTTATGCACAGGCTACAATTGCCCCTATGCTGGGCTCACTGTGCTCCCGGCTCATGTTGTCATGCTGGCATACTGCAGGCAGGGGCTGCAAAGGCTATATCTCCCCCTGATAGTATGACAAACTGCAGCCGACACACATGCGGGGTCAGACCCGTTCATCGAAATAGTAAAAGTGGGCTCAAGGCCCACATAATTAGAAATGATGGACACGGGCACCATGGTATAGTACTGGAAACTTACCACGAACATGTGCACTCGGACCCTTTTATTACCACAATGCTCTCAGCGTTGTGTATATTCATGACAGCGCAATCACTGCCATCTCACAGCAATCAGTGCAGTTAGCGCCGCGGAAGCCTGCACCTGTACGAAAAAATGGCAGAATGCACACTGGTAAAGTAAGTCTAGGCTTTCACCTACGCATATTGAAATACCTTTGCAATACAGTGTTTATTATAATCGTTTACAATACAGCAACTTCAATACATAAATTACTTTTTTTGAGATTAGCTCATATTATGTTGCTAATGCTCTTCACAATGTAAATATGCACACTGTAAATCCACCCTATTGACAGAACAAATGTGCTTTGTGTTATTTTAATACATGATTAATGTGTTGGTATCCATTTGCACTGTTGATTGTATATTATGAAAGGGCAGATATACTACCCTTCCTTCAATTAGTTTGTGCTCTTGAGGCCCCCTGAAAAGATGCTAGTTATTGCCTTTTGATCGGTTTCTTTAGTATGTGGAGCTTAGTGGGAGTAAAGAAGATTCTGGGCTGACAAGTCTGGAAAACAAAGCTTCCCAGGCAGCAGTATAACTCGATGGCAGACTCTGACATCAAATCGAATAGACCTAATGTGTGGGTTTAACGGACCCTCTGTGGACAGGCGCCATTTACTTTCTACTGCTGACATGATCAAAATGTCCTCATAACATTTTTCAGGACAGAAACATAGACGATTGGCGGGATTGGACCGGGACTGAAAAGGCACAAAGACTGTTGATGCATCAGGGATTCAAAATAGCAAGTCATAAAAACAACTTGAGCAACAAAAAAGAGGGAGCCGTTTATTTTGCATATGCTTGAGTATTTTAGGAATATAAATGTAAATTGAGACTTGTATAGCGCACTACTCACCCGCAAGGGTCTCAAGGCGCTTGTACGAATACCGCTGTGGAACCCGTCCTGGCTTTCCCTGTGAGGCGTCCACTCCTGGGCACTCCCAGGGTGAAGGCCAGGCATCCTTAGCGTCGTGGGGGCCGTTGTGGAGATTAAGCAAGCTATTGCCCAGAGTTGCAGAGTGGGACTCCATGATTGGAATAGGCACCGAGGCGAGAATTATCAGGTCTGTGGAATTTTGAGCCCAATACCACGCCGAGGCAGGGAATTGAACCTTGGTCCCGGGCTAGACCTCTGCACCAGGGTCTGCTGCTCCAACCATTGAGCCACACTTCTCCACAATATGGAAATAGTCCGAAAATTTGCATGGCAAAATAGGTTTGTGGTTAAAAATGCACACATAAACCCTTCTCCTAGTAAGGCAAGCCATGCATTTATGAACACGGGGATAGCCCAAAACGTTTTATTGATTAATATGGTCGAGTTTTGAGGTTATAAATATTTACAGAAATCACACTACTCGTAATGTAAGATACGCTTGGAAATTACCTTATTTTTTTTACCTATATTTTTGTGCCATGAACCGTGGACAGTTTTAAAGAGCATTTGCCCATCAAGCTCCTTTAGAATGGTGTAGCTATAATAAAAAAGGTCAGGAGAAAATTTGAAAATCCAATTTGGGAGTCCCTAGCAATAAATTCCAGGAAAGATTATTTAACATTGTTTTCTCTCCAGTTCCTTTAACAAATTCTGCCATATTTGTGAACATGTTTACTTACCCTCATACAGGTCAATTAGACAGTGACAGATCCATCAGAATTTCACAGCCATTGACCTCTAGCTTCCTGCCTATCAAGAAATTGTTCAGAACATTTCACAAAAGTGGAATACAGTTTATCAGTAGTGGCTGGTGATGGGGCAAATTGGCGGGGCGGGGACAAAATAAAAAACTAAAAAAAAACTAAAAACTTACCTGAATGCCCACCGCATCGCTGCTCTTCTGGCTCCACTGCAGGCTCCCAGACTGCCCTGTGGTCAATCCTAATGCTGCTCTAATGCATGAAAGCAGTGTCAGGATTGGCCTGAGTGGCCTGGATTTGCACTCCCAGTGAGACTGGGAGCCTGTGCCTACTGTCTTCAACCGACAACGCAGCTTAGCTTGGAGACTGCTTCAGTGCGTATGCCGGTTTGGCGTCATGAGACGGCCGGCCAAACCCACATGCGTACTGACAACAGTGCACCTACCACTCTTCCTTGTGCCTGCCATCCTCATGGCCCTACCTTGTAGACATGACACTATAGATAAAAATAAAAAATATGATTTATCATTTTATTTTTGCAAGTTTTGCAGCTGCTGGCAATGAGGCCACGCTCCTCCACCATAGAGGAGGAGCCGCCACCTCAGTGTATTGGGTCGGAAAGGTCCATGTGTGGGGCTCTAGGGACCTGTACCATCCTGTGTGTTTTAATATCCTGGATATCAGTTGTTTTTCTACAGTATGGTCGGGTGAGAGGTGTGTAGGTATGTATGACTGTGTATATGGTGGAGTCCATTGGACTTCATGTCTGTGTGTCCTTCAACAATGTGGTTGGCTTGTGCCAGTCTGCTGATTGAGTCATACAAGTGATTCCAGTGGTTCACTGGAACCATCCCTGAGGGAACACTCAATTCTCCTCTCTGTTCACAAGAGGATTCCCACACAGTTTTGTCGTTTTCAAAAAGAGATTTCAAATGTTTATTCCTTTTGTATTTTCAAAGATAGTCATTTGATTCATTAAACTTTCAACAAATGAGGCATTATCAATTTAACTTCGTATCCAATGCATTTCGGGCATTTGTGATGCCCTTTATCAGGGAATGATACGTGGCCGATGTCTTCCCGCACATCTGTCTGGCTCCCCCTCCCTGGTCCGTCCTTCCTCCCAAGGAAGGAGCTGAATGTTCTCCCAGGAAGCACAACCTTGCAAGGTTCTCCCAGGAAGCACAACCTTGCAAGGTTGTGCTTCCTGGGAGAACATTCAGCTCCGTCCTTGGGAGGAAGCTGTGTCTGTGCTTGCACTTGACAGTTTGTTTTCTACTAGTGCTAAAAATGTAACTAACTTGCAGTTTATGTGCGGGTCCTCTAGTTTGAAACAAGCTATCACAGCCTGTCTCCGCGTGCGGATCCTACGCTGGTTGAACTGCAGTTTAAGCAGGCGACATGTCTCCTCCTTCAGGCTGATCAATGTGCAGATCAGATGTGCCATATCCTCATTTCCATTGCTGCACAGGCCGCAGCCCGATGGTATTTACCATCTCTATGGGTATCTTGGTGTCCTGACACTAGCAAACCTACCAAATGGTGAGTTTGACTCCTTTGGACTGTGCCCTTTCCCCGTAGGCAGGGCCGGCTCTAGGCTCATGATGGCCCTGTATTTGAGGGGGATGATGAGTGTGTTAGATGTTACGTCTTAGTATCCTTAGGCTCAATCCTTTTTTGTATAAACAAAATCAATGCTTTGTAGAAAAGTTGCTCTTTATTTGTGTAGATAAAAGCGTGGACAGCCGACACGTGTTTCGCCCCTATGGCGAATTGCGCCAGGGCTTTTTCAAGGCTGTAATGAATCACAATAAAAATGTGAGTGTACATAAATGAAAGGAGAGCGCCTATGACCCCAAGAAACGTGCACGAGTTTGAAAGAGAAGTAGTGTGAAGTGCAAATTCATTGATATAATTTCTGGTGTGTGGTCAGCGGATAGAAGAAACCCCTTTTGTGAGTTTTTAACCAACATTGAGTAAGAGGTGTGCTTAAGGACAGAGAGGATCAGGGACTGTGAGTTGTACCACCACGGTTTTGTGCAAGTTATATACAGGGCTGTTGAAAGTTATAATTCTGATTAGTTAGAGGTGAGATAGGATCTAATCGATTATGAGTAAGCAGGTACCGCCACAAGCCTAGTTATAGAAATAGTTAAGGTGTTTTACCAAAGCAGGGAGATTAAAAGATGTGAGGGAAAAGCTTAGCCATATCTGTTTCATACCTATTTACAATGTTATTGGTTCTGTACACTTCCTCATCTTATACACAGTATTTTTCAACATCAAATACGGTTTAAATCTGTTGACACAACGTTTGCATTTTTTAGAAAATAATTTTTTGTTAAAAAGCTGTTTTTACTGTATTCATAAAAAAACACTTTTGCCAATTTCTAAGCCTACTAACAGTCTGATTAGAAAAATGCTATCTGATGTACAGCCATTTTTTCATTGATACCACTGTTTTCATCATATGATTCATAACATTTGAACCCATATATTCTTACATGTATCACAGACTTATCACATGTTAGCACTCAATGTGTCGCAATTAATCAAGTGAGATCCGGCTAATGGATTGGAGTCAAATCGGTCATGTAAAAAGATATTAATCTGGGAAAAAGGTACCTTAGTTCATAGGGACATAATCATTAGGGAGTTAGAAAAATGGTCAAGTAATGCGGAGTATGATGGATTCTCGCATTAAAGGTCTAATTTGTAATGTCTTGGAGCTTAAGGGAAGACAAGGTTTAAAAGATGTCAGCAAAATGTTCCAGCTTACAGGATTATGGCGCTCCGGTATGGAGACACGAGCTTTGCAGGTTTTTATAGGGCATGCAGTGATAGCGCGATTTCATAAGCAAAGCACCCACTAGGTCTGTGCGCGGGGGGTGGCAGTCGGACAGAGAGTGCTACGGTGCAGCGCACTCCGGTGTGGAGACACGGACTTAGCGGGTTTTTTTAAGGCATGCATTAAAGGCGCGGTTTAGCAAGTAAATCACCCGATAGGTGTGTGCACTCGGGGTGGCAGTCCGACAGAGAGTGCTGCGGTGCAGCGCACTCTCCGGTATTGTTGATACGGGCGGGGACTAGAATACGGCTTTTTAGTCACGTACTTATTAGGGGTTGAATCCCTGGCGTGCTCTTGGAAGTCTGTCGTTTCTTCTACCGCTATCACGAAATGCGCGTTTGGCGGACTCTGCCTCTTTTAAACCGGAAGAGGGATGTTAACCCGGAAGGGATGGTGCACAATATAATTCTACACAGATTTTTTTATTAATTTAGACCTGATGTGCAGCAACATTATTTAAAAAGAGGGGAATCTACATTTTGCGAAGTCGTTGATATTAAATATGCGCTTCTATAGTTTTATCAGTCTTTCGTCTCGTAACTCTAGGGTGATAGAAAAATGGGCGTACGTGAGTAAAAGTCAAGGACGGACTTATTTTAAAGACTGTAGGTGTGTGAGGGTTAAACCATTTGCAAGTGGTGTATATGGCGGTTGTTTACTACATTGTTGATCACAATGGACAGAAGTAGTTATCCCTTCGGTCTCAATTGGTCCGGCGAGGGTGTTATATTATTGAACTAGTCTCAAAATGATGCATTATGTACTACTCATTATTCTGTGAGTTCGTGAGGGTGGAGGAGTAGAGTGGAATTCCCCCCACTATGGGTCTTATATATGAAAGATGGGCACGGCAAGTGTCCTTGTATTATATTCTTCTACTACTAGTGAAGAGGTGCGTATTTGTCAGGTTTAAATCCCGCAGCATTCTAGCGAGGGATAGATAAGGGTACAGTCTTCGGCGGTCTCTTAGGGGTGTATCTTAGCTCAGTATGTCTATTAATTGTAACAATTAAGCGTCACCTTGTTTGATACTATTGATAAGCAGTTGTGATCAATACTGAACTAAATCAAGACAGATGTTTACTTGGGTAAGCTATTCATTGTCTCTGTATCCCTCTGTATTATTCTCAGATGTAGTTTATTCCAGCCAATGGTGCCATTCATATTCTTGGTTTAGGCCCTTTTCAACTGTGTCCATTTTTATAATGAGCGCACTTTCTTCTCTTCGTAAGAGGCGGTCCACATCTCCGCCACGTTTTGGTGTCTTTAGTCTTTTGATGCCTACGAAAGAGAATGTTCGATTGTGCTCATGGTGTTGCAGAAAATGTTCTACAAGGGATTTTATTTATTTATTTTTATTTTATGTAGTTTGTAGAGCGCGCAGCTACCCCCGAAGGGGTGTCCCGGCGCTAAAATCCAGAGTTTACCAAGGGAAAGGGGGAGTGAAGCAGGAGGAGCAGTGGAGAGACTAAAGTCCGGAAAAGAGCCAGGTTTTAAGTTTGGCTCGGAAGATGGATTCAGAGGGACAGAATCTCAGCTCAATTGGAAGGGAGTTCCACAATTTGGCAGCAATGACACTGAACCCTCTGCCACCAGTTCTAGATAATCTAAAACGGGGCGAGATCAGGAGGCGGAGGTCATTAGATCTCAGGGATCTGGTGGAGCGGGATATCGAAACCCGTTTTTTCAGATAAGTAGGTCCGCAGTCGTTGACGGCTCGATAGGTGAGGGTGAGGACCTTAAACTGAATGCGGCTAGCTACTGGAAGCCAGTGGAGTTCCCTCCGATAAGCAGAAACAGATTGACGGTACGGGATATTACCGATCAGTCTGGCTGCAGCATTCTGGACAATCTGCAGCCGGCCTATCAGGTACTGGGGGGCACCAGCATAGAGGCTATTGGCATAGTCCAAGTGGGACGTGATGAGGGCTTGGGTGACTGTACGGCGGGAATCCAGGGGTAGATAAGGAAGGATTTTTCTGATCATGCGCAGTTTCATAAAGCAGGCGGAGGTGACTTTATTAACCTGGGTTTTGCATGACAGGGAGTCGTCAAATTGGAAACCTAGATTCCGCGCCGAGTGAACGGGGGACGGGGCGGGATCAAGCGCCGTGGGCCACCACCAAGAGGAGGGGATGGAGGTTTTCTGATTAAAAAACAGAACCTCCGTTTTATCTGCATTCAATCTGAGGTGGTTCGCGGTCATCCAGACACTGATGTTGTTAAGGCATTGGCGAAAATTGATGAATGCGGAGTCCGAGTGGTCCCTGAAGGAGAACACCAACTGTGTGTCGTCAGCGTAAGAGACCACCCTGACTCCGTAGGACTCCACAACGTCGGCCAAGGGGGCAAGATAGATTGTCTAGTATCATGGTGGCCCTGTGCAGGGAGCGTAGGTGGGGGCCCCGGAAGAGGGGGTCCGGACGGGGCGGAGCCAAGTCTAAATATGGTTATGATTTCTATGCCTATATACAGTGGCGTCACTAGGGTTGGTGTCACCCGGTGCGGGTAACTCATGGTGTCACCCCCTTACGACTTACCGCATGGACCAAGGATACCAGTAAAAACCCTGGGGCTTATTTTATTTACAAGCCCCTTACGCCGCTGGTGCGCCACTTTTTCCCATATTAAAAGTGACGCACTGGTCGCTCAAGGGGCTTGTAAATAAGCCCCCCGTTCCACTCACTAGTCATAGCTGCCACCAGCTAGCTGCCTGTCTCCCTTAGACTGGTGAGAGGGCACTGTACCAATACCCCAGCGGGCTTCAAAAACAACAAGGAGCACGTCCAGTGAGATCCAAGATAGGAAGCCTTTCGTCCTTACTAAAAATCTGCTCTGCCTTACCCCCCAAAAAAAGACCTAATCCAGTTGGCTCTGAAATGTTATGTGTTTTGGCGAAGGAACTATGCCAACAGCGGTGTTCTAACAAGGCGCCATTTTCTTGTTGTTTTTACGCAAACTATGGTTTGTGCACTCATATAATTCGCACACATTGTTACACTTGCCATAAGCCCTAGCTTTCCGCTCAAATCATTCTTTTAATTGTTGTTGGCCCTTGAAAAAAAAGCCTTCCTGTTTGGTAAAAAAAAGCAAAAATGATGGCACGCGCGCTGTTAGGAACAGTAGTGAAACATGAGGAGAAAATTACAAGTGAACAAATTACAAAAGCAAACGTTAAGTTACAATTGGCAAAAGTGACAATTGTGAACAAACAAAATACATGAGGTTGCACACGGTGCATTACAGGAGGAAAAAGTGACATGTGTGCAGGTTACACAAGTCCTTAAAAGATGACTGAAGGCAGCCAGGTTTTGAATTTTCCAATCCCTGAATGTAAGAGCTTCACATCCACTGTCTGAATGCTAGATGAATTATCTACACGAGTAGTTAAACTAATAACAGTGTATAAAAGCAATTACTACTAATGCGTCTTTATTAAGGAACACTTTTGGGAAAAATTTGAATAATGAAATACTGAGCAAAAAACACTGTTTCTAAACTTATACCTTGCAGTTACCATCCATGCAATTCCTTAAAGATGGTTCATAATTCATTAAGCAGGTATATTACAAGGTGGTAACCTGAGACCTATCTCACTAAAGAATGTCTGCAACCTCGCCTACTCCTTCCGTGAGTCCCAGTGGCGGTGCGTCCATTGGGGGCGCCGGGGCATTGCCCCACTAACCTTGTCCCATCTTCCAGAAAATACAGTCACCTAACATTCATCAATAATGAAAAATACATTAACTCGCATCCGGAGTCACGGCTGCGGCCCACTGACGCGGCACGCCCGAGGCAATCGGACGCTAAGGGGGTAGGACTCGGGTGGGGCTGGTGTTTGACTGAGTGACAGCCTGCAGGTCAGGGTAGCATAGTGCAGCAGCAAATAGTGCACATGTTATGTTGTGGGCTGATCATTGTTACGATCAGCCCGAACATGCGCACTACTAGCCTTCCCTTAGGAGACCGAGGGTTGCTTCATGCAACAACCTCCGGTCTTCTATAGGCAGAGAGTATCCTGGCGCTGCTAATGCAGTGTCTGGATTGGCTGAGTCTCCAGACACCGCGCAGGACTGGGTTATTCATGTCACTGTTCCAGAACTTAGAGGCGCCAACGTGGGACCCTAGACCAGTCAGGCAAGTTTGTATTTTATTTTTAAACTCCCCCAACCCGTGCAAACCCCTCCACCCCACCTGTATTGCGAGCACAACTAAGTGGGTGCTGAAGATAGGACTGGGGTGCATGGGAGGGCAGTGTGCGGATCGGAGTACCGGGATATATACTGGAGGATAGAACTGAGTTTCATGGGGGGCGGGGCGTGTGTGGATGAGGATCTCAGTGCTGACACTGCACGATGGGCGGGAGGTGCACGTACGGTATCTTGGTCTCACTCTCCGCACTGAAATATAACGCAGAATAGGTCTGAGTGCCGTTTTTATGAATCTTCTCTTTCGTTCTTTGTGACTGCTGCTTGTAAACTGTATACCTCGATTTAAATAGATCTTTCTGTGAGGCTGTGAGAGGGATAGATATTTTATGAAAGTACATCTGAGAAGTGTTTGTCTCGGTGCTGATGGCTGCACTTGGAATAAAGTCTGCGTTTGGCGCTTTTGAGTCATGTTGTGCATGAGCTATGGGTTTCAGTGACGCTTGTAAAATGTACCAGAGGCGCTATGAGGTATGGAGAAGTCGAGGTCCACCTGGATAGAGAGAGAAAGGGTGGGGGAGGGTGCATCGGCAGGAGGGATTCTCTACGTCGAGATGGTTCAGCTGGGGAAGGCAACCACGGGGGTGGAGGAGGCCGGAAGAGACTGGAACACTAGAACACAGTCTAGAATACAATGTCTACACAAGGGTGAAGTGCTGACTGTGTGTAAACATCATTGCATTGCCGTTTGTGTAGCACTTCCCTGCCCTCTGCTTGGCACAAAGCGCTGTCTTGGTTGTGAAATTATTACCTGTCTGCATGAATTATGTGTCTAGCGCTTCAGTGCCCTAACAAAGTCATACAGCGTTGTGATTGTCATCGGACGCATGGTGAGTCCTGTGTGCATGCAGGCGTGTTCATGTGTGTGTGTGCAGGTGTGAAGGTATGTGAGAGACTCTGTACAGGTGTGTGTGTGCATATTTGTAAGTGTGTGTGTGACTGCAGCTGTGAGTGTGTATTTACAGGTGTGTGCACAATTGTGTGTGTGTGTGTGTGTGCATGTCTGAATGAATGTGAAAAGCTGTGTGTGTTTACAGGTGTGTGTGTATTTACTAGCGTCCGTCTTCGTGAATGTATGTGAGATGCTGGGTGCGAACAGGTGTATTGTGCCAAGGTGCCAGGGCAGGGGGCCTTCCACTAAGTCCAAGATGCATTTCTGGCTCGAGTTCTCATCTCTAGATAAGGTGAGTGTTCCTGCTCCCGTGTCCCCCCTGCCCTTGTGGGCCTGACCCCGGGTGCTCCTGTCCCTGTATGCCCTTGCATGCCCCTGACCCCTTGTTCACTCCCCGCCCTACCCACCCCTGTTCATGCCCCTGGGTACGCAGCCGGTGTCTGTTGCAGGAGTGAATTTAGTGGTGGTCTCTGTGCCTATTCGCCTCTGGGCCTCTCAGGTAGGGAGAAGAGGCGACGGTGCAACCAGTCAGTGAATGCCACTCGTTGGGGCCCCCTCCTCGGCTGGCAGTTCCTTGTCCTCTCAGGCTGACAGCTGGAGCAGAGGTATTGGCGGGGTTTCCTCTGCTGTTTCCAGAACAGCTGCAGTTTATCCACGAAAGCAGAGAACACAGCCTGTGTCCCGAGCAGTGGAGTGTGAAAAGTAAAGCCAAGACGTACACAAATATAGTTATATGTATTTAGAGGGGAGGCGCAGACATCTGAAGTTGAAGATCACCGACCTGCATTGGGGCCGCCAGTGATCCTTCCGATCAGATCCTCGTCGTGGCGGCCCCTAGGGTTTGGCGGCCCTGTGCAGGTGCACAGTTTGCACATGCCTTGGGCCGGCCCTGCCGTAGGCACTAAAGGAACTGCTTGTGTGTGCCAAGACTTGATGGGAACTTCATTGTTTTGGCAGGAGGGTTTTTTTGCAGGTTGTTCTGTGGGTCCAGAAGTGTTTGTACCAGGTACACCAAAACCTCATTTACATTTGAGCATCAGTAACTGAAACAAAATCCCTGTGGGTCAAATATAGAGTTACGTTTCACCTTTCAAGTGTAGCAAAGTGAACCTCTGTGCTATGAAGTGTTGCACTGTGAGCTTGAGATTTGATATTACTGTTTTACATGCCTAATCCATAAACAATGATTTAACATTTAATCCAAAGATGCGAGTTTGAGCTTTGCGAACAACTCTGATGAGATAAAATTGGCCATTGACTGTAAAAATATATGTGGGGTAGTATCTGGCTAAGCAGGGCTAGAAGCGTCTGATTTTCTTTGCTGATTCATCATTTATGTGTAGTTAAGTAATTTTATATATATATTATCTTTTCCAAGGGGAGGACACTGCTTTGAGAAGTAGCTTTCCTATTTGGTGTTACTGTGTTATCCGTTTTGTGAGTATCCGACCTGCACCACCTGCATGATTAAGACTTTTAGAATCCTAAGAATCAAGTGCTAAGGAGAGATACTAGGTAGATCAATGTTGGCGTCTAATAGTACAATGCCCCTTGTACTTCTGCTTCTGTGCTAAAGAACTCCACTTGTCGCAATCGGGCACATTAAACCCCTATTCCAGACAAATATTGGCTTACATAGTAAGTGATAGATGCGTTTTTAATTCAATGTAATAAGACTAGTACTGCCCTTTGTAAGCCATAGCAAATGAAGAATGCAAGCACTAAGAGAGAATATAAGCAAGTAATAGTAAAGCAAACACTCCTCAGGGTCTCCTTTTATCCTTTATCTTAATTTGTGAATATGTTATTTTCAATAGTGCAAAGACAGTTTGGTGTTCGCAGTCCTCTTTACATTTTAAAATACAGAACATAACACATCTCTACCAGGCATGGCCTTGCCATGCCCAGCAATCCTCTGAGCCCTCCTGGAACAGTTAAGTATCTGAAGGGCTTTGCTTTGAGTTTCTATACACCCCCTGAGACATAGGGATGCCCAGGATTTCCCTGGACTGGGTAACCTCAGTAATATCTAGGATTAGTATTGCTGGGGTGCCAGGGTACCCTTTGGCAAAAGGGTAACCCTATGATAATATCACTAGTACCTTGGAGAACGTGCCATCAACACAGGACATGCGAATGTAATCTCATTTATCTGGCTAAAGGTTCACCACGGGTCAACTAATCTGTTGGCAATATCGTTAACCCCTCCTGTGCTCATGACGAGGTCAGCTCGTCATGAGCCACGGCGCTCCGGTGCTCATGACGAGCTGAGCTCGTCATGACTGCACCCGTAAAATGGAACGCTTGCATGCTGGGCTGATTCCCCTACTGTGCTGAGCGTTCCATTAGAACGGGCGTGGTCATGACGAGCTCAGCTCGTCATGAGCAGCGGAGCGCCGTGGCTCTTGACGAGCTGACCTCGTCATGAGCACCGACGCTGTGCGCGCCCCCGCCCCCCAGCACAGCGGGGAGAAACAGCCCCGCAGTGAAGGGGTTAATAACTTCTTGGTCGCTGAAGAGTCTAAAATTGGGAACTTCTGATCGTGTAGAGATTACACAGATTACTAAGAATCACCATCCTCCTATGCTTTTTGGAGCATTTCTGAATACGGCCAGAAGTATTGAAGAAGGTTACGAAGACTAGATCAATCACTTGGTTGGCTATACCCACTAACAGTCCATTCATGTGTTAGAGAATCCACAGGTCAAAGATGCATTAATTAGATAGTACATTTCTCCCTTTTGGACCGACTGTATTATTTTCACTTCCATCTCTTTTCTTAGCTTCTCTATGTCTTTGAGTAAGCCATGTACATCTTGTATTAACATCTGTGGAGACTTTGTGACTTCGGGCAAAAGAGAATTGTCATTTGGTTAATGTAATTATTCACCCCGTTGGAAGATGGATAAGAATGTTAACAAGTATACATTTGATTTACTAACATGAATGGTTGGCAATATTATTATTTTCCTGTCTGAATGAAATAGGGATGATGCTTTACATCATCAGTATCTTGTCCATGTTTCTCTTTTTACCTACCAATCGAAGCTACTGAGATCATTTGACCATATTATGTCAGTGTAGCCCTGGATTACTTAATAAAACATTGAACCAAAAACAATCCTTCTCTTTCCCAACCATGGAGTTTTATCCATAAGTCTGCATTGTCTTGCGGTAGCTGTACTACTCTACAGTCCTACATTCATGGAATCTAAAAAGCATTTAGCCTTTTTTCAGATATCGCCTTTCAACTTCTTAAATGTTAGTATCGGCGCACTCCTGTTGGTTTAGACCTTGTTAAACTGTTTTATAGTTAAACAGCTCGAGTGGAGAATTTGAATGCACTGGGGACTTTTTTTTTTTTTTGGAAAACCTTTATTGAGCCTTCACAGTGTTACACAGCTTGTCGCCTACAACCCAATTGTGCCGGCCGCCAAGTAAGGTGTCAAGGAAAAAAAAAAAGATCATTACAATACAGTTGTGCCCTTATCCTCTGAAGACAAAAGGTAATGATCTAGAAACAAGTGGTGAAGGAGAAGTGCAAATGGTCCATGCTGGGTGTATGAGGTTTTCATTTTCTGTTTTTTACCTAAGGAAAGAACATTCAAAACTTCGGGAAGTCACAGTTCGATCAATGCAATAAGGTAAATGCCAGTTAGACGTGAGTGTAATCCTGAGTTAGGGCCAGCCTCATGCCGCCCTTCACGCTAGGTAGAGTTGAGCCGAACCTCTTCATCCCTCCATCCCCTCCCGGTGCACCCCCCGCACTACTCAGCCCCCCTCAGCCCACCCCGTCTTCTTCGTCTGAGTCCATTGGGTCATCTTCAGGTAGTGGATCACAAATGTCTCCCCGGTACGTGTTCCATGGAGACCACACCTTGTTCCACTTGGCCGGGCACCCCCTGTTCAAATAAACTGCCCGTTCTGTGACCAAGGCCCTGTCCATATTTACGCACCACAGGGAGGCCGTCAGTGGGTCTGCTACCCCCCAGCGCTGCGCGATATCTCTCTTGGCCATCATCATCCCTAGTGTTACCCAGAGGCGGCCATGCCGGGACAGGTCGGTTGGTTCCCACACATTGAGGAGGCAGCGCCGCGGTTCCGGGAGTACCGAGACCTCCAATACCTGTGACACAGTGCGCATGACTTGACGCCAATAGGAGTGTATAACTGAGCAGTCCCAGAATGTGTGGTAGAATGTGCCCTCCTCCCCACAGCCTCGCAAGCAGAAAGGGTCAGGGGCACGCTGTATGCAGTGAAGCAATGTCCTGGTGTAATATGTTCTGTGTAGAACTTTGAGTTGGATGAGTCTCATTCTAGACGATATGCCCGCTTCCTTAGGGGATGCCAGTGCCTCGTTCCATTCATGTTCATCCAACTCGCCCACTTCCTGCTCCCATTTCTCTTTAAGAGGCACCAGCGGGTCTGGGGAATTGTTAAGGAGTTTTCGGTAAGTGAGGGAGGTGGCCTTTTCTATCATGTAGTCTGTCAAGAGGCGATCCTCTAGCGGGGAAGACTCGGGGAGAGATGATCCCGCCGGGATAGCCGCCAGTAATGCATGACGGATTTGGACATATCGGTAGGTTTCATGCGGCCCTAGGTCATAAAGTTCTTTCAGGCGGGCAAAAGTAATGATTCCCCCATGGTCCCACATGCCCTCCACTGTTGAAATGCCGATGTCGTCCCAGCGGGAGAACCCCTTACTGGTCCGAAGGTTGCCTAGGGCTCGCGAGTCCCAGAGTGGAGTGAGTTTGGTGAGTGTGTCCTTCCACCCTAGCGCAGCGGTGGCTGCGTGCCAGGTGGCCACTGTGAGCCTAGTGGGGCCCTTCAGCGGTCTGAGTTTCCGTCTATCATAAAGTGGGGCCAACAGGGTACTGGCGCCCAGTTGGGCCCTGTCCGCCTGGAATGCTGGGTCTGATTGCGATGCGTGCAACCACTGGTTGATCGGTCTGAGCTGTGCCGCCCAGTAGTAGAGGTGGAGGTTGGGAAGTGCGATGCCGCCCTCGTACCAGCTCCTGCAGAGCTTGGCGTGTGCTATTCGTGCCGGGCGGTTGCCCCACAGCAGACCAGAGACCACTGCCGCCACCCTCTTGAAGTACCTTGGGGGCACAGCGAAGGGGGTGTTGTCTAGGATATATAGGAAGCGGGGCAGGGATTTCATCTTAAACAGGGCTGCTTTCCCAAGCATCGTCAACGGTAATCCTGCCCAGAAGCTTGCATCTTGCTTGAGGCGGTCCAGCGGCGGCGCTAGGTTCAGTTTTTCGTATTCCGCCGGGTCACCCGTGACGTGAATACCGAGATATTTAAATGAGGAACCGGCCAGTCGTAGAGGGCAGTCTGGACCAAGCGTTGGGTGGCTACCCGTCAGGGCGTACAATTCGGATTTACTCCAATTGATAGCACTGGGGACTTTTAATACACGTATGGATACCTTATCATGAGCACAATGAATTGAAACAATACAATTGTTTTAAAATAAATTAAAGCAAGCTGATTTAATTGATTACATCTTTGTTAGAAATGTGACCAAATGATTTTGTGCAAAGGGATTAAATTAAGAAACCCAAAGGGGTTTTTAAGTGGTGCTAGACGGGAGATACAGTCCTATCTCAGGACCAGCGCTTCACGGAGTCCTTCAAATTCTTACATACATGCTCACCTTCCATTATCATTAGTACATTGTTAACATCCATTTCGTAAATACATTAAGATTGCATCATCAGTCCCATTGTAATATTCTCATTCCTCTCCCTTGCCATGTAATTAAACTCAGCAGTTGCATTGCCCAACAGGTTTCAATGTTTTTTTAGTTTAAAATTTCTTTATTGAGAGTTTTATCGTTTTGTTTATTGCACGGTACATCATCGCATATTTGCCCGTTAGACTTTAAGTTACGTTTGCTCAAGTTTTCACACAGCATAAACACATTGTGGAGCATCCGACACAATACACATTCTATAGTTTTGGTAGAACAACATCTTGTGTGTGGATATTACCCCTCTAATATTCTGGCATAAGGTGTGAGAGACTGACCAATGTCAGGTGCACCTATATTTGGGTTTCCGTAGGGGTACTGGTTGATGTGATGCCCCCCACTCTACTCTGATGTACCTCAGTGTTTAATGTCATTGTGGGCGCTCCTAGGATAAAGGAGCCTGCTCTCTGGTATTCAGAGGGTAACTATGAACCCATGAACTGCAGGGAAGGGGTAGAGGGGGTTTTGGTGGGGGTGGGGCCCCAATGATCCGCTAAAGATAAGTATTGTATGGTGGTTACCAGTTAACCTGTGAGATGTTTGTGGTTTCTGAGTGGGGGGGGGGGAGAGGGGCTTAAGAGGGAGGCAGTATTCCTCGCTGGCTGCCGGTGCTCCAGTTGGGTGGAGCTCTAGTATATGCACGGTCTTCCATTTGACACCATTATTGCGTTATAATATTTGCTTGCGTTGATGAAGACAAGGGTGGGGTCTGGGACTGGCATGGGGTGGTCCCGGGTGAGGTGTCATGCGTTGTCTCCCTTGTGTATTGGAACAGTAGTTGCAACCATTCCATCGATATGGGATGTTTTTGTATCCCCTTCGCCTCCTCCTCCCTCAGTGTTGACTCCTCCGCTGCCCCCCATTTTTTAACTGCACCTCTCCAGGCTGCCTCTGGGGTCCAGCTGGTGCTCTCCAGTACATGGCTATTCCCCATTTTGATAGGAGTAGGGCTAAGGATACGAACCTGCACTGCACTTTTCCCGTCTTCCGCCTGCGGAAGATCCCCGAGGCGCTGTGTTGGAGGTGGACTGTCACCTCAGAGCCCGATGTACCTCAACCCAGTATATTTGGATTACGGGACAGTCCCAAAACATGTATTTGAAGTTTTCTGCAGGTACTTGGCACCTGGGGCACGTAAAAACTGTGTCGGGGTAAAAACGGTGGAGTTTGCGAGGTGTTAAATATGCGCGGTGTAATATTTTGAATTGGATGTTTTTGAACCGTGCATTTTGTGACACCTTCTTTGGGTACTCTAAGGCCTTCTCCCATTCCTGATCATTAAGCACGCGTCCTATCTCATGTTCCCATCATTGGCGGAGGGTTAATAACGGGGTAGAAATCAGTTCCCTTATCGCTTTATAGTGCCAGATGACTAGATGCCTGCCCCTGCCCATACGTAGGATTGTGTGGAGCACTGGGTGCATCGGTGGTTCTCCGTCAGAGAGATCCCAGCATTGTCGTACACTGTCTATCAACCGTCTATGCCCTAGGAATTGTCCTGGGGGGCGGCCATACTCATTTTGCAGTTGGTCGTATGTCTTCAACTGCCCTTCCTCGAACAGCGCCTCCACTTCTGTTACCTCGCTTTCTGTCCAAATCCAGAGGGTTCCGGATGTGAAATAATTCTCTTTCTGTGGAAATCCCACTAGTGGGAGTAGGCGGGAGTAAAACGGCTGGCCCTTTGACATACGGTGTATGCGCATCATGCATTTGCGGGCGATCACTACCTGTAGAGGGCATGTGCACTTCGGCCTGGTACCCGGCATCAATAGCCGCAGAATAGCTGGGAGGGGCACCTAACCATCATTAGTGTATGTCTCCTCCATGTGGCGGTCCGCTGTCCGATGGGACAACCACTGGATCTGCGCCACTAGGAAATACGCTTCGAAGGAGGGGGCCCCCAATTCCTCCTGTGTTGTGGGTAAATATAGGGTCTGTAGGGCCACTCTGTGTCTACCTCCTCCCCATATTAATGTTGTGAGTAGTGTGTCAAGTTCCTGGAAAAAGCAGCAAGGGGGTATCACCAGGAGATTTGTAAAGGAGTAGAGTAGTCTGGGTACCATTATCATTTTTGCTAGGGCTACACGCCCTATGGGGGCCAAGGGTAGAGTCTTCCAAAAGGTAACTGCTGCTCAAAGCCCTGCCAATATTTTGCGATGGTCCCCCCGTAGAGGTCATAATAGAATGGCCAGAGGTTCCACTTCTAACGCAAAACGCAGGGGGGGCAAGGGGCATCCCTGTCTCTTCCCCCGTTCCACTTGAAGTGGATTTGAAATGTACTTTCCTACTCTTATCCTGGTGGTGAGGCCTTTGTAAAGAAGTTGCGTATACGCAAGTAGGGTCGGGCCAACATGCACCTTACGGAGGGTTGCGAAGAGATATGGTCATAAGAGGGTATCGAAGGCCTTTTCAAGGTCTAGGATTAGGCAAGCTGCGCAAGGGAAGTGATCCTGTGCTCTGTCTTGTATGTGAAATAGCCAACGTATATTTTGCGACACGTTTCTCCTGGGGAGGAAGCCATTTTGGTTTGGGTGGATCAGTTGTGGGAGAACCTGGATATACCTATCCGCTAGTATTTTCCCTAAAATCTTGCAATCTGCGTTAAGTAACGTAATTGGCCTGTATGAGGACGGGAGCGTGGGATCCCTATTCGGTTTAAGGAAGGTTACCGGGGTAGATTCCCTGAGTGAGCTGGGGAGTTCGCTTGACTTTAATGCGTCGTCATACATGGACACTAGGTGTGGGGATACCTGCCTCTGCAAGGTAGCATAATATTCGAGGGGGAAACCGTCCATTCCCGGTGCTTTATGCCGCGCCAGTGCTCTGAGTGCGTGGGTAACGTCTGGGGATTTTATCTTTGTATCTAGTGCCTTTTCATCCGCCGGTGGAATGCTGGGTAGGGGCATGGATTGCGCAAAGTGGGATGGTCGCGGTGGGGCTCGATAGATGTCCGTGTAGTAATGGTGAAAGATGCGCAGTATATCTATCTGTGATTGTCGAATGGCTCTCGTCTTATCCTGGAAAGTCGTGATGGGTGGCATGTCCGTGTCTTGCTTTGCTAGCCAGGCAAGTAGTGTACCCACCCTATTTCCCTCTCGATGTACTCGAGCAGCGTATGCTCTAAAGTTGTATTTACGGAGGTCCCCCATGGTTTCCGCATAAACCGTTTTTGCCGTCACTACCTGTTCGGGAGTCGCGTCCCCTTTGTCTAGCTGTTTCGTGAGGTCTGCCAGGTTTGTTTCTGCTGTTTGTAGTGTTCGTTCCAGTACTTGTCTCACCCCTAGTATGTGTTGTATACAGTGACCCCTTGCTTCGACTTTAAATGCATCCCATTCGATGGATCTGGAAGATGCTGTATGTGCGTTTAGTGTGAAATATTCCTGGATGTGTTCGCCATGTGTGTTACAGAATACGTGGTCCGTGAGGCATTCCCTAGGTAACTTCCATGTGGGTATCGGGGGATGCGGTGGGTGCCATCTGAGGGTCACGGTGTGTGCATCATGGTCGGACAGTACTCTGCCTAGGTAATCAGTGTGCTGTATTTGGGGGAGTAAAGTTGTGGTGCAGAGGAATCTATCGAGACGTACCCTGAGGATATGTGGGACGGAATAAAATGAGTATAACCTAGTATTTGGGTTCTTCTCTCTCCATGCATCTGCCAATGTCCATTGGGTAACCCATTGTTTAAAATGCTCTATCTGTTTCGGTGCAGGCGAATGCGACGATGGGGGGGTGGGACCTGTCTAAGCTGATGTCAAGGGTGCAATTGTAGTCCCCTCCCAGTAACCACAGCATTGTTGTGTATTGTGCTAATACCCTTGTAAGGCGGGCCCAGTACTGTTCCTCTTCTACGTTAGGGGCATAAATGCTTCCTATCAATATTTCTTTACCCTCGAGATGACCCAATAGCAAATAGTATCGGCCCTCTTTATCTATTGCCCTGGATTGCTCTTTAAAGGGGATCCCAGGCCTGATCCAGATTAGGGAGCCCATAGCAAATGCAGAGTATGTTGTATCACTGATGATACCTCTCCACCTCTTCCGTAGGCGCACCACCTCTATCCCTGTCAGGTGTGTCTCCTGGAGGAGCACTACCTGGGCTTGCTGTTGTTTCATATATGCATATATGGCATATCGTTTGCCTGCAGTGTGCATGCCTCTGACGTTTAATGTTACCACTTTCAGGTCTGTGTTATGGAGCATGCCTATCCTGGTCCTTGCTGTCTGGGTGGCGTCCTACAGAGTATGTCACCTCTTGTCCCTCTCGTGTTCTCTCCCCGCCCGAGTGCCTGCTTCTGTCGGTCATATCACCTTTCTGCGGATTGTGTGTTCGTTCCCCTGGGAATATGACAGGGATATATAACTGGGGAGGAGCAAGGTAACTTAACGGGAAACCATCCCAACTATGAGGACCTATCCCTCGGAGCGATACGTCCAAACTGCACAACATGTGAGAACTTTAGTTCATTATTTGGGGAGTGTGGTCTTCGGTCTCCGCTAGCTGCCGTCGCTGCAGCCGCCTGTTCGTTGACTATATCAAGCTGGTGCCCTACCGTGGCCCAGTCGAACCGAGCCATGCTGCATAGTCTGATGCTAAGGATGTTTGTCTGTTTCGCTGGGCTCAAGGTTAGCCATTCCATCCATGATTAGCAGCTTCCCCTCGAGCAGGGGGGGGCGTGTCGGTGTCAGAGGCCATCTAGTGTCTGGGTTTGATGTGCCGGGTTGAGAGTGTCGGAGCAAAGTTAGATCCAAGTGTCTGACGTCTGTGGGGTTACTATTGGCGGAGTCATTGAGCCATCTCCTAGGGTGTTTCCATCGCTGCCCTCTTCCTCCTATGTGAATATGTGTTGTCCACTCTCGCCATCTGAGCTGTCTCCCGGGAACCCCACCTCTGCAGCTGCCTGTAGTGCTATGCGGCACTCTGTGCGATAATATGTGCCAGATCCAGAGAGTTCTTGTTAGAGAAATCCGAGCATGGGTGTAGCTGGGTAAGTGTGACTTTCTTCTGCTGTCGCCGTGGACGGCCCTCTGGTCGATTGGTCTGTGTCTTTTGGGGTTTGGCCCCGACTGTCAGATGTTGTTCGACCCAGTCACTGGCCGCTGCTGGATCCGAGAAAAAATGTGTAGTTCCGTCATGTATTATCTTGAGGCGGGCTGGGAACAAAAGTGCGTATTGAACATTCTTCTGTCGCAGGGTACGCTTGACCGCCAAAAAAGTGGACCTTTGTTGCTGTACTGCCCTGGAGTAGTCTGGGAATAACATAACCTGTTTGTCTTCCACTCGGATTGCCCTCTGCCTCCTTGCCGCTCGCAGAATAGTGTCCCAGTCCTGGTAATAGAGCAATTTTAGAAAAAACGGTCTCGGAGGTAATCCCAGCTGTGGTTTACGGGCCGGCACCCGGTGCGCCCGTTCTATGGAGAAAAATGGGGTCAGTTCTTCTGCTGGCATAAACGTTGCGATCCACCTCTTTATGTAGTTGATTGGATTGGTCCCCTCTATTCCTTCAGGTAGATTAATGACGCGAATGTTGCTTTATTTTATTTAATAGGCATAGACAGTATGCCTATTTCATTTGACTGATGGTCATCAATAAAGGATGATAAATCTGTTGCATCAATTAACATGATTATTTTCACATAATTGGGGACCATTATCTAAGCTTGGTCTTTAAGAAAATACATATATCATGTCCAATTTCTTGAGTGTGGATTTCATGTTCAACAATTACTCCCATTTTTGATTGATATTTTGAACAAGCAGCAGATTTCTAAATATGATTCCATTTATCTTTCAGGTGTTCTTTCCTTCTCTTTATTGTTTTACATTGTTGGCCTTGGTCGTAGGAAGTATGCAATCGCTGTTTTTTAGAAAATGCATACTTGTGGGATGCGTCACACAGACATTGTGTACTCCCTGAATGTTACTGGGCAATGAGAAGTTTTTGTTTCAGGGTTTCTGGCTTACATTTCTCTAAGAATCTTATTGCATTGTCCCACTTATGTACAGCAGAGATTACAAAAGTCTTAATTTATTTTTCATGTTTCTGTCCTACATCAGCGCTGGCCTTTATTCTGTGGCTGGGCCAGTTTCACTGTTGTCTTGGCTCTATCTTTAATTTTCTTCTCTCATTTCTACTTCATCCATTCTGTGAGTATGCTTACTTCTGCCAGTTTTCCTGGAATTATTGATGCATCACTGGGCCTCTGTCATACACTAATCAATTGTCATTTTTAAAGATGTCAGTTCTTGTAGTAGAGTCTGCTCTGTAACTGATTGTGCGTCTTTTACTGGCAGTGGTAGTTTGTTCTTCGGTTTTTTCTCCATGGTTACCATTGTTGGGAATAAGTGGACATTGACATTGCATTTATATTGTGTGTATCCTATGGTGCGGAGCTGTTGCCCAGCCTCACAGAAGCTTCGAACTTGTGAAATGTTCTAAGCTGTTGACTGCAGGCTCAACAACGCCTATATTATAACAATAGTTTGTAACGTGTAAAAGCTTTCTATACCGTGAGGATGCTTTACCACACATTTACTTTTTTGCAATCTGGAAATGGAAAAGCTTATAATAGATACAGGAACAGGTCATATGCACAGAAGAACCTTTCAGTGGACCTGCATGTTCAAAGTATATTCCTTCTTGATCAATGTGCACTCGGCATAGGGCACACATTGAACTCGGCTTGTGTGTTTGTTTATATAGGGAATAGTAAATAGCGTGGGTAGCGAAACCCTATATACCCCTTCTAATGACGGGAGTGCAGGACTGATGTAGGTGTGCACAAGATTCAGTGACCCGAAGGATGATAATGGGAAATATAGTGTGGATTTCCAAAATGTAACTGGAGGTTGACCACAAGTGTTGATTTAGACAACTATTGCTAAACTGACGTGCTGCTGAGTTGACTGGTTGACAAATGCATATTTTAACCAAAGGACAGTTTTGATTATTACCTGCACCTTTATTTGTGGACCAGGAACTTCAGAACTGATGAGTAGGCGAATGCTTGCAGGGCTGTTCTCAGACGTGCAGTGATGTGAGAGACACGAGATAAGGCCCCTGCTTGGAGGTCATTAATGAACCCATTGAATAAAAGTGAAATTATTTGAAAAGGGATTGCAAAGCTTTCTTTTCATAGGGTACCAACATGCGGATCACTGACAGAATATCGCCTGACAAAATATCGAGTTGGCAAAATATCGACTCCAGAATATCGACATCAAGAATATGGACTTCCTATCCTCAACATTGTAAGTACAAAAATATCGGAAAAAAAATATCGATGTAAAAAATATCGTTAATTTAAATGTTTAAAAGTTAATGTAAAACATAGTAAACAATATATATAATTAAAGGAAACAGTTAAAAATATTAAAACGTATTTAAAAATAGTAACTAACACATATACTGTAAAAATAAATTAAACATATATATTTAAAATATAATATATATAGTTAGTCCATAAAAAACAACACTAGGGAAAGCGTTGGATAGCGTAGGGGTAAAAATTACTATTCCCACTTCAGTGAATGCAACAGTAGGGAAAGCGTTGGATAGCGTAGGGGTAAAAATTACTATTCCCACTCCAGTGAGTGCAACAGTAGGGAAAACATTGGATAGTGCAGGAGTTAAAATTACTATTCCCACTCCAGTGAGTGTAACAGTAGGGAAAGTGTTGAATAGCGTAGGAGTTAAAATGACTATTCCCACTCTAGAGAGTGCAACAGTTGTGAAAGCGTTGGATAGCGTAGGGGTAAAAATTACTATTCCCACTCCAGAGAGTGCAACAGTAGGGAAAGCTTCGGATAGCGTAGGGGTTAAAATTACTATTCCCACTCCAGAGAGTGTAACAGTGGGGAAAGCGTTGGATAGCGTAGGGGTAATACTTTCTATTCCCACTCCAAAGAGTGCAACAGTAGGGAAAGCGTTGGATAGTTTAGAGGTCAAAATTACTATTCCCACTCCAGAGAGTGCAACAGTAGGGAAAGCGTTGGATGGCGTAGGGGTTAACATTACTATTTCCACTCCAGAGAGTGCAACAGTGGAGAAAGGGTTGGATAGCATAGGAGTAATAATTACTATTCCCACTCCAGAGAGTGTAACAGTGGGGAAAGTGTTGGATAGCGTAGGGATAATAATTACTATTCCCACTCCAAAGAGTGCACCAGTAGGGAAAGTGTGGGATAGCTTAGAAGTCAAAATTACTATTCCCACTCCAGAGAGTGTAACAGTAGGGAAAGCGTTGGATAGCTTAGAGGTCAAAATTACTATTCCCACGCCACAGAGTGCAACAGTAGAGAAAGCGTTGGATTGCAGAAATGTAAAAATTACTATTCCCGCTCCATGGAGTGCAGAAGTAGGGAAAGCGTTGGATAGTGTAGGGGTTAAAATTCCTATTTTCACTCCAGAGAGTGCAACAGTGGAGAAAGGGTTAGATAGCGTAGGGGTAATAATTACTATTTCCACTCCAAAGAGTGCAACTGTAGGGAAAGCGTTGGATAGCGTAGGGATTAAATTACTATTCCCACTCCAGAGAGAGCAACAGTAGGGAAACCATTGGGTTGTGTAACTGTTAAAATTACTTTTCCCACTCCAAAAAGTGCAACAGTAGGGAAAGCGTTGGATAGCGTAGGGGTTAAAATTACTATTCCAACTCAACAGAGTGCAACAGTAGGGAAAACATTGGATCGCAAAGGGATTAAAAATAACATATTTATAAATTAAATATTTTTTAATTAAAATAATAATTGATTAATTAAATATCAATAAATTATTAAAAAATACCAATAACTTAAATAAATAAATTACCTTAACAACATTAAATTACTTCCCACCATATTCCCAAATAAAAACACAACTCACTCCACATACAATTTCAAACAATTAAAATATTTATCAATTAATAATTTAATAAAAATTAAATACCAATTAATAATTATTAAACAATAAATAAATTAAGTACACCAATAAATTATAATTAATAATTACAAATAAACTACTCCCCACCTTATTCCTATATAAATCCACACCCCCTCCCAAAACTAATTAATACTATTAACATAATTATCAATTAATTAAAATTAATAACCATGTATTAATTAATTAATAATCAATTAATTATCAATATCAAAAAATATTAATGACTTAATTACAATTAAATTACTTCCCACCCTATTCCCCTATAAACCCACAACCCGCTACAGAACTAAAACACAAAATGTAATGAAAAAAATTAATAATGCCTAAAAAATATTATTTAATTAACTATAATTAAATTACTTCCCACCCTATTCCCCTATAAACCCACACTCGCTCCAAAAATTAATTAATACAAATAACATAATTATCAATTCATTAAAAATAATAACCAATTATTAATTAATTGACAATAAATTATTTATCAATGCCAATACACAAAAAAAAAAATTCTTCATTACAAATAAATTACTTCCCACCCTATTCCTCTATAAACCCACAATCTGCTGCAGAAATAAAACGCCAAATGTAATTAAAAATAATTAAGAATCCATAAAAATATTATTTAATTAACAATAATTAAATTACTTCCCACCCTATTACCCTATAAACCCACAACCCACAACGGTACTAAAATGCATAATTTACTTTACAAAAATACTAACTTCTAAAAAATGTATGCATATATGTAAAAAAAATACAATACCTAACAAAAATCATATAATACATGCATATAAAATACATAGTAATATACACATCAATATTATTAACATTCGATATTCTGTTGACGATAGTCTTGACATCGATATTCTGTCCCCACGATATAAAAAACTCGATATATATGTATATCGATTAAAAAAACTCGATATTGTGTCGGTACACCGCGGGCATCATATTAGGTAGCTCCTGGGATTGGAGATGACAACTTCTTTCAATTTCCGAAGAAAAAGCATACAGATTAGCTTTCTTTCCTCAGCCTCCCTTCTACGCAGTTCACCAAAAGCTTCAGTGGGGTTCATTTCATGCCTTATGCCTTCCTGATGAACCTTGAAACTACCTGGAAAATCATGGGTAGAAGCTTTGTACAAGCTTGTCAATCTTCCTCCATAATTTTGGTACCACTTGGTCAATGACACTCCTCACTTGGGATCCATTAATCAATCCCAGGCATCTTAAATTGTCTGACCTCCTACTTTGGATCTTAGATCATTAGAAACATGTAGAAGATCAAAGTACTATGTACCAGGCTGGACATTCTTTTTAACAAACCGATCCCTCTAGAAAGCCATTGTCACAGGCAGGTAATTAGGGCCTTACTGGAATCCATCAGAAATGTTCATGTGCTTTACCAACAATAGTGGAGTTGAGCTTACCCCAATGGAAGTTTCATCCATTTTCCATAATATTATTGAACAAATCTTGGAAGTCCCTGACCTCTTGTAGTCTCTGAGTTACACTGGTGCTGCCGTGCACAGTGCACAGTTGCAGGGGAGGCACTCAAATGAGAAATTCTATGGCTTTGAGGACCGTAGGCGTTTGGAAACAACAGAGACCGATGCCTTTCAAAACCCCTACCTCAAGGTAAGCTTTTCATTCTTCTGAAAGCAAGCGGAACCTCTGTAGCAGTTTTATGCAAATGTAACTTCTGGTCCCATAATGGCGGTAGATTGTTACCTTTTTTAGATGTGCACCATTAGAGGCTGTCACAATTTTTTCTTAATTTGCATAAGGCTGTTTGTGAAATCGGTGTTGCATTGGCCTCTTTATGGCACAATTTTACTCTTTCAAATTTCTGAAGGAAGTGACATACCTGTTTAAAAATGGTTATCAGTTTTAAAATTAATCTATCAGACAGAAAGTGCAATGCATCCTTCACGGAACTGCAGGTTGAACATTAGCGAGCTTGTGTTCTAACTATATTGCAGGACTAATTTTTGAAATGCTGGTTGTCGATTGCACTTTGGGGTTGAAGCTTCTTCCTGTAGTGGTCCATAAAAAATCCATTCGCATACAAGTTTTCTTTAGGTCTTGCCTACGCAGCGCGCAAGTGCTACATAGGAGGAGACCTCTTGAAATCGATTTGCTTTTTAGGCCAAAACAGTACACACATTGCATTGCTTTCAATGGCAACGTGTGCACGTTCAGCAATTCCCTTGCAGGAGCGAGCTTTGATGACATCTGTTTGTACTTAACTTGCAAACAGATGGTGCCCCTGCTTGCTCCCGTAAGAGAAACGCCGTGTGTGCTCCTGGTCGCCCACCATCCACTGCATGCACAAGTACTGTTTCACTTTCACGGCCGCTGGGCCACGCTTGTGTTTCAGTGCTTGTTCCTGGCCTGCTATCATTCTCGTGCCCTCTTGTACCGTCATATACTTCTCATTATTTGAAATCGGAAAAAACAAATTATGAATGTATTTTCTCTATAGACTTTTACTCAACTGGTGGTAATTTTAGGTGGTAGACAACTTAAATAAAGCTGTTGGGGTTTTAAAACAGGAGTCTTCCAAATAGGTGAGCTTGCATTTGTGTGTACTCCTAATCTTGTGACTACCATATGCATCCTCTCACAGTGTCGCCGTCTCCCCTCCCTTTATCTGCACTTACCTTGTCTTCGTTTGTACTTCCTGTCTCACTAGCTCCCATTAGTTGTGTTTGTCTGTCTCGCCAAGGGTGTAACGCAGGCCAGGGGTTCGCCCGGACCTCCCCTGATCCAACCCATGTTCCAACTCCATCAGACCTCGCGGACCCTAAGGTCCAGCAATAAGAAACTATTGAAGGTCCCTAGGGTCAAAAGGACCCGTATGGGAGGCAGACGTTTTTCCATACAATTCAGAGACTCTGTCCCTCACCACCCCTTGTTGTAAATATTTTTGTCCACCCTAAGCGTGGAAGGGTATTCTCAGATGTGAGACCCTTGCTCATTGCACCATCAGGATTCAAGCAAACCGGGCCGAAGACGGCTGTAATGCCAGAAACCGGTCCCCGGGAGCTTGTTTCCTTCCCAGTGTAAGAATTGGCTTTTGTAGTTTGGTTTGCCCTGTTCCCATCATGCACTGGGACAGGAACAGACTAATTTGCATACAGCCGGGTTCTGAAACTGGGATGGTGCAGTGAGCTAAAAAACGGTGTTGGATCTAGCCCTGATCTCTTGACTGGGTGAGAGCTTTCTGCTTAATTCAGAGACTCTGTCCCTCACCACCCCTTGTTGTAAATATTTTTGTCCACCCTAAGCGTGGAAGGGTATTCTCAGATGTGAGACCCTTGCTCATTGCACCATCAGGATTCAAGCAAACCGGGCCGAAGACGGCTGTAATGCCAGAAACCGGTCCCCGGGAGCTTGTTTCCTTCCCAGTGTAAGAATTGGCTTTTGTAGTTTGGTTTGCCCTGTTCCCATCATGCACTGGGACAGGAACAGACTAATTTGCATACAGCCGGGTTCTGAAACTGGGATGGTGCAGTGAGCTAAAAAACGGTGTTGGATCTAGCCCTGATCTCTTGACTGGGTGAGAGCTTTCTGCTTAATTCAGAGACTCTGTCCCTCACCACCCCTTGTTGTAAATATTTTTGTCCACCCTAAGCGTGGAAGGGTATTCTCAGATGTGAGACCCTTGCTCATTGCACCATCAGGATTCAAGCAAACCGGGCCGAAGACGGCTGTAATGCCAGAAACCGGTCCCCGGGAGCTTGTTTCCTTCCCAGTGTAAGAATTGGCTTTTGTAGTTTGGTTTGCCCTGTTCCCATCATGCACTGGGACAGGAACAGACTAATTTGCATACAGCCGGGTTCTGAAACTGGGATGGTGCAGTGAGCTAAAAAACGGTGTTGGATCTAGCCCTGATCTCTTGACTGGGTGAGAGCTTTCTGCTTAATTCAGAGACTCTGTCCCTCACCACCCATTGTTGTAAATATTTTTGTCCACCCTAAGCGTGGAAGGGTATTCTCAGATGTGAGACCCTTGCTCATTGCACCATCAGGATTCAAGCAAACCGGGCCGAAGACGGCTGTAATGCCAGAAACCGGTCCCCGGGAGCTGGTTTCCTTCCCAGTGTAAGAATTGGCTTTTGTAGTTTGGTTTGCCCTGTTCCCATCATGCACTGGGACAGGAACAGACTAATTTGCATACAGCCGGGTTCTGAAACTGGGATGGTGCAGTGAGCTAAAAAACGGTGTTGGATCTAGCCCTGATCTCTTGACTGGGTGAGAGCTTTCTGCTTAATTCAGAGACTCTGTCCCTCACCACCCCTTGTTGTAAATATTTTTGTCCACCCTAAGCGTGGAAGGGTATTCTCAGATGTGAGACCCTTGCTCATTGCACCATCAGGATTCAAGCAAACCGGGCCGAAGACGGCTGTAATGCCAGAAACCGGTCCCCGGGAGCTTGTTTCCTTCCCAGTGTAAGAATTGGCTTTTGTAGTTTGGTTTGCCCTGTTCCCATCATGCACTGGGACAGGAACAGACTAATTTGCATACAGCCGGGTTCTGAAACTGGGATGGTGCAGTGAGCTAAAAAACGGTGTTGGATCTAGCCCTGATCTCTTGACTGGGTGAGAGCTTTCTGCTTAATTCAGAGACTCTGTCCCTCACCACCCCTTGTTGTAAATATTTTTGTCCACCCTAAGCGTGGAAGGGTATTCTCAGATGTGAGACCCTTGCTCATTGCACCATCAGGATTCAAGCAAACCGGGCCGAAGACGGCTGTAATGCCAGAAACCGGTCCCCGGGAGCTTGTTTCCTTCCCAGTGTAAGAATTGGCTTTTGTAGTTTGGTTTGCCCTGTTCCCATCATGCACTGGGACAGGAACAGACTAATTTGCATACAGCCGGGTTCTGAAACTGGGATTGTGCAGTGAGCTAAAAAACGGTGTTGGATCTAGCCCTGATCTCTTGACTGGGTGAGAGCTTTCTGCTTAATTCAGAGACTCTGTCCCTCACCACCCCTTGTTGTAAATATGTTTTTCCATACAGGCTGCGAATTTTTGGAACCAGCTTCCCGACACCATCCGACTTGAAGTTAACCACCTGAGGTTCAGGAAACTTTTAAAGACCTTTCTGTTTCCTTTAGCCTTCGAGAAATGACTTGGTTGTCAAATGCGCTGGGATGCCTCCGGGTAGGCATGTGCTTTATAAGTGCGTATTCATTCATTCATTCACTTTACCCCATGCAACGGGTTGGGGTTGGAGTCCCTTCAGGAGGCTGCCTATTTGTATTGAGGCTTTTTAGATGTGTTTTGTTTTTTAATTCCTGAGTTATTCGAGTATCAAAGGCTTGTTACCACGTTTGAAGTGAGCCCCGTCATGTTGAGTTACGCCGCCTGTTTCCGACGTCTCACCACGTCACTGGCCGGAAGGGGTGCACCCTTCCTGTCGCTCCCCCTTACGGAGCTCCCCCGCTGCCTTCCTCTCTCCTCCCACATGACTGACACTCTGCCGAGGATGTGCCGGTCAGATGTTGCTGGGCAGCACAATGAGGAGATTGTGTTTTGTCACTAACTGATTGAAACCCGACAGGAGAACAATGACTTGGAGAAAGACAGGGCTTTACATTTCGGGGCAGCAGACAAGGCGCTGGGTGTGGGAGCGAGTCCGTCCTCACACCAGGACCTTAGCAGCACCAGTGCCAATATCCGGCAGCGCCAGCACCACCACCAGGCCGGCTTGGCCAAGGAATGTCAACTGCAACCCCAGGGACACCACGTCCAGCCCCAGCAGAGCCGACGTCACGCCAGACCCGAGCTTCGCCTGGAGCATATCAGACTCAGCAGAGCCGACGTCATGCCAGACCCTGAGCTTCATCTGAAGCAAGTCAAGCAACAGCATCAGTGGGGGTCCCAGCTGTGTAAGCACTGGACCTAACACCAGGATGAGGCCTAATGGCCAGAGATGTCGACTTTGGAACTGGGGAATAAGGTTCATTCTCGGCTTCGACTCTACTCCCTGGGATTCTGTGTAAATCACTTCATCTCCTTGTCCTTACAAAAAATGTGTGTGCCTTTGTGTAATGTAACTGGCAGTCGCGTAAAGCACTCGAGTACCTTCGGATGGAGTTCCCCCTACTTAAAGAGGCAAAAAAAACACACCAGGGTCAGCTGTGTCAGCACCCCCATAAATGATGCCAGCACCAGGGCCCGCATGTCAAGACCCAAAGCAAACATTAAGCACTGCATGTATGTGCTGAGCGGTGCAGGTTTAATGACATGAGCAGTAGTGGTACCAGGCTCTGGGCAGTAACAGGCTCAGCAGTATCAACACCAGAGAGCAACAGCAGCATTATCACTGGGTGTCAACCTTTTTGACACCGAGAACCCCTTGTCAAACTTAGGCATAAGGACCCCCCTCTAACAAACATTTCTATAACCTTGTACTCATCATCATCGACAACTATCAACAACCATTTTATTTATAAAGTTGTATATAGCACTAGCTATACCAGTGGGTATCAAAGCGCTTTACATACAAAGGAAAAGAAAAGAGAAATTGCATGCCATCACAGGACATGAGGATGCATAAAGATAAAAGCAAAGATAAAATCCTTAAGTAGCCAGTGAGGGGAGGAAGACGGAGGTGGTTTACACCGTCAGATAATCACCATCCTTGGAGGTCAGGGTGACGGGGGTCCATTAGGTTATTGATGCCTAGGTTGGTTGACTTGGTCGGTAAAGTATTGGCTGAAGAGAAGAACTTTCAGGGCCTTTTTGAAGCAAGAGAAGGAGGGATTGCATCTGAGGTCGATAGGGAGTGCGTTCCACAACCTGGGTACATTTCCAGCGAAGGACCAGCACTGGGTAATTTTCTTTTTCAGTTTCAGAGGGATGAGAAGAAGTGAGTTGGTGCTTCTCAGAGTTCTGGATTTACCTGCTTTTACTAGTTTGCTGTTTAGGTAGTTGGGGTGTTGGGCATGAAGGGCCTTGTGTGTGTTGCAGGCCAGTTTGCAAATACATCTACTCTCTATGGGAAGCCAGTTGAGAGCATTGAGGGTTGGTGAGATGTGTTCAAATCTTTTTATACCAGTTATGATTCGAATTGCCGTGTTCAGCACTGACCTTAGTTGGACAAGGTGAGTTTTTGGTGACCCTGTTAGGATAGCGTTACCATAGTCCAGTTTAGAAAGGACTAGGGATTGTACGATTGTCTTGAGATCATCTTGAGGAATGAAAGGTTTAAACCATAGAGAACCCAAATTCCCACAGAAAATAATTTTCACGGTGGGGAAATAATATTAAACAGTGTTTAGCAAACCAAAGGTCAGTGTGTTAAATGCACTGTAGTACATTATGAAACCTCTATTAGTTAATGCACTGCAGAGGTCTATGTGTAACCAGAGAGACACAGAATTAAATCTTGATTGGTGCAGTGAAGAATACTGATGTGTACTTTTAGTGCTACAAGGTCACAGCATATGACAGAAAGCACTGTGAATATGTGAGCCATTATTTTATACTTGCATTACACACAGTGTAAGATAGAATGCTGCAAAACCTGCAAATAGTTTTACAATAAAATAGTGCTTCCAAAATGTAGATTTAATAATACAGTGCGTATGTAATACAATTTATTTTTACATAACTGTTTCTTCAACTCCTCTTTAGGTGTACTAGGGGCTATGTAAATGCAGTTAAAATTAGAAGCAAGCACTTCACAGCCCAGTTGTTAACTCTTTGCACTACCACTCAAAAAAACAAACCTTTGTCATCACAAAGCTTGGAGTGATTTGATCAATTAAAGCCAGAACCAGCTCCCAAACACCCTTTAACCTTGCAGATTAACTGATAACCACATTTGCATTTGATTCAGGGAGGCAGGCACCCTGGCACAAAAGCTTTTCACAGCACTAGAGACTCACTTGCTAAAACTTCAGATGATAACGATCTAAATTAACCGTCCCACGAAAGCAAACGTTATGAATTGCAGGCACAAGTGAAGCTGGGGAATGCACGACCCCCTTTCCAGGACTCTACGGCCCGCCTGGGGGTCACGACACACAGATTGAAGACCTCTGGTCTAGACGATGCCCAGCAGTGCCAACACCATAGCCAGCTGCTGGCCTACCACCCTCTGGAAGAAATTTAACTTGCGAGTAGTGGGCGGGACCATGGAGGGGGTGGCCAGAGGGACTTTATATTACCCTTTGCCGACACCTACTTCTCACCGGTCAATGGATCCCTGAACATCGATATCATCTTCCACACCACACGCAGAGCTCAATGGAGAAAAGCGCTCCTCACCTTACTCACCGTCTCCACTACCAGGAAATCCGCTCATGGCCTAACTCTCTCCATCACATCATCCCAACTCTTCCCAGGCAGAACCACCATTACTATCTACAATAACGGGATTGTCCTAATTCAATCCACAGACAGGAACCTCGAACTACTAGACAACCTGTTCCCCACGTTCAAAGAGCACCTCTCCAATCCCCGGACCTCCACTCATATCTCCTCCAGTACTATCACCCCTGATTTCACAGCCCCCACCCACAACCCTTCTAACCTAGCTCAGCATCAGAACGACACGCACCTCACCCTACCCCCAGCACCCTAGTCAATTACCCACCTGCTGTTACCACCCCACACTCCTCAATCACAGACACAAATCTCTCCCCCTCATACACTAGCCGCCCCCTACCACCAACCCTTGGACCCCCACTCATACCACTCCCATTCCTCTCTCCCCTGACATCACAGCTCCCACCCACAACCCCTCTAACCTAGATCAGCACCAGAACGACACACATAACGACAAATCCCACCCTTTATTCCCCCCCCATTCTCAGTCCCCACTACCACCCGCTAATTAACCAAGCAGAGCACACCACATATATTAATTTAACTCCCCCTCCCCACAACAGGACCATCCCCAATCCCATTTCCCCCCCCACTCTCAGCCCCCACTACCCTACCTGCTCCCCCATCACCACTAACATACACTCAACTTCCACCCGGCTCTCTCCGCCTGCCACCAATGCCCTCATCTACACCACCAACCTCCTCCCTACTTTATCCACACCCATCCCGCCCAAACCCTCTCTCCTCTCTAACACCAACCCGTACGCCGACACCACGGAGCCCTGCACGAACACCAACCCACCCTCCCACCTGCACGCTAATTCTCAGGTCAGCCACTCGCCCATGATTTCCATCCCCAACACCAACACTTATCCCACGCTGGACAAGATTATGTCCACCCTCCTCCAGCTCAAAGAAGACATTCACACCATCAAAGAAGACATTCACACCATCAAAGAGCTACTCATCACACACCCCAGACACCCCTCACTCACCACCACCCCCCCTCCCAACTTGCTCCCCATCCGTCCGGATGACTCTCCCACTCTACACCCCCCACACTGGACCGAGATCCCTGTCCACAATCGCAACAACCGCCCCCGTCGCCCACACTGGACCGCGATCCCTGCTCACAATCGCAACAACCGCCCCCGTCGCCCATGCAACCCTCTTTCGGACCTCGACACTCTCACCCTCCTCCGCTCCTACGACCCCGCCCCCCTAAACCACACAACCGCCACTCACCTCTCCATTCCCACGATACACTCAAATCCCCGTAGACCCCCCACACTAAACAACAGAATCTCCGTCCCTAATAACCTTAGAAAAGTCCCCCTCTCTCTAGAACCCTCTACCTCCCCTGACACACCCCGTCTCAAATGCACTCTCCTCAACTGCAGATCGGCCTCTAGACACTCCTCCGCCATCGCTGATCTCATCTTAACATTGGACCTTGACCTAATCATCTTGACTGAAACCTGGCTAACCGAATCTTCTACACCTATAATGGACATTCTGGTTCCCCCCCAACTACCACATCATTAGACTTGACAGGTCTGGCAAGATAGGTGGTGGAATCGCATGCATATACAGGAACAACCTTTCTGTTCTGAAAGTCACCGCACCTTCCCTACGCTCCCCAACTTCCTGTGAATACATCTGCCTCGATATTATCAGTGAGGGCAAACCGATATGCTCTCTTCACGGCATTTACCACCCACCCAGAGACAACCTCACCTTCGCTCAACAAATCATGGATATGATCTCAACCAACTCCGGACGACAGCTCACCCAAATATACCTTGGTGACTTCAACCTCCACTGGAACGACCACAATGATGCGGTGGTAAATAGTCTTAAAAATGTCCTCAACGCCCTTGACCTCACACAATTATGCAACAGCCCGACCCACGAGAAAGGCTCTATCCTCGACCTTATCATCTCCAAAGAGGACGCTATCCAACTTGAGTCTATTCAACCCTGTGACTGGTCAGATCATCATATTGTCACATTCTTCATCAATGAAAAAGTCAAATTCAACACGGCTCAATCCTCCAGGCCTAAAGTTTGGAAAAGAGACCTGAAAAAACTCAACCCATACTCCCTACCCCCGATAAGCCGCGATCTCCTACTCCCTCCTACGGACGCTACGGACGTCCAATCCTTGACTGACCACTATCTCAACGCCATGACCTCAATAATTAATGAGGCTGCACCCATGCAGCTAAAAAGAGTCTCCGCTAAAATCTCCAATCCATGGTACGACGGAAGTCTCAATGAAGATAGACGAGCCATGCGAATGGCAGAGCGCACCTGGAGATCAGCTCCCTCTGCACTGCACCTGAAAACCCTGAAGAAAAAGAGAAACGCCTACTTCAGGAAAATAAAGCGCTCAAAATCGAACTTCTTCAGCCTCCAGCTTGACCAAGCAAAAAAACGTCAGAGAAAACTGTTTGAGCTAATCAGATCACAAGCCAAGGAACAACCCCAACCACTCAGCACTATGTGCAAAGCACCCTCCTGTGAAGACTTCGCTGCTTTCTTTTTCCAAAAAACTGACAACATAAAGAGTGATCTCCTCACCGACGCAAGCCTTTACTCCAAACCCCACTGCATAGCACCCACCGAACCAAAAAACGAATGTCTGACATAATATCGACAGACAGAATATCGAAATACAAAAATATCGGCACAAAAATATCGACATCAAAAATATCGGAATCATATCTTCATAAAGGTAAGTACAAAAATATCGAAAAAATAATATCGTAGTACAAAAATATCGGAATTAAAAATATCGTTTTTTTAAATGTATTAATAATAATGTAAAAATAATGTTAAAATACATATAATTTTACAAATATTAAATAAAAATATTAAAACAAAATTAAAACTAATACATATACATTTAAAATAAATAAAACACTTAATAATTTAATGTAATTTTATTTTGTTTAATGTTATTTAATTGATTTAATGTAATTTTTTTTTGTTTTTACCCTGTACGCCTGTACCCCAAAAACCCAAAACTGACCCTGAACCCTAAAAATATCCCTGTACCCCAAAAACCCAAAACTGACCCTGAACCCTAAAAATACCCCTTTACCCAAAAACTGAAAACTGACCCTGAACCCTAAAAATACCCCTTTACCCAAAAACTGAAAACTGACCCTGAACCCTAAATATACCCCTTTACCCAAGAACTGAAAACTGACCCTTATCCCTAAAAATACCCCTTTACCCAAAAACTGAAAACTGACCCTGAACCCTAAACATACCCCTTTACCCAAAAACTGAAAACTGACCCGGAACCCTAAAAATACCCCTTTACCCAAAAACTGAAAACTGACCCTGAACCCTAAAAATACCCCTTTACCCAAAAACTGAAAACTGTCCCTGAACCCTAAAAATACCCCTTTACCCAAAAACTGAAAACTGTCCCTGAACCCTAAAAATACCCCTTTACCCAAAAACTGAAAACTGACCCTGAACCCTAAAAATACCCCTTTACCCAAAAACTGAAAACTGACCCTGAACCCTAAAAATACCCCTTTACCCAAAATCTGAAAACTGACCCTGAACCCTAAAAATACTCCTTTACCCAAAATTAATTAATATTATTTAATTACCAATGAATTATTAATTAACAATAACAATAAAGTAAATATATTAGCACATTAGCTGGAATTAATTTAATTTAATAATTAATATTAGTTTTCCCAATTAATTAATTAAGAATAACAAAAAAATTATATATTAAAAAAATTACTATAATTAATGTAATTAACTAATTCATATTAATTAATTACCAACTAACTAATAATTAAAAATATGTACAAAATTATATTAATTAATTAACTAATTTATATAAATTAATTACCAATTAATTAATAATTAAAATATGTACAAACATATATTAATTAATTAATTATTATTAAATTACTTCCCACCCTATTCCCCTATAAACCCATAACCCGCTACAGAACATATTTATCAATTAATCAATTAATTAAAATTAATTAAAAATTATTTCTCAATTAATTAATTAATAATTCCTACTAATTAATAATTAATTTAACATAATTAAATTACTTCCCACCCTATTCCCCTATAAACCCACAACCCGCTACAGTAGTAAAAGACAATATTTCATTAAATTACATTAAAAATAAATAATAAAACATAATAAATACATTATAATATACACTAAATTTATTTAAAAATTGATATTAGTAACATCGAAGTTATTTATTTCGATATTATTGACATCGATATTTAAAACTTCGATATTACTGATATCATACTAATATCGATATTAAGACTGTCGATATTATTTACCTTCGATATTTTGTCCCATCGATATTTAAACTTCGATATTATTGTATATCGAAATTTAAAACTCGATATTTTGTCTGTGTACCCCAAAAAACAATGCTACATGGTCATCCTTTGACACCTACTCCGAAGAAGAAATTGCCAAACTGCTCAGCATCTTGAAACCATCCAATCACCTCACGGATCCCCTCCCTGCTAACGCTGTCAAAGATTTCACCCCGTTGCTCCTTCCACTCTGGACTAAAATTATCAACAGCTCACTTCAACAAGGAACCATCCCTGACTCCCTCAAAGTTGGACAAGTCACACCTTTACTAAAGAAACCTACTTCCGACCCATCTGATCTAAACAATTACCGTCCCATTACTAATATTCCCACTCTCGCCAAACTCTTGGCACAACTACAATTGACTAAACACATTGATCAGTTTGATCTCCTCAACCCTCATCAATCAGGCTTCCGAGCAGGACACAGTACAGAAACTGCTATGACTCACATAATTGACGACGCCCTTCAAATCCTAGATCAAAATGATACCTGCCTCCTTATCCTTCTTGATCTCTCTTCAGCATTCGACACCGTTAAACATGAGAATTTACTCGAACTTTTGAACACAAGAATGGGTCTATCTGGGACTGTTCTCAAGTGGTTCACTTCCTTTTTACACAACAGGTCGCAGAAATTCAAGAGTAACAACCTGATGTCCTCGCCAATACCTGTATCGTTAGGCGTCCCCCAAGGATCCTCCCTATCCCCAACTTTGTTCAACCTAGTTATGGAACCTCTCACCACCTTGCTACAAGTATCCAATGTACTCTTTCACATGTACGCAGATGACACCCAACTATATCTCAAATTACAATCCCCCAAAGACATTTTACTCCTGAACTCAACGATCAGAAGCACCCAATCCTGGCTTGCCGATAATCATCTCAAACTCAATGCTCTGAAAACAGAGTTCCTTCTGATCTCACCTTCCGCGAAGATCTCTACCACTCAAACTTGGCTTAAACAGCTAACTGCACTCAATGTCCAACCCACCATCGTGGACTCAGCAAAATCTTTAGGCATAACTCTCGACACCAATCTCAACATGCAGCATCATATCAGCAAGGCAACTAAGGGAGCGAACTTCCAAATCAATACCCTGAGGAAACTTAAACCCTTCCTACCAGCCAAAGACTTCCAAACTGCAGTACAAGCACTAGTCATCCCTCGAATTGAATACGGCAGCATGGCCCTCTGCGGTCTCCCTCTAACTACTACTGCACCCCTAAGAGCTTCTCTAAACGCTGCAGTGAGACTCATCACTGGGTCAAAAAAACACTTGCATATCTCCCCTGACTTGAAATCCCTGAACTGGCTGCCTTTTGAAGCCAGAATACATCTGAAAATCGCCTGCATGACACACAAGGCTGTACACCTGAGCTCTCCCGGATACCTAACCCAGAAGCTGTCAATCTCTGGCGGCTCTAGAAAAACTAGAGGCACAAACAATCTTCTGCTAAAACCTTGAAGATTCCGGAAGGAAAAAACTTATAAACGCTCCTTCTCAGGATGGCACCCAGGATCTGGAACTCACTCCCTCCTGAAACCAGGCTCATCTCCTCCATCACACTTTTTAAGAAAGAAGTAAAAGCTATTCTCATGGCTCAATGCATTTGACCCATTAACGTGGATTTTTAAAGACTCTACACCGTCCTCAACCGATCTGTATTATCTGCTTGATCCCTTCGATTAATTGTTTTCCTGTATTATTGACTTACCTGACTATCTAGGCTCACACTTATTTGTATTATTTGCATTATTGATGTACCTGTTTACTATGCTCCCTCATGTACCTACCCCACCCCACTTATTACCTGCAACTATGCTATACCTAATGGCCTGTTATTCACTCTCTTGTTTGTATTCCCTGCTTTGTAAGGCGCTCTGATATCTGCAAAAGATCTTGTTCGCGCTATATAAAACTTTCAAAATAAATAAATAAATAACCCCGCTTGTTTGCTATGTGTTGTGAGGCTTTGCTCATGCACATATGTTTTGGTGGATTTGCTTGCGTACCAAGATGCTAGCACACATATTCATCGATTGTACACTCGTCCCCAAAGCTCACAGACTACTACACTATCTGTACCTTATGTGAATTATGTCTTTTTCATTTTAATTCTTATTCTTATATTTACATTCACTCCAAAGAGCATTTTAGTGCAAATCACAATGCCCCTGTTAACAAACACTGAAAACAGGAAGGGCAAAACTGGAAACTGGATAAAGAAAAAAATGACGTTTGATAGTGATTTCATGAGCCAGAAATAATTGAGGAACTTGTCTTTCTTCTTGTTTTACCAAATTGTCCATGCCCATATATGTTAGTGAATATGCCCCAATTTCTTTTCTGTAGCCGGTTGTCATTCTGTCAAGTATTTTTCTTGAGTAGTTAGAAACCAGTTGATTGATGTAGACAGTGGCAGGTGGGCATCCGAACAGCTGGGACAGAGGAGATCGGTCCTCAATGGTGTAGCTAGCCACTTTGCCACCTGTGGCGGGCCTTGCCTTATCTGCCCTGCGGCGGCTGCTTGGAACAGCAGGGAGGGGCTGCTGGCGATATTTGTGCAATGACCGTCCATGGCAAATGCATGGAAGAAGGGGCGGTATAAGGTTATTGTACATTGGGAATATGATATATCCTTTGTTTGTGAGGGACTGTCTCGAGGGATGGAGGGGTTCATCTAGCGAGGTTATCAAGTGTACTGTTATGGTATCCTACGTGGTTTAAGTGTTGACATGGGGTTTTGGTTGTGTTCTTTCTTTTTACAAAATAAAAATTGCTTAAAAAAAATGAGACAAATTTATGCGTTTTTCATATTCATGATTCATACATGCCAACATTTCAGGAGAGCAAAGTGGGAGATTTAAAAAAAAAATCAGGAGAATGGGACTTCGAATCGGATTACAGCCAGGTATGGGCTTTGTAAGTGTGCTGCTGCAGGGTCGGACATTTGAAACGTAAATGCATGTTTGTTTCTAACCTTTCAGAAGCATGGAGCATAATGGCTAGCAGAGAGGGTGATGCAAGTGTTGGGCACTGGCCTGGTAGGTTATTGGCAGTGAATGCACCCCCCACCCCCCTGTGGCAGCCGGGGCTGAAACACTTTCCCCAACCCTACCCCCACCCCACCCAGTACTTCGCAGGTCTTTAAAAGAAGATTCCCTTGTTAATGATGCTTTGTTGGTTTTTCACCCCTTCGAGAGCCCCTGCATCGCCACTCTTTGTTGGAAGAATTAGCACCTTACACAATACCAAGCCCTGTCAGGTGAAACCCTGAGGAATCGGGTTTTTGCTTGTAGGAATCGGGAGGTGGGAGACTAGCCTTGAAATCGGTAGTCACACGCCTGAATCGGGAGGGTTGGCATGTCTGATGATCTCTATTACCTTCATGGCGGTCACGAACAGGAAGAAATAGAATGGAAGCCCTGTCCAAATTGGAGAAGAACTTATGATGCTGTCCAAAATGGCGACCCTGTAGCAGACTAGCTACGCCATTCAGCTTCTTCTGGTGGACTCAACTGAGGCTTTGCCTTAGAAAACTCTGTCAGTCCCCCATCCAGTGAATGAGAGGCCTAATTATGAGTCATGGGGCATTACATTCTGTCCCGTGCCTAAAATTCTGTTTACCCACGGAAGGGAATTACGAGTTTGGTTTTATTTAATGCAGCCGATGATCATTGGATGCGTAAACTAACACAACATTTGTTACATTTCGGCAGGTCAAACATGCTGAAATTTATCAAGGGAAAACATACATTATTTACTGTATCATGCGAATTTTGATGCATTGAACATCAAATTCTGTCAGTTATTTCCCATAAACTCATAATAGGTGTTATTTATCACCCCTGATAAATAAGGTAAACCTTATTTATCAGGGGCAATCAATACCAACTCAGCTTGTAACCAGGCCCTAAGTTTGTATAACTAGACATCTGCTGATATATGGCGAATATCCTAGTTACGCCTATCTCTAATAAAGGCTCTGAATATAAAAGTATTTAGCTTATTTTCGTTAACTTAATTTTAAATGTAATTCATTTTTTTGCGCACACTTATTTTTTTGTCTTCCAGGTATTGCATGAACATTTGAGATTATTCATTTTAAAATAATCTTCAACGCTTGTTTGTGCAGGTGTAACAACCCCTGGGTAAAACTATATTCCTTGAAGGTTTTACTGCTCGTAGAATTGTGACATCTACAAGCTCAGTGACATATGGCTGCACCAATATGAACTCAGTTTGCCCCTGCTGTGCGATTATGTATGAATAGAAATGAGCAGCCAGGTTTCAGAAGGAGCTTTGATGTGGGCATTTTCATGCGCTGAGTGTCTGGTGAGAGAATATACATGAAAATGATATGTGTGTTCATGTGGGTGAAATATTGTCATGCTGGAATTAGTAATGTGCACTGCTGTCATAACATTTTAGGGGGTGCAGAAGAACTGAAACCCGCTGCATAAAACAACATAGATTCCGACGTAGCCTGGATACAGAAATGACCACTGTTGGAGAGACTGTAATGTTATCTTTTTATGCATCCCGTGTATTTAGTTTGGCAAAGCCTGTCTGAGTTACAAAGTCAATAAAGCAACTTGCATTGTATTGTGTTGCATTTTATTGCGATAGAGCTGAAACAAAACAATCAATTGCTGAATTCTGTCAGGCGAAATCCATCAACAAAAGATCTCCACTGCTAGAATATTGTATCTTGAGATATAAAACAGATATAGAGAGTAGGAGAGTGTATGGGGCCTGTATTTATTATTTAATACCTCCAACATCTTGCAGTTAGATTATAGCAGTGGGGCCAGGAAAGGAATGCTTCAAATCAATCATTAACTTAGCATTTACTGCCAGATTCACTTGGCCTGATGAGCACAATCAAGTCGGTGCTATCCCAAACTACAGATTGTGCGACGCCAAAAATGTATGTCACAATGTTTTAAAGTTACTTTGCGAGTTGGAAAGGTATATCAGTTTCGCAGACCACATTTTGCTGCTCATTTTTAAATCACAGTCGGGGGGAGCATGAAAGGGGAGTCCCACTCCTATTTACCACTCAGAATTGATCGTGTCAGTGGTTTCCCACCAGAATTTCGATCAGAAATCGTTGATCAATTACTGGTAACCGACGTGGAAATTTGCAAAATGGACACTGTTCCCATGGGTTAGGTTCCCTTTTGGTAGTCATGCTTGGTGGCCTCAGGCTGAGCAGACAGTGCTTTAGAGGACCACTGTATGATCCTCCCGATGTTGTCCTGGATATCAACAATTGTTTTTATCAATACATGTATTGCTATTTTTTAAAAGATAAAAAGGTAGCATAAGGCGTGCATGTCCACCTGACACAATGACCCCCAAAAAAACTCTCCACTTATATCACCCGTAATATTTCCCTTAACCCCATCCCCGTCGCACCTGAGTGAGTGCTCTCCCCCAAGCGCACAATTTCACAATCTTGACCATAGAGTTCTCAATTAGAACCATTGGTGTTACAGAATACAAATATATCTCGATCCAGTAGACTGAGGGCCATAGTCTCTTAGGACACATCAGCCTTCAATAGTCCGGATTAAGGGGCCGATTACGATGGTGGGTGGTGCAAAAGGGACCGCCCGCCATAGGTGCGGCTGTCCCGCAAAACAAATTAGGATGCGCCCGCCACACTGGCAGGCGCATCCTGTATGTTTACATTGTTGCGGGTGGCAGCACCTGCCACAATGTAAAAATACATGTTTTACATTTGAATGTACAACGTGGCAGGCACCGTTCGGTGCCTGCCACCTTGTACATGCAAATGTAGGGGGGTACCATAGGTACCCCCCACGTGCAGCACCCCACCCCCTGCACCCCCCTGGGGGCCCGCAATTGGCCCCCAAAGGCTTTTTCCGCCTCTCCAAATACCCACGGCAGTGCCTGCATGGCACCGCCTCCATTGACCCCTTGTACCTGGTCCTGCAAGGCGGGCGGAAAAGGCCCGCCTAGTGGGACCCGTCCTCCGAGGTACCTTTTCCCTTCCCACCGCCATCCTAATATGGCGGTGGGAATTTTAAGGGTGATGGCGGTGAATCCGCAACCACTGGGCCGGCGGGCCTCACCGCCGGCCGGGGGGGGGGGGGCGCAGATTTACCACCATCGTAATCGGCCCCTAAGTTATGAGAAAAGTAGTGAATGCGGAAGGATATGTGCCAATCCCTTCCAGTTTCCAATGGCATCCAGTCTTTTAGAGTAGTTCTTCTGATCCGGCACAGATTGAGACTTCATTTTCTCTGTGTCTTAGGGATCCAGAAAACCCCTCATAATGGCAGTCTGTTAAGTTACATGTACGTCGATTCACCAAAATGTTAGTGGTAGTAGAAGTGACTTACATGATGTTTGACCCACAGTGACATCACAGGGCATCGCATAACCAGGACACTGGGGCATCAAGGGCCACAGGACCTTTGACTCTGATGAAATCACAGGAAGTGATGTCATTGATATAAAAATCCAATTAGTGCAAAAATACACAATACATTTGAAAATATTAAGATAACAGAAACGTTACTAAAGCAGGTAGACATTTAAAAAAATAATGACTACCTCTTAAATAGGCTGCTGCCATGATATTATGCTGGAAAGTTCTGAGAGACAATTACAGCTTCTAATGCTCAACATAAGCCTCCTAATAACCAGGCACAGCCACAAATGACCAGGCAAAAATATTAATACAAGCTTCCCTCAGACACACAGATAAGTAACAGCATGGGCAGCAGTGTCCCGTCCTTAAGGGTGGAGGGGTCAGACTCCCACTATTTTCCCGATTTTAAGAGTGTCTGTCAAGGTGTGCAAAGTTGACCCTGTCTGACACTCTTCTTGTTCAGGTCAAGTAGATAGGCACCTGCACATTTACCTTTTACCTGGATGAAGATTTCACAGACCAGTTGGCGTGATTACTATAGCCTGGAAAAGCGCCTCAAGTACCTTCCCCTCATGACGAAGGGGAGCGTCACTTGGACCTGGGTGCTTCAGTTTTAAGCCCTGAAGTGCCCACGGCTGAGTGTCTATCAGTGACACCTCGTCGCAGAGTGGGGTGGCATCAGCAGTCTCACTGACCCAATTGAGAAGTGGGGAAATACTGCCTCATCCCATTGACTGACTTAAGGTCAGCCATTGAGAGGAGGTGCCAGTCCCAATGGGAGGCGGTGCCAGTTTGAACTCTTCTGGAACCACCAAGGCTCCCCCTGAGATGCTGCAGCAGGTAAGTTTTATTTTTTAATGGTTGATGCATGGGTGTGTGTATGCATGAATGTATGCACATTTGTGAGTACGTGTTGTCGATTGGTGTGTGTGTGCATATGAATGCATGACTGTGAGTGAGTGTGCGTGTGTAGCTCACCTGTCTCCCCCTCTGCTCTAATTTCCTGCCGGCACTGAGCCTGGGGTGTAGCAGTGTAGGTATCCCTCATTCGAAGTGAATGGATTCAGAAGAGGCAGCAGTAGGGCAAGATTCCCTCAACAGACTAGTGGCCCTCATTACAAGTTTGTCGGAAAATAGATTTATATAAAATAGAATATATTTATCACATGTGGTAAATCCCATTACCCGGGGATGAGGTATTTATAGGCTTTCCTGTTTTCAGTTTCTATTTTTGAGAAATTCTGGTGGTGTTTTTTCAGTGTTTTCCAGTGATTTCAATACCTCAAAAAAACAGTGCTTTCCAGTGGTTACTCATTTTTGCGCCATAAAAACAACTGAAACAGTGTTTTACCAGTGTTTATGGAACTCTTTGCTTTTATTATTACTCTTTCTATTTTTCTTCAGAAATTGTATACTGCTCTACATTTCAGAAGCTTAATACAGTCATGAAATTCTTTCCATTGTCCTTTCATTCTGCAGCTCAGATTTAACAAGCATTTGCAATGCCATAGGTCTCGCATGTTTGCGAGTTTAAGCTATTGGCATTGTAAATGACAAAGCCTTTTATTTATGTTTTAAAAATGAAAACAAAAATAAAAGGCATTGTTATTTGCAATGTCAATAGCTCAAACTCGCGTAAATGCGTGACCTATTGCATTGCAAATGCTTGTTTTAAATGAAAGCGTTAATTGGTCATTCAGCAAGTTGGAAATTACAGTCTGTGTTCCAGAGTCACTACCCCTCTCCTGCTCAGAGAGTGTTGCATTGCATTGTATCATCGATATATCGCCCTCAAACGTGTTGTGTGCGTGAAGCGCTGTTTGGTACTTCATTTGGTGTCTTTCAAAGGAATGGCTGACTGCGCATATATTGCATTTTCTGCGTTGTTTACGCGTGGTTACCATTGGCCGCCTGTGCCATAGGAGCCAATATCTAAATATGGTGCCCCTCCCCCAGCTCACATATAGCTACAATACCTTCGGGTCGAGTTCCCCCTATATAATACTGCCGTGGCTGCTGAAGTGAATGGAGAGTGAGGTCTTTTGCAACTGTGAGGTGTCTGAAATACAAGTGTACTTCAATTAAAGCCCTGTTCTGTACAGTGCTTAGAAACGGCAGAAGTGCAGTATGACGTGGCACATTAAACAAGCTACAATTTGTATTGTTATTAAAGTGAATTGATACTTGGAAGAGAGGTTCACTTTACTTACAGTCTCTGAAGAAGAGACAGTTCCGCTCATGAGCCCAGTGTGAGTAAGCGCTAGTCCCCCAGAGAGATCCCACCCGGGAATGGATGTGCTGTATGTATGAGACTTAACTGTGTTGTGCGTTTGAGGTTGGACTTTCTCTACTTTGAAATCAGGGGAACTAAACATGAAAGTCAGACCTGCATGAAAGTAGAAACTTCCTTGAACACCAGTGACGCGCCTCTTGCACATGTTTTCACCATGTGCTGCCACGTGTGACCCCCGGCATAAAACCAGACAATGTGTTATTATTGAATCTCGCTTTTCTAAATCCACCATCCGTACGTGGTCATGCAGTATACATGTCAGTAAGTTATTATTACGGCTTGGGTCACATTAATATTTCTTCTACCTCTCGGTCAGACACTAATGTTCCCATTTCCTACAGCCTGCATTTTCCCATTCACTTTCAAGATATTACCTCGGCCCAAATTGACTTGGTGATTGAAGGCTGGTGAGGTCACCTTTAGATCATAATAACTATATTAGAAACTTTCATGGCTCTCTATTGCTCTGAGGAACAGCACCTAGCCCTAACGGTGTGTGCAATCATGTAAAGTCTCTATTGGGCACAGGGTTTAATTGATTGAAATGGTGCTGTAATTGAACATTGTTAATTAACAGAGCGGAACCTTACAGTTCATGTGAGGCAACATGATAGCACTTTACAAAGCACTAAGCTTATGAGTAAATGCAATGGACTCTAAGCCTTAAAAATCAGTTTTAAAAAAAATATTAGTACATTTCACTCCTTAGGTCTAAAGCGCAAATATTATAAAGCAAATTGGTTCCTTTAATATGGACCTATTTAAATGCCGTTGATTGTATATAATCTGAACTACCCATTTTCTTACTTCTTCAAGCTTTATTATGATTATAAATTAAATAAAGATATTATTTTTAGCCAATGTCCAAATATCAGAAGAGGATGTTGCATTCTTGCATCTTGCAGGGATGTTCCCTTTAGAGCTAAATATATGTTTAATTGACATAACTAACGTTTTCCAGATTCCTAAAGTTATACATGACTAGGACTCTGCTAATGTTAGTCAATAAAACTGTAGCATTCTCAGTATTAAGAACACAACATAACTTCCCCAATCTCCATTAAGGGCGAATAGTGCAAATGATAAACGCAGGCCCAAACCAAGCAGGGCAAAGAGTGCTCATTTTTTGAATGAATATCTTTGCTAGTTTACGAATATATTTGACATTTATGGCTAAGAGGATCCTTCGGTAATGAAATCACATCTCTGAGCAAGCTAACAGAGTTTAGAGACAGTTTTATACCGTGGGCAAGGCTGAGTCCGGAACATTCACTAATCTAACAGGAATTAAGTGTTTTTTTTAAAAGATGTGAGTTGGTTCACACCTCTGTGCCATAAAGAACCGCAACAGTGATAACCCTCCTCCCAGAGACAGCAGGACAACATTTATCAGCTAGACCGATGTATTGCAGTAATGCTGAACATTACAGGCGAGTAAGGAGGGGGCAGGAGGGACTGGAAAAATCAGTAGGGGCCTCAAAGTAGTTAGGGAAAAATGCTTAGACCGCAGTCAGAAACAAAGCAGTCCAATCCTCCATCACAATACAAGTTATTTTTAATGTGATTAATTTCGACAGAGTGATGTTGATTATAATAAATGAAAATGTCCCGAACCCGATATTCCTTTCTGGCTTTACAGGGAAGGCCTTCCACAGGAGCAGGCTAGAGCGCCTTTGGGGCTTCTCTGCATACGTTTTGTGAGGGGATGCAGCGAGTACAAGGAACACACTCGCCAGAGAGCCCTTCTCTCCCGCTCTGCTTTTCATACTCAATGTCTATCAAGATGAAAGTCTGACGGCGGAAGCCCGGGCCGATTTAGCTCTATGTTTGGTGCGTGCTGAATGTTTTGAGAGTCCACCTCCATTGAACTCACTCTGACAGGGTGAAATTGGATAACACAGTGAGTTAAACACTAACGTGCCGGACGTCCTGGCTGCTTAAGCATCAGGGCTCCAACCCCGGGGACAGAAGTGGCAGAGACCCCGATGACTGAGTCTTTCAGGCGCCTGTTTCCTCTCCCGCTATACATCTGAGATCTCTTGATATCTCAGAACACAACTCTACAAACTAAAATCGACAAATAACTGCATGTTGTTCAATAAAATAAAAATGCATTTAAAACACCAACCTTGCATCTTAAAAGGCGGACTGAGTCTGAAAGGCTGAGGAAGGTGTCAGAGACGGTCCTTTTTGTGGGTTTAATTCCTGCCTGATGAAACTTGAGCGTGCAGCCTCCTTCCCTGTCGCCTTTATTAACAACAAAGCCTCGTTAAGTAAATGGGTGTTTGAAAGACCTGTGAAGTACTCAGGTGGGGCCGCAGTAAGACTGACGGCAGACCACAACAGCTCCTCTCCCGCCACGTGAGCCAGGCAGGGGCCCTGGTGTTACTTTGACCCTTGGACCATTAACACCTCGGCTTCCCATATGCATAAGCAGTGTTTTCTCCTGACAACTCTGCGCCAGGCCACCACAGGCCAATGGTTTATATTACTTTGGCTCCATCAAGTGGCGGAACAACTTTGAAAATCAGTGACACTCGGTTTATACCGGGTCAGCTGATTTTCAACTCGGTAGTGTATTGTCGTGTACAGTCGGGTTTAACCGATTTCCGGACAGCCTAGGTATTTACTATGCATAGTAATTAACCCCTATTTACACACCAAATCCTCTATGTTTAGCCTTTCCTTCGCCTTTTTAATTTTGTCAGGCTAGACCTGCTGGAATTTATCAGAAGAAAACTACAAAGGTGTGATAATTATCACAGAACTCGTAATTGCGATCCCTATGCAAATATTTGTTTGCAAAGGCATCAGAATTGATCCCTTAACTCAAAATGAGGGCATAAACTGATAGGACTGAAAGGTAATAGACATCAGTGTTTAATGGGCATATGCTGGGAGTCTAGACTAGGTCGATATTATTGATCAGGACACTGTGACTCCTACCTTTAAAATAAAGTACCCCAAGACACAGGTTCCTGGAGAGAATCCCAAAAGCCAGGAACAAAAGCGGCAAATTGCCTCAAACACTTCAAAGTATGTAGGATCTTTTGGAAAAAGACAAGTGTTTTCACAGTTAAAATGATAACAAAATGTGTGTATATAATATATGGAATTCTACAATACCTGTAAAAAAATCTCTAATATCTTTATAATAGGGGTCTTGTGATGCACCCAGCTGCCTATTATAAAGAAAAGACTTAGCTGCTCAACTGTAATAAAGTATTGCAGTTGTGTTTGATGCCACAATGCCTGCTGCCAGAGTCAGCAGTCAAAAGGAAACAGGTCAGTTCATGGGTCAGGGGATATTTTATACCATATATAATACACATGCATACCTGCTTATGCACATGTGTACACACAGGTTCTAACGTGTTTTCAGTATGGTCAGGATTGTGCTAAAACATTTTTTGGTACTGGTAGTAGAATGATGCTCAACATATCTTTCTGTCAGTGAAGTTGCTCAGATACACCAGTGGCTGTATTAACATCCTGTTCTGCTCCAATGCACAGTTTGAGAAAGGAACCATGCTCCCGGTTTCAACTCATTTACACTGGGTACTGTGCACACACTAATTTAAGGAGTTAGTGCATGAACTGCCAACAATACAGGTGACAAATTGAGAGCAGGAGGTTAGAGGACTAATTCAGTTGATCTAATAACATGCTGAGTCGTATGCTTTGCGGCAAGCATGTAGTGAGGTACTGATACCAAGATACAAATGAGGAAAATGGCTTCCAGTACATCTACTGAGCAGTGCCAGCAGCCAGGCATTTTTTTATGTTGCAGTTTTTATATACCGCAAACTTGACCCGAAGTTATCGGAGTGCTTTACATATGCACCTGTTGCATTACAGACGGACACATTCATTTTTGGTAGGCACGAGGAGCTTAAGTGATTTGCCCAGAACCATTGGATGTTGAACCCACGGCAAGACTCGAACCTGGTTCCCCAGGTCCAAAGTCGGCAGCTCTGGCCGTTATGCCACACCCTCTCCCCTCTATATAGATATATTCAAATACAATAGGTATAAGACTCCCCTGCATTACTAGGAAAAATCTACACAGCAAGATCCAACACCTTACAGTAAATTCTCCTTACTGACCCCCCCCAGCATGCCACCTCAAAAGCAAGACCTTCCCAAACCTGGCATCTTGTTTCAGTAAGCTCCCAATCAACGACCCAGACTGCAGGACTATAACCTGCCCTCTCTGAGGATCGGTGAGGGTATGCTTTCAATGTCTACAAAAGGAGTTGAGCTGCTATCCATTGATCCCCATGCAAAGCCTTACTGATGATGTTGTGTGCCAGGCGATAAGAGAACCTAACATCTCACATCAGCAGAAGGTAATTGTGATTAGTCTGAGCGCCGTGGTTCGGTGCTCAGACGGGGTACGGGAGCCTGGGCATGTTCCTCACCACGCTGTGCATTACAGCCTGGTGAGGAACATGCAAAGGGTGCATGACTGTTTGGCCGGCCCAACACGGTGAACGAAGAGTCATGCACACATGAAGTGTGCAAACCTCTCCTCCCCTTGTGCCACCAGACCCATCCCTCCCTAACCCATCCACCAAACCCTCGGAAAAATAAAATGATAATAACGAGGTTAATATCACTATATTTTTCCTGTTCTGAGAGCAGTGGAGCAACTTTCCTCCGCCTTAGCGGTGGATCCGCCCCGGTGCGTTCACACTTGTTTGAAATGATTTGTGCTTTTAATGTGTTTTTTTTTTTGTTACTGATCCAACTCTATCAGTAACTAGAGAGAAAAAAAGAGCCTCTGACATTTTTTATGAAATAACATGGCGCTCATGTCTAAGGCTTTCTAATTTTCTATTTTTACTTTAGCCGTGCTGCAACGTGGCTAACAACCATTGGAAACTGACATAGATCACAAAGATGGGACCTATTGGCATTGCAAATGCTTGTTTTTCATACTCTCTGAACTATTATTCTTATAGTCATGTATTGATGGGAAAAGTAAAACCACAAGAACGAGGACACAGAAATGCGAGGTTTCATGAAATAATAACACACAGCCGTGCGCTATACAAGAAAGTATAACATAACATAACATAACATAACACTTAACGGGTAACTGAACAGTCTGCAGCAGTACCGGAGCACGGGATTTAAACAAACACTATGGGGGCCATCCTATCAGATAACGGGACTGCCTGCCATAAGGGCGGGGGTCCCGTGGGGGGTATTAGGATGCGCCCTCCACAGTGGCGGGCGCATTCTGCATTTTTAACATTGTGGCGGGCGGTGCTCTCAACACCGCTTCCACAATGCTAAAAATGCATGTCGTGCATGTGCATGCACAACGTGGCAGGCACCGTGCGGTGCCTGCCATGTTATGAATGGACATGTACGGGGGTTACCATAGTTACCCCCCATGTGCCTCCCCCACCCCCCCATCATCCTGGGGGCCCGCAAAAGCCCCCAAACTGAAAGACCGCATGTCTTTTCCGTGGTGGCAACGCCGCCACGGAAAGGCACCCTCCCGCCTGCATCCTAATATGGATGGTGGTGTCTAGCAGACACCGCCACAATATAAACCCTTGGTGTTTCCGTCCGCCGCGGTCCCCCCGCCAAAATAATTTGGGGGGGGTAAATGGGTGGCGTGTGGGCAAGGATGTCGGGCAGATCGCCACCGCCCGCATGACGGTGGGGATCCTAATGGGCCCATAAGTTTTCTTGGCAAGCAAAAATATTAATAATAAAAAGTTTCATTCAGCTGTTTCACTCAAAGAAATGGGCTGAAGCATATGTAAAAGGCATCATGCAAGCAGCTGAAGAGCGGCCAAGACATTCACACGCTTTAGATAACCCCTGCTCACCCCCTTGGTAGCTTGGCATGAGCAGACAGGCTTATCAAAGGCAATGTGTAAAGTACTTGTAACAACACTCACCAACACAGTGAAAACACCACAAATGGACTCCACACCAATTTAGAAAAATTAAGTTATTTAATCTAACTAAACAAGACCAAAACGACAAAAATCCAACATACACAGTTCAAGGATATGATTTCAAAAGAGTTCTTAAGGTTTCTTTAAAATAATCCACAGTTGCGTCACGTTGTCGCCAAAAGTACCTTTAGATGCGACAAAAGTTCCAAGGGAAAGCTGCAGCCTGAAAAACAAGTGATGCGTCACTGCTGAGCCCCTGGGGTGGCGATGCGACAACCCCGCTGGACACAGTGGGCGTGTTGCGGTGACTCCGGTCTGTATCAGGAGGAATGGGAGACCTTGTACGGATTCCGGTGCGCAGGTTTCGTAGGAAGCGTCTTGCGACGATCTTTGGGACGGCGACGATCTCAGATGCGGCAGCGATGCGCAGCGCAGCGTCGATCTTCTCTCGCGGCCCCTAGATGCAATGGCTCTGAGATGACTCTTGCAGCAACATGATGCGGTCTGCAAGCAAGCGGTGCGACGATCTCACCCAGTGACGACAGGCTCTGCGACGATACTCGCAGCAATGGTACTCTTCCCGCGCCAGAGCGATGCTTTCCGCAAGCGAAGGATGCGTCGGTTCTTGCAGCAACAACAGGCTTCAACGATCTCAAGTTTCCTGGCGGGGCGAATTTCCTTGCACTAACGGGGATGCGCTCCGCAAGCGAGCGATGCACGAAACTTTGTAGATTGTCTTTAGTTTCTTCTTATCCAGCTTCCCAACAACAGGTACAACTTCCAGAGGCACCACAACTGGCCCAAGCACTCTGGGAAGAACAGAACTCTCTCAGTAGAGTTCAGGGGGGAAGCTGGGGGTGAAATCCTTTTGTTCCTGGGACTTCTTAACAGGGAGCCAGCTCTACTCAGGCCCCTGGAGATCTCTTCAAGCAAGGGGAACAGCACAAAGCAAAGTCCTTTCCCTCTGCTTGGCAGCAAAGCAACTGCAGGTCAGCCCACAAACACACAGCAGGACAGTTCTTCCTCTTCAGTCTTCCAGCTTTCGCCTTGGCAGAGGTTCCTTCTTGATTCCAGGATGATCTCATTTCTTGGGATCAGGGTCCCAATATTTATACCCCAAAATGCTTTGTCTTCTGAGGGCAGAGGGGCATTTGCCCAGTCCAAACTAGTTCTGGAGCACTCTGTTTACATGACTATTTCTTTCTTTTCACAGTGCAGAGCAGAAACATCAGACGCCCCACAGGAGGTGGAGACAGCATTGTGGAGGGAAAGCACAGCCCTAGAGCACTTTGTTGACATGATTCCTTCTCTCCTTTCACAGTGCAGGGCAGAGACATCAGACGTACCACATGGGGTGGAGCCAGCACTGTGGGGGGCAGGCACAGTCCTATTCAGGTCCCAGGTGCAACTCCTCCCTCCCATCTAGATGCAGATCTCTCTGTTCACCACTGGGCAAACTCATTCTGTCTCCTGGAATCCTCCAGCCCTGTCACTCACAAACCAGACAGTCAATTCACAAACAGCCAAAGGTGCACAGAAAGGTCAGACAAGAAAGCAGCCACTTTATAAAAGTGCCGCTTTCAAACACAGGATTTAAAAACCATCCTTCCTAAAATATATGTATTTGAATTCTGAGTTCAGGGATACCAGACTTCAATTTCCTATCTTGCTCCTACGGAAAGATATGCAGGTAAACATTATACACAGCATTCCCCATTATAGCTTATGGGCAAGATAGCCTTTCAATAGTGAAAAACGAAAATGGCTGTAATTCACTACCAGAGCATGTCACCCACACTAGTACATGCTCTATTTTTCACAAACACTGCACCCTGCCCAGGGGGGTACCTTGGGCCTTCCATAGGGGTGTCCAATGTGTACAGAAAGGGAAGGGTTAGGCCTGGCCAGTGTGGACACTGGTCAGGTCAGCAAGGCAGTTAGCAACTGCAAACAGGCACTGCGGTGGCAGACCTGAGACACCATTTTAGGGCTACTCATGTGGGTGGCACAATCAGTACTGCAGGCCCACTAGTAGCATTTGAATCACCAGCATTGGCACACTCAGTGAACTTTACTAAAGACCTACTGGTAAAACAAATATGCCAATCATGGATAACCAATCACAATAACAATTTATACAGAGAGCATATGCACTTTAGCACTAAACAGCAGTGGTAAAGTGCCCAGAGTCCTATTGCCAACAACCACGGGTCAGGAAAAATAAAGGTGGAAGAAGCAAAAAGTTTGGGGATAGCCCTGCAAAAAGGGCCATTTCCAACAAGAACAATATATATTTGTGTGAAAGCAAAGAACTGTAGAATAATATTGGTGTAGATTCAAGAGAAGGCCCTGGCCTGGACCACATCCTTCCTCTCCGGCAGAACCCAGAGCGTCCGCCTCCCTCCCTTCCGCTCCAAGACCACCAAGATCATGTGCGGCGTTCCACAGGGATCATCCCTCAGCCCGACGCTGTTCAATATCTACATGGCACCTCTCGCCCACGTCGCACGACAACATAACCTCAACATCATCTCCTACGCCGACGACACCCAGCTGATCATATCCCTCACCGAAGACCCCCACACCACCAAAGCCAACTTCCACAGAGGAATGGAGGCCGTCACAGAATGGATGAAGGACAGCAGGCTGAAGCTGAACTCAGACAAGGTGGAGGTCCTCGTCCTCGGCCCCACCCCCTCAGCCTGGTGGCCAACAGCACTAGGAACGGCCCCAAAACCAACAGACCACGCACGCAACCAGGGGGTCATCCTCGACTCCACCTTCTCCATGACCAGGCAGGTCAACGCAGTCTCCGCCACCTGCTTCAACACCCTCCGAATGCTCCGCAAGATCTTCAAATGGACCCCCCCCAACACAAGAAGAACCGTCACCCAGGCCCTGGTCATCAGCAGACTGGACTACGGGAACGCCCTCTACGCAGGAAAAAACAACCAAGCTCCTGAAACGGCTGCAACACATCCAGAACGCCTCGGCACGACTGATCCTCGATGTCCCCCGACGCAGCCACATCACACCATACCTGAGAGGTCTGCATTGGCTCACCGTCAACAACAGGATCACCTTCAAACTCCTCATCCACACACATAAAGCCCTACACAACGCCAGACCATCATACCTCAACAACCGACTCAGCTTACACACACCCACCCGCAGCCTCCGCTCTGCCAACCTCACCCTCGCCACTGTTCCACGTGTCCGGAAAACCACCACCGGGGGCAGATTCATCTACTAACTCGCCGCCAAGACCTGGAACACCCTCCCTACCAACCGATGTCAGACCCAGGACCTGCTGGCCTTCAGAAGACTTCTCAAGACCTGGCTTTTCGATCAGTAGCTACCCCCACTCCTCCCCAGCGCCTTGAGACCCTCACAGGTATGTAGCGCGCTTTACAAATGGTAATGATTGATTGATTGATTGATTGATTGATTGATTGATAGATTAAAAGGTCAGGTGACAGTTGCGCTGTCAAGTGAGACCTAAAATCCATGTGGATTGATGACTGCCCTCCTCCCATCCGTGCTGCTGCCAAAGAAAAACAACATAAATTATCTAGTTATTTTAGACACTTTAGTAAAATTACAGTGTAATGTGTGTGCCCCTGAAAATTTAAGCTCAGGCAACTCGATAAAGAAATAAAATGATAACAGCTATGTGGAGGCCAAGCATTGTTTTGTGGATGATCACAACCTCTGCCCAATCAAAACATGCACTCCTGGCTCCTAACAGGTGGGCAGAGCCAAAGTCATCTCTTGGTGAATCTCACATAATTAGCAAAAAGCTTACGTATCATAGTGGACCATAAATTATCCCTGAGACCGCAAATCAATAGTGTGTTTTCTAAAGGGATATTCTTCCTGTGGAAAGTAAGGAAACATATGCCTTATTTTTCACGTTGTGCTTTGAAATTAATCATGGCAGTGATAATCGAAGGGAGAACTGATTAGTAGCAGCATTTCCATGGGATTACCAGACTGTGCTGTAAGGACATTCCAACTACTGCACAATCCAACCGGCAAGCTGGTGTTCAAAGTCCCTTGCAGAGCACATACTCTCCTGCTGTTGATAAATCTTATTTATTTATTTATTTATTTTTGTCCTCATAACCACCATGTAAACAAAGTGCCAAAAGGAATTGACAGAGAGCAGCTGTCTCAGTTCATCTAAAAACTGGAAGGGACACAAATATAGTGGGGGCCATCTATCCCTCAGCTGTCAACTGTGTTCCAAGAAGGCGCAGAGTCCATGATTTACCAATCTGCGGCAAACCTTGGGGTAGTTGGCAGCCAATTGGGGCCGGGCATGAACCGGGTAAAGGCTGTTCCACTGGTGCAAACTTTAGAGGTACCATAGGAGATCAATCATTGGACCCGGAAAAAAAAAAAAAACCCGGATAAATCAATGGGGCCAAAATAATAAATACCAAAAAGCCCTTTTACTCTGATTACCAGTTCTGGCCAGATCGGTACGTGAGGTCTGCAGGACTGAAGTCTGCCAATCTCTGAAGGTAGGAGGTGAAGAGTCTTTCCATTTCTTACAGATCTCCCTTCTTGCAAGCAGGATTACATAAAATACTAGGCACCTAGCTGGGATTTGTACTCCTTCTAGAACACTGAATAACACCAGGGGCAGATCTATAGTGACACGTCTTCCCAATGACCCTGTAAGGGAATTGCTGATCTCCTCCCAAAATGTGTCTAACTGAGGGCATTCAAAAAACATATGTGTATCTGATGCAGCAATCAACCCACATTTAGCACAAGACACTGACTCTCCTCCTGAAAATTTAGAAAACCTAAGAGGGGAGTAGTATGCCCTATGCAGGGTAAAGATGTGGTTCCTGCGTAACCAGGAAGGCTTGACAATGCCCCATAGAAGTTCAAAAGAAGACATCCAAAGATCTTGTAGATTGTGGTCCATCAGGTCAGAACCCCATAGCGACTCCGGCAAAACAAAGTCCCCATCCGACTCATCCAGAATGAAATTATACCACTTGGATACTTCTTTTTTAAACTGGACCCAGGTTTACTAAATTAGATACCAGTAGACTGTGCCCTCCAAGTTTGAACTTACTCCTGTTAGCAGGAGAGGTTTTATAGGCTAAAGTCCAGCTAAGAATCTGTAAGTATTTAAATCGTGAAAGATTGGGGCCGACCTTAGCTTGCAGATGTTCCCACGAGAGTAGATCCCCCTCATAAAAGAGGTCTCCCCAAACTTCCAGGCCTGCCCCTCTCAAAGGGATAGCTAGACTGTCTTCAAGCCAAGCAGGATTTTCAGGCAACCCCCACAGAGGTGTTTTTTCACAAAAATAATTTTGTTTTATAGATTTCATAACTTCAGTCCAAGTTCTAGCAAGACCTTGTAGAGTCTTCAGTTTAATTTTTTTTTTAAACTTAGGATTGCCAAATTTAAAAAGAAAACCCGAACGATTAATTCTTTCCCCATCCAACATAGCTGCAAACATTGGACCCATCCCAGAAGCTGAGGGTACTTTCAACAGCATTCGAGAGTGGGATAATTGAAAGGCCCATGCATAGATCTTTAGGTCTGGAGCCGCCAAGCCACCTTTATCCCGTCGCCGTCTTAGTTTTTTCCAGGCGATTCGTGGAAGATGGTTATTCCAGATAAAGGATGAAATATTGGACTGAAACTTGGCTAAAATAGTTTGATCAAAATATAAAGGAATGGTATTAAATAGAAAAGAAATTTTGGGCAGGATTGACATTTTGATGAGGTTGGCTCCACCTAATAGTTAAAGGGGCAGATGCGACCATGATTGAAGAAGCTTATGGCAATCTTTAACGAGTTGACTTGGACAAGTTTATTAATGTCCTTGACAATCGTCAAGCCTAAGTATTGTATTGAGATGCCTGCTTGAAGTTCTGTTACACAGTCCTCATCATTCCATACCAGCATTTCAGTCTTGGCTGCATTGATCTCATATCCCGACACTTGTCCGAATGCATGAGCCAATTTCAAGATGGCCGGAAGTGCAGTGGTGACCTCTCATGTTAAAATAAGCCCGTCATCGGCATATAATGCTACCTTTCTCATCCAACCTTGATAGGAAAAAGCTTTGATGGTCACCTCCTCCCTTAGATATTGCGCAAAGGGCTCGATGTAAAAATCAAAAAGCAAGGGAGAAAGCGGGCATCCCTGCCGGGTTCTCCTAGAGATGGAAAAAGGGTTCGACAGGTCTCCATTAACAAGGAGGCACGCAGATGGATTATTGTACAGCAGGCTTATCACCCAACGGAACCCCTCCCCCACACCGAATTTGGCCAAGGCCTCCGACAGGTACACCCAATAGACCCTGTCGAAAGCCTTGGTTGCATCCAGGGTGAGGGCGGCCAATGGGAGATTGTTGGTTATTGCCAAATCGATGGCACCAATTAAATCATAGGTAAGTTCATAAAGTTGTCTCCCTTTCAGGAAGCCCTTCTGATCCGAATGAAGAACCGACGGGGCAATTGAGGCCAATCTAGTTGATAAAACTGTGGTGAAGATTTTATAATCCACATTTAAGATTGAGATCGGCCTATACGATCCGCAGGCCTCCTTAGGTTTACCTGGTTTTAAAATAAGGGTGATAGAGGCATTGTCCCACGATGCCGGAGGGGGCTATTCCTTCTAGAAGAATTTGATTGAATAGGGTAGTGAGGAAGGGAACGATTTCTAACTCCAAGACTTTATATAACTCAGCTGGCAACCCATCGGTCCGGATGCCATTCCCCCCTTGCCCTTCCTGATGGCTGATCTCACCTCATCCTCTGTAATGGGGCTGTCCAAATATTGAGACTGTTCAAAGGAAAAAGAGGGCAAAGCGATATTACTCAACCAGCTCTTTATAGCCTCAGATGTAATGACCTTATCTTCTTGATATATGTCTTGGAAGAATTCCCTAAAAACCCTCCTAATTTCCTCATCCGAAGTAAAGTTGTTATTTCCTACTTTTATAGCCGCTATATTGTTACGGACCTGATCTACTTTGGTCTTCCAAACTAGTAATTTTCCAGCGCCCTCACTATATCCGAAGTGTGCCAATTTGCTGGCTTCCCATCTTTGTTGGACCCTCAGATTTAGAACCGAAGCCAGGCTTCCTTTTAAAATCAACAGTTGATTATGAAGAGGATCTAAAATAGACCCTGAAGCTGTACAATTAATATCAATGTCCTGTTGAATACGAGCCATATCTGCTTCAATGGAGGAGATCTTCTCCTTACATTGTTTCCTACGATAGGCAATTTTACCTGTGATAAGCCCTCTCAAGGTGGCCTTGAATGAGTCCCAAATAATTCTATTTATGGCGGAGCCATTATTTGATATAAAGAAATTCTGGGCCTCCGACTTTAGATATGAGATATCCTCAACGTTGGAAAGGAGAGAGCGATCAAAGGACCACGTACTCGGGGGTTTCTTGAAACGGAGACCTAATTCCAGTTCAACCACAGAATGGTCTGAAAGGTGAGACGGGAGATAGTCTATGGATTTAACAGAATCAACCAGTCTTTGACTGATTAAAATAAAGTCAATCCTTGACTTGTGATGGTATTTGAGGTTCCGAAAAGAGACCCCTTGTTGTTGCCCCGACCTTTGTCGCCAAACATCCACATACCCATATTGCCTCATCGCCTCCAATAGGAAGGATCTAGTTTTGGACAAAACCAGAGATCGACTATTAGGAGATCTGTCCAAGACAGGGTCCAGCACAATATTAAAATCGCCGGCAAGTATTGTGGGACCTGAAAAGGAAAGTAACTGCGAGAAAACGGATTCCAGACAAGAAGGGTCATCCTGGTTCGGGCCGTAATAGCCCACAACTGTAACTTGAAACCCAGCCATAATGACTGACGCCATGGCCAATCTACCAGAAGAATCTACAGCTTGTGAGACCAACCTAGCTTTAGCTCCTTTTTTAAAGATAATCGCTACACCCCTGTTATGCAATTTTTGAGTGGTTGAGACCGCAAAGTCAATCCATCTATTCTTCTTGGTGAGTGCAAGCATTTCACTATGAGTCAAATGGGTCTCCTGCAACACCACAACCTGCACATCCAAGTCCTTCAGATATTGTAAAATTCTATTAGCTCGGGGCTTGGTGCGGAGGCCGTTGACGTTCCAGGAGATAAACCTCACACTACTCATCTCTCATCCAAGAAGCCAGGAAGACCAAAAATACTGTTCCAGAAAACTGCTGTTTTATATTACCATTCATAACTTCCTTACAAAAAATGTGAATGTTACCATTCCTTATCTTACTATTTAGGTTATTGAGGACTTTTTTATATTTTTGCCACCCCTCTCCACCCCCTTTCAAAGTGTCTACCCCTCCCCCCGTGAAAAACCCTTGCAATATCTAACCGGAACAATGTCCAGTAGATAGTGCCCCACCAATTGACTCCCGACAAGAAAGATCACCGCTATATTTTCAAACAAAAATGTGAAGAGCAAGAAGGTTTAAAAGAGAGAAGGGAATAAATGAGGCTGTGAGCATATCAAGCATTGCCCCTAAGGAAAGAGCCTGTATCAAAATTTAGAAGGTAGATAGTAAATAGGAAATATCCTTAAATAAATAAGGTGGATTGTAGATGCATGAAGTTATACCTTACGGGCCCCCTTTCCCAGCTCCTTTAGTAGCTCATCGGCTGCTTGTACGGACCTGATGTTAAACATTTTATTGTTATGCATAACTTTAAGAGCTGCCGGGAACATGAGCTGAGCTGTTGCACCTAATTTCCTAAAGGCATCCAGGCGCCTCCCAAATTCCCATTGTTTTTCAAGTGTAACTCTAGAAAGGTCTGATCTTATCAAAAAAGTAAAACCTTTCCCAGCCAAAGTCTTCTATTTCAAAGCCATATTGAGGATAAGCTCCTTTAAAAGGTAAGTATGAAAGTTAACTAAAAGATTTTGCGAGGTTTGGACCTCTGGGGGTTTAGTTTAAAAGGATCCCTATGAATTCTTTGAATGTCAGCCGACAATTCTTCAAGAGTGTGTTCTAAAGATAGGGATTCCTTAAGTAAAGCAACAATGTATTGTTTAATATCTGACCCTTCTGAACCTTCAGGTACATTAAGGATACGGATGTTCCCCCATCTTGCATTGTTTTCAAGAGTTTCCATCCTTTCGCTAAGAGCCAAATCTTCCCTTGTAAGTTTCTGTATGTCAACTTTCGCTTGATCAAAATAGATTGAATGCGATCCTATCGTCTCCTGTAGCACACCGGTTCTTATAGTGAGCCCTTCAATTTTATTATCCAGCGTTTCACAGTAGTTTCTAAACTCTATTTGATTAGCAGATGATTCAGCAAACCCCTTTCTTATCTCCAGGGTAAGGGCAGAAAACATCCCCAAAAAGGATGCGGCCGTCATCGGAGAAGAAGAAGAAACCAGCATTGAGTTTGGATCAACTAGAACAGGAGCAGAAGAAGTTTCTATATCTGCCCCCCCAGATGCCCTTCCTAGTTCAAGAAAATGTATCTCTTCGGCCTCCTCGGCCAACTCTGTGGTTGAGGCTAGGGGTAAACTCCGCATTATCACAGATGGAAATTGTGGCAGAGGTTGCGCGGGCTGTGGTTCTCTCCCTATGTCCAGTAAACACTGAGAGTCCCCAGGAGGGCCAGTAGATACGTTTTCAATAATTTGACTAGAAAGGGGCCTCTTCTCGGCTGCGTCTCTCTCCTCCAGCGACGGTGTAACTACTGGCACCAAAGGTAGGCTAGGAGAGGATGAATGAGCCTCTGAAACAGATGCAATATCAGTTTCGTCAATTTCTTCAGAAAGATGCAAATTCTGAGGAACGACCTTGAAATAGGAACGAAGTGAAGGAGTAATCCTCGACCCTATGGAGAGGACCGTTTTGTGATCTTTATCCTTAGCCTTAGATTTACCTTTCAAGTTAGTATGTTTAGACTTAACTTCTGTGCTCAGGTAAGATGAAGCTTTTGTCTTAGCTGGTGTGTTAACCTCTTCACTGACCTCCCCAGCCCCCTCCGGAACACCCGCCTTATTTACTCCAGTTTTCTTTTTTCGCCCTCGACCACGTTTAAGTCCCCCTCTAGATGTATTAGGGGGTGTATTAGAGGACTTTGAAATATTCAGAGTATTTATAGCATTTATAGTAGGGGAAAACTGTGAGATAGACTTAGCAGAGGGAGTACGATCCAGGGGAGTGGGATTAGTTACTGTTTGATACACACCCTCTATAGACGTAAGCCATGCTAAATTCCCATTACCAGCTTCAAAAGCCGGGGACCCCTCCACTGTAGCAGATAAACCAGGGCGCTGTAGCTGATCTTGCCGACCTTGTAGTCCTTCCTTGCAGCAGGGAACTTCGATTGTATGCGGAAGGCTCACCGCATTTGCTAACCCCCGAAGGGGGGAAACCAAGCCTCTCAACTTCCTGCCTCTCCTTAGCTCCAGCTCCAGCTGAGTAAATCCTCGGACTGGGTACAGGGCGGACCCAACACTCCTGGGGGAGGGAGGGGTCGAATAACAGCTCCCTGCTCGAGTTGGTAAACTTTTTAATAGCCCCAATTTCTTTACAGCCGATCTGAAAGCCTTGAAGTTCCCAATCACCCGAAACCAGCTTGCAGAAACTGAAAAGCCCCACTCGGGACCCCCCGCTACCTTCAAGCTCCGGTCGGCGTCCTCCGTCTCCGTCTCTGTCTCCCCCGCACAGGATCCATGGACAAAGAGAGAGGACTCTGAGTAAAGGTCCGTTGCACAGAGAGGTGTACCGCATCTCGCTAGGGAGAATCAGCTCGATAAGAGAAATGAAGTTTCAGGCAAGTTACACTTTTGCACAGACCGTCCCAGAAGGCTATTGTACTTTAACCGACTGATTCCATACTTGGTTGCTCTTCCTACGTGGCGGGAGACGATCCTACCGGGAGCTCATTCTGGAGCACTGTGGCCAGCTAACTTGCTGCCGCCATGTTTTTCCTCAAGCCAAGCTACTGTTGATAAATCTTCACTGGTTATCAATAGTACAGTGCATTCAAATTGAAGGCTGCTGTCTTGTTTTCAAGGCAATTCATGGTTAAGCCCTAGATTTTCTTGTTAAACTTGCAGTGAGATATGCTCCAGCCAGGATGCTGCGCTCAAGAGGAAGAGGGAGCAGAGGAGTAGACATTTCAAAAGAAGCAGAACCCCAACATAAAACTTAAAAGACTAGGACCCTAAATCATATCTGGTGTCTGCAAATGGACTATAAGAAGGTGAGTTTGAGCCTCCCAAAAATGGTCATCTGCCAAGCAGCCAGATAGGCTGTGTGAGGAGCAGAACTTCTGCAAGACTTCTACCTGCGACCAGGATTGGGAGCCAAAGTCTGCTAGTCTCCCCACTGGGTGAGGGCACATCAACCAGGGAATCCAAGACCACCTGTTCTGGAGCCTGGAGCATCAGTGCCTGATCGTGTGCCAAGAACAGTGTATCCTTTGAGGAAGAGGAGAGCATTTCAGAGAGCGAGATCCAGTGGGAACTCCTGCTGAGTGAACTCCCTCTTCGACTTGTGAGGAAATGGCTGCCGCCCTGATTGGGTCATTGCTCGTGTGCAGGACAAAGTCAGTGGCCCTGTATGCATGTCTTGCTGCCCCAGTCGGGCCAGAGCCCGTGTGTAGTAGCGGGGTGGGGACTCTTTATGCCGCAAGGTCCGCCGGGGAAATTGACTGCATGCAGACAGGGCTGTAGTCCTGTGAGTAGTGAAACAGCAACCCTGTATGCCAGGAGAGGCCGCTGCGGGGAATTTCAGAGTGCTGGTCAAGCCAGAGCTCATGGGCAGTGAGTGGCAGTGTTACCGTATGGGAGAGGGGGTCACAGGGAGCACCAAGGATTGTGACTTGTTCTGCCCCCACCGGAGAAGTGAGGACACCATGGGAGCACTCTTGCACCATCACACAGGCAAGGGACCCAAGACAGATTCGTCGTAGCCACCCCCTACCGGGAGCCAAACAAACCCTTACCCCACAGGAGGAGCTGCAGAAAGCCTATTGTCGCTTTAGGAGCGTGACTGAGAGTGATAGACTAAGCAACTGCTGAGGGCAGTCTCTGTGAACGTTGCAGAAGGGGCGAACTTAGGAACTCCTAAAGCTTCACACCTGCAGGTGCGGGTAAGACTGGTTTTGGTCCTGTTATAGAAACTACCCCAGATTATTATATTTGGTAACTAGGAATGTCGTCTGGTTCATGGCAATGGGCCAAAGAGTATGATTTGAGTGATGGGCAATTAATCTAAAACAAGCAGATATATGGAAGGCTCCATGAAGGAATCTTGATGGAATATATCAGTTTATCTGCGTTTTGACACATTTAATTATATGCTTTTTTTTATCTAGCAGTGGTTAGGTTGAGACCAAAAGTGATTCTCAACTCTGACAGATCTTTGTTTTGTCTACATACACTCACAATTTCAGTTCGTATATCCCTATTCTTTTGGCCAGGGCAAAAACATTTGCATTGAAACACAGCATGAAAGAACAGGTTCTTTGGGAAATTTATGTGATGTGTGATATGGGTACATCCCGTGATATACATCCTGATAACTAGATCTGCTAGGAACTTTATGTAAGGAAAGAATACATCTGTTCTAGGATGATGCTCTGCGACACTCATGTTGTATGGCAAGCGACATGGAAGTAGTTGTCAAGTGTATTGTCACAATTACTTCCAACAGTATCACCCCTTCAGATTTGCTCTTAGTTAAAGTGGTTTATAGGGGGCTTCTCATTCCAATTAGGTTTGATTGAGTCATTTTACATGTACTGTAAGCTGCGTGGCTATCTTGTCAGATACTTTTGATTGACATCGGTCGTGTGGTTGGTGAGTGACTAGCTATGTTATTTGTGATTGTGTTTTTTATATTAAAGAGCACAAATATCCACAGGCATTCTGGCACTAGACAGACTATCCAATCGTGCAACTACACCATTAATTATAAAATTCATTTGAACAAAAATGTGAAATTTGAGATATGGCAGTAATGTTTGTTTCATTACCTCTGTGGCCTTTGTTATAAGTGGCTGAGCATTGAGCCAGTATTTTGCACCCCTGGAGGGATGATTCCGTGGGAAGAGAACATCTAGCCCAATAATTGGTCGAGCGTAAGGGTCCACTAAGAAATGAAAAAATACTGGGGGAATTGGTAACTCTGGTTTGGCTGCCAACATCTCCGTGCAAAAGTGCTTAGAGCTATAGTGTTCCCCAAATCTCCTAATTCCAATCGGGCCTGTAGCTGCTATTACTCACCCACTCACCACACTGGTATTAAGTGACCAGTCATAATAAGGCTTATGTGTCTTAGCGTAATGGCACCATTCCAGCTATGAATCTTAATATCATTTTCTGATAATTTTTTAATGTCTGAATCAAAACTGGTTTTGATGGATGTGGGGTTCTTAATTATACTAGTTTCCCTGATTGGAATATATCCATTATCCCAACAAAGCATTTTATTAACCATGTCATCATGTCAATTGTTTTTTTTTTACCAAACAAATTATAGCATGATGCAGCTAAACTCACTATTTTGCTGTATCACCTAGATTGTCTATTACTCACATTGCTTCCATTTGGTATTCGCTGTTTTTGTGAAGAGTAATTTGTGGGTCTCTTAAAGGTGGCTTAGTTTCAAGTAGTACAGTCCTTACAATTTCATTGAGGAAATACAGGATCAAATAAACGTGATTTTTCAAGGATGAGGGGCAGCCCTTCTGTAGCAGAAGATGTATTTCTTTTGAGAGTCCCCGCGGTTGTCAGGGTCACAATATCAAAGTTTGCCGCAAGGTGAAAGCATAAATCCACTCCGCCAGAGGGGTTTGGAAGATTTCTACATGAGTATCTGTGAAAGATATATGTGCGTTTCCTTTGTGATACTCTCGGTTATTGCTTGTGGACTCCTGCCCAATAGAAAGAGCATTTTAATTCACTGGGATTGCTGATGCGCATATGGCTTACCGACTGCGCATCTGAAATGGTTTCAAACATTTTATGACAGTTGAGGGTAAAAAAGAGGTAATTGACCTTCGATATTCCGCACCTCAAAATTCCAGCTACCCCCAGTGTAATAATTACAAAACGTAAGCAGAAAGGAGGAAATTCTAATTATTACAAAAACCGAAGCAACCAATTTGTACTTTCTCTGAAATTAATATTTCAATAATAGCAGCTATTTAATTTTTCATTTCTTCAGAAAAAGTGTATTACAGAATTGCTTCTTTAGTTTTTATCAACCAATATATCTTTTTAACGGCAACTACAATCAGTGTGTTTTCTAGTAGTTCATTAAATCAGTCAGTCCATCTTCAGTCGACAATCTTCATGGATTAGTACGGGTTCTCAAGTCTTCAATATAACAGTGCTGAAATGTTTAGAAATTGCATTTATTTAACTCTTACTAATCCCGACGAGGCGTTGAAGTGGTTTATACCGGGAGCCATAAGGTAGTGGCCAATCCATTGATTAGTGGAATGGGTCTTGTGCTCTCCAAAAAAACATTCTGTGCATTTACTCAGTTTGGCTGATAGAACGAAGAGATAATGTTAGCCTTCGGGATATGGCTTCAAAGAGAGATTAAGATTGTCATGTGATTTAGAATATACTATGTATACAGCAGGGACACAGAAGGTAGAAATCAATGAAGGACATTCAAAATAAATATGGGAGGAAAACATGGAAAGCATAAGTCAAGGTCAGATTTTCATGCAGGGTTTTAGGAATATAGCAGCGAGATTTCTGCATTAGCTTGCGTATAACACATGTAGAAAGAAACACTATTTTAAAATGTACTGTAAAGGAATATGGCTGTTAACAGTCTTTCTATAGACAGTTTAACTTTCAGGAGGTGGCAGATACTTGCTGTTATATCCTGCTCTTCCTCTTTCTTTGTCCCTCCTTAGTGTTAGTGTCTGCTTGTCTATGTCATGTCTCTGTGATGTCATCCAGGATTCTACCTGTTGCTGTTCAAGGGATTTATCAGTTACCTGGAGGCTGAGCAGGAAGTTATCTGCTCCCAGTGGGGTTTCTTACCATATTACATTCCTACCTGAATGCTGTACCTTCTATCTAATCTCAAGAATAAATATACTACATGTACATTACAACAAGGACCCTTCATCTTTATTTTACTGAATTCAACACTGGCGACGAGGTAAAAAAGGACCCATTTAAAAGAAAAGGAACTTCAGTGAATTTAAAGAGATCATCATTGCAACCAAAGACAAGAAGAGAAACGTTTAAAATTACTTTCCTGCGTCTGGGTGCCCCACCGGTGTCTGGTTCCAACGGACAGTCTCAACCCAGAGCATTGGAATAACCTTTGCTGAAGTAATACTACTACTATATCATCTGGCACTAGAGCAAACTTAAAGGGTTCCCTGTTTTCATCTAGTGAGTCAGCGTTTTACGTGAGTAACGTTACTGCTGCTGTCTGTCCTAGGTGTGCCTGTGCTACTTCTGCAAACTCCTGTTTAAATGAAAGTGTGCCTGTGCTATTTCTGAAATCTGCTGTTTAAAAGATTGTCAGCTCACTTTGTGACTTCAGTTTATTGCCTGCGCAACTTGTGCCAACCTGCTGTTTAAAGGTCTCCTGTTTACAAAAGCTCTACTAACTGGGACCGTTACAACCTGCAATTAAAATTAAAGTCTGCCTGCATCAATCTGTGGGAACTCCATGTTTCGGTACCTTGGAGGTTGTGCATTAGCAGTTTGAGTGAAGAGACGGCTATTCTACTTTGTTATTTGGCTTGCCGTGTGGCCTACGCTGAGACCTGATGCCTATTTCTGCCAACCACGTCCTGAGCATACTCTGCAAACTGTGCTGGAATTCACATGCCAGCGCTTGGCTCTACACCATTTGGGAGTCTGTCTACATGCCTGACTTCGAGAATTGGAACTTGATCTGCACACCATTAATTTCTGACATTACACTATGTTTGGATCTGTAACCCGGGTGAGAGATCGCTCACCGGTGTTTGCTGTTTCATGATTTATTTATTTCCCTTGAAAAAAAAATTGTGTTCTCCAACAAGGTACTGTTTGATTTTCTTTACATTTTCCCATGGACATTTCTACAGAGCTGTTTGTGTTTCCCTTCATTCAAATGACAACGGTGACTACTTTTATTATTTTGATTTGTTATGTTTAAGATGTTGTGAACAATTTAGCATATTTCCTAATTTATGCAATGTGTAGTTTGAGCTGTAATTTACCCTTGAGTGCATTTCTTCTAAGTACTTTGGTGTGCTAAATATCTATTTATATGCTCAATGCTTAGAACCCTGTTTCTAGGTTATGTATGTATACTGTTACATGTTCTTTTCTGTGTGGATTTGCAAGTGATACATTTTGAAATAATTTATTCTATTATTGCCTACTTTACTGGAGCCACGTTTGTGCTCAACCTTTGTTGAGGTGCTCATTTGCTTTCGTTTTGGTGATGATTTGTAGGCGTTATGCTTATTGGGGTCATTTATGTGCTCAACTATTTTGAGGTGCTCCAATTTGTTTTCATTCTTAGTGATGATGAGCTAGAGTGATGCTCAATTTTGATGTTTATTTCTGTTATGAACCACTTTATAGTGCTCTATTGTTAGAGGTGTTCATGCGCTTGCTATTAGAAGCCATAGGGGCTCAATTTTATTGTCATTTCAGATGAACCACTTATAGTGCTCTATGGTTAGAGGAGTTCATCTATTTACTGTCAGGATCCGCAGGGCTCAGTTTTATTGGTGATTTTCTGTTACTTACTGTGAGGAGCTGCATGGGCTCACTTTTATTCTATTGATAGAGAAGTTGTGCATTTTCTGTGAAGAGCCGTTTTGTCATGAACCACTTTTACTGTGCTCTATGTTTAGAGGAGTTCATGTGTTTACTTTGAGGAGTTGGGCTCATTTTTATTGTGCTTTATTGTAGAGGAATAGAAAATATTCGAATTTGAGGAGTTGATATTTCATTTTCTATCCACAGTACTGAGCCATACTGTACCTTTGTTCATTTGTATTGAGATGTTCAGTTTTCATTTCATTTAAGCTTACATTCTTTTGTTAGCTTACGGTGCTTGTACAACCTTTGTGTCTGCGCCCCTTTGATATTACCTCTTCTTTCCATCATGTTGAAGAGGGTGTTTATTTCTGGTGCATTTATGTTATTTCTTTCTTCTGCCTTTCTGCTTCTGCCTTCTTCTGTTTCATCTTATTCATTTTTTCAATTAAAGGAGGGAGGTGTGTTATATCCTGCTCTTCCTCTTTCTTTGTCCCTCCTTAGTGTTAGTGTCTGCTTGTCTATGTCATGTCTCTGTGATGTCATCCAGGATTCTACCTGTTGCTGTTCAAGGGATTTATCAGTTACCTGGAGGCTGAGCAGGAAGTTATCTGCTCCCAGTGGGGTTTCTTACCATATTACATTCCTACCTGAATGCTGTACCTTCTATCTAATCTCAAGAATAAATATACTACATGTACATTACAACAAGGACCCTTCATCTTTATTTTACTGAATTCAACACTTGCATTGCCACAAAAAGTAAGACCAAGGCTTGTTGACACTCCTTTATGAGAAACCGTTAAGCAGTGTCATTGAAGCATATTCCTGTACCTGTAATTACTATTAGACACCATTGAGAAAGCTCGTGTGCACATCACCCCGCAGTAAGTGTGATATACATACTTGCAAACCCAGAAAGGACAACTGTTTGTACCTACTTTAGCAGTACACTAAATTCTATGAAGTATTATTACAGTTTATGCATGCAAATCATGTTACACCATACAAACCACACATATAAACATGTGATGTCAACACTCACCTACCTAGTATATAAATGACAAGGCAGTTGATAAACATGTTGCAGCAATCATCCTTAATTCAGTCAGTGCATAGTTATATGACCCATTCATTACCTGGTTCGGAAAGGCATGGGAAGGTGCTGCCCCCTGTCCCACACCCTAAAGAGCACTGGGCCCCACAGTCCGGACACCATGGGCAACAGAATTAATGTGTCTTGTATCACTCCATGACTGCCAGCATTCACTTTGCCTCGTCCTACATTCAATAACAACTGTTCAATTAATTTGTCCAGAATTCAATCGGTAATAGGATCCCTACTTTCCCTTTTCGTCATTTCGTAAGCAAAGGTCAATGGGCTTTGTTACCAATTTTGTATGTTTGGCAAAGCCTGTGGTAACGTTTTCTCTTTGATAGTGGCTTTACATCCTCTGTCTCTCAGAATTAGCTCATATTTTTGGTAACGCTTTAAAGAGTCATTAAATATGGTGCATTGTGCTTATTTACTAATTTTTCTTGCCAACAAAATTGCACTATTTATATGATTATTTTCTCAGAATATTCACTAGGTTTTATTACAGACTACACTTAGGGCTCGATTAGGATTGTGGTAAATCCGCATCCTCCGGGCCGGCGGAAGCCACCGCCGGCCCGGAGGATGCAGAATCACCGCTGCGGTGAATGAAAAGACTCCCCGCCACATTAGGATGGCTGGGGGGTCATCGGCGGACGGGAAGACCGTCCGCCGCTTTTCCGCCGCGGTCGCCTTCCGACCGTGGCTGAAAAGCTCTAATATGGTGGCGGTGTCTATCAGACACCGCCAGCCGTATTAGGATGTGCTTCAGGACATGCCTTTCCGTGGAAGCAATACCGCCACGGAAAGGCATACGGTCTTTTCTTTGGGGGCCCATTACGGGCCCCCAGGGTAAAGGGGGGGGGGGTGGGGGGTGCACATGGGGGGTACCTACGGTACCCCCTACATTTGCATGCACAATGCGGCAGGCACCGCCCGGTGCCTGCCGCTTTGTGCATGCAAATGCACAGCATGCATATTTAACTTTGCGGCGGGTGCTGCTTAAAGCAGCACCCACCGCAATGTTACATATATGGGTGGCGGTCACATCCTAATTCCCCGGGAGCGAGCGCTGCTGCCCCTGCGGACGGTCCCTCCACCTCGGGGGTGGCGGACGGACGCAGGTCCGTCCGCCATCCTAATAGGCGCCTATATGCCTATTTTGTCTGCTAGCTATATATACACTGGGCTTCTACTAACTAGTTGCATGGAAACATTATTGAGTTTCATATGTGCGGACAGACAAATGCACGCACACATGCACATAGACACACCCATACACACACATGCACACACACACCCACACGCGCGCGCACACCCACACCCACACCCGCGCGCGCGCACACACACACACATGTATTATGTTTCCCTTATTAATTAGCACCCCACTATGAAATAACATGGATGAACAGTCCTTGCCAGGTGGTTCAAGGAAATACAAAAGCAATCATACGTAACCACACAAATCTCCTTTTTTTCTGTGCAGCACTGTTGGAGCCCCCGAAAAACAAAGTTTCTCTTCAGGCAACTGTTGAACAATTGCACAGTAAACAGCAGCTATCCAAAGAGCTTGCCCTCTGCATTATCTTTAATGCAGAGCTCCTTCGCTTTCTGTGCTCCTCACTGATTTACTACTCAACAGCACACTGCCAACACTGGTGGGATGATTAATGGTCAAAGGCTGCATTCTGTGTTTGAGACCAGAAGTTCTGAACCTTTTGACATTTGGGGACGCCCATTAATTTTTAGAAGGACCCGCACCAAAGCAATTTCTGTGCTTGTAACCTCAAAACAATACTCAAAAGTACAGAAGGAAATATATATGAAAAATACACAAATACTGAAATATTTCATTTAGTTCACAAACACAAAAAATGTCCGAATGTCACAATTTAAATTTTAATGGGAAGGTAGATGCTTTTCAAAATGTGGTTTTATTTCTAAAAGATGAAGCGATATACTAGACTCGTGCATTTCACTTTGGGGCTGGATTAGATTGTGGAGTACAGTATTTACTCTGTCGGGGTGACAGGGTAAAATACCCTTGCCCTGATTACGAATTTAGGTGTTATTTATCACACCTGATAAATTATACCACGGGGTTCATTATTTACTATTAGCATGGTACAGTAACTACCGTTTAACTTTCCCCTATTACATTTCGTCAGGTAAAACCTGCTGAAATTTAATTACAGTTGAGGAATTTGACACATCCAGTGGCGGCCGGAACAGGTAAGATGGGTGAGTCGGTGTGGGGAAGTTAACAAACGACGGGATAGGTCAAATTAAATAAAAAAAAGAACAAAACAACTTACCTTATGCTCAACAATGCGGCGAGCACAAGGTAAGTGGTTTTATTTATTTTTAATTTAATTTTACCTATCCCTTTGTCTGTCAACTCCCCCCACCCTACTCAGCCCGTCGCACCACTCTTACCTGTGCGGGCCGCCACTGAACACATCTGATAATTATCGGATGTATTAACTATGTACCACTCGTAATTCAGACTTGTGCGTAAACAGAGATTTATGCATGTGTCGGATCACACCTGCCACCTTCTAATCAGGCCCTTTGTCACCCTAACCGAGTAACAGTACTCCAGATTTAGAGATGTCCGCCGCCCCAGCGGCATCTCTGACATTGGCAGAAACTGTCGTAAAGGTGGTTCACGACAATGCATTGAAAGTGTGGCGGGGGTCTCCATCCACATGATGGCGGTGTATGGCTCATTATTAATATTCTTTTTCAAAAACAAAATCCCAAAGTGGAATTTTCTTTTTGAAAATAAAAAAGGGATGACCCAGTCACAAAGTGAGTTTTCACCCATGGCGTGTGGGAATTGAAATGTTTTTGCTTTCACTTACCACCACGCTTTGGATGGCGGTGTGTGAAAGTTAAAACTGCCCATTTGGTTGCCCACTGGTACATAGGCCGGATGGAGGTGGAACCTCTGATGGGCCTTACTCCATCAGCGCATTGGAGGAATATGTCGGTAGCAGAGACAGCGTAATCTCTGTCACTAACATAATTAAGTTCCGCCACTGATTGATCTTTAGTTTGGAGGAAAGGGTACTCCGTCACCATTTCACATTCACTGTTCCCCCACTTTCTAAATCAGCCCCTTTGTCTTTTTGCTCCTAATGAATGTGGTCTTTTTGTCAACATATACTTGTTTTTCAATGGAAGCTGCCAGTTTCCATATTATACTCTGTTTCCTGTACTTGTGCTCTTCCTACACTCCAGCTTAATTTCTAATCCCCATTTTCAAATACCCATTTTCAAATTCCAGACACATTTAAGAAGCATTTTAAAACTTACACTTTTTTGTGTGTCTTTTTCATTCATATGTACTTTATTAATCTGCTAGTATTATTAAATTTTGTAAGAAGTTGTAGACCCCCTGAGTATGTGTTGTTGACCCCTGGTTTATATTCACAGCTCTGGACAGCAGAGTGAACCATTGTCACACTTCTTGGGCCTATTTGAAACACAACATCTTTCTAGCTTTAAGACACCAGTTGCATTTCTCTGTAAGACTGCAACCTTTTGCTCTGTGGTTTCATGTTCCTTGTGGTCCTTTTGCTTATAATTCTGTTTTGCAGTGGTTAGGTTAAAATTAGTGATTGCGAATGAAAAGAGTCATCTCTGGACTGCATTGGATGATAATTTCCTAAACAATATTTTGCTATACACCTACTACTGTAATTTCATTCGCTGGAGTGTAATAATCAACAATTATTATTTAAAATAAGATTGCTTTCTTGCAGCAAATTAAATACATAAAAGCTCTGGGCTAAGAAAATATTCAAAGTGTCTGATCTTTCTTTTGTTCTGTTTTTGATTTACTGACTCAATATCAGAATCAACCATATTGTATGACACAAATATAGTGTAAAAAATATAGTTTACAAAAATATCATCTCCCTATCCTTAGAATGGTAAGTACAAAAATATCTGAAAAAAATAATTTCACACTATTATCATTAAAAAACCTACATAAATACTGTTTCTTACTATATATATATATATATATATAGTTTAAAGTAGTAAATCTTAAAATATTTAATATATACCAATAATGTAATGTTAATTAAAAAATGTCACTGATATTTAATGCTATTTATAAATATATAGTTATATAAACACACATACATATGTGTGTGGATGTTTATATATAATGTAAACGACTTTTGAAAGTGTTACACATTTATAAAAAATTATGTTTTTACATAATAGGAATTGTTTTTGGTTAATTCTTTAAATGTGCTACTATAAAAATCACATTATACATATATATGATGTTATTTTATATATATATATACACACACATATTATATAAATATATATATATATATATATATATATATATATACATGAAACGTAAAAAATATTAATAATTCAATTTCAAAACATTAAGGGGCCGATTCCGATTCGGTAAAATCCCTTACAAATAGCTGTACGTTGTATATTTCCCGTACAAATCGTACCCGTAAACTTTCCCGTACGTACGATGAAGTACAAATCGTATCCAAAGCAGATCGCCGTAAGAATCGTACCTAATACCGTACGACCAATAAATCTGTGCGAATTGTATCCGGAACACGCATTACGCTACGTCCGTATGTAATCAAGCAGCAGTTTCCGGCCCAGCAAATACGATTCGTCCCTGCGACACTCCGTACTACCCTTTTTCTACGGGACCCGAAAATGTCCGTAAAAGCAGAGTCCAAGCCGAACCTCATTCACAGTACGCGGCATACACGCCATGAACCCCATCGTCCGTGTCATCCCAGTCCTGTACGCCTCGACCTGGTGCACAGAAAACGACGACGGCGCATACGGTGAGAACAATGTACTGCAACAACGGAAGTGTACTTGTACTGTGCGTCTTACACGCTCGCGTATAGCACCATTGCAATAGTAATACGATGCGTACACACATGCCATGAATGTTGGGGTTTCGGTGCGTATCACGTGCTCACATACGGCACTATTGTAATAGTGATACTACACGCACACACGCCATGAATGTTGGGGTAGGGTGCGTTTCACGCGCTCGCTTACGGCACCATTGTAATAGTGATACCAGGCGCACACACGCCAGGAATGTTGGGGTACGGTGCGTTTCATGCGCTCGGGTACGGCACCATTGTAATAGTGATAAGAGGCGCACACACGCCAGGAATGTTGGGGTACGGTGCTTTTCATGTGCTCGCGTACGGCACCATTGCAATAGTCATACGAGGCGCACATACACCAGGAATTTTGGGGTACGGTGCGTTTCACTCGCTCGCGTACGGCACCATTGTAATAGTGATACTATGCGCACACACGGCATGAATGTTGGGGTATGGTGCATCTCACACGCTTGCGTACGGCACCATCACAATAGAGATACGATGCACACACACACCATCAACCCCATGTGGCCAACAGTATGGGTGTGGGTGCAGAGGACTCCCAGCAGAGGCCAATAGTATGGGGGTGGGTGGATATGACTCCCAGCAGTGCCCAGACATATGAGGGGTGGGTGAAGAGGACTCCCAGCAGTGCCCAGACATATGAGGGGTGGGTGCAGAGGACTCCCAGCAGTGCCCAGACATATGAGGGGTGGGTGCAGAGGACTCCCAGCAGAGGCCAACAGTATGGGGGTGGGTGGATATGACTCCCAGCAGTGCCCAGACATATGAGGGGTGATGCAGAGGACTCTCAGCAGTGCCCAGACATATGAGGGGTGCGTGCAGAGGACTCCCAGCAGTGGTCAGATATAGGGTGGGTACATCATCATCAGCATACCACAACTACATGGGGGTATGTGCACATCCCTAACGTGTGACTATAATGATAGTGCCATAGCAACACATCACTTACAGCAGTGTCCCACTCCCTGGAGGATGGATTACTTTCACACACTGAATGACACACCACATGTGGTTGTGATGTCAAATTCCACATGCATACACACCCATGGAGGCTGCAGGCGAAATACACACCCTACCATCATGACACAATAGTGTATAGTGATGTAACAGCCTACCAAACAAAGAGCGCGAAAGGGAACACACACTGTCATGCACATCCCAGGACTGATATTAATGTCCAGGTGGTGGTCAGACCACCAAGATGTAGTCTCTCATGGAAGGAATAGGGTTGAAACCACTTAGATACAATGCACAAAAGTGTGAGTCATGTGCCCAAATACCCTGCATAACAATCCCCAACATCGGGGTAGGCTGTGATTACACACATGTATAGTGGTGAAAAGGGTTAATGTGTCCATGAAGGCATTTGTACATACTCAAAACACAAGTACAGTGATTTGCAAGCATGGCACAGACGAATGAGCAGTAGACATCTGTGAGCAGGCATGGCAATTGTTGAAGGGAACCGTCACCAACAAAGGAAATGTGCACAAGTGTCAGCACAACAATTGTGCAACTGTCTGCAGTGAAGATGTCAGGTGCCACAGAGGAAGGAACACTCCTTGGGACAATGTCTCTAGCCAAACTGAACACACACAACCAATGATTAATTGCTGAGACATTGTGTTGAAACACAGATACCCTTGTCCACCTCATGACCATCAACCAAAAACATCTTTCAGAACCCCAAAACATTACCATGACACCAACTTCAGGCCCCTCATCACCAACATCAAGTACCTGAAATACAATAGTGTTGAACGTAAAATAAAAGGCTTTATTCAGCAGGAAAATAAAAGATGTGCAACGATGAGTCCTTTCTCAAATAAGGCCAATGGCCAGTCCACACAAATGTCCTTGTAGAGGGACGTTGGGTAGGCCGTCTACCCCTAACTTGCCTGCACATGGACTATTTAAGGGGATGTAGACCCTTGGGGGGCATCATCAGGGGCAGGACCAGGCACCGCAGGGATAGGAGTGGTAAGGGTAGGTGTGGTGGGTGCAGTGGTGGACGTATCCTCCTCAGTGGTTTGTGCAGCGCCGAAGGTGGACTCATACACTGCGCTGCACACTGCAGCCTGTTCGGCCAGTCCAACCCCTGGATCCGAGGACAATATTGGAGTGGAGGGAGAGGGCTGTGAGGGTTGCGCACTGTGACTCTGGCTGCGTGTATGTGGTCTAAGCCCAGTCCCTGTGGGTGTGCCTGCAGCCCCCTGAGTGTGCGTGCCAGGAGGTGTGCGCTTCGCCATATGTGGGTGTGTGCTGCCTGTGTCTGTTGGTGTGCGTGATGGTGTCTTCCTGCGTGTGCATTGGACAGGTATGGGAGAGGGGAGTGTAGATGGGTCCGAAGGAGGGGGGACGGCCCGCTGCAGGAGGGAAACTGCTGCGGTCAGTGATGAGTCCATGGACTGCATAATCTGACGTTGGTCAGACATTGTTGATGACATGCCCTCCATGAAAGACAATAACTGTGTCAGGGTTTGGGTGTGGACATGGAGGAGATACAGCATCGATGTCTGACCAACCTGTAACTGGCGGAGTAAGTCCACAGACTCTGCACTGAGGGCAGCAGGGGTGACAGGGGCAGGGGCTGCGCTGCTGGGGCTGAAGAATACATGGGGGCTGCACGGACAGAAGGGATGGGAGCAACTGGGAGGGTGGAGATGGTGCTGGAGGGGGCGGGTACAGACTCGGTGCTGCTGCCTGGTGCTGCAAATTTCCCCTCCTCCAGGGAGCCAGAATCAGATCCATCGGCGTGATATGATGTTTCGCCTTCCAACAGGTCCGCAGACTGACTCCCTTCACCCTCCGTGCCACTGGCTCCCTCAGACTCCTCCACACTGGTGGCACTGTGGCTGGGTCCCTCCTCTTGGTCCGTGCAGCTGTCTCCTGTTTCTGGTGATGAGGCTGTGGGCAAGGAGATGAAAAAGAAATGCATCAGTTACCTGTACACATCTGACACATGAGCTGTTAGATTATCGGTTGCTGGGTGGTTGCTGATAGGTTTACCAGGGTTTTACAGGGTTTTATAGGGATTTTAACCTCTTTTGGTTATCCACAGAACCCGGGAGCTCACGCTAGCAGCTCCTACCTGGTGGCCATCAAACGCTGATGTGAATGCAGGGGTACGGTGTGGTTCACACGCTGATGTGAATGCAGGGGTACGGTGCGTTTCACACGCTGATGTGAATGCAGGGGTATGGTGCGGTTCAAACGCTGATGTGAATGCAGGGGTACGGTGCGTTTCAAACGCTGATGTGAATGCAGGGGTAAGGTTCGGTTCACACTAAGCATGGGCGTAAAATCTGTTCCGGTCACGGAATTTGCGGATTTTCGTCAAATTCGCAATCCGCAAATTCTCGCGAATTTCCCGAAAATTCACAAATTCGCACGCAGCGGATTTTTTTGCTTGGTGATACAATATTGCGGCGCGCGGCGTTCACTTACTGTCATTCAGCGTTTGCAGAGTTGTTTTACTCCATGTTTTGCGTGTGCTGCGCCATTTTGGATCTTGCTGCGGGATCCCGCGGGAGTTTGTCGACCGTGATTACGTCATCGCGGCTTGCCACCTTGCACAGCGAGAGTTTGTCAACGCGAGTACGTCATAAAGGCCTGTGATCACGCCTCGCGGAAGTAAACAATTGCGAACACGTAGATGCGTAGGGCAGCAACAATCTCGCACTCGCGAAATTGCAAAATTTGCAATTCTGCACAAGAAATCCACCAGCAGGCAGCATAAACCTTCTGAAAATGATGACTTTTATCAGAATAACTCCTCAGGTTGACATTTGCCTGCACTTTTTTTGCAAGGAGTCCATTTGGGGAGGGGGGGAAGGAAGTGCCCCACAGTCTCCAACTTCCTCTTCCTGTCCAGCAGTCTCCTCCCAGTGCTTTGTTCATGTCCTGGTCACTTTGATTTGGATCTTGACCTGAAAGGATTACTTTTTGTGGATGCTGCTGGATATTTGGATTTGAGGCCTTTTTGACTTTCTTTGGATCACTTTTGGATTAGAAATTTCACAAGTAAGTTTGTTTGGGGCATTACAGTTGCTGCAACTACAATTTTGGAACTTTTTCAGAACATTAAATAAAATATATTGTGGGTAGCCACAGTATCCAGTAGGACCAGGGTTAGTTATGGGTGCATGATACAACTGTTTTGTTGAATTTCAACATGATTTAGGGCATGGATGGCATTGGATTGTGGTGATTTTTGTGTGTTTTTCCATTTTTTGGGGTGGTGTTGGGGCCTTTTGCCCAGGGGTACTCAGTGGTGCATGGACTGAGTCTTTCTGTGGGGTCTCTTTAATGTCAACATCATGGAGGGCATGGATGGCATTGGATTGTGGTGATTACTGATTTTTGTGTGTTTTTCGATTTTTGGGCTGTTGTTGGTGCCTTTTGCCCAGGGGTACTCAGTGGTGCATGGACTGAGTCTTTCTGTGGGGTCTCTTTAATGCAAACATCATGGAGGGCATGGATGGCATTGGATTGTGGTGATTTATGTGTGTTTTTCGATTTTTTTGGGGTGTTGATGGGGCCTGTCCATGTCAGTGGGGGCCATTTTGAGGACTGGTACAGGCAGGTCCTGGCCATGTGGTGGGGGTCTAGGGGCCATTTTGAAGCCAGGCTGTGTGCTTTGTTGTGCCATAGGCCTACACCCAGTTTGCCATGCTTTCATCCATTATGCCCAGGGGTACTCAGTGGTGCATGAGCCTAGTCATTCTGTGGGGTGTCTTGAATTTGAACATGATTGAGGGCATGGATGGCATTGGATTGTGGTGATTTTTGTGTGTTTTTCGATTTTTGGGGTGTTGATGGGGCCTGTCCATGTGGGTAGGGGCCATTTTGAGAACAGGTACAGGCAGGGCCTGGCCATGTGGTGGGGGTCTAGGGGCCATTTTGAAGCCAGGCAGTGTGCTTTGTTGTGCCATAGGCCTGCACCCAGTCTGCCATGCTTTTATCCATTATGCCCAGGGGTACTCAGTGGTGCATGGTCCTAGTCTTTCTGTGGGGTGTCTTGAATTTGAACATGATTGAGGGCATGGGTGGCATTGGATTGTGGTAATTTTTGTGTGTTTTTTGATTTTTTGGGTTGTTGTTGGGGCCTTTTGCCCAGGGGTACTCAGTGGTGCATGGACTGAGTCTTTCTGTGGGGTCTCTTTAATGTAAACATCATGGAGGGCATGGATGGCATTGGATTGTGGTGATTTTTGTGTGTTTTTCGATTTTTGGGGGTATTGATGGGGCCTGTCCATGTCAGTGGGGGCCATTTTGAGGACTGGTACAGGCAGGGCCTGGCCATGTGGTGGGGGTCTAGGGGCCATTTTGAAGCCAGGCTGTGTGCTTTGTTGTGCCATAGGCCTACACCCAGTCTGCCATGCTTTCATCCATTATGCCCAGGGGTACTCAGTGGTGCATGAGACTAGTCATTCTGTGGGGTGTCTTGAATGTGAACATGATTGAGGGCATGGATGGTATTGGATTGTGGTGATTTTTGTGTGTTTTTCAATTTTTTGGGGTGGTGTTGGGGCATTTTGCTCAGGGGTACTCAGTGGTGCATGGACTGAGTCTTTCTATGGGGTCTCTTTAATGTAAACATCATGGAGGGCATGGATGGCATTGGATTGTGGTGATTTTTGTGTGTTTTTCGATTTTTTGGGGTGTTGATGGGGCCTGTCCATGTGGGTGGGGGCCATTTTGAGGACTGGTACAGGCAGGGCTTGGCCATGTGGTGGGAGTCTAGGGGCCATTTTGAAGCCAGGCAGTGTGCGTTGCTGTGCCATAGGCCTGCACCCAGTCTGCCATGCTTTCATCCATTATGCCCAGGGGTACTCTGTCAGTGGTGCATTTTATTGGTCTTGCCATTTTGGGGGGTGGGTATAATAAAAATGCTTACTTGCAAACTATTAATTGAAGCGCTACATATGCAACATTTATTTAACTGATGTTCCTCTGGCTTCGTTTGCTTTTAGGTGCAGAAAGACGAATCATCAGCCTCATCGTTCCTCATCAGTGCCAGGAACAAGTCCTTCTGCGGTGTGTGCAGCACAACGTCACGTGTGGCCACAGACAACTCTGCAACTTGTGCAACTGCGGCCTGCTGTTCTGACATCTGAAGAAGATGGCCCCAAAAAAAGTTGCCCGTAGCTCCTCTAGCAAGAAAGTTGCCAGTAAGGAGCAGAAGAAGCAAGTGGTGCCACTTACCAAGGAGACTGGTGTGCCGACCGCCGCATTTTTTGGGAAAAAAAGTACGCCTGCAGCAGCAGCGGGGTCTGCTGAGGACTAACCTGGGAGCAGCACCCCCGCTCCATTGGGCTCAGTTCCACCACCACCATGCTATCTTAAGTCCAAGCCCTTGAGTGCTGCAGAGGCAGCCAGTATAGTTGTTCAATCACCATCGACCAGTGATGTTAGCTCATCGCAAGAAAGTACCAGCATCCCTCATTAAACCCAGGTTGTTGTAACTCATCTGACGAGTGTTCAACAACCGCAGCCGCAACAACAACCACATGTGCAAGTACAAGCCCAAGTACATGTGGAAGGAGAGGCGGCGCAAGGAGATGCGCAAGCAGAGGTGCATGGAGCGGCACAAGTGCCCACAATAGGTGCTGAGGCTCTTACAGCGCGGGGACACTCCTCGGAGTAGCCGTGCGCTATAGAAGCACCCCCTTAACATTAACATTAACATTAACAATAGTTATTCCTCCCGAAGTAGGGGCACATCAGGAAATCGACATTCAAGCCAAGGTAGGATTTGAGGAAGCCTCTACTCCTGCTCATTCATTGTCTTCCAGATCCCTAGCAAGGAAAAGATCAAGGATGGTGTCAACATCTTCTTCAAGCACCCTTCCTTCTGATGATATGGATGAAAATTGGGAACCACCACGGCCGTCTGAGAGTGAGGCACACCATGATCTGACAAAGATAGCTAAGCGTAAAAGGAAGGTCCCCGAAAGTCTCATAGTTATGGAGTGTGATGATGCTGAACAAGAAGTGGCGTATACTCCTGCTGATGAAGACTCTCACGACGACGACGCAGTCATCATAGACGTCACTGCAGCCCCAGCGGGCATGCAGCAAACAGACATTTTTACTCTAGTCTGAAATTCTGCTGAGCGTGATGTTGGCGACGTGGCAATGGGACCACCACCAATGCAGTTAACTAGTACACCACCACCTACCGCTTCCATATTTTCTCGCCAGAAGGGACCTCCATCCACCTCGACCTCCATTTCCTCAATTAGTGGTGCTGCAAGTGCACAACGTAGTAAATTTTCCGCAACACACATCCTCCACTTCATCTGGCATTAGCATTACCAGTATCGCCTACTCCGCCCCCCACAGACATTTGAAGTCCGTAGTTTGGGACTTCTTTAGTGTTAGCCCAACAAGGGAAAACATAGCCATTTGTACCATTTGTAAGCTTCGAGTTAGTCGTGGTAAGCTTGGTACCAACTATGGTACCGGAGGCCAGAGAGGTCATCTTGAGAGACAGCACACTGTCAAATGGCATGCGCACCTAAAGGAGATCAAGGAAGCCCGAATTGCAAGTCAACAAACTGTATCTGTTGATGTTTCATCTGATGATGACGAGGAGGAAGAAGCGTCAAACATTTCTTCACTTACACCGAGTACCCCTGTCAGCAGCACACCCCCTGCAAGATATATGAGCCGCACTAAGAGTGTGGGAGAGAGTGAGACACCAATGCGAAAAGTTCATCATCACCGAGCGTAACTGGGTCGAAGAAGTCATCATCATCCCGTAAAATGGTCCAGCCCACCATTAAAAGCATGTTGTTTTCAGATGCGCCATTTCAACGCAACCACCCAATGACGCGTCTGTATAACACTAAGCTGGCTAAAATGCTAACGCTGGACCTTCTCCCTTTTTCTTTTGTGGAAGGGGTTGGTTTTCTTGAATTAGTGGCAACGCTCTGCCCTAAATGGAAGGTTCCTTGCCGGTTCTATTTTGCCAGAGTTGCGGTTCCAGCACTACATGAAGATGTGCTGGAGGTGATTGGGGCAGCTTTGCAGAAGAGTGCTGTTCACACTATACATCTGACAACAGACATGTGGACCAGTTGCCAAGCCGTTGATTACATGTGCATCACTGCACACTGGGTCTCTTTTTCAGGGGTTAAAGCAAAGGTAACTGCAGGTGTTGACCCGGACAAAGTTTATAAAGCTGCTCGGAAACATGCAACACTAGCCATGTTTTCCATGGAGAAAAATCATACAGGAGAAAACATTTTGCATGAGTTTAACACAAAGGTCTTTCAATGGCTGTCCCCAAGAAAACGCATCATTGGTTATGTTTCCACGGATAATGGCGCCAATGTAGTTAAGGCCATGGATAAGGGTAACTATTTCAGAGTGCTGTGTTTGGCGCACTGTATAAACCTGGTTGTTAAAAAATTCTTGAATGAAGAAAGTCCAGTGTGCGAGTTACTGAACACCTGCCGAAGAATGTGCACACATTTCAACCATTCTTTTAAGGCCCGGAAGCAGCTGAGGTGCCTGCAACATGAACGTAAACAACCAGTAAAAGTACTCATCCAGGAGGTGGTAACACGTTGGAACTCAACCTTCTACATGCTTGAGCGTCTGTTTGAGCAGTATGCGGTAGTCGATCAGTATTTCTTTACACAGGGTACATCTATGATGGACCTGAGTATACAGGTGGAGCACTGGAAACTAGTTAAAAGCCTGACAGACATGCTTCGTCCTTTTGAGGTCTTCACACGTGCAGTCAGCAGGGAGGACTGTAATTTGTGAAAAGCTATCCCATTGTTGCGCATGCTAGAGCACCAACTGAAGGCGGTGTCTTCTACTTTTCAAAAAGAGGGAAAGGAACAAGCATTTGAGTTGGCGGAGAAGTTATTACAATGCCTAATTTGCGATGAATGTCTTCAAAAGATCCACACAGAACAGCATTACATTTGTGCTACTATTCTGGATCCACGGTACAAAAAGGTAGTGGCAGGCAGAGTATTCTTTCCTTTTGATGACGCAGATGTTACAAAGTACAAACATTGGCTAGCTGTGTCAGCCAGTCGGTTTGAAAGAGATGGAAATTGAAGGAAAAGGCAGTACATCAGCATCAAAAGGCCATCCGGAGTAAAAAAAATCCACTTCTGCATCTGTGGCTGTGGCAGAAGTGAGTAATTTTCCATCTCAGCCGTTAAAGACGCCAGCAACCGTATCATCTCCACCAGACACAACAGTAACATTGTGTGAAGAAGAGGATTGGCTAACTCAGCTTGGGTTTGCTTCTCAAAAGGTCCCAGCAAAAGTAAGCAAAGTGGAGGAACCCTGGAGAACCTTGAGTCGATGGTGCAGGACTATCTGAATGACTCAACAGAGGTCTATGTTCATGATGACCCATTGGCGTATTGGCATGGGAAAAGAGAATTGTGGCCAGAGATCACCAACCTGGCTATAAATTACTTGTCTTTCCCACTCGCAAGCGTGTCTTCTGAACGTGTTTTCAGTGCTGCTGGTGGCATTGTAACTTGCAAAAGGACCCGCCTCTCGCCCAAAAATGTGGAGAGGTTAACAATGATCAAGATGAATCAGCACCTCATACCATCAGATTACAAAATACGAGAATGCACGCAGGAAGAAGACGAGGAGGACACCAACTTAGATGAGGGAAGTTCTTCTCTGGTAGGTGACCTACTCCCGCCTGAATTCGCAGAGTTTGAGGATGAGCTCTTCTTCCCTGACACCAAGCCCTGAAAATGAGTCAATGAATCACTAACTTTCTTTTTCGTCCTTATTCACTTTTATTCCTGTGTGTCTGTCTTTCTTTGTTTTGCAAAATCCATATAAAAAAACTTTAATCACCTAATCACAAAAACAAGCCCATCAGCAGAACTGTCTTCACTTATTTGCTTATTGATTTGAAGGTGCCGCACTCTGCATTCCTCAGGTTCACAAGTTCACAAGAACATGCTCCTCTATCCTCCTCCTCCAGACTCCTATTTCCCTCAAAGCAGATGGCTGGATCACGCCCAATGAAGAAAGACTCTGCACTTGTGGGGGTGTTCTACTTCTTTGCGGGTGAGTTGACGGGTCTGGGGGATTGCTGTGAAGGTCTAATACCGGATAAAAGTGGTTTGGAGAAAATCGGAGCAGAAAAAGATTTTGTGCTTTTGATCACTTGCCTGTCTTTGGGGTGCTGTTTGGTGGGCTTTTAGGTTGTTGTGGGTGGGTTTTGGGGTCTGGGAGCACTACTGGCACAGTCTAATGCTGATTGCATTTGTTTTTCAGGAAAATCCATGGTGGAAAAGGGGAGTTAGGGCCTAGCTGCACAGCGTATTTGGACTGAATTGAAGGTAGTAGGCCCATTTTTGCTTTTTGCCTGTTTGGGGGTGTTCTGCTTTTTTGCGGGTGGCTGCAGGGGTCTGGGGCCATTACTGGGAATGTCTAATACCGGATAAAAGTGGTTTGGACAAAATCGGAGGTGAAATTTCTTTCGCGTTTTTGCTGACTTGCTTGTCTTTGAGGTGCTGTTTGGGGGGTTCCGGGTGTTTGTGGGTGGGTTTTGGGGTCTGGGAGCACTGCTGGGTATGGATACTTTTGATTGCAAGAGGTTTGAAGCAAATCCTTGGTGGCAAAGGGGAGTTAGGGCCTAGCTGCAGAGCACGCGTGGAGTGATTTTGAAAATTTGCCTGAAAATTTCTAAGTCCCCATTTTTGTAGTTTTGCTTTTTGGCTGTTTGGGGGTCTTCTACTTCTTTCCGCCTGGGTTGACGGGTCTGGGGCCATTGCTGGGAATGTCTAATACCGGATAAAAGTGGTTTGGACAAAATCGGAGGTGAACATTTTTTTGCGTTTTTGCTGACTTGCTTGTTTTGAGGTGCTATTTGGGGGGGTTACGGGTGCTTGTGGGTGGGTTTTGGGGCCTGGGAGCACTGCTGGCACAGTCTAATGTTGATTGCATTTGTTTTTCAGGAAATCTATGTTGGAAAAGGGGAGTTGGGGCCTAGCTGCAGAGCGCATTTGGACTGAATTCCAGGTAGGCCCAAAGTTTTTTAAGTGTGGCTTTTCCCGGGTTTTGCCTTTTGGCTTGCTGGGGGGTTAAACTTGTTTTCGCCCGGGTTGACAGTTCTGGGGCCATTGCTGGGAAGGTCTAATACCCGAAAGAAAGTGTTTTGGAGACAATCCCTGGGGAAAAAGTTTTTGCATTTTCTGAGATTTTGCTCACTTTTGTGTTTGTGGGGGGTTTGCGAGTCTTGGAGCAATCCTGGGTATGGATACTTTTGCTTGCTTGCAAGTGGTTTGAATACAATCCATGGTGGGTAAGGGGGGATTTGGGCCTACTTTACTTTCTTAGTACGTTTTGTCACCATTTTCTACTACAAAAACAACAAGTGATGGACCGAATGTGGATCAATGTCACACATTCCCCCAGTCAAAAGATCTGGGCCCAAATCCATCGTTTTTTTGCACTCCACACCACCCTGGGTTAGACAATGGCGATATGCAAATCAGCTCTGACCCTGTTGCCCCATGGGAACAGTCCAGTCCGAACTACAAAAGCCATGTCCTTCCCAGAACGGAATCAAGCATCCGAGGACCGGACCGGTTTCGAGGTAACACCTCTCATCAGCCCGGCTAGCTTGACTCCAAGTGGTGTGGAGTGCCTGGGACCCACGTCTGGGCATCCCCAGCGCACTTAGGGCGGCAATTGCAAAAACAACAAGTGATGGACCGAATGTGGATCAATGTCACACATTCCCCCAGTCAAAAGATCTGGGCCCAAATCCATCGTTTTTTTGCACTCCACACCACCCTGGGTTAGACAATGGCGATATGCAAATCAGCTCTGACCCTGTTGCCCCATGGGAACAGTCCAGTCCGAACTACAAAAGCCATGTCCTTCCCAGAACGGAATCAAGCATCCGAGGACCGGACCGGTTTCGAGGTAACACCTCTCATCAGCCCGGCTAGCTTGACTCCAAGTGGTGTGGAGTGCCTGGGACCCACGTCTGGGCATCCCCAGCGCACTTAGGGCGGCAATTGCAAAAACAACAAGTGATGGACCGAATGTGGATCAATGTCACACATTCCCCCAGTCAAAAGATCTGGGCCCAAATCCATCGTTTTTTTGCACTCCACACCACCCTGGGTTAGACAATGGCGATATGCAAATCAGCTCTGACCCTGTTGCCCCATGGGAACAGTCCAGTCCGAACTACAAAAGCCATGTCCTTCCCAGAACGGAATCAAGCATCCGAGGACCGGACCGGTTTCGAGGTAACACCTCTCATCAGCCCGGCTAGCTTGACTCCAAGTGGTGTGGAGTGCCTGGGACCCACGTCTGGGCATCCCCAGCGCACTTAGGGCGGCAATTGCAAAAACAACAAGTGATGGACCGAATGTGGATCAATGTCACACATTTCCCCAGTCAAAAGATCTGGGCCCAAATCCATCGTTTTTTTGCACTCCACACCACCCTGGGTTAGACAATGGCGATATGCAAATCAGCTCTGACCCTGTTGCCCCATGGGAACAGTCCAGTCCGAACTACAAAAGCCATGTCCTTCCCAGAACGGAATCAAGCATCCGAGGACCGGACCGGTTTCGAGGTAACACCTCTCATCAGCCCGGCTAGCTTGACTCCAAGTGGTGTGGAGTGCCTGGGACCCACGTCTGGGCATCCCCAGCGCACTTAGGGCGGCAATTGCAAAAACAACAAGTGATGGACCGAATGTGGATCAATGTCACACATTCCCCCAGTCAAAAGATCTGGGCCCAAATCCATCGTTTTTTTGCACTCCACACCACCCTGGGTTAGACAATGGCGATATGCAAATCAGCTCTGACCCTGTTGCCCCATGGGAACAGTCCAGTCCGAACTACAAAAGCCATGTCCTTCCCAGAACGGAATCAAGCATCCGAGGACCGGACCGGTTTCGAGGTAACACCTCTCATCAGCCCGGCTAGCTTGACTCCAAGTGGTGTGGAGTGCCTGGGACCCACGTCTGGGCATCCCCAGCGCACTTAGGGCGGCAATTGCAAAAACAACAAGTGATGGACCGAATGTGGATCAATGTCACACATTCCCCCAGTCAAAAGATCTGGGCCCAAATCCATCGTTTTTTTGCACTCCACACCACCCTGGGTTAGACAATGGCGATATGCAAATCAGCTCTGACCCTGTTGCCCCATGGGAACAGTCCAGTCCGAACTACAAAAGCCATGTCCTTCCCAGAACGGAATCAAGCATCCGAGGACCGGACCGGTTTCGAGGTAACACCTCTCATCAGCCCGGCTAGCTTGACTCCAAGTGGTGTGGAGTGCCTGGGACCCACGTCTGGGCATCCCCAGCGCACTTAGGGCGGCAATTGCAAAAACAACAAGTGATGGACCGAATGTGGATCAATGTCACACATTCCCCCAGTCAAAAGATCTGGGCCCAAATCCATCGTTTTTTTGCACTCCACACCACCCTGGGTTAGACAATGGCGATATGCAAATCAGCTCTGACCCTGTTGCCCCATGGGAACAGTCCAGTCCGAACTACAAAAGCCATGTCCTTCCCAGAACGGAATCAAGCATCCGAGGACCGGACCGGTTTCGAGGTAACACCTCTCATCAGCCCGGCTAGCTTGACTCCAAGTGGTGTGGAGTGCCTGGGACCCACGTCTGGGCATCCCCAGCGCACTTAGGGCGGCAATTGCAAAAACAACAAGTGATGGACCGAATGTGGATCAATGTCACACATTCCCCCAGTCAAAAGATCTGGGCCCAAATCCATCGTTTTTTTGCACTCCACACCACCCTGGGTTAGACAATGGCGATATGCAAATCAGCTCTGACCCTGTTGCCCCATGGGAACAGTCCAGTCCGAACTACAAAAGCCATGTCCTTCCCAGAACGGAATCAAGCATCCGAGGACCGGACCGGTTTCGAGGTAACACCTCTCATCAGCCCGGCTAGCTTGACTCCAAGTGGTGTGGAGTGCCTGGGACCCACGTCTGGGCATCCCCAGCGCACTTAGGGCGGCAATTGCAAAAACAACAAGTGATGGACCGAATGTGGATCAATGTCACACATTCCCCCAGTCAAAAGATCTGGGCCCAAATCCATCGTTTTTTTGCACTCCACACCACCCTGGGTTAGACAATGGCGATATGCAAATCAGCTCTGACCCTGTTGCCCCATGGGAACAGTCCAGTCCGAACTACAAAAGCCATGTCCTTCCCAGAACGGAATCAAGCATCCGAGGACCGGACCGGTTTCGAGGTAACACCTCTCATCAGCCCGGCTAGCTTGACTCCAAGAGCTGATTTGCATATCGCCATTGTCTAACCCAGGGTGGTGTGGAGTGCAAAAAAACGATGGATTTGGGCCCAGATCTTTTGACTGGGGGAATGTGTGACATTGATCCACATTCGGTCCATCACTTGTTGTTTTTGCAATTGCCGCCCTAAGTGCGCTGGGGATGCCCAGACGTGGGTCCCAGGCACTCCACACCACTTGGAGTCAAGCTAGCCGGGCTGATGAGAGGTGTTACCTCGAAACCGGTCCGGTCCTCGGATGCTTGATTCCGTTCTGGGAAGGACATGGCTTTTGTAGTTCGGACTGGACTGTTCCCATGGGGCAACAGGGTCAGAGCTGATTTGCATATCGCCATTGTCTAACCCAGGGTGGTGTGGAGTGCAAAAAAACGATGGATTTGGGCCCAGATCTTTTGACTGGGGGAATGTGTGACATTGATCCACATTCGGTCCATCACTTGTTGTTTTTGCAATTGCCGCCCTAAGTGCGCTGGGGATGCCCAGACGTGGGTCCCAGGCACTCCACACCACTTGGAGTCAAGCTAGCCGGGCTGATGAGAGGTGTTACCTCGAAACCGGTCCGGTCCTCGGATGCTTGATTCCGTTCTGGGAAGGACATGGCTTTTGTAGTTCGGACTGGACTGTTCCCATGGGGCAACAGGGTCAGAGCTGATTTGCATATCGCCATTGTCTAACCCAGGGTGGTGTGGAGTGCAAAAAAACGATGGATTTGGGCCCAGATCTTTTGACTGGGGGAATGTGTGACATTGATCCACATTCGGTCCATCACTTGTTGTTTTTGCAATTGCCGCCCTAAGTGCGCTGGGGATGCCCAGACGTGGGTCCCAGGCACTCCACACCACTTGGAGTCAAGCTAGCCGGGCTGATGAGAGGTGTTACCTCGAAACCGGTCCGGTCCTCGGATGCTTGATTCCGTTCTGGGAAGGACATGGCTTTTGTAGTTCGGACTGGACTGTTCCCATGGGGCAACAGGGTCAGAGCTGATTTGCATATCGCCATTGTCTAACCCAGGGTGGTGTGGAGTGCAAAAAAACGATGGATTTGGGCCCAGATCTTTTGACTGGGGGAATGTGTGACATTGATCCACATTCGGTCCATCACTTGTTGTTTTTGCAATTGCCGCCCTAAGTGCGCTGGGGATGCCCAGACGTGGGTCCCAGGCACTCCACACCACTTGGAGTCAAGCTAGCCGGGCTGATGAGAGGTGTTACCTCGAAACCGGTCCGGTCCTCGGATGCTTGATTCCGTTCTGGGAAGGACATGGCTTTTGTAGTTCGGACTGGACTGTTCCCATGGGGCAACAGGGTCAGAGCTGATTTGCATATCGCCATTGTCTAACCCAGGGTGGTGTGGAGTGCAAAAAAACGATGGATTTGGGCCCAGATCTTTTGACTGGGGGAATGTGTGACATTGATCCACATTCGGTCCATCACTTGTTGTTTTTGCAATTGCCGCCCTAAGTGCGCTGGGGATGCCCAGACGTGGGTCCCAGGCACTCCACACCACTTGGAGTCAAGCTAGCCGGGCTGATGAGAGGTGTTACCTCGAAACCGGTCCGGTCCTCGGATGCTTGATTCCGTTCTGGGAAGGACATGGCTTTTGTAGTTCGGACTGGACTGTTCCCATGGGGCAACAGGGTCAGAGCTGATTTGCATATCGCCATTGTCTAACCCAGGGTGGTGTGGAGTGCAAAAAAACGATGGATTTGGGCCCAGATCTTTTGACTGGGGGAATGTGTGACATTGATCCACATTCGGTCCATCACTTGTTGTTTTTGCAATTGCCGCCCTAAGTGCGCTGGGGATGCCCAGACGTGGGTCCCAGGCACTCCACACCACTTGGAGTCAAGCTAGCCGGGCTGATGAGAGGTGTTACCTCGAAACCGGTCCGGTCCTCGGATGCTTGATTCCGTTCTGGGAAGGACATGGCTTTTGTAGTTCGGACTGGACTGTTCCCATGGGGCAACAGGGTCAGAGCTGATTTGCATATCGCCATTGTCTAACCCAGGGTGGTGTGGAGTGCAAAAAAACGATGGATTTGGGCCCAGATCTTTTGACTGGGGGAATGTGTGACATTGATCCACATTCGGTCCATCACTTGTTGTTTTTGCAATTGCCGCCCTAAGTGCGCTGGGGATGCCCAGACGTGGGTCCCAGGCACTCCACACCACTTGGAGTCAAGCTAGCCGGGCTGATGAGAGGTGTTACCTCGAAACCGGTCCGGTCCTCGGATGCTTGATTCCGTTCTGGGAAGGACATGGCTTTTGTAGTTCGGACTGGACTGTTCCCATGGGGCAACAGGGTCAGAGCTGATTTGCATATCGCCATTGTCTAACCCAGGGTGGTGTGGAGTGCAAAAAAACGATGGATTTGGGCCCAGATCTTTTGACTGGGGGAATGTGTGACATTGATCCACATTCGGTCCATCACTTGTTGTTTTTGCAATTGCCGCCCTAAGTGCGCTGGGGATGCCCAGACGTGGGTCCCAGGCACTCCACACCACTTGGAGTCAAGCTAGCCGGGCTGATGAGAGGTGTTACCTCGAAACCGGTCCGGTCCTCGGATGCTTGATTCCGTTCTGGGAAGGACATGGCTTTTGTAGTTCGGACTGGACTGTTCCCATGGGGCAACAGGGTCAGAGCTGATTTGCATATCGCCATTGTCTAACCCAGGGTGGTGTGGAGTGCAAAAAAACGATGGATTTGGGCCCAGATCTTTTGACTGGGGGAATGTGTGACATTGATCCACATTCGGTCCATCACTTGTTGTTTTTGCAATTGCCGCCCTAAGTGCGCTGGGGATGCCCAGACGTGGGTCCCAGGCACTCCACACCACTTGGAGTCAAGCTAGCCGGGCTGATGAGAGGTGTTACCTCGAAACCGGTCCGGTCCTCGGATGCTTGATTCCGTTCTGGGAAGGACATGGCTTTTGTAGTTCGGACTGGACTGTTCCCATGGGGCAACAGGGTCAGAGCTGATTTGCATATCGCCATTGTCTAACCCAGGGTGGTGTGGAGTGCAAAAAAACGATGGATTTGGGCCCAGATCTTTTGACTGGGGGAATGTGTGACATTGATCCACATTCGGTCCATCACTTGTTGTTTTTGCAATTGCCGCCCTAAGTGCGCTGGGGATGCCCAGACGTGGGTCCCAGGCACTCCACACCACTTGGAGTCAAGCTAGCCGGGCTGATGAGAGGTGTTACCTCGAAACCGGTCCGGTCCTCGGATGCTTGATTCCGTTCTGGGAAGGACATGGCTTTTGTAGTTCGGACTGGACTGTTCCCATGGGGCAACAGGGTCAGAGCTGATTTGCATATCGCCATTGTCTAACCCAGGGTGGTGTGGAGTGCAAAAAAACGATGGATTTGGGCCCAGATCTTTTGACTGGGGGAATGTGTGACATTGATCCACATTCGGTCCATCACTTGTTGTTTTTACCATTTTCTACTAGGCATCGTTTTTGGAGATCTGATTGGGGGTCTTCTACATTTTTGCGACTGGGATTAGTAAGGGTCTGGGAGCACTGCTGGGAAGGTCTAATTTTGTTCTAAAACACAGTTTACAGTACACCTAGCTTGAGGGGAAAGATCCGCTAAATTAATTTGCCCATACTTATTTATCCTTCAAAAGGAGACTCAGACAGAGTACGCACTTTCAAAAATATTGTACTGTCTATTAGGAAACTCAAAGTGTGACTTTTTGCACTACACAGCGTACATACCTTATATTTATTTGTCAGTGGTGTTCTAATATCACTTCCTGTTTTTCCATCAATAATTACAGGCCGGGTTTCAGCCTGTGCAATGGGAAAAAAAGGATGAAGTCAGGCTTCACATTAGCGAGACGCAATTCAGCATCCGCCAGGCAGGCAGTGGACAGGGTGTCTTCTGGTCACCAACATTGATGGACGTAGCGTCAGATGGAATGGAGGAGTCCCGCTAATAAGAGGAATGGTTGGATGCATGCAACTTACCAAATTCAACAGGACAACTTCAACAACATACAGATACAGTATCCGTTCTTTTCTAATTATCTTTTAAGTAATGTTATTGCTGTGAACTTCTATGAGTGTGACTCTGCATTTCTTTGATCTCTGCTTGTAAATTCATCCCTACAGCCATTGTATAGGTTTTACTTCTGCTATTTTTTAAACATAATTTAATGTAAGAAGTGTTTCTCTGAGTGCAGAGATAGGCAAGTGAAAACGCATAATTATTACTGCAGCCCTGTACTGTCGCATTCTTTCATTCACGGTTGTCAAAAGTACTACTTACTTTTCAATAACCATGCATGCAGTAGTGCATGCACTTCCTTTATGTCACTTAAAAGATTTATGGATAGCTTTGTACCCAAAAATTTGTTTATATTCAATTATTGTTTGTCCATGCTGTTCTTTTTTTTTCTTCTCTCAACAAAACTTTCCCCAAAACCCCCATTCCCATCCATTTTCCAAACCCTAACCCTCTTCCCCCGGGCTGTGTGGTTTTGATTGATGTGTGACTAAATGACAGCAATAATTCCACACACTTGCTGGGGAGGATAAGGTCATAGCAACAGGCTGGTGAAGGAATCCGAGGATATATTCTTACTCAGCTTGACACAGACCCATGACTATTGGCAAATGAAAGCAGATTTTCATGTGCGCCATCAACTTGATTGATCATCAAGAACATCCTCCTCCTAGACGTGGCAAATGATTACGCTGCTGTGTCCTTCACCGTCAGTACTATTTCTTGTAGTAGTAGCCAATGTCAAAGAAATTCAACGCAAGTAGTAGTTATACTTTCAATACTTTACCATTTGTTAGGCTACATTGTGGCACTGTTCTAGTGTACTGTCACCTGCTATATTCTCTATCGTACCGTTCTAATGCTACGGTAAGGACATACAAGGTTTCATTTTCTTTTTTTTCGGATGCTACAACTGCCACTGTGTAACACCACTAGTACCACCGCAATGATGACATTTCATCCGCCCAGGATTGCCAACCTTAATCGCCATTTCCCGTGCAGCCAGCCCTGTGCCTAGCCCTATTTCCAAACCTAAATTACAGGTAAGATAAGCGTTTGGGGGGAGGTAGTATAATGGAGTATTAGGAGAGACGAGAAACTGACGGTAGTACTAGTAAAGTCCTAGGACTATTGAATTCACTTACTCTGTGTGAGGCACTTAGTTTCGAAAACATTTGGGCAATTAATTACACAACTTGAATAAAGATGTGTGGAATTTTAGTTTGCAATCTAAACATCATCTGCGCCAGCTTGTCATCCACGTACGACATGCACAGCAGCCATTTTAGGTATCATGGTCTCCCTGTCCACGATCGATCGCCAGCGCGCCCCTCTGACCCAGCAAGCATCCTCCGCGCACCCTGGCTCCCCTCCCTCCTCCTCATGAGCATAACCCTTCTGCATGACCCTGTCCTTGGGAGTCACACCAGCGCCTGACCAGCACCTCCTCTCCTCCTATGAATGCCCCTCTGTTGATAAACCTTCCCTCAGCCCGATTGTCCACGCGGCATGAATACCACTCCTTTGATGACCCCTTCCCCCGTGTCCAGCTGTCCACACAGGTCTGAGGCCATCGCCTAAGCCGGCAGATATCATTTACTGCCCCTTATTGCACGAGGTCGCTCTCCTTCAAAGGACCCTCTATTGATCCAGGCCTCCCCACCCCCTGTGATTTGATCAGGCGCACACATCCTAAGACTCGACGGAACACTCAGCTGCGTGATGACCCCCTCCTCTTATCAGCAGGTTGAGGACCTCTATTGTGGGGATACATGGGGGTGGGATTGACACGAGAATTACAGGGATATCTTTTCCTTTATGTCACAATGTTCTGATTGTAATAAAGAAAGGTCACATGCCATAAACCAGTGTATAAGAGGCCAGGCCTCCGAGAGGCTGTTAGAGCACCTCGAGACGATACCTTGTTGTCTGATCTGATGTGTTCTGCTCCGTCGGAATAAAACTTCTGTTTCCTGCCTTCTGGTCTCCGGCGCCTGCCTCATTGCTTGGTAAACTTGAATGGTACAAGGGCGGTTAGCGCCGGGCAAATCTTGAGAAAGGTCCTAGCCCTACCTTTTTCCACAATTGGCGTCCCAAAGCGTGGGGCCCATCAGCGACACGTGGATCCAGTGGGAGAGGTCCCGATGACAGAGTGAACGACTGCAACGATCGGGAAGAGCTCGTGTCCGATAGACCCTCGTCTGACAGCCGATCATCCGACCTTCACTAGTTCTGAACAGACCTCTCTCGAGTGATCTACGGTCCTGACTGGGAACCATCAGGAGTGCCACGGGCATCACGAAGAAGAGAGGACGATCGGGCGCTGGATCCAGAGGACAGGAAACCGTCCATGCGGTCCGGGTAAGGTCGTGTAAACACGACGAACTGAGAAAAAATTGTTTTGTTTGGATAATACTAGTATTACGCTTTATTGAAACCTCTGGAGATTCGCTGTCTGCAAACGGAGAAAACAACAGGCTCTCTCTTTGCAAACAGTGAAGGATAGGTAACGCAGACTTTTGTCCCCGTTGTAATCCGTCGTGCCTATCTTCCTCCCCCACTGTTTCCCGAACTGTCGTTCGTGGATTATTGTCTGGAGATTCTTTTTCTGCAAACAGGGAAGAACAAGGTCTCTCTTTGCAGGTAGAGAAAGAGTAGGTAACGATAACTTTTCGTGCCCACTTATTCTCCCCACTGATTGTTTTGATTGACCGATTGTTCGGTATTGGTTCGTTTGAGGTATTCACCGCCGGCAAACAACGGAGAATAGAAATATTCTGTCTAGTCTTTGCCAGCCGTGATAAGATAGGTAGTGCAGACTTTTGTCCCCGTTGTAATCCGTCATGCCTATCTTCTCCCCACTGGTTGGTAGCCTGTTTAGCCCGGACCGCTTATTAGAGATGAACCATCCAGCTCCACTGGAGGGCACCCCTAATAAGGACATGTTCACTAAGTATGGACTAGTCGCTATAGCTTACACTAAACTATGGCATAAATATACAAAAAAGAACCCTGAAAGTCAGTGGCCACTGATAGGTTCCTTTAATGAAAATAAAATAAGAACATTAGAAATAGCGCTCCAGAAGAATAAGACCACGCCCACTATGCTCGACAGTATCGGCATGTGGCGCAAAGAAACGGAACAACGAAAGAAAAGAGAAGAAGCAAAAATAGGGAAAGAATTACGAAAGGCAGCCCACCTAGCCGCAAAGCAACTAGAAGAGGAAATAAAAGAAAGAAAAGAAGCTACACAAAACCAAGAATCAGGGTCGACAGGCCAATGTCCTGTTAGGACCCCCTCTGCACTCTACCCTGAATTGCCCTCCAAACAACGGGCAAACGATGAGTTACTGCTAGGTCCCCCAATCATCTACATGCCCCCTCCATATGCTCCCAGCCAACAAAACCTGCAAGCCCCGAGTGTGAGTGAAAGTGACCCTAGCGCTAGTGCACCAGCCCTCACGGCCTCTGCACCAGCCACATTAACAACTTCGTCAGACGATCCCGAGGCTAGCAAACAATCACCAGCCAGACTAACTAGGTTGAGCAAAGATGAGCGGGATGGGATCGACAAAATAGCAAAGACATTAGTAGAACGAAGGGAGAGCGAAGATTATGCAATGAACGTATATAATTCACATGCCGACAGCCACAGACGGCATTTCATCTTGCGATTCAGCTACTACACCCTGAACGCATATGAAGATAGGTATCAGAGTAAGGGTCCTGCTAAACTAACAACGCTGTATAGGAAAATTGATGTTGGAGATGGGACTGAACGTGAGGCGACGGAGCTCTTCATGCAGATGCTTGAGGTCTTCCGCCACCTCACGGAACAAAAACCAGAAGCCAAGGCTACAGTCCCTGAAACGACCTCGGTAGAAGTAGCCAATACTATGATGCCTATCAGAGAAGCGGCCCCTTATTGGATCCCGCCACGGGGCCAGGGAACAAGCGATGATATTAATAATGAAAATGCAAAAGGGAGGGTTGTGTACAATTGGGTTTACCAACCATGGGACCGACAAGATATCCTAACCTTCAAACAAACCCTGCCCGATTTAAGAAAGAACCCAACAGCATTTTATACCGAATTAGGCACAGCCTTGGGTTCGACAATAATGTCTTTAGCGGACATTGACTTGTTCTTTGGGTTATGCCTGCCAGCTGACGTGTGGAAGCAAATCCGGAAGGCTGACCACGCGGATCTGTTTGGACATACCTGGGACCAACTCGGTAAACTAGATAGACAACGAGAGCCTGGAAGGAAACCAGTAAAAGACATACTGGAACTCCCAGACAAACTGGTCCAGAAATTAAAGACACTGATCCCAGAAAGAAAGGTAGATTGGTCGATAGTCACGGCCTGTCGACAGAAGCCGCAGGAAGATGTGTCAGAATACTTCTCCCGATTCGAGGCAGTGTTCTCCGACTACAGTGGCCAAGACATGACCACCGCAACCGGACAGCACCTGTTTGTACAAAACTATGTAAAGGGCCTAACACAAGAAGTCTCCCAAAAACTACAGACGAGTGAGAGTAGTTGGGGGGCCTCCAAACCCGCAGCTATCCTTCAGATGGCTCAGTATTACGAGCACCAAAAGAATGAGAATGATAGGGCGTCCGAGAAAAAGAAGAAAGATTTAAAGGAAAGGGTAATGATAGCCCAGATACAGGGTATAGCGGTAGGACGGGAACACCAAAGGGGGAACTACCAATCAACCACCCCCAGAGATCTGCCTCCTAAAGATCACACCCCAGCACCCCACACTGGACGTAGAGACATTAGCAATGACCAATGCGCCTTCTGCAAAGGGTTCGGTCATTGGAAATCCCAGTGTCCGGTTCTGCTAGAGATGAATAGAAATAGGGATTCCAGGGATGTAGCAGGTGGTCCGAGGAATAGAGTACAGGGACGAGGGAACCCCAACGACACCAACAATGACAGATCAGGGAGACTGAACGCATTTGACCGTCCCCGACAGAACCAATATCAGCTATCCGAAGGTGACAATGCCCCCGATTTTGCATAGGACTGCCAGGGGCAAGGGAGGGATCCAGTCGAGCTCTGTGTTGACCAGCAAGGTCCTTATGTCACCGCTAAGGTCCTGGGTACAGAGTCTCCATTCTTGGTAGACACTGGGGCGACACGTAGTGTGTTATCAAAACGACTGATTCCGAGGGCACCCTTGTCTGGCTCACACATAACGTCGATAGGTTTCGATGGAACGCCCTCCACTAACCCCCTGTCCGTACCTATTACCTTTGACCTAGAAAACAACACCACTGACGTGACATTTCTGCTCTCCTCCAACTCCCCTGACGCCATTATGGGCATTGACTTACTGAAACATTTTCGAGCTACCATTAGGTGTTCCCCAGATGGAGTACGAGTCATCCTGTACGACAACCCAGACATGCCCAGATCCCGTCCCCCACGACACATGTGCTCCATAACTGACGCTGACCTGTCCCTGCTTGACACCCTACCTCCGTACCTGTGGGCCAAAAATGACTCTGATGTGGGGCGAATGATGATTGATCCTATTCACATAACTGTACGACAGGACGCTATGCTCCCGAAACTCCCGCAATATCGGATATCGCCAGAGGGTGAGAAGGCACTGGTAGCGATCATTCAGTCTCTGGTAGATGCAGGAGTGGTTGAAGAGGTGGTTAGCAACGTCTGCAACAGCCCAATCCTACCTATTGTTAAGAAGCAAGGTGAAGGAGATGAGAAAGCGTACCGCTTCATCATCGACTTGCGAGAGATTAACAAAGTGGTTGTACCCCAATATCCTGTAGTCTCCGATATCACCACCATTCTGACCCTCATCCCGTCCACTGCCACCACCTTCACTGTTATCGACCTTAAGAACGCGTTTTTCTCTATCCCCATCCATCCAGACAGCCGTTATCTCTTCGGCTTCACTTTAAAATCCCGCTCGTACCGATTTTGTAGAGCTCCCCAGGGGTACACTGAAAGTCCCAGCATTTACAGCCAGGCCCTCAAAAGGCAGCTGGATGCCTTTCAGCTACCAGATGGAGTGGTGTTGATCCAATATGTTGACGATATCCTTTTGGCGGCCGACACCACCCCGCTTGCCACGACAGCCACTGTCCAACTCCTACACTTTCTTGCAGAAAATGGCCATAAAGTCTCCAAAAAGAAGTTACAGTTCTGCCAGCCACAAGTGACTTACCTAGGCCATCTTCTGTCCAAAGAAGGGAGGAAACTTACACCCGACCGAATCCAAACCATCCTAGACACCCCCATCCCAAAAACACAAAAGCAGGTCCGCTCTTTGGTTGGTTTAACCTCTTTTTGCAGACAGTGGTTGCCTAATTACAGCCTCATTGTGAAACCATTACTTGCCCTGCTGACCAAAGATGTCCCCTCCCCGCTTCCTTGGACCACTGAGTGTCAAGCCTCCTTTAAGGAATTACGGGACGCACTCTGCTCAGCACCCGTCCTCGGAACGCCGGACTACTCCAAACCCTTCTCCCTCTTCACCCACGAAAGGGAGGGGTGCGCATTGTCTGTCCTAACTCAATCAATTGGTCCTAAGCAGCGCCCTTGTGCCTACTTCTCCGCCACTCTTGATCCTGTAGCCAGAGCTTTACCTGCCTGCCTTCGAGCGGTAGCTGCCGCTGCTGTTTCTATCCGCCAGAGCGAAGGAATCGTACTTTCAAACTCCCTCACTGTGCTAGTACCCCATGCAGTCGACACCCTCTTGAACCAGACAAAGACCCAACACCTGACTAGCGCACGACTGACAGGGTACGAGTTGACTCTGCGTGCACCCCACATCACACTAAAGAGATGCACGACTTTGAATCCTGCCACATTGCTACCTCTGCCTGAAAATGACCCCGACATTCCTCCCATCCACGACTGTGTGACCCTCACGGACGAACAAACTAGGAGTAGGGTTGACCTCCGAGACACTGCTTTTACTGACCCCGATGGAGAGCTATGGGTAGACGGCTCATGCATCAAACTCCCAGATGGCACCACTTCAGCTGCCTATGCAGTAACGACAGCCCGAACAGTAGTCGAGACAGCCTGCATCACACAACGATCTGCCCAGGCAGCAGAGCTGACAGCCCTCACACGAGCATGCATCATAGCCGCAGGGACCACCGCGAACGTATATACGGACAGCCAGTATGCCTTCGGAGTGGTCCACCATTTTGGGCTCCTGTGGAGGGAGAGGGGATTCCTGACGTCCCACGGCACCCCAATCCTCCACGGAAACCTAGTTTCCGCTCTGATCGAAGCAGTTCTCCTCCCCAAACGATTAGCGGTGATCAAATGTCAGGCACACAAAAGGGTGACAGACTTAGTCGGACAAGGGAATGCATTAGCCGACATTACTGCACGAACCACTGCTGAGAATAGGACAACGACACGCATGTATGTGACCAGGTCACAAGCAGAAACATGGAGTGACACGAGGGTAATGATCAGGGACATACAGTCGGCCAGCACCCCTCACGAGCTGACTAAGTGGGCAAGGGTGGGTTTGAAGGATGAGGAGGGCTGCTGGCGAACGAAGGATGCAAACAAGTGGTTACTGCCCGACTCATATCTGATCCCCATACTGATGATGGCACACTCCCCCGCACACATAGGATCTGCACCCATGATCGAACTCATTTCCAAAGTCTGGCACAACGACAAAATCCCTGACTCAGCCAGACGCCTAGTTCAGCAGTGCCTCATCTGTCTGCAACACAACCCCGGGAAAGGAACTGTGGTACCCCGGGGAGGGTTTGGGACCCCCAATCACCCCTTTGAGGTCCTTCAGATGGACTACATCCAACTAGAGAGATGCCAAAACCTGAAGTATGTACTAGTCATCGTATGTGCCTTCAGCAAATGGGTAGAGGCCTATCCAACCCGTGACAACACTGCCATGACTACTGCCAAAGTACTACTGAAGGAATTCTTCCCTCGCTACCGCCTTTGTCGAATTTTATGGAGCGACAATGGCCCCCACTTCATAGCTGAGGTTATCCAACTAATCCTAAAGGGGTTGGGGGTGAAGCAAAGGTTTCATGCGGTCTTCCACCCCCAATCCGCTGGTCTAGTGGAACGCCATAATGCCACACTGAAGCTGAAATTGTCAAAAATAGTGGCCACCACTGGACTTAACTGGCCGGATGCCCTCCCACTGGCCTTGTTATCGATGCGCTCCACTCCCACCAAGCACCATTTGACCCCCTACGAGGTCGTGTTTGGGCGACCGATGAATCTCTGGACTGCTCCCAAACCGACCTCCATTCATGACGTCCCAGACGTCCTGCTATCTGATTATTTGTGCAAGTTAACTAAAACGTTGTCTGTCATTCATCAACAGGTGCAGCAGGCCATCCCCAATGCTTCCAGGGGCCCCGGCCATGACATCCAACCGGGAGATTTCGTGTTGATACGAAATTTCCAGCGGACCAAGAGTCTGGAACCGCGGTGGACGGGCCCCTGGCAAGTGCTGATTACCACCCGAACGGCGCTTCGAGTGGAGGGGAAGAAGCACTGGCTGCACGCCCATCATTGCCGGAAGGTCTCTGCGAACCTGGCCACGACAGAAAACGTCAACACCCAAGAAGAGCTCCTGAGCAAAGACCGACCGATATTGGACTGTTATCCCGATACTGAGGCACTCAAACTTGCAAAATTCTCTGATCCCACTGTGCCATCCAGAGAAGGGTATTTCCTGCGTCGAAAGGAGGGAGTTTCGGCTAAGTAGGCCACGGACTAAGTAGAATCTCAGAACGGTGACCTAAGCACAATTAAGGGTTACCGGGAGAGAAGTTAAACGAAGTCTGTGGTTCTGCCCACTACCGAGCCCCTTGAAGGTGATGGAAGCGCCAGATAAGAAGATGATGGAAGCGCCAGATAAGAAGATGATGGAAGCAACAGGAAATACCCAGTATAGAAATCCAAAAACTGACAACTTGCACAAATCAAAGACATTCGCACTCTTCATTGTCTTCCTCTTCTGCCTCCTTCTCATGACCTCCTTCTGGATTCTGGAGGAAAGCACACCGGCTCATGAGGCATTGCTACCTACTGCACAGCCAACACCCCTGAAAGAGCATCACCTAATCTCTCTGTCGCCTCAGCACCGAGAAAGGCGCAGGGAATTCTGGAACAATTCCTTCGTGCAACTGTTGCACCAACACAACCTTGCTGCAAATGCTACGAACTGTTGGATCTGCGGGTTGCTCCCGCATGCCACTGGACACTCCATCCCCTTCATCCCTTCACCCTTCTCAGTTCACGGCTCTTGCCTCGCCTGGTTGATCCTCATGCAAGAGAGCCACAAGGACAACGCCACCTCCAGCCAGACAGTGTCACACTTTTACTCTGGGTTCTGGCTGAACAAAACCGGAAAGACCCCTGCTGCCCTGTGTCCTGCGCTCGCAGGCGCCACCTTCCTCAAAGACATTCCAGCCAAAGAACGAGTCGAAGTACAGGTGCTCCACAATCCAGCCAGAACCACCTTCACTCATCTGCAAAAACAAACTACCGCCACTCTGACTGTGGCCCTGTCTGTTATCAATGTCACAGGTCTCGTGTGTCTCGAAGGCCATGGAACGCAGCTGGTGGGTCACAGCGCCTGCCGAATCACCAGAACATTGGACTCAGCTGACCCCCCTTCCTTTGTTGCTTCTCCGAACATGTACTTTGTGTGTGGCACCAAAGCTTACACCTGGCTCCCGAAGGGTTGGAAGGGTATCTGTTACATTGCCTTCGTTCTTCCACCCACATATGTAGCCCCTGCCAACCATCACCGGCAGAGGCGTGCAGACGACCTTGGACAAGCCGACTCCACCGGAGCACAGTTCCTGGATGCAGCAAAGGGACTTGTTCCTCTGTGGGGCCCAATGGCAAACAGCCGTGTTATCCGACACCTGACCCAGGCAGTAGAAACAACGATCAACATCACGGCTGGCATCCTCGCCAACAACACTGCGGAGCTTCAGGCGGTCCGCCTTGTGACCCTTCGAAATCGTCTTGTCCTAGACGTGGTCCTAGCCGACCGAGGAGGAGCATGCCGCATCATCGGATCCAGCTGCTGCACCTACGTGCCAGACAACTCACCTTCAGTCTACAAAGCCATTGAACACCTCCACAGACTTTCCTCAGAGGTTCACCAAGAACAGGAAGGATGGTCGCTTGGGAGCTGGTTTTGGGACGCTTTGAAGAACTGGGGTTGGAAGTTGTTTTCCTTCGTGCTGATACCTGTTGTGATATTATGTGGGTGTTGCTTAGGTATCCAATGTCTGCCACCTTTGTGCGGCCTTGTTTCTAACTGTATGTGCCCAAAGACTTTGGACTTCCGAAATGAGCACATGAGCCCCCTCTATGAAGTAGAAATACGTGGCCTTATGGGGATAAATCCAAACTGACAAGTCGGCGAGACATGTTAAAAGGGAGGACTGTGGAATTTTAGTTTGCAATCTAAACATCATCTGCGCCAGCTTGTCATCCACGTACGACATGCACAGCAGCCATTTTAGGTATCATGGTCTCCCTGTCCACGATCGATCGCCAGCGCGCCCCTCTGACCCAGCAAGCATCCTCCGCGCACCCTGGCTCCCCTCCCTCCTCCTCATGAGCATAACCCTTCTGCATGACCCTGTCCTTGGGAGTCACACCAGCGCCTGACCAGCACCTCCTCTCCTCCTATGAATGCCCCTCTGTTGATAAACCTTCCCTCAGCCCGATTGTCCACGCGGCATGAATACCACTCCTTTGATGACCCCTTCCCCCGTGTCCAGCTGTCCACACAGGTCTGAGGCCATCGCCTAAGCCGGCAGATATCATTTACTGCCCCTTATTGCACGAGGTCGCTCTCCTTCAAAGGACCCTCTATTGATCCAGGCCTCCCCACCCCCTGTGATTTGATCAGGCGCACACATCCTAAGACTCGACGGAACACTCAGCTGCGTGATGACCCCCTCCTCTTATCAGCAGGTTGAGGACCTCTATTGTGGGGATACATGGGGGTGGGATTGACACGAGAATTACAGGGATGTCTTTTCCTTTATGTCACAATGTTCTGATTGTAATAAAGAAAGGTCACATGCCATAAACCAGTGTATAAGAGGCCAGGCCTCCGAGAGGCTGTTAGAGCACCTCGAGACGATACCTTGTTGTCTGATCTGATGTGTTCTGCTCCGTCGGAATAAAACTTCTGTTTCCTGCCTTCTGGTCTCCGGCGCCTGCCTCATTGCTTGGTAAACTTGAATGGTACAAGGGCGGTTAGCGCCGGGCAAATCTTGAGAAAGGTCCTAGCCCTACCTTTTTCCACAGATGCCACTTACGTTTCAGGAAAACAAACTTACCGTTAAACCCCCACCCACCAGCCTCAAAAGCAGTAAAAAAAACACGTATGCTATATTTATATCCCTAACAAAAATAATCTCCTGCAAGACCCAACCCACCCCCACTCCCTAACCCCAATGAATGTCTGTGAAAAGCCCAAAAAACCCAACTCCCAATTCCCACCCCCAGAAGTCTTTAAAAAATGGGCAAGGGACAGTCTCCTGCTACTGCTGGCTGCTGTTGACTTTTTGGGCCAGGTTGGCATGCTCCTTGCGGAGGGTCTCAAGCAGGGTTTTGGTGTTGAGCAGCTCCTGCTCGAGGTAGGACACCCTGAGTGAAAGGCGGTGCAACCTTTTTTTGGTACTGCTGTGGGGGGCAGCTGATTTTTTGCTGCTTGGCGGTGGCGGGTGGCTGCGGTGCCCCGGCTCCGTACCGCTGGAGGCCCGCTGCGCTGACTGGCTGACCCAGGGAGCGCGGAGGAGGATGCAGGTGTCGCCGTGGATGTTGTCGACGTACTCTGCGTATCCTCCTCCTCCTGGGCCACCAGCCGCCGATATTCGGCGACAGTCGCCTCCATCCTCCGTTACCGGGCCCTTTTAGCCAGCTCCTTCCGTGTTGGTTTGGAAGGAGCATCTATATGAAGAAAGAAAGACATAGTCTGTAACCAATGCTCTTTAAGATTAACACAAAATGATTCAGCAGAAAGTTGTGTCACAGTAGAACTAGCAACTTGCAAGCGCAGTACATAACTATTGTGGCCAGTATCTATCTAACCTCCCACTTCTTCATCCTTGCTCTAACATTAGTGGGAGTTTAAGGAATCAATTCTATGAGCACTATGGACTCACTCCATTAGAGTCGACTATGACAGTACACCAGTCTTATTCTTCTTCTTCTCTCTGGTTTAGCAAAATTGGAACGTTAACTTCTGCAAGCCGGCAAAATGCAAGCGCAATCAACTTGCACCCGAGAAAAACAGACGCCCGCCATGATGAGTGAGACAGACGTGCGTTACTGTACCAGTCCAGTACATGCAGGTGGTGATGCTCTTACTTTTCTATTACGGGTGACACTGAGAATACTCTGTTACAAGGGCTACTGCTTAATTAATTTAACTTTCACCCTACATTGCCAATGAATACTAGAAAAGGAAAATTAAGAAGATAAATAATCTGATTATCTATCACTGTACATGGTATTTATTTGCTTACATATGGGATGACTTTAAGTGCTTTGCTTTTTATTGAGTGAACAGTGATACATCCACACATGAATGACCGAGTTCTACTAAACTTATTAACAGAGGTAGTGAGTGGCCATCGTAATAGCCGGATATATGCTGTGCTTGCAATACAAACTACTGCTACTATTCATGGTAGTATTCAGACAAAATTAATTTAAAACTTCTTTTCCTTGCCTTTCCTACACTGGGACGGACGTGCGGGTGTGGTGTTACATGCTCTTCAAAGTAACACTTAGTTCATCCAGTGACCGTCTACTCTCTCTAGATATACATATGCTATCTAGGAGTCAGATAGTACCATGATCCAGGCATCCATCCATTCAAACTATATGTCAATCATTCTTCTTCATGTCTTTCATCTGAACAAGCCTCACGTTTTCTCAGGGGAAAACAACCTTTTCATTTTATTTGGGAAAGCGCAAGCCATACATCCGTGCTTGACTTGCATTTGAATTTCAACCAAAGGATATATTGCGCACACATACAGTTTCTGTTTCACCCACCCAGGCTGTTCTCCTTCCACCCATCCTTGCTTCATCCTACACCCAGCCATGCATCATATCATGCATCATTGTGGAGAAGTTTGGCTCACTGGTAAGAGGAGGCAGACCCTGATGCAGAGGTCAGACCTGGGACCAGGGTTCAATTCCCAACGCGGCAGGGTCTTGAGCTCAAAATGTCCACGGACTCGATAATTCTCGCCTCAGTGCCTACTTGAATCATAGGTTAACACTCTGCAACTCTGGGCAATAGCTTGCTTAATCTCCATTACGGCCCCACCGCGATGGGATGCCTGGTCTTCACCTTGGGGATGCCCAGTAGGGGTTATCTCGCAGGGAAAGCCAGGACGGGTTCCCAAAGCAAGCGCTAAGAGACCTGTCGGTGATTTGGCGCTATATAAATCGAAATTAACATAACATAACATAACTTCTGTAGTAGGGGATCTCTGTGTATAGTCATAATCTAGTGAATAGTCCCGCCCATGTGCGTGGACCCCGGAGCAATCAAAAATAATCTCTAAAGTGTTGAAAAAATGCAGACCTGCACAGACACTTAAGAGAGAATTTAAAGACATATAATGCAGCCTATAAAAGGCTACACTGTCCAGTACTTCAGCTAGAAATTCCACCAAAAATCCACAAAAACAGCAAAGCCTGTCCAGATTTCCTTTGCCTTCAGCACAAACCCCTCTGGAAGATAGAGAGGAAGGCATGGACAGACAAGCCCCATAGGCTGCCATTATGTGGCTCAGAATAGGATACTGTGCCTTTAAGAGAACTTTCCAGAATTTCACAGTATCCCAAAATGCCTTGCAGGTCTCTCTTACTTTCAGTTCTTTTTTCCGGCTCCTGCAAGCAGGACCCTGGAGCATTGAGCTCTCCCTTTTCAAGGGTTTTGTTGGTGTTTTTTGCACTAAATTTGATTTTGTGTACTTTTAAAGTACTTTGGAGCTTTCGTCTTGGTTTCTTGCACCCTTTTGTTGTCCATAATGCCTGCATTATTTGACAAATGCCCGGAGTGCTCCAGGAAGAAGGCCAAGTCAGACCCCCATGAGGTCTGTATCCTCTGCCTTCCCTCTTCCAACATCCCTGAGGAGTGTGAGATCTGCCAAGGCTTCACTGGCAGGACCCTGAAGGACAGACTGAAGATCAGGCTTCAGGGACTAGAAGAAAGAAGACTGAAGGCGCAAGGTGGGTCTGGAGGGGCTTTATCTGCCCATGCTGAGGCCTCTGGGGGGCTCCCCAGGGGCAGGAAGCCCAGCACACGTCCCCATTCTCCGTCGGGGTCGGTGGCACCCACCACGACGTCGAGAGGGAAGTCCAAGGCCGGCTCCCCGTCTCCCCAGGGCTCTGGGTCGAGGAAACGTCGCCCATCGACGTCGAGGGACTTGCATAGGCCGCCGTCGACCACAGAGACATTGTCATCGTCGCTGTCTTCGGCGTCGACGTCGAGTTTTCGGCGTCGGCGGGCCCGGCGTCGACGCTCGCCGTCGAGGCGATACCGCCGATCTCCGTCGAGAGACAAGGCTTCATCGTCGTCGAGGGGATCCTCGTCGTCGAGACCGCCGTCGAAGCGGAAGCGGTCGCCGGTGAGATGGAAGCGTTCGCCGTCGAGGCGAAAGAGGTTGCCGTCAAGGCGGAAGAGATCGCCGTCAGGGCGGTCGAGGTCGACGTCGAGGCGGACACAGTCGACGTCGAGACACTCCAAGGTGATGTCGAGGCGGTCGCGGTCGCCGTCGAGGCGCAAGAGATCGCCGTCAAGACACAGAGGATCGTCGTCAAGATGGTCCGGGTAGACATCGAGGCATGGCAGGCGTTCAACGCCAAAACAGAGGAGACGGTCGACGCCGAAGGGACGCTCGACGTCGAGGGACTGACGTTCGACGTCTGAACACCGGTCAGCGGCATCGAGGGATCGTACTGCGCGGCCTAGGGCTGTGGGGGGCTCCCCTCAGTCCGGGAAGGATGGTGGGTCACCGGGATCGGTGCACTCGGAGGTGTATACTCCAAAGAAGTCTGTTTCACCTCCTCCTCCATTACCTAGAGGCCCGCGTCCGAGGACTCCTACCCCTCCTCCGTTGTCTCCTCTGCCTGACAAACCTCCACCGGTTCCACCGAGGTCGGTCTCGTTGCCCAGGCTCCCGACCCCTCCCAAGAAGACTCCTAAATCTAAGGAACCACTTAAGCCCAAGTCGGCCATCCCGGAGACTCTGGTTGACCGTCCGAGGCCCAGGAGATCGAGATCTCGCTCCAGACGGAGAGAACGATCGAGGAGCAGGCACATGTCCTCCACCCGTTCCAGACGGCGCCATAGGAGACATAGATCCAGGTCCAATACGACTTCTAGGACCCGCTCCTATTCACCTACTTTGTCCGATTCCCCGGAGACTAGGGTGTCTCCGGTCGACGTCATCGGTACATTCCAGGAGGTTCTCCTGAGGGGGCTGCGAAGTTGGGTATCACGGTGACGGCTCCTACACCTACGACGTCCGTGATCTTCAAGACTCTGCACAAGAAGCACCTGTCTCGCCCTCTGTTGCCTTTGGTTCCAGGACTGGTTGAACCGGCACAAGAACTGTTTCTTACACCTGCGGTGGTGAAGGCTGCCCCTTCCAGACTTTTGAAAAAATACAGGGCACCAGACTCGGACCCTGCCTTCCTGAGGATGGACCCAGTGCCCGACTCAGTGATAGTGACGGCGGCCAGAAAACAGCATTCTACCTCCCCGTCCTCCACCGTGCCTCCGGACAAGGAGAGCCGCTGGATTGATTCGGCGGGAAGGAAGGCGTGTGGGACTTCTTCCACCACAATGAAGGCTTCCAGCGACTCGGCATTACTGGGACGATATGACCGTGCGCTTTGGGATTCCATGGAGCAGTTCGCGGACCTTGTGCCGCGTGACAGGAAGGGGGACTTCATGGAAATCGTCAAGGAGGGGATGCTGGTCTCGAACCAGGCCATCAGTGCCGCAGCGGATATCTCCTTGTTAGCTGCACATGGCTACTGCCACGGTATCAACCAGCGCCGCCATGCGTGGCTCAGGCTTACGTCACTCAAGCCTGAGGCGCAACAGCGAGTGGCCAACCTGCCGTTTTCCGGGGACACGCTCTTCGGTAAACACGCAGATGACGAGATGGCCCGGATGAAGGCCGAGGCAGAAACCCTGACGGCGGTGGGCTTGGAGAAGCCCAAAGACAAGAAACCCTACCGCCAGTTCCAACGGCGGTTCGGCTCGCAAGGGAAAGGAAGAGGACAGTCTTTGGGACAACAGCAGCAGCAACAACAGCAGCAGTCCGAAGACCTTTCCAAAAACGTCAGAGGGGTAGAGGTGGACAGCAGTCCTCTACCGCGAACAAGGGCCCGGCCGGGTCTCAACCCTGAGCGGTTACTTCCCCGTCATCCGTTACCCGCTCCGGTGGGGGGAAGCGTTCAATTTTTTCTGGCAGAGTGGAGAAGAATTACTCAGGACAAGTGGGTGCTGAATATTGTTTGCAATGGATACAGTCTTCGATTCATCAGCCCTCCTCCAGCGATCCCTTCGGTCAGCTCGCAGTATCAACTGCGCGAGCTCCAGGCGGAGGCCGATAAGGAAAAGGGCGATAGAAGACGTACCTCTGTCTCAAAGAGGAAGAGGTCTGTACTCCCGGTTCTTTCTGGTTCGCAAGAAGGACAAGAACGAGTTCAGGCCCATTCTGGACTTGCGGCAGGCAAACAAGTGGATTCGCAGAGAAAAGTTTCGCATGCTGTCGTTGCATCAGATTTATCCTCAGTTGCAACAGGGGGACTGGCTTTGTGCCATAGACCTACAGGATGCGTACTTCCACGTGCCCATCGCACACAAGCACAGGAAGTTTCTGCGATTTCAAGTCGGCACCAATCATTACCAATACACAGTGCTGCCTTTCGGGCTGAAATCTGCACCCAGGACATTCTTGAAGTGCATGGCAGTGGTAGCGGCACACCTAAGGAAAGGCAAGGTGTTTGTCTACCCGTACCTGGACGATTGGTTGATCAAAGCCTCCTCCTTCTCAGAAGCTCAAGCAGACTTCCGGAAGACGTGCGTTCTCTTGAACAAGTTGGGGTTGCACATCAACATGGCCAAGTCTGTCCCGATCCCGGTGCAATGTATTCAATACTTGGGAGCCACCATCAATACGCTGTCAGCAAGCGTGTCTCCTTCGGAGGAGCGACGGAGATCGATCCTTCGGAAGGCTCAGGCTCTTATGACTGCTCCATCTACAACAGTGAGGACGGTGTCTTCTCTACTGGGGTCGATGGCCTCTTGTATCTTCCTCACTCCTCATGCACGACTACACATGAGGCCGCTGCAGGAGTGCTTGGAGGACCAATGGGAACAGAGGAGGGGATCTTGGGACGACAAGATACGACTGTCTCTGCATGCTCTTCAGTCTCTGAAGTGGTGGTGTTCAGCGGAGAATCTCCTCAGAGGGGTTCCCTTCCACAAGGACATTCCTACTCAGACGATCGTGACGGATGCTTCTCTCCAGGGCTGGGGAGCGCATTCGGGAGACTTACAGATCCAAGGCACGTGGTCTCAGACAGAGTCCACGTATCACATCAATTTCCTGGAACTCAGAGCTGTTCACTTGGCGCTGAAGGCTTTTCATCCATCCTTCCGGACCAACTCTCTGCTTGTACAGACGGACAATACGACCACGATGCATTACCTCAACAAGCAGGGGGGTCGTGATCGCGCACCCTGTCTCGGGAGGCGCAGACGATCTGGCACTGGCTTCTGGCAAGAGGATTGACGATAACGGCTACCCATCTGCCAGGTGTGCAGAATGTTCAGGCGGACGCACTGAGCAGACTGATTCAGGAAAACCACGAGTGGGTCATAAACGACGACGTACTAGGAGAAGTCTTTGCAAGGTGGGGGACTCCAGACGTAGATCTGTTCGCCACCGCCGAAAACAGCAAATGCCGAGACTTCGCCTCCAGGTACTACCAGCAAGGGACGCTGGGGAATGCACTCTGGATCAACTGGTCGAACAGCTTTGTTTACTCTTTTCCGCCCATCCCACTGATTCCGGCGGTGCTCATCAAGCTGTCCCGGTCCAGGGCACGAATGATCCTGATTGCCCCGGAATGGCCCTGATAGTGGTGGTTCACGGACCTTCTACACCGGTCCCTCCTTCCACACATACGGTTGCCGTGCAGGCCGGACCTTCTCACGAAGTTCGGGGGGCAGATGGTGTACCCCAACCTCTCGTCCTTGAGTTTGGCGGCATGGCTCCAGAGGTAGTGCAATATGGCCATTTGAATCTACCAGAAGATTGCATGGACATACTGAAGGAGTCTAAGAGGCCTTCCACTCGGACGTCCTACGCTTACAAGTGGAAGAGGTTTTGTATCTGGTGTGTGTCCAGGAACTTTGACCCTACGACGTGCAAGGAAGATGTCATCCTTCCCTACCTTTTACATTTGGCGCGGTCTGGCCTTAATGTTCACTCCATTAGGGTTCATCTCGCTGCATTGACTGCCTACAGGAAAAGCCCTTCACAGACTTACTTCTTTCAGATTCCTGTGATCAAAGACTTTTTGGAAGGCTTGAAGAAAGTGTTCCCTCCTGTCCGGCTTCCTTCGCCTTCATGGGAATTAAATGTGGTGCTGTCCAGTTTGATGAAGGAGCCTTTTGAACCCATTCATAAGGCTTCGTTGCAGCACCTGTCCTGGAAGGCGGCGTTCCTCGTGGCCATTACATCGGCCCGCAGGGTGAGTGAAATTCAGGCGTTGTGTTGTAATGAACCTTATACTGTATTTCATGCTGCTAAGGTTGTTATGCGTACTCACCCTAAATTTCTTCCCAAGGTTATTTCTGACTTTCATGTCAACCAAACTATAACTTTGCCTACGTTTTTTCAGAATCCTTCATCTCCAGCGGAAAGGTCCTTACATTCCCTGGATGTTAGGAGGGTGTTGAAATTTTATCTGGATAAGACAAAAGATATTCGTAGGTCAGACCAATTGTTTATCAATTACGGATCAGTCAGGACGGGTCTTGCGACCTCTAAGCAGTCCATTTCTAGGTGGATTGTGTCCTGCATACAACTATGTTACCAGAAAGCTAATAAGACCTTAGGGGTAAGCCTAAGGCTCATTCCACCAGGGGCAAAGCTGCCACGACAGCCTTGCTCCGTAATGTGCCGATTGCAGAAATTTGCAAGGCCGCCACTTGGATGTCAGTTCATACCTTTGCTAAGCATTACTGTCTGGACGCTGATGCCAGGCTAGATGCTCAGGTTGGACAGGCTTCGCTGCGGAATTTGTTCGCACAATAGTGGTGTTGGTTTCTTTTCTCCACCGCCGCATTGGTGTGGGGATGGGCTTGCCATTCTATTCACTAGATTATGACTTTACACAGAGATCCCCTACTACAGAAGGAGTAGTTTCTTTTCTGTAACTCCAGTTCTGTAGTAGGGGTATCTCTGTTATAGTCATAAGCGCCCGCCCTCCTCCCCGGTGGAGAGATGTTCATGTAAAGAATGCTACAGGTCGGGCGTGTTACGCCTTCAAAAAGAACTGAAAGTAAGAGAGACCTGCAAGGCATTCTGGGATACTGTGAAGCTCTGGAAAGTTCTCTTAAAGGCACAGTATCCTATTCTGAGCCACATAATGGCAGCCTATGGGGCTTGTCTGTCCATGCCTTCCTCTCTATCTTCCAGAGGGGTTTGTGCTGAAGGCAAAGGAAATCTGGACAGGCTTTGCTGTTTTTGTGGATTTTTGGTGGAATTTCTAGCTGAAGTACTGGACAGTGTAGCCTTTTATAGGCTGCATTATATGAATTCTCTCTTAAGTGTCTGTGCAGGTCTGCATTTTTTCGACACTTTAGAGATTATTTTTGATTGCTCCGGGGTCCACGCACATGGGCGGGACTATTCACTAGATTATGACTATAACAGAGATACCCCTACTACAGAACTGGAGTTACAGAAAAGAAACTACTCCATATTCCTTCCCAGCCACCTCGGGCACCAATCAAACACGTATCATTCTTCTTTGTCAGTCATCATTACTTTTAACTTGCTCGTCCTTCCACACTTACTTACACCCTTCTTTCGCTTTTCGTTCATCCCATCCATCAAGTTCATCTCAGATCTGATTTGGATTCTCGAAAAAAAATTCACCGCTGAGTTGAAGTAAATTTAGAGGAGGCTACTACCTGGTTGATAAAAACTTTGTTCTAAATTTCAAAGTCTGCTTAACAGTATAGTAACTTAACTGTTGAACATATATACTACACCCGTGCAGAGAGCACACTCTGCAGTCTGCAATCTCAATAAGTAAGGAATATAAGAGCTTACCACTGCCCGCCACTACCGTGGCAACCCGCACAGCAGTTTCCTCCGGCACTTGCACCGCCTCCTACCCAGAAGGGTCCTCCTCCACCTCCGCGCTGGGCCCGGCACCAGATGTTCCACCTACAAAGTACATTTAAGAATGTTAGATGTCATAGACATACACCACTCACTAGTATTTTGTCTAGCAATGAAAATGTGAATACAGAAACCAATCTAATAATTTGTGACTGTCTACTGTAAAGTAAAAATGTTCCTTTTTCCAGGGAAGGGTGTTGTCTTGCTGCACTTTTTGGCAAAACTGATGAATGCTTGCTTTTTAACACGCACCATTTTTCTCATAACAGACAGAAACTTCACTTCTAAGAACAAGAGCAAGATCAGATCATCATCACTAGGACGGAGTGACCAACGATTCAGCACCAAAAAGAAAAATTAAAGTTCAAACCAGGTGAGGGCTCGGCTCGCCCACAATAAATGTGTGAAATAAATCACTAAGCACTTTTCCATTTCTAATCAACCGTTTATGTTTTATGACAAGCTTGATTTTAATAAATGTTTTTACTTTTAATAGAGCTTTAAAACTTAAATAGACTCTGTGGTTTTTGGTCAAGAGTGACTGAGCAAAAGGTTTTGCAATTTGCAAGCATGAGTCCGTGCCTCTGACACTTCTGGACTCTGACTCCGTACTCTTGTCCTGCGTTGGATAATCATCATTGGGGATCAATCATCGATGAATTCGGGAGCTAAATGACTCTGCCACACTATCTAGTCAGTAAGGAGATTGGGGGTTCTTCAAAGTCTGATATCACTGAGGTATGTGGAAAGTCTACCTGCGCCTATTATAATTGATAAACAATGCACTATTTAGTGTTGATAGTTCTGTTTGTGCAGATTTGTCCCTGCAACAGTAGTAGTATGGATTGTCCTCCTATCCAAACCAAAAGTAAAGTAGTATCTTATTCTTTCTTGGTGGTCATTCACATTTTATTGTTGGGAATTGTCAAAGCATAAACATTTAGAAGACTTGAAAAGACATTATGGACAATCCCAGAGGACTGCACTCAGTGCATAGAGCTATTGCTGACTAGAATGGGAGTTTCGTTTAACACCTTTTGCCAAATGTGCAATCTTAGTTAGCTACACAGACAGACTAATAAGAATAATCTAGTAATACCACAGGGAGTCATAGTAGAGGCAGGATAAGAATTTAGATACAGTCTACAAGAAGATCAAAGACGATTTAGAAAAAATCGAATGAGGAACGCTAGGAAAAAATAGGTACTCTATATTAAAATTAAAACTTACCGGGGCCAGCAAAGGAGCCCTCATCTGACCGATCCTGGCCTTGTAGAGCAGCAGCAGCTGATATCCCCTCCTCCTCTGCCCTCTTGCCCCTGGTGGGAGCTGATGTAGAACATGAAAGAAAGAAAGAAAGACCCGAAAACATGGATGATTGTTGTCAACCAAATGAAACATTTCAAAAGAACAATAGCAAAATATTTTGGCGAAATAGCAAATAGACAACTATTCCACGGGATATATTGACCTATCTCATGTGGTCTACTACGATATTAGTTCTGATTGATTTGCGGACCGTCGACTTGGAAAGTTATGTAACTCACTAAACAAACTACTAAAAAGGTTTGCCTAGGACTGGCCGGCAGCAGTCCGCAGCACGCGAAGTGACAGACAAACTCCATCGTGATTGCAGATCTGTGACAACACTAAAAGGTTTCCTACTACCTTAACCAGTCATTAAAATACTCAAACTATCAATCCACCACCACTATTTCTTCTTATTGCCAGGTGTACAAAGGAAGGACTGGACTTGAGTCTGTAGGGGCAGATTTACAAGCCCCTTGCGGCTCTTTTGCTCTGTTGTTGCGTGACTTTTGTGATGCAACGGCAGAACAAAAGAGGCGCCATGGTGCAGCGTATATTAACAACATGACGCATATGGGAGATGCATCACGTTGTAAAGCCCTGCGCCATCAGGGAGCGTTCAGGCGCAAGGGAGGGCGTTCCTGCGCAGGAACGCATCCTAAAAGTGGCTGAGGGAAATCTACAAGATTTCAATCAGTCACTTTTAGGACAATGATGTGTCACTCAAACCCTGTGCTTGCTTGAAGCAGACGTACGGCTTGACGCAGCATTGGGGAGATAGGGCACCCCAGAGCTTTGCTGGAGCTGCGCCATCGTTGCGACGCAACTCCAGCAATGCGCCGCCTTTGCGGCACAGATGCGTAACGCTTCGGTGACGTTTTGGGCCCATGGTGCGCCGCATTATAAATACGGCGCACCATGGGTGGTGGTGGCGTGGCGCACAATTACTGGCACATCCCTGCTACTTTGCAGGGATGCGCCGGTAATTGCAAATCTGCCCCTTAGTGTCTAGCTTAACGCAGTTCTGTAAACTATACTCATACATAATTTCTCAGGCCAATGAAATGAACACAAAATCGAAAACAAATAAGCATAGTAGCAACGCTACTGAGAAGGAGAGCAGTGCACCTGAAATGCACAGAAGATTTTGAAATATAATTTACCTACAATGTAATCGGCAGCATTATTGCTCTTGGTAAAAAACAAAAATTTGCAATATAATAACACACAGAGCAGGAGAAAACAGAGTAGTGATGAAATAGCTACTACTACTCACCGAGCCCGGGGATCTCGATGCCGAGCTGGTCGAGCAAGTCGCGTTCCCGGTCCAGGAGATCCGTCCAACGGTGGGTGGCCTGGTTGTAGGTGCGCCGGACCCAAGAGTGAGTATACATGGCCCGGCACACCTTCTCCCACCGCTTCCGGCGCTCCCGGAGCCCGTAGCCGCTTGCGATCTTGCCGCCTGCCATGGTGGTCCTGGGGAGGGGGCACTGTACATAGAAGACTAGTGCGGCCACCTCTTCCGCGCTGAAGATCTCCCGTGGCATCACTAGCTCCACCCTCAAACGCCCGCACAGGAGCCGGGCACAGGGTGCGGGGCCCTTCCCCTTCTCGGGCTGCTTCCTGGCTCCCTTTACCATGGTCTGGGAAGGAAGGTAAATAATAAATAAGAATTAGAATAGGGATGAAGAAAAGAAAAGAGTTTAAAAAAGTAGTTTAAAATTAACTAAAAGTAGCAGAAAACACAAAAATCTAGAGTTAGAATAATAAAGGGATAGATAATAAGTAAAATAGATTAAAAAAAAACTTCAAACAAGCAAAGGATGGCAGAGATTCAGAGAGGATACAGAAAGCATGCCCAGAACCATAGCAATGAATGAAAAACAAGATGGCTGCGCCGGTTAATGACGGCGTGGGTAAGTTCGCGCAAGATTTCCCCCGCGATGACACGCAAACTTGTGCTAGCGAGCCGCACACTTTGCGAAATTACACATAGCGCCCGGAAACGGAAATACGTCACGCAAACAAAATGGCCGCGCCCTTGTACGACCGCTAGGGTAACTTCGCCTCGTTGCGCTACCAGCGGCTTGTGAAAACGCAAAAAACCACGCGAACTAACACGCCGCAAAAAAACAAATCGCATATTCGCACAAATTCGCGGCTTCCGAATTCGATCTCGTGCAAATTCGCGACTCGCGAATCCCGCGAAATTGCAGAAAAACGATTTTTGCAAAACTGAAAGCACTCAGCAGGTGCAAAAGTTCAAGCTCATCATTAGTAACCATTCCCTGTAGTGCTTCCTGTGGGGCCCCTTCAGAGTTCAGTTGCCTACTTGCAACTATTCTATGACCCTGCTCTGACCCTCACAGCAGGCTCAGAGAATAGCTACAAGTATGCCACAAAGGTCCTGGGAAAAAAATTACACTGCAACAGAAAGCAATTACAGATAAGGAAGCAGGTGCCAGACTGGAAGTTCAAATTCAGTGACACATTAATCAACCCCTAATTCATTCTTGTCAGTTGAGGCAGGGCAGGTGTGCTTTTCCCCCCATAATCTACAGTGATTGAACCAGAGGGTGGCAGTGATGTACCAGAGGGTGGCATGGGTGAGACAGAGGGTGGCAGTGGTGAAACAGAGGGTGCTGTGAGGAACCAGACGTACAAACAACATGGTCGCGACCGTTGCGACCCGATAAGTAAGTTCGCATTTGCGAACCGGTAAAAAACCCTCGCAAACTGGCAGAAACCCTCTGCGAACACAAAAAAAAGAAAAAATCCGCAAATTCGCGAAAGTTCGCAGATTTTGCGGATTGCGAATCCGTGAATACGCAAATTCACGAAGCGCGAATTCGCAAAATTCGCCCATACTTAGTTCACACGCTGATGTGAATGCAGGGGTACGGTGCATTTCAAATGCTGATGTGAATGCAGGGGTACGGTGCGGTTCACACGCTGATGTGAATGCAGGGGTATGGTGCGGTTCACACGCTGATGTGAATGCAGGGGTACGTGCGTTTCAAACGCTGATGTGAATGCAGGGGTACGGTGCGGTTCACACACTGATGTGAATGCAGAGGTACAGTGCGCTTCAAACGCTGATGTGAATGCAGGGGTACGGTGCATTTCAAACGCTGATGTGAATGCAGGGGTACGGTGCGGTTCACACGCTGATGTGAATGCAGGGGTACGGTGCGAGCGCGAATGCAGGGGTATGGTACGTTTCAAATGCTGATGTGAATGCAGGGGTACGGTGTGGTTGACACGCTGATGTGAATGCAGGGGTACGGTGCGGTTCACACACTCACGTATGGCACCATTACAATAGTGATACGAGGCGCACACACGGCAGTGATGTAGGGGTATGGTTCGCACAAGGATGTCTATCAAGTACTTGTCATTGCATATTTTCATGTGCAGGCCCTAGGTGTGGCAGCCAGTGATCTAGCACAGGGCATCTTATCTTGTTGCACAATCGATGTGTGATGACCTGTGGACACATGTCATGTGTGATGGGGCACTATGTGGCACACATCACCTTGACACTTGTAACAATTGTATCATTAGGCATATTTTGTCATGCACAGCAACACTGGGATGGCACAGTCATCACTACCGGCACCTGTCTACTGATGCCAGGGACTGGGGCACTTTGTCAACTGACATGTCACGCTCAGCATGACCCTATGTGACTATGTCAGGTGTGTCTCAAGTGTAACATTGAGCTTGCTGTTTGTGTTACGTAAACTGCATCTGCTGTTGGTGCATATTACATGGGTCTGTGTTGAGATGGCAATGGTTTCACATCTACGCACACCATGCCACATGTGCATTCCCACGGCTGTTGGGTATGATGGCATCAGACATCATATTTCCCCAGGCATACATGTCTGCGTCATGACAATGGCTGTGTTGTTTTGTTGTCACGTGTACGCCTTAATCCCAATGTGTTTGATATGTACATTTGACATTCCATGTGACCTGTGCGTGTGCCTTGCAGTCAGCTGTCTGGATGGGATGACAACCTTCCACTGCAGGTATTGTGACGTGTGTCACTCCAGTGATATCTCGGGCTGTTCACTCAGACCGGCCCAGCAGCTCATTTCAGGGCATGTCATGTTGATTTGTCAATCAACAGGTGTATCTGGCTTTTCGTAGGAGTGCCAGCAAGCTGGCATATGTGTCCTGGATGTATTGCACACGCCAGACTCCATAGTGACCTGATGTCTAGTAGCAGTTTTGCATGTGCTATGTACATTGCCATTGATGTTGGCTGACTGTTAATCTACATTTTTCCCAAAAATGTCCTGCAGGGCACCGCCTCTACCAAGGCCATTCCCAGACTTGGCTACCATGAGGGAACGTGCCTGCATCCGACGTTACAGATTCATTCAACAGTTGATTCAGGAGTTGACGGACAAGCTGGCACCACATCTCCAACCGCAACACAGGTATCCTACTGCGCTGACCCCCAAGATAAAGGTGATGGCATCCCTCCATTTGTTTGCTACATGTACGTTTCAATTAACCATAGCTGGTGTAGGTGGAATGTCACAGAAGATGTTCAGCCGTGTCCTGCGTGATGTTTTGGCAGCCATGTTGGAGCACATTGATGAATTCATCAAATTTCCTACTCCTGAAGAGTTGAGAGATGTCAAGGGTGATTTCTATGCCCTGGGAGGGATGCCACATGTCATTGGGTCCATTGATGGGACACATGTGGCTTTGGTGCTACCACAGGCACAGGAGCAGGCATACCGCAACCGTAAACATTATCATTCAATAAATGCCCCTGTGGTGTGTCTTGCTAACATGCTGATTTCCCACGTTTGTGCATGTTTTCCAGGATCGGCACAGGATGCATTCATCATGAGGCTTAGCAGGGTGCCACAAATGATGCTGCAGCTGCGCAACGAGTGGTCATGTCTTGTTGGTGGGTTAACTCTGTTTGTCGTGTGTGTTTCAGTATCTTTTGCTCTGAAAGCATCTCCTGACCCACTTATTTACATGATTTATCTATGTAGGGGTTTCGGGATATCCCAACATGCCATGGCTAATGACACCTCTACGCAACCCAAGAACAGCTGCAGATCAGCGGTATAATAATGCACACAGGCAGACCAGGCGAGTGATTAAGAGGACGTTTGGCCTCCTGAAGAGCCGATTCCGGTGCCTCAATAAGACCGGCGGATCCCTCCCATATGCACCGGACAAGGTCTGTAAGATCTTCATTGTGTGCTGCATGCTGCACAACATGGCAGTTGAGAAGGCAGTCCCACTCATCCTGGATCCTGAGGAGCAGGAACATCCACCCGTTGAGGATCAAGGGCTTGGTCACGATGCAAGTAATGAGAAAGAGTAGGAGGATGATATCCGGAGTCATCTCATACGCAACTTCTTCTCATAATTGTGAGTCACTGGGAATGAGTGGGCAAGCTTGGAGCATTGAGTGGCATGTGTTGCAATGTGTGTGTCCAGCTGACTGTATAGAAAGTGACTTTGATGTGTGTTCTGATGTGTCACGTAAGTGCTGATGTCATGCTACACAGTAATGCACAATGACTTTCCTTGAAATTTGCATGTGTCCTACATTGTTCCTGTTTCGTAACTGACCATGTCTTTTGCAAAGATTTCTACAGGTGAACTCTTGTGTGTCTGTAATTCCCAGGTTGCTGTGCCTGTTGTCTGTTCGTGTCATCTTAGTCCTCCTGCTATTCCTCATGATGATTGCAACGTGGGCTGAATCAGTGTTCCATGTACGGACATGTGTAAATGTCAGTTCGGGTAAGAGATCCAAACAGGCTGTTTGGTGTTGGTATGGTTTGGGAATGTGTGGGAACTGTTTCTGTGCATGTTGTAGTACCATGCATACATGTCTCATTACCATGGATTAACTTACATGTTGCACCACTCCCATGACATGCCAGTCACCCTTCTTGACAGTCATCTGTAGTGGAGTGTGGACTCTGGTGAAGGCATCAATGTGTGTAACCCTTGCCCCTGACACATTGCGGATACCACGGCTTGACATTGTGTGGGACATCACAACAACAGGCTCTATGGGGAATTGCAGCCTCGCTGTGTGCAGCAGGATGTGTTTTGCTCATCCACTTAATCTTGTGTGCCAGTACATTTTGATTTCCAACAACCATGTTGTGAAGGTGTGGGCCAGCATATGTCCCACATGTTCTGTCAACTGTCCTGTGAGTCTGTTCGTATGGATGCATTGCCCTTTGTGCCAGTATGTCATGTCACTGTCATGTCGCTTCCTCAGGGCCAGTGGAGAACACTGCTTTGCAAGCCTTCTCGGTAAGTTGATGAGAAATTTCTATTCCCATGAAACCAAGACCGTTTCGCTGATGACATCACAACGTTGCGCTGTAGCAAATGTAAACACTTCCGTGGCACCACTCGGGTGCCGTTAATTCCAGGATTCTTTTGTGGCGTGCTGCATATCCTGGTCACGGTAGGGGTGCTTTTGTGCCATCGCTCCTCATTACTCTCTGTTGAGTTCAGGCCCAGCAGCTTGTTCTGTTTGGCATTTCAAAGACTAGTTGGACGAGCAGATGACTGGCTCTTGCGGGGCTTCCTTGTGTTTACCGAATTCCCTCCCTCGTTGGACGAGCTTCTTAAGGCTCTTGCGGGGGATGTGTAATTTCCTTTCTTGACCCTCACTGATTCCCGGGGGTAACTGTGGATTGTTGCTTTGTGTGAGCGGCGCTGCAGTGCATTTGGATTTCGGTTTATTGGACCTTATTCATACACTGTATTTTTCTGGATTACCGCATGGCTTTAATTGCCTTGAAGCAGCCTGCAGAGCTTTATACCCCCTTCATATCGCTGCAATGCTCTGCTACCTTTTATGTGTCTTCCGTGATCCCTGTGCTAGCTGCACAATCCTTGAAACAGGATCATAGTATTGGCCATTTCTTTTGCAACTTGTACAACATAATCTTTGGTGTGTTATGTTGTTTCATCACCTTTTCATGTGCTATGAATTCATGTGGATTGTTCATCTCTGTTTTCAAAGCAGGGGCTTGTAGTGCTCGTCCTGAAGTAAGCTCAAACTTCCCAGTTACGTGGCTGTTAAGACTTTTTGGAGTATTTTGAAAACTGCTGTATAAATACATGTAAACGTATGGAACAGCCTTCTTTGTAAGTGTGTAGTAATGTCCTTGTTCGATCCTCAGATCTAGTAGCACTTTCATTACTGTGATCCCAACTAGGATGCAGTGGCTGTTGTTTTCGATTACAGGTGTAACTGTTACAGTATAGGTCCTGTGGTATTCAGTGATTCACTGACAAGAAGTGTTGAATCCTTATGCTTGTTTACCTTTGTTTCAGATCTCCCTCCCTGCTGTTCTCTTCCTTTCCTTCCCTCGCCTGATCACCCTTTGAGTCTGTCATTTCTACTCAGACCAAGGGGCTATCGGGAGATGGACCACTTTGAGCATCACACGTTTCTGAGGATTCAAGGCCCTGACAGTCACAGGCAGTCCTGTGCACATTGTTTCACCAGCAGTACAGGTATACTCATGACATGACTGTTCATTTCTTCTGAGCAATGGCACTGGCCATGGACATTGGCTCATGCAGCATGGCCTCAACACATACTTGATCCGTTTGTGTAGTAAATGTGTTCACCACAGTACAATGTGTCTCATCATTGTCACTGCAGATCTCTTGCCACTTTGCATGCGTCATCTATGGCATAATTGACAAAGATTGTGCATATGGGAATATGTGTACTTTCCCAACATGCATGCAGTTATTCATGGCTAATGATCCCTATTGTGCATGCAGTACGTGGTTGTGTATGTATTTGTGCAGGTTGCTACCCACAACGGGCAGGCAACACCTGCTGACGCTGTGTGTCCTGGGCGCAGCTTGGCCCTTTGGTGCCTGATCCTGTGCCAGTCATTTTTGGTGATTGTTCATCCATTTTCTTTTGGTGACCCATGAGTAACCAGACACTCCTTCCTTTCCATACACCTGTTACACTGTGCCCTTCTAACCTCCTTGTCTTTGTGTGCGAAGTTTTGCCTGGTGTCTCACCCCTTCCGCCGTCAGGTGTTCACTCATTCCTGCTGCTGCCTCCCCTGCGGCACCGCACAACCGAGTGCCCTGGTTCTGTAACCCACACGCCTCCCAAAAGCTCCTCCCTCCCTCCACTCATTCTTAATGCAGGCAGCAGCTTGTCTGTGCCACTGTAGCGCCACCTCCGTGCCAAAGGCAGGACCGTTAGCGCAAGTCAGCGCCTGCAACGTGCACAGTGCAAGACCCTCTGGTCCTTGCATGCCCACGTGACAAAACAGACTCATGCTCCAGTCACCCTCCAAACAATGAACACCAGACAATCAACCACCTGCTATCAGGCAACCCCTAAGCGCACAAACGACAGCTTCACATGCTGTGTGTGCAACTTCTACTGCCTACACCGCGCTTCCCCGCCTAACAGACCATGTCCGTACAACCAGGTCATGTGCCTCCTAATGCACACCCGCTCTATCCACCAGCACGCCATTGGACTCTGTTACCTCCTCAACACAACAGCCCCAAACATCGCCTTCATTACAGTAACCTGGTTAAATGCATCCTCAGCACAGAACTTCAACATTGCCATCACAAACGGATACGAGATCACCTGCAGGGATCACGCCAACAATCCAGGAGGATGAATTGCAATCCATTCAGAAGTACACCCTAAGAGTCACATATAACAACAAGGACACCCTCAGCATTGTCAGGCACCTGTACTTCAGGTTTCATACCAACCCCCTGACCACCCTCAGTCTAACAATCATCTACAGATCTCCAGACCTACACCCACAATTCCGCTAAGCCATCAATAACTACATCAGCATGCAGGCCCTCACCTACTCAGACTACATGTGGCAGGGGGACAACAACTTCTGGCTGGAGGACAACCACACCACCATCCTTCATTGGTACATCAACATTTGCATCCAGTTCTCTGACAAGCAACACACTGCCCCACACTCCGCTACAGATCCCACTTAGATGCTTGACCTAAGTCAACACAGATGAGCTGTGCTGCACCCTCGCCCAGGACACTCCAACTAAGGCCACCGCCACAACCTGCAACCTCACACACTGGATCAGCGACTGATCCAACACTCTTGCCACATTGGTGGACTTTCCTGTGAAGCACAATAACAGTTAAGCCACCTTGGACAAGGCAGACCTACTGGACTCATACAGGTCTAGCCAGACTCTCGTGCAAACCTTGCTAAACAAACAACCATCAGTTACCTTTCAGCCCTGAAACCCGCCACACACAGACATCCCCATATCATCAGCACGGACAAGGGGACATCCTTCAGGTAGAGCATAGGCACCAACACATACAACATAAAGGAGCTCATCGGCATCGTGAGTGAACTATCTAACCCCAGCTCTCCATCCAAAAGACAACCCACCCTTGCACGGCCAAGGGGATCCCTTGCAACATTCTACCACTGCAAGCTCGTGGACGAACATGACAGCCTCGCCACACAGAGGCAGACAGTGCTATTATCCACAGGACATACCCCCCTCAGGTCCTGGACTCCAGTCAGCAGCAAATACACTACCTGGCTCATGTACACAATCCACTCCGGGTCTTCATCAGGACCCTTCCCACAGAACATCTTAATCACAGCATACCCCATCCTTGGAGCCCACCTCCAGCACGTCATGAATATCTCCTTTGAGTATGCCACATTCTATGGGAGCTGAAGGCATGCAGAGACCCAGGCCCTTCTTTAACAATGTTTGGCAGTACCGCAGCATCGCCTGGAACATCACCCTGCTTCGCTACCTGGCAAATTTCATGAATAAGACAGTCAACGAGCAACTGACCATCTCCCTCCAAGCAAACACCTCCAGGCAACCCGCCCCAGTCCATCTTCTACAGTAATCACCCCACTGCAACAGCCCTCATTGCCACCACCAATGACATCTTGGACCCTGCTTAACAATGGTGAGACCACCACCTTCACCCCCTCGACCTCTCAACGGCATTCTACACCATGTCCTACCACACTGTCAGATCACACATCTCCAACACTGGGATCCAGAGGAAGGCCCAGGATGAAATCGCCAATTACCTCACCAGCAAGGCCCAGGGAGTTTGCCTCCCCCCATCAGCACGTAGTACACTGGGGGTCATCGTGGCCCCCATCTACAATGTCTCCATGACCCCCCTCTCCACCATCACATGCGCACACAACCTCATCATCATGTATATGCCATTGACACCCAGCTGCTCCTCACCCTCAGCAAAGACCCAGCCACTCCCAGATCCAACCTTCATGAAGGCATGAGGTCCGTTGACGAATGGATGAACATCAGCCACCTAAGGATGGACTTGGACAAGACTGAGGTTATCATCTGAGGATTGTCCCCTTACGGCTGGGACAACTCCTTGTGTCCCACCGGCCTGGGCAGCGCACCAGCACCCAGTGGCCACGCACGCAAGCTGGTGTTCATCGTAGACTCCTCTCTCACAATTACATAACAACTCAACACCATCTCTACCTCATGCTGCAACACCTTCCGCTTGCTGCAAATGATCCTCAGATAGATCCACTCCTAGGCAAGACAGACCGTCACCCAGGTCCATGACACCAGCCGGGTCAACAACGCAGTGCCCTCTACGCTGGAACAACAGCCAGACTCCAGGAGGACTTGTACACATCCAGGGTGCATCCACACACCTCATCCTCAACATCCCCTGCCATAGCCACATGACCGTCCACCTGAGATACCTACAATAGGCTCACTGTTAACTGTATGATCACCTTCAGACTCCTCAGCCACACTCAGGAGGCACTCCACAACCCCAGACCCAAAAACGACCATGGACATCTCTCATCCCACACACCATTGTCCCAACTCCATCCAGCCAACGTTGCCCTGGCCACCATTCATCACTTCCACAGAACAACTGCATGCAGGAGATAGTTCTCCCACCTACCCAAACAGACCTGGGACTCCCTCCCGGGGCACCTCCACATGACCCATGACCTCTACGCCTTCATGATACTCTTCAAAACCTGTCTGTCCGAGCAGTATGGCATGCCCCCCCCTCATCAGCTTGAAAACATCATGGGTGAGTTTTGCACTCCATGTATGTATTTGATGATACAATGTGACCTATGTGTGCCCTCGACCGGACTCAGAGCCCAATGTATAGATGGCTTGAGTTTGTTCCACACTCAGGTATACTTTGACATGTCCCCACACGTATGTTGTTGACTCATGCAAAAAGAATGCAACATCAATTTTCCTTGTGATTGTTTTGTTTATTTATCTGTCAGGTGCATGAATCGCGAGTAAGTGGTAGATCCTGTACAGAAATGCCGGGAATCCAAAGTTCACAGAGGGAGATATGATGCCTTGCAGTTGGAGTCACCAGAGTCTAGACCACAGTGCTTGGCATCATTGTTCAGACTGCAACAAGCAAGTCCATGTGGCAGAGTAGGACAGTCAATGAGTTTATGCTGTTGCACACAAAGTCCCGGTGCCAGACCAGGTGACCTGGGAGATGGGGATGGCCCGCTGCCCCTCACTGTCTTTTCCGTGGATGACCCACCTTCCTTGGGGACCCTCATATGCAGGCCTTGACATGCTTGGGACGCTCTGTCGGACGATTCCTCCTCCTCCTCCCTCCCTGTGCCTGGTGGCGGTCTTCGCCTAGAAGTGTCTTGCCTGGTGACACAGGGAGGGTGCTCCATGTTGTCAGCGATTCAACAGAGTGAATGGCTTATGTCCCTTTGCACCGCCAGGAGCTGCTCAGCCAGTCTTGCCTCCATCCGTACTTGGTGTTGTTGCTCACTGGCGTGTTGCTCGGCTTGCAGGTTTTTGATCTCTGTGAGGGTCCCCACTACCTGGCTGATCTCCCTGGTGTCTCCATGATGTTGCGTAGTTGAGACATACCGGGCCCTACAGCTGGCTGGTCAGGTTCTCGCCTCTGCCTGGCGCTACTCCCACCACCCCTGCCCACACAAGCCTGGCCTGCCCTTGTGGGCACATCGGGTCGACGGGACCCCTGAGGGATGGCAGTGGTGGTGTTGTCTGCCACCTCCTGGGTGCCCGGCGAACCTTGTGCCTCATTGTCAGACTGGCTCAGTTGTTGACTGTGGGCAGGGCTCTGAGATGTCTGCTGGGATTTGGCAGGAATGGTGGTGGTGGTTGGCGCAGAGGTTCCTGATCCAGCTGCTGCACGGGTTTGGGCACCAGAGGTGCCAGGTTGGTCAGGGTCATCCGTGGAGTGGTGAGAGGCGTCGCTGTCGGTGGTATCAGGGTCCTGCGTAGCCTGGAACTGTGATTCATCTCCCCCATTGTTGGGGGTAAATTCCGCACGCTGCCCTGTGGGTGTGAGAGACAGACAATGTTATGTCATTTAATGCAACATCCATTTTTCATACACATTGTAGTTGGCACTGTTCCACCTGGTAGTTGTCTATGCTTTGGATTGTCCTCAATTTTCACTTGTGGATGAGTATGTTGGTGGGTCAGATTGATCTGTGCTCAGGAGTCATTGACATGTGGGGGCATATTTACAATCACTGGCACAGCCCTGCATATCAACAGGGATTCGCCTGTCATTGTGCACCACAGCTATGCCAGCATGGATGCAACACATTTACAATGCGGAGCACCATGGGGGAAAGACGGCACAGCTGCGTCACGCATAATTGTGGAACAGGAGCCCAGATTACTACCGATGCCCAGGCCGCTGGCGCAAACCGCCTCTTAGTTCCCATGTTGAATAGTTACCAAATAAAGAGACGGGCGCTGGAAGCAGGAATCACGAACAGAGTTTAATTCTCATGAGGAGAGCCAGTCATTTCGGACACGAAACACAGTGTCTTTCAGGAGGTGCTCTAACAAGTGAGCTGAGACTCTTTCTTTTATACCTTACAAAACACTTGATAGTACAATCAGGACAGTGTGACGCAAAGGAAAAGACATCCCTATAATCCTCGTGTCAATCCTACCCCACATATGTTCACAATAGGGACCCTTGACCTGCTGATAAGAGGGGAGGGCAATCACACAGCTGAGTGTTCCGTCAACTGTTTAGGATGTGTGCGCCTGATCATAGCCCAGGGGGTGGGGTGGCTAGGATCAATAGTGGGTCCTTTGAAGAGGAGTGACTTCATACAATAAGGGCCGTAAAGGGTATCTCCTGGCTTAGGCGATGGCCTCGGACACGTGTGGTCAGCCGGACTCGGGGGAAGGGGTCATCAAAGAAGTGGTATTCATGCCGCGTGGACAATCGAGCGCGGAGGGAAGGCTTGTCAACAGAGGGGCATTCATGGAAGGAAAGGAGGTGTTGGTCAGGCGCGGCCGTGGCTTCCAAGGACAGGGTCTTTGCAGAAGAAGAAGGTTTATGACTTGCCCATGTGAGGAGAAGGGAGGGGGGGGAGGCCAGGGTGGACACAGGGACAGAGTCACAGAGAGAGGGAGAGAGAGAGAGAGAGATCTTATGACCCGTACATGAGAGAGCGGGGGCAGTCAGGTGCAGCTGGGGAGGGCTATGTCAGCTAAGGCGAAGGATGCCTCTTCAAGAGGGAAGGGGGGGTTTGTGCGGGTCTAGCAGAAGGGTTGCCTTTCACGGCAGGGTCGCGCAGAGGGAGAGGGTTTCATGGTCTATGCATGAGATACGCGCAGGAGGGAAGCCGGGGATTCCAATGGGAAAAAGGCCATGGTGCCTAGAATGGCTGTACATATGCATATGGGTACGGGCTCTTACTGGCAGAGTGATACAGTCAATAATTTACGGTATTCATGGTGCTCACGGGGAGAGGAGTGGGAGAAGAAGGGAAATGAATGCTGTTTATGTACATCAATTTCTTCAATTCCCACAGTCGCCCCTTTTTACATTACAGCAGTCATTTTTGTAATTGATGGGGTTACAGGTAGACAGGCATCGTTGATGAATTAGCATTTTGTCGACACTAACATTTGGCGTACAATCATAGACAGTTGAGGTGATGGGCAGAATGCAGCACATAGGAAATTGCATTTCGTTGTGTTCCTGACAATTAAACGCACTACATAAACGTTTCTGACTTAAAAGGGTGACCAATGAACAGTTTTGACCGGGTAGTTGAGAGCGGAATTCAGTTCAATACACAAGATTTCTTCGTCACAGTGTCTTTTTATCAGTGAGCCATCACTGGTAGGCTCTAGTCCGTGTACTTTCGTTGGCGCTGTTGAGCACCGGCGGTGGAGCTATAGGTCCAGCTCAGTTCTATCCTTACGCGTTGCAGGGTGCGGTCAGTCCTCTGCTGTTAGACCACAGTCCTGTTCCCTAAAGAATCCGTTTGGTGGCGCCTTATGCTCGGCACCTATATTTTCCGTGGCAACACCCTATTCCCATATGAATGCAGTTCTTCCTTTTGGCAAAAAGTCACGTGGAAAAGAGGGTGAGCATGGTTCAAATAGTCGATAGGAGAGAGAGCGGAGTTGGGTCAGAGTTCCTGGGACACACAAAAGGGACCAAGGGAGCAAAGGATAACAAGCAGGCAGGCCCATCAATCGGGCCCAAAGAAGGGGGACGGAGACTCCAGGCACACGTGGGTTAGCAGACGGAGGGCTTCAAGGCGGCCCGTCATTTTTCATTTTCCACGTTGAAATTGCGGTCTCGTCCCGTATCTTGTTGCTCTGCAGCTCCACCTTTGGTCGAGGTCACACGTGTCCCAAGATCTGCAGTCAGGCCGTACGTCACATCTGACCCATCTCCTTCGGTGATCGTGAATCTTTGAATAGGTACAAGACAAGGTTTTAGAGAAATGGCAGAAGAAGGTATCTACGCATGTGAATTCCTCCCTCAATTCTACGCATTTGGGAGATACGCTCATTGGTCACAGTCAGAGGTCCATTACCAAGCAGTGCATGTGTCAGCATTCCTACTGAGTTCATGGCAGGTTTATTCATCGTCCTATTTATAACTCAAGTGAGGATAAATGATATTCCCATCAACTGTGCATTTCATCATATTCAACATTACGGAGCATTTCACTTCAGGACTGGCTAACCTTTTCAAACAGGGCGGGGGTGCCATCATCGAGAGTCAGGCAAAACAAGGTTTTTCTCGATGGTCAACAGTTACTCATGGTCATCATGTTTATATCCGGGACAGCAACTGGGGTCTATCAAAATGGGGCGGGGATGCTTCGGGCGCTCGCGCTTGGGTGCAAAAGGGGGTGGGGCAATCTGGGCATTGGGGGTCAATCTAGACGTTGGCGTTCGTCTCTGAAGAACAGACATAAGGTGCCATTGACATACAGTTCCCCTATAAATGGCCAGATTTGGGGGACTTTAGTCGTCTTACCTGTCCTTTCCTTCTCAGCCAATTCAAGTTCATTCATTTTGCAGAAAGGAGAGGCAGTAATATGGCGAGATACAATCATTTTAGTTTCGGTCAATTTCGCTGAACACCTTCGCGTTCAATATGTATCAAATCAGACTGGTGCCGGTGGGGCACAATTTTACCACAAAGAGGGAGAGAAAATAGGGAGACTCTCATAGAGAGTGAGAGTCGTCCGCAATCTAAACGAGCCATTCGGTACACGCATGACATGTAGAGAGAGAGAGAAAGAGAGAGAGAGAGATAAGGGGGTGGTGAGAGAGAGAGACGTGTACGAAAATAGGTCATTTAGTGCGCTCACAACACAGAACAGCAAAGGTCAGGTAACACGCAGATACAGACAGAGGGAAGACATAAATCCGTATATTACATACACACAAACTCAGACAAGGAAGACAGCACATGTATTACATATATATATGACATTCACGACAAAACAGAAAGCAACAGGTGGCCAACAAAATCCATATTATATCCTACGTATTTTTACTATCCTATTTGTCTACGTGCTTAGCTCTTTCTACCCTTCCCTCCTTTTCATTCTCGCCAGTTATCTCTGCGAGCGTTCTCAATTGCCAATACTTACACCTCGTTTAGTCGATCAGAATTTAACCTGGTCGTGCTATTTACCCATGGTTGGATCTTAAACCATTTTTTCAATTCCTTCCTTTGGTGGGAAGTTCTCCAGGCTGAGGCAACGGCAAGTATTGATCGGGAGAACAGTCGGACAGCTTGGCTACATCTATAAGAGTGTGAGAAAAGGGGGCAGTGCATTTTGAACATCAGCAACATTTCTAACTTCCCAGACGGGTGGTGCCGTGGTAACCCTTACCCGTATATTTTTCTTTGTCCTTTCCCTACCTAGTCAAAAGTCTAGTTACATTATCTAACGTGTTATGTCTAGTCAATTTTTCGTCATACAGTACCCGTCCAATTTCTATGTCAGTCCATCCTCCCAGTCGCTATGTTCTAAGGAGGAACAGTCATGTTTAAGTCTACGTCTTTTAAAAACTTATCGTTATGAGGACTATGCACACATTCTCTCCTTCCCTTTTCGTCGGTGGTTCGACCATCGCTCTCCCATATTTCAGCCGACGTTCCGACGTGACCTGCAGAAGGGAGGAAAAAGAAGGGGTGGGGGGCAGCATTCAAAGTACATCAGCATGCAGTAGTCCGAAAATGTTTTTACTTACCACTTACTCGACCTATCTCCGCGCACTGCATTTCTTTACCATCTCGGCGTTTAAGCCCAGAGGGACCAGTAATGTCAGGTAGATAATCATTGACGATCTGCGTATCTACATGAGTTACTTGGTCGCAACCCCTTTCTGTTGGCGCAAGGGTGGCGATCAGGTGGCATTTCTGTGGTGTTGTTTAAGGGCGTCTAAAAACACTTTTCCGGCTGCCTATAACACATAATGTAGCCGCTAAAGATCCGATCCTTTTTAACCCTCAGCTTTCATCATACTTATTCTTCGCTCATTGTAGTAAAACATCCAAAACTCGTTAATGCAACTGCTACAACCATGCTTTCTTTTTCAAAATACTTTTAATAAAAAGTGTTGAGGTACAAATACAGGCCTACAACTCAGTGGGCCGGCTACGAAGCAGATTGAAACTGTACATAAGAAGAACGAAGTTGGTGGCAGTTCATTGCATAAAGTGCAGTAGTGCAATAAAATCGTATTAAACTTCCCTACAGAGCAAGCATGATGCATGTCAGTAATTCATCTTTAATAAATTCATAAATTCATTATCCAATGTTCATTCATTACCTAAATTACACCAATTCATTTTCCACATCATAATCAGTACCCACCCTAAGTCAGTTCATTGTCCAAGCACATACTCAATATCCTTCATATCTACTTTCATTATCCAAAACTGCATATATATCTCGGGACAAAAAAAGCTGCGCGATCAGGGTGCAACAAAGTTTATTCAAAAAGTCTCATTTTGTGACTGCGCCATTTTGGGCGAGGTCAGGCTTGTTCCAGCATAGTCAGAATGTCTCCAATGACTCGTGGTTGGACCAGAACCTTCCGTTGGTAGTTCAAAAAGGTTTTGAATCATGTGGTAACAGTCTAACGACAGTCAAAGAGTGGGGGGGGGGCGGCAACAATTTTCCTACCGGGTCATTCTGGTGTTCCTCCGGAACTGAACAAGTCTGTGCCGTGGCTGCACTTTAGCCATTTCCAAACTGAAGCTGGCGCTGGCAGGAGTGCGTCGATGTCGCGGTTCCCAGTGAGGGGGACGGGGGCGCCCATGTGGAGGGATCGGGGTGCCCCCCGGCTCTCATAGAATCTTCAAAGTTGAGGAGAGAAGGCATGGGGCGTGTGCCCGTCCTGGGCAAAAGACCGCTTTTTGATGTTGACCCTCTTTAAGTAAGAGCATTGGGGTGTCGCTGGAAGCCTCCACCTGGAGGGAGGTGGGGGAGGCTCGTTTGCGTCACCTCCCCCTTCCAGCGACCCCGCGCCGTTCCTCGGCTCCGTCGCTTCGATATTGGCCGTGCTGGCTATTGAAGATGGGGGGGGTGGTCGGCGGCTGAGGCAAGACAGCCCCCCCTTGACATGTGGCGGGACTACCTGCAACTATCCGGGCGTTGGGTGTTGTTGCAGCCATTATTGCACAAAGAAATGCCGCCATCCTCGCTTTGGCTTCGGCCTTCGACGAAAGCCGGATCGGGTGAGAGAGAGGGGTGGTCGGTGGCCGAGGCAAGACAGCCCCCTCTCTCCCCGTGGCCTGCAGGGCGGCAGAAGAGGAGAGATGGAGAGGTCCTTGTCATTCTTTAGACCGCCTGCCCAACATCATCTCCTACTGACCGTGGCCAGGCGAGCCCCTCATGCCTCGAGGCCTCGCCTTCCGGATGGGCGTAACCGCGGACCTGTTGCACTTCGGGAGCTTCCGGAATGGGGGTAGGTACCTATTGAATTGTTTCTATTTCATGTGACCGTTATTTGGGCGTGGTGGGCAATGAGGCAGACATGTTGGGAGCAGGAACAGGCAGCGGAGCCTAGCTACCTCGTGGCTATTTTTGCTGTCGAACTTTTCGCCATTTTATATCTCTTATTACGAACTATTTCTAATGTTTCTTATTTTTAGTGAAGTCAAAAGCTCATCAGGGGTTACTGACTTAGCCTGATTTCTTTTTATTTTTCTTTCTCTTCCTTAGCGTGTTTCGAGCTAAAGTTTTTGTTAGTGGGGAACGGTGATCACTTCATATTTTTATGTGTCCTTTTCACTAGGGGGTACTTCTGGACGGACCAGACGAGTTCCCTCCAATAAATGGTCCGGGGTGGAACGAGATTATCGATCAAAAGGGGAACATATATTCCTTCATTAGGGTATCATCCTGGACAGACCGAGCGATGTACTTCCACTTACTAGGGTAGCCTCCTGGACGGACCAGATGGTCTACTTCCACTAAATGGCCCATGAGCGGGGAGCATATGTCCTCCATAAGGGTAGTCTCCTGGGCGGACCATGCGAGCTACCCCCCAAATAACCAAACAGTGGGGAGTGGGTAGGACTGACGAATTCACAAAGGGGCATAACCTACCCTTTACTACTTGCAAAGACTAGATAGAATATTTCTACTCCACGTTGTTTGCAGGCAGAAAATACCTCAAACGAAACAATTCCTGGAACAACAATGTCCAGGCAACCAACCAATCAGTGGGGAGAAAAACAGGCATGACGGATTACAACGGGGACAAACGTCTGCATTACCTGCCCTTCGCTATCCAGAAAGGAAGACAGAATATTCCTACTCGTCTCAGTTTGTAGACAGGGAAGATCTCAAAGAGCCACAATCGATTATTAATCGATTTCAAACAATCAGTGGGGAGAAAAGTAGGCATGACGGATTACAACGGGGACAAAAGTCTGCATTACCTACCCTTCTATATCTGCAAAGAGGGGCGACGTTCCTATTCGCCGCTGTTTGCAAACAGAGAATGTCTCGTTCTCAAGAAGAGAACCAATATGTCAAGTAGCATTCAAAGCTAAATGAACCAATACCAACAATATCAGTATACAAATACCGATTTCAATACAAACAATCAATCAATCAGGTGGATAGAACCACCCTACCAATCAGGCGTAAAAACACCCTACTTAAACTTACCCGGACCGGACCATACGGACAGTTCTTCATCTTCCTCCTCCAGCGCCCGATCGTTCTCTTACTCCGTGTAGCATTCCTGTGGGATTCCAGTCAGGACAATAGGTCACTCAAGAGAGGTCCGTTCAGAATTGGTGAAGTTCTTTCGATCGGCAGCCAGGCGAGGGCCCTCTCAAGGCAGGCATACCCCGATCATTTAGATGTTCACTTCTTCGTCTGGATCTCTCTTACCGAACCGTATGTCACTGATGGACCCCGCGTTGGGACGCCAATTGTGGAACAGGAGCCCAGATTACTACCGATGCCCAGGCCGCTGGCGCAAACCGCCTCTTAGTTCCCATGTTGAATAGTTACCAAATAAAGAGACGGGCGCTGGCAGCAGGAATCACGAACAGAGTTTAATTCTCATGAGGAGAGCCAGTCATTTCGGACACGAAACACAGTATCTTTCAGGAGGTGCTCTAACAAGTGAGCTGAGACTCTTTCTTTTATACCTTACAAAACACTTGATAGTACAATCAGGACAGTGTGACGCAAAGGAAAAGACATCCCTATAATCCTCGTGTCAATCCTACCCCACATATGTTCACAATAGGGACCCTTGACCTGCTGATAAGAGGGGAGGGCAATCACACAGCTGAGTGTTCCGTCAACTGTTTAGGATGTGTGCGCCTGATCATAGCCCAGGGGGTGGGGTGGCTAGGATCAATAGTGGGTCCTTTGAAGAGGAGTGACTTCATACAATAAGGGCCGTAAAGGGTATCTCCTGGCTTAGGCGATGGCCTCGGACACGTGTGGTCAGCCGAACTCGGGGGAAGGGGTCATCAAAGAAGTGGTATTCATGCCGCGTGGACAATCGAGCGCGGAGGGAAGGCTTGTCAACAGAGGGGCATTCATGGAAGGAAAGGAGGTGTTGGTCAGGCGCGGCCGTGGCTTCCAAGGACAGGGTCTTTGCAGAAGAAGAAGGTTTATGACTTGCCCATGTGAGGAGAAGGGAGGGGGGGGGAGGCCAGGGTGGACACAGGGACAGAGTCACAGAGAGAGGGAGAGAGAGAGAGAGAGATCTTATGACCCGTACATGAGAGAGCGGGGGCAGTCAGGTGCAGCTGGGGAGGGCTATGTCAGCTAAGGCGAAGGATGCCTCTTCAAGAGGGAAGGGGGGGTTTGTGCGGGTCTAGCAGAAGGGTTGCCTTTCACGGCAGGGTCGCGCAGAGGGAGAGGGTTTCATGGTCTATGCATGAGATACGCGCAGGAGGGAAGCCGGGGATTCCAATGGGAAAAAGGCCATGGTGCCTAGAATGGCTGTACATATGCATATGGGTACGGGCTCTTACTGGCAGAGTGATACAGTCAATAATTTACGGTATTCATGGTGCTCACGGGGAGAGGAGTGGGAGAAGAAGGGAAATGAATGCTGTTTATGTACATCAATTTCTTCAATTCCCACATATGTGCCGTAGAAGTGGCGCATTGCTGGAGTTGCGTCACCAGCGCAACGCAGCTCCAGCAATGCTCTGTGGGACCCTATCTGCACAATGCGGCGTCAATCCTTCCGCCTGCTTCAAGCATGCGCAGGGTATTGACTCAGCATGTGCTTAAAAGTGACCGAGTGAAGTCTTGTAGGTTTCACTCAGCCACTTTTGGTAGGCGTTGCTGTGCCGGAACGATGCTCCAGAACACCTACTTCTGGTGCAGGGCTTTAGAATGTGACACATCTCCCAGATGCATCACCTTGTAAATACCCATCACCATGGCGCCACTTTTGAGTGGCCGCTGCGCCACAAAGGTGATGCAACAGCGGTGTGAAAGAAGCGCAAGGAACTTGTGAATCTGCACCGTGCATTTTTTGCTTGGATGCTTCAGCAGATCTGTATTGGTTTTGTTGTGTTACATGGCCATTGTGACAGTGGGGCACTCCATTGCTTGTCCCAGGAGGCTATGTTTGAGTAAGGGGTGTGTGTGAAAGGCCTTGCTGGTAGTTGGAGTCTGATTTGGAACTTGGCCTCCCTTGTGGTGTGGCTGTCCCCCCATGGAGCATGCTGCCATGACAGTGGTTGTGATTTCCTGTCCAAGATATCTGAAATTGTTGTCCTGGTGCTTGTGTTTGCACTGGTCACAGGAGGGCATTGTGCTGCCTACACCAGGGCCCAGTGTCAGCTATCTTGTCAGTACTTTCCCACTCCCTGTGCATTGAGCATGGTGCATGGGTGTGCATCTGGCCCATATGGGATGAGGGAAATTGGGCATGGGCGTCCACAGATATGTTTATAGGGGTGTGCACATTTTTAAATTCATCACCATCCCCCTTGCACCCTTCTCCCAACTGCCTTGCACCCTTTTCGCCCTCCCCCTTGCACTCTTCTCCCCTTTGCCTTGCACACTTCTCCCTCTCCGTCTTGCACCCTTCTCCCCTCTGCCTTGCACCCTTCTCGCCCTCCACCTTGCACCCTTCTCCCCTCTGCCTTGCACCCTTCTCACCCTCCCTTGCACCCTTCTCCCCTCTGCCTTGCATACTTCTTCCCTCCGCCTTGCACCCTTCTCGCCCTCCCCCTTGCACCCTTCTTCCCTCTGCCTTGCACCCTTCTCGCCCTCCCCCTTGCACCCTTCTCCCCTCTGCCTTGCACACTTCTCCCCTCCGCCTTGCACCCTTCTTGCCCTCCCCCTTGCACCCCTTTTCCCTCTGCCTTGCACCCTTATCGCCCTCCCCCTTACACCCTTCTTCCCTCTGCCTTGAACACTTCTCCCCTCCGCTTTGCACCCTTTTCACCCTCCCCCTGGCACCTTTCTTCCCTCTGCCTTGCACCCTCTCCCCCTCCCCCTTGCACCCTTCTCGCCCCCCTTGCACCCTTCTCCCCTCTGCCTTGCACCCTTCTTGCCCTCCCCCTTGCACCCTTCTCCCCTTTGCCTTGCACACTTCTCGCCCTCCCCCTTGCATCCTTCTCTCCCTCTCCCTTGCACCCTTCTCCCCTCTGCCTTGCACCCTTCTCGCCCTCCCCCTTGCACCTTCTCCCCTCTGCCTTGCACACTTCACTCCTCTGCCTTGCACCCTTTTCCCCCTCCCCTTGCACCCTTCTTCCCTCTGTCTTGCACCCTTATCGCCCTCCCCCTTGCACTCTTTTCCCCTCTGCCTTGAACACTTCACCCCTTCGCTTTGCACCCTTCTCGCCCTCCCCCTGGCACCCTTCTTCCCTCTGCCTTGCACCCTTCTCACCCTCCCCCTTGCACCCTTCTTTCCCTCCCCCTTGCACCCTTCTCCTCTCTGCCTTGCACCCTTCTCACCCTCCCCCTTGCACCTTTCTCCCCTCTGCCTTGCACACTTCTCACCCTCTCCCTCGCACCCTTCTCTCCTCTGCCTTGCACACTTCTCCCCTCCACCTTGCGCCCTTCTCCCCTCTGCTTTGCACCCATCTCGCCCCCCCTTGCACCCTTCTCCCCTCTGCCTTGCACTCTTCACTCCTCTGCCTTGCACCCTTCTCGCCCTCCCCCTTGCACCCTTCTTCCCTCTGCCTTGCACCCTTCTCGTCCTCCCCTTGCACTCTTCTCGCCCTCCCCCTTGCACCCTCTCCCTCTGCCTTGCACCCTTCTCGCCCTCCCCCTTGCACCCTTCTCGCCCTCCGCCTTGCGCCTTCTCCCCTCTGCCTTGAACCCTTCTCGCCCTCCCTCTTGCACCCTTCTCACCTTTGCCTTGCACACTTCTCCCCTGCGCCTTGCACCCTTCTCGCCCTCTGCCTTGCACCCTTCTCAGACACCCCCTTGCACCCTTCCCACCCAATGGAGGGGGCTGCCACCTGGAACAATGTCACCATTTCAAAAGCATGATCGACTAGGTCCGCCCCTGACTGGGCCCACACCAGACGGACTGGTGATCCAGCGGGGTGCAAGAGTCCCTCTTGCCCCCCCCTGCGGATGCCCATGCAATTGGCTCAGATTTGGAGTTCCAAAATGCATTTTCTGACACCCACCCTCCCAGCATACCGTCGTCCATTTTTGGTTCTGTGCTTCCTGTAGCATGGGACATAGCATGGCCTTGCTTTCTCAATGGGGCATACACATGTTAGTGGCATTAGCACTGTTTTTGGATGTAGTTGTGGGCAGTGGGCGCTTGGGGGTTGGTGCAGGCATTTTTTGTACTTGGGGTGTGGATGCCATTACCCCCATGTTACATGAGTTGTTTGTGTACTCACCAGGCTCTACAACTCCTTCAATTCCATTTACTCCCACCGGTGGTAGCAGGGCCATCACCTTCTCCTCCTAGGGCTGGTACTGTGCTGGTCTGCGGGGACCACCACCTCCAGTGTGCTGGCTCTGTTGGTACTCTTCGTCCATTTTCCACTTGATCATCCTCCGCAGATCGTACCACCTGGCCTGGCACTCCTTCTTTGTGCGTCTGATGGGTGCAACAGCATTCACCCTATTGACTATCCTCTCCCACAGTTGTGTTTTCTCGGCTATGCTGGTCCGTCTGACCAATGCGCCAAACAGCCGTGGCTCGACTCTGAAGACTTCATCTACAAGGATCTCCATCTCCTCCTTTGTGAACTTTGGATTCTTCTGTGCGGACATGGTGTGGGGTGACGGTGTGTATGGTTGTGGGTGTGTGGGTCTGAATGTGAATGGGTGGGTGTGTGGGTCTGAATGTGATTGGGGGGTGTGTGTGAAGGTGTATGGGTGCAGTTGGTGGTGTGTTGTCAGTGTCTCTTGCTGATTGGGTATGTTGCAAAGGATCATGGTTTGTGTGTGTGGGCTTTTTTTATTGGTCTATTTGTTGGTGGGGCTTGGTTTGAATTTTTTGTGGGTGTGTTATAAGGGGTGGTTCTGAGTTAGCCCCTCTGTTTGCCTGTTTGGATCTGCCCAGTACATTCATTTCCATGGTTTGTACATTGGAGACGTGTTTTGTGGTGTTGTGTGAGTCGTTTTCACCCTCCTTGTACTGTTTTACAGTGTCCGCGTGGTTCAGTACGGCTTGTTTACTTGTATTTGCTTCTGTTTATTTGTGTGTCCAACGCGACGTCTCACGGTACGGGTCGTTTCCTACCTCCTTGTGCTGTTTCACGGGATTCGCGCGCGCTTCGATCAGTGTGGGTTCGTCTCATATTAGATTTTGTGGCTCGCACATACGCGAAGTTTTTACGAAGTTCGCGTGCGCTTCGTTCAGTGTGGGTTCGTCTCGTATCACATTTTGTGGCTCGCACATACGCGACATTTTTACGGGGTTTGCGTGCGCTTCGTTCAGTGTGGGTTTGTCTCGTATTAGATTTTGTGGCTCGCTCATACGCGAGGTTTACCGTACAAATCGCAGCTCATACGCGACGTTTTCGGTACGAATCGCATTCTGAATTCCCGGTCTAGATCGTACCTGTCGGGTCGTACAGCATGTTTACGAATCGTACGGTTCACTTTCAGGGTCCGTATCGTACGGATTTTCCCTTGCTTTTCGTACGGTTCGCAAAGATTCGGACGTATTTATTTACTACGGATCGTACTACGTGATTCGGACGGATTTGTACGATTTGGACGGAAACGGCTACGAATACGAATCGTCGTACAGATTTGTTTCCCGAATCGGAATCGACCCCTAAATAAACTACCAATAAAATACACTTGAATTGTTAAAGTTGTTTATGTTTCATGTATGTATATATATATATATATATATATATATATATATATATATATATATGTATATATATATATATATATATATATATATATATATATATATATATATATATATACATACATATATATACATATATACATATATATTACCTACTGGCGGTCACCAGTAGGTATATATAGTTAGGATTTTTTTGAATAGGGATTTCTGAAAATTCTATGTTGAATAACTTTGGCGTTGATGGACGGAATTGGCTGAAATTTTCAGGAAAATGGCACATTTTGTTTCTGAGCGTCCCCAGAACGTTTGGGGGGGTTTCGTCAAGCGGGGGCCGAGAAAAAAGGGGGGTCCCAAAACGTGTTTTTAACATTGAGTTTTCGATAGGGCGGTTGGACTCACTTTTAGGCCGAACGGCTGAATGGATTTCCACCAAACTTGGCAAAATTGTAGGGACTGGTACCCCGATGTGCCTTTGCTATGTCTCAAGATATATGCTCTAGTGGTTTTTCTGAAAATTAACTTTGAAAAATATATATTGGGCTACATTGGGCTATATATATGTTAGAGCCCAAATGTAGCCCAATGTAGCCCAATGTAGCCCAAAGATGGCCACCAGAGACATAAAAAACAAAATGTAGCCCAAATATCAGCCAGATGTAGCCCAACTATAGCCCAATGACAGAATGTCCCAGAGTGTCCTAAAGAACAACTAGAGCGCTAACAGTCTTACTTATGACAAAAGTTTGGCACACCTGAAGTCATCTTGATTGGAATAAAGTGTTAACACTTAAAACATTTAATTTGCAAAGGAACAAAATGAGGGGGTTCATTTTGCCATAGAAATTATGATTATTGCTGAAGAAAGAAAAATTAGGGCACATTTTGAGTGACTTCTCAAATCCTCTTATATTTCATTAAAAAAATTCTGATATGCAGTCTCCCAAGATGGCCACCAGAGACAAAAGAGCCCAAATATCAGCCAGATGTAGCCCAACTATAGCCCAATGACAGAATGTCCCAGAGTGTTCTAAAGAACAAATAGAACGCTAACAGTCTTACTTGTGACAAAAGTATGGCACACCTGAAGTCATCTTGATTGGAATAAAGTTGGTTATAGACCATATATAGTTAGGAATTAGCATTTACAAAACCTTATTTTACTCACACAAAACCATTGAAATTCGCATATATAATTAGTTGCACTAACTATATATCGCGCACCCGCAATCCACTGCTGATGATGTCACATATTACATCATTCATGACATGGTCAGTGACATCACTGATGACATTCAATTCAAAACTGATGCACAAAGTTCCCCTAAGGGGTGGGTATATGTGGATGATCGATCCACCTCTCTCAAAGGGTGGTTGTATGCGAGAGACAGGGACAGTTGCCCCTTATCGGAATTAGGGAAACCTCACACAACAGGTCGGTTCTATGGCTACTGTCATGTCACCAACCGATTGTTTCGTGTCATCATCGGCTCCCTGCTCCTGCGTCAGGCCGGCGCTGCAATGCCTGACGGGTAGCACAAAGTGCTACGCTTTTGCGGAGATCTTTTATTCCTGGCCGATGTGTGGGTGGGTGTGAGGGGCCCAAGTGTGTAAGTAGTGAGCGTGGAGGTGTGGTTTTAAAAAAAGTCAGTATAGTCTACTCTGGGCAATTGTATTCTCGTAGCTAACTGCTTATATTAAAAATAAGAGGGGTATGGGAAATCCACCAAGCTATGTGTGGGATAACCCGTTCAACCCTCAGAAGTGGTCAGGTCGACATGTTTCATGCCATCACGGCAATTCATCAGGACCTAAAAAAGTGCTCATATACTAGGACGGTGCCCAAGATGGGCCGCACTATGTAGTGGATACAACCTGAGGGGTCACGAACTGGAACAGGAGGAGTTCCTGAATTGTAGTTCACCCCTCAATCGTTGTTGACGGTCCCCGCAGTCTGCTCGAGCTGGACCAGTGTACTCGACTGTGAGTCTTGGTGGCGTGAAGACGTTACCTCCAAACCTAGGGCCGCTCGACCGGTGTAGCTCGATCGTGGAGCAGCTGGTTACCGGTGTAGCTCGATCGTGGAGCAGCTGGAACTTTGTGCATCAGTTTTGAATTGTACTTCACGGGACGTGCACACTGGACCCCTCTAAATATTGTCCCTCAAACTCTTGTCCCCCCTAGTTGATTACTAACAATCACTGATGACATCTCAAATGACATCACTGATGACATCACTGATGACAACATCCAGTGACTGTATGTTTCTGTAAAGTTAAAATATGTCTTACATATTGAAGAATGAGTGGATGTATAAGTGTCTGGATTAAGGATTTAGTAGGTGCATGACTGTATGAGTGAGTGATTAAATGTGTCTCACTGAGTGCATGGGTTAGTGACTAAACTGTCTTAATTTGTGCATCATTATGTCTGTTGTTCTGTAAACTGCTGCATGTGTTGATCAGTAGCTATATGAGTAACTATATGGGTTATTGATTGGTTGCCCAAGTATTTGTATGGGAGACTGAGTGTGTGTGTGGGTGGCTGGGAGGTGTATGACTCTGTGCATAGATGTGTGAGCAGTTGATTCACTAGATGTATGGGTTCAAAAGTGCATGTGGAAACAGCTGTATGGGCGGTTGACTGTGTGCATGAGTGTATTGGTGAGTGAATGGATATCTCAGTGCTACATGTCAAAGTAAGTACATATGTAAAACACAGTACATGTGAGAGTTGACATATATAAATAACTGTGCATAAGAGCCAGTGAATTTAAAAAACCTATTAAATTCACTGAAAAAACCATAGGTTTCACACCAGTTATAGTTAGCTGGACATTTTACTGACACAAAGCCATTGAAATTCCCACGTTATAGTTAGTTGGACTCACTATAACTTGCACGCCTGCAATGCACTGCTGATGACGTCACATATTACATCACTCATGACATGGTCAGTGACATCACTCATGACATCACTGATGACACCATCCAGTGAATGTGTGTCTTTCTGAAAAATAAATATGTTTTATATATGTATATGTAAAGGTCGATGGAAGAATAAATGTTTAAATAAGTGTCTAAATGGATGGTTTTTAAAAAAAAAATTGATTGGTTAACTGGCTTATTAAGTGTATCTTAGTGAGTACATATATTAGCGAGTAATGTTTAAATATTTAAATATATGTATCAGTGTTTCACTTTGTGTATAAGTGGCTGCATGGGTTGGTGAGTAGCTACACGTGTGTGTATATGGGTTATTAGATTTTTTTTAGTATCAGTATGAGTGCCTGTATGGTTTGGTGGGGGTATTACTTAGCACATAGATGCATCAATGATTGACTCACTGTTTGTATGTGTTTTGAAGACAGCATATGTGCAGGACTGTATGGGTGGATGAGTGTGTATATGTGTGTGTTAGTGAGTGAATGACTGTCTCACTAGTGTCTTTATCAGTAACGACATATGTATTAATCTAGTATATTTGAGTATTGATGTATATAAATGAGTATATGTGAGAGTAATGTAATGTAATGTAATGTAATGAATGTGTCTTGTAAAGCGCACTGCTGCCCTGAGGCGTCGTGGCGCTGTAGACCGCTGGGGAACCCGTCCTGGCTATCCCTGTGAGATGGTCCCTACTGGGTATCTCCTAGGTGAAACCAGGCATCCCCGGCGAATGTGGGGGGCCGTTGTAGAGATGAGGCAAGCTAATGCCCAGAGTTGCCGAGTGTGATCCCTGGTTAGAGTAGGCACCGAGGCAAGAATTATCGAGTCCGCTGACCCTAGTCCACGACCCTGCCGCGTCAGGAATTGAACCCTGGTCCCGGGCCGTTCTCTGCTTCCGGGTCTGCCGCCTCTAACCAGTGAGCCACACCACTCCACTCCAGAGTGAGAGATTGTAAGAGTTCCTGTTTAAATAAGTATGTGTTTCTATAAGTGATTGTTTAAGAGAGTAAGTATGTGTAAGTTTCCTTAGAAGTAAGGTGGTAGTGTGTGTATAGTTGTATATGCAAATAAATGGATGTTCAATAGTTTATTTGCATGTGTGAGTATGTGTGTGAGTAACTTTTGGATGACTGTCAGTGTGTAACAGGATGTATAGGTGTATCACTACATATGATGAGTGAGTATATGTATGAGTGACTATATAGAACTGTTGGTTAATGAGTGGATGTGTATATAGATGGTGGAATTACTGAATTGGTTGTTGTAACTGGTATGGGTTTCTCCATTTTTTTGAAAATGTTAGTTTCTAATTTTGAATATGTGTTTCAAGGGTTACATTACACTGAAAGGAGGTCTGTCAGTCTGTCACAAGGATGGTGTCATCAGTGATGTCATGAGTGATGTCACTGACCATGTCATGAATGATGTAATATGTGACGTCATCAGCAGTGCATTGCAGGCGTGCAAGTTATAGTGAGTCCAACTAACTATAACGTGGGAATTTCAATGGTTTTATGTCAGTAAAATGTCCAGCTAACTATAACTGGTGTGAAACCTATGGTTTTTTCAGTGAATTTAATAGGTTTTTTTAAATGCTAATTCCTAACTATAACTGGTGTGAAACCTATGGTTTTTTCAGTGAATTTCAAAGGTTTCTTAATAGCAAATTTCTATAGCTATGAAATGTAATATTTTTTCAAATGAATCCTATATTGTATATTTATATAATACAATTTTTTTAATGTTTTTTTTTGCCCCGGAGCGCTACCGGGGCGCGCACCGATGCGCTTACCGGTAAGCGCAGTTTTGCCGCGCCCCGGTTCGCGTACCGGTGAGCGCCTCATTAGCGCTATTGCCGCAAACGAAAACATCATCGTGACGTATCGCGTAGCCGCGTGATGCGTGTTATGACGCACGGCGTAAGCGCACCCGGAAGCGCCTGAGCACATACGATCGCGCTACGTAAGCGGTCCAGGGCACGCCCTAACGCGCTTCTGCTACACGCCCCTGGGCGCGCCCCGGGGCGCGTAGCGTAAGCGCGTCAGGTCATGTGACCTGAAAATAACACTTTTCATTGGTTCAGAAAACTTTTGGTTTCCAAATGATGAAAGCCCCCACCCTTTTTCCTTATTCTGACTTTGTCCTTTGACTGAGGAAGACCTGTTTGGAGATCTGTGACTAATATTTTGAACTTTAAAATGGCTACAGTAGCAGCAGCAGCTGGAGCATCTGCACCACCACCACCACAAGGACCACCACAACATCACATTGGTGGTCAAGAAGAAGAGGAGGAGGAGGAGGAGGAGGAGAGAAGGCAGACAAGGCATTTCCTGCCTGAAGACAAAGCCCCATATAAACCTAAGGAGCACTTTATATGGGAGTTTTTTGAAATCCCAAGGGCTGCAAAGGTGACTTGTCTCATCTGTGGCGCTGTACTATCCTGGGGGAACCCTGCAAAAAAATATTCATTTGGAAATCATACAATGATTCGGCACATGCAACGATTGCACCCCAATAACTATTCTGCAGCAGAGGTGAGAGAACTGTGCAGAAACCTTCCACAATCATCTGCCAGCACCTCAACAACCAAAGAACCCACTCCATCGGGTCCAGAAGCAAGTCAGATGGTTCCAAATATACAAACTAAGTTTGGTGGTTTCAAAATCGTATGCATATATTGTGGCAAAACCATTACTTATGGTGAGAAGAGTATTACCCTCATCAACATTGCTGGTGATAACCACAAGTGCCCGAAGCAACCCTAATTTTTTCCTGTTTTTTTTGCTCCAGTTGAGCCGTTTATAATTCCCTGTTTTTTGTTTCTCCCCATAAAAAATACAAAAAAATATAAAACTGTTCAGAAAAGCCCAAAAAAGTAAAAAATTAAAAAAAAAACAATAAAAAAATATAAAACACAAAAAGAATTAAAAAAACAATTCTTTTTAGAACTACCTCCAAATTATAAAAAAAAACTACATTTTTAAAAAACTCTGTCATTCTTTTTTCTCTATGGTACGCTCCCCGGTACGCTCCGCGGTGCGCGTACCGGGCACTCCCTCGCACAAATCGAAAAAAAAAAAATAATAATTTGCCCCGCGGGGCCCTTTTATGGCCCCCACATCAAACCTAGGTGGCCAGGGGGGGTCTACCCTGCCCCCTTTTGGTCATTTCCCCTCTTTGTTTTTGCCACCTCTTGTGTCTCGATCCTACCGAGACAAAAGATGGCGGCCGCACCGGACTGTTTGGAATGTTTACAGACACCCGAGAGCCAATCAGCTCTCCGCGCGCGAACTCGCGTAGCGCGCTGGTTCGCGCCCCGGTGCGCGTACCGGGGCGCGCTTACAGATATATATATTTTTTTGAACCTAAATTACTCAAAATCCCCTTAGCACATATCTTGAGACATAGCAAAGGCACATCGGGCTACCAGTCCCTACAATTTTGCCAAGTTTGGTGGAAATCCATTCAGCCGTTCGGGCTAAAAGTGAGGTCGACCGCCCTATGGAAATTAACATGGGGAAAACACGTTTTGGGACCCCCCTTTTTTCTCGGCCCCCGCTTGACGAATCCCCCCCAAACTTTAAGGGAAGGACCGGAGCGCCGCAAGGCAAATTTGAGGAAATTTTCAGGCGGATTCCTCAACCGGCATCAAAGTTATTCCCAATAGAATGTTGCGATTTTCCTATTGATAATAATCCTAACTATAACTACCTACCTGAATCCGCCAGTAGGTAATATATATATATATATATATATATATATATATATATATATATATATATATATATATATATATATATATATTATATATATCCATGAAACATAAACAATATTAACAATTCAATTCCAAAACATTAAATAAACTACCAAAAAAATAAAACCTCACTAATTAAAAAGACAAAAATGGAAAAATGGAAAAACAAAATAAATTATAAACAAATAATATCAAATTAAAATGTTACATAATAATACTAAATACATTTAACTAATATTAGTAAAGGAGTCTGGGAATAATATATATACTCTACCCACTGCAGTTTATGCACAGTAGATAAAGTGTGGTGCTTCGGAGTGGTTACATCTATTATTCCCACTCCAAACAGCGCAACAGTCGGAAAAGTGTTGGATTTTTGGAGGGAACAGATTTACTAATCCACTGCATCCAGGGCATCTGTAGGGTAAGCTTTGGAATTTGGAGGAGTTCAATTTACTATTCCCACTCCAAAGAGCACAACAGTATGGAAAGGGTTCGAACTTTGGAGGGGTTAGATGTAATATTCCCACTCCAATCAGCACAATAGTAGGCAAACAGTTGGACTTCAGAGGTTAGATGTAATATTCCCACTCCAATCAGCACAATAGTAGGCAAACAATTGGACTTCAGAGAGGTAATATTTACTATTCCCACTCCAGTCTGTGCAACAGAAGGGAAAATATTGGACTTGGGAGGGCTAAGATTTACTGTTACCACTCCAGTCTGTGCAACAGTAAGGTAAGCATTGGAGTACGGAGTGGTAAGATTTACCATTCCCCCTTCAGTCTATGCAACAGTAGAGAATGAGTTGGACTTCGGAGGAGTTACATGTATTATTCTCACTGTAGTCTAAGCAACAGTAGGGAAAGCATTAGATTTTGGAGAGGTTACATGTACTATTCCCACTCAAGTCACTGCAACAGTGGGTAAAGTATTGGACTTCGGATGAGGTAGATTTACTATTCCGACTCCAAACAGCACAAAAGTAGGGAAAGTGTTGGACTTTGCAGGGGTTAAATTTACTATTCCCAATCCAAACAACGAAATATTAGGAAAAGTGTTAGACTTTGGAGGGGTAAGATTTGCTATTCCCACTCCAGTCCGTGCAACAGTAGAGAAATCATTGTACTTTGGAAAGATAAGATTTTCTTTTCCCACTCTAGTCTGAGCAAGCGTAGGGAAAGTCTTCAATTTCGGAGTGGTTAAATTGACTATTCCCACTCCAATCTGCAACAGTAGAGAACACAATGGGCCTTGGAGGGGTTAAATCTACTCTTCCCACTCCAGTTTAAGAAACAGTAGGTAAAGTACTTCACTTAAAACATGATACGTATTTTAATAACCCTATTAATTAAGGAAAAATATAGAACTCCGAATATCAACATCTTTCCTTAACATAATATCATTATTAAAAAAAGAAAAAACAATTCACAAAATTCATAAACAATGTAATGATTATTTCACAATTAGAAAACGAATTGTTATTTAATTATTACTTAACTTGCCACCTTATACCCCTAAAAACCTAGCAATCAAGACGTAACATATAACTAAAATAAATAAGTATAACACAATTTGCATAACTGATAATCAATTACATTATTCATTAACAAGTAATAGTTAACTGCTAACTAATTATTACTTAATTAACTTTCCACCCTATAACCCTACAAACTCAGCAGCCCACATCTAAAATATAGCCAACATATATGATTATTGCACACTTTACATAATCATTCATCAATTACATATTTAACTGTACCTTGATAATTATGAATATTTAATTATTATTTAATTAACTTCACCACTCTATACCCCTACAAACATAGCAGCCCGTAACTGAAATATGACTACAATAAGTCAGTGTAACATAATGTACCGAATTAATAAACAATATAAAAAGTAATAATATATTAATAATTCATTGTTAATTAATAATTACTTAATTAACTTCCCACCCTATACATCCACAAGCACAGGAGCCCCACCTAAAATATAAGCAAAACATATGATTATTGCAAAAGGTACATAAATAATAATCAATTAAATAATAAATAATAGATACAAAATTAATTGTTTAATAATTATTACCTGATTAACTTTCCACACTATATCCCTACAAATATAGAAACCTACATCAAAAATAAAAGTAAAATAAATGAGTAGTGCATAATTTACATATTACAATTATTATCAATCACATACTTAAAAAATAATACTTAATTAATCATTACTTAATTAACTTGCCATCCTATTCCCCTATATACCCAACAACCTGCTACAACACTATACTTTACTATTATCACTTAAAATAATAAACTATATTAAAAAACAATGATGCAATCAATATAAATAAATAATATTAATATATGAACTAAAACACCTTAACATAAGTAAAAACTATATTTTACAACTATATTTTTGAAAACGATAATACCATTATTAATATTCTTAACATATTTAACATAATTAAACACTATATTTTACGACTATATTTTTGAAAACGATAATACCATTATTAATATTCTTATCAACAATATTACTTACCTAAAAAAGTTATATTCTTGACAGCAATATTTCTGCATCACAATATTTTTGTATCATAATACTTTTTTTCTGATATTTCTGTCTCCTGATATTTAAAAGTCATTATTTTGTCCAAATACCATTTGAGAAGTACACACCCATTGATGTGGCAACTAATATAGACTGGTATTCAGTTTGATTCTCTGCATAAGGAATGTTTAACCCTTTTGAGAAGGAAGAAATTGTCAGGCAGCCAGGGGGCACTTATTTTAAAATATTGAGAGGTAGTGAGGATACTAGTTAATGCTTTCACACTGGGGGGTAGGAAAGAGAAAGCAAAGTCAGGGCACCTCATTAGACGATAAAAGTATTTTTTGGGGTGTAGACTCTTTAAATTAATTGCATGGAGGTGTATATTTGTTTGTTTTTGTTCCTCCCAGCTTGCGTTTAGATATCAATTTAATAAATAGAAAACACCCTCAAATGTCTCTGTTGTTCTTTACAGACGCCTGTAAAATGAGAAGACTAAATGAGATTGTATGCTGCAATCAGTTGCTATCAGTGTGTGCTTCCCTGCTTGCAGTCTGAGGAAGAGGAAGGTCTTTGTGATACTCAAAGAATGCTTTGAAGTGCTTCCAAAGAACTTTTGGTTGTATCCCCCTGGGCACTCTTTCCTTCCTAATGATAGGATTCTATTGTGTTTTCTTTTTTCTCTTCGTAATAATCACATTGAATCATGGATCATGTTCTGTAAAAGTTCTTTTTATTGTTTCATTCTGTTTTGACTTTTTTCGAGATTCATTTCATTTCAATTATCTTTCTATTACATTCCAATTGTATTGTTAGTCATTGGTGCACCAATGCATTTCGAGAAGATCGCCGTTCTCCAGGGGGCATATCTATAATAGAATCATTGCGCACATAGATTGTCAATAAAGATTTTTTTAATTGTTTCAATTATGTTATTCCCCTCCTGTTTTTGTGTAAACAGATTTATCATTTGTCATCTTGCGTGTATTAGTGTTCCTATAGTCGTGTGCCCGTGATGTGTGCGCTATTTAGTTTATCGTGCTCATAGTGATTGTTGTGCCATTTAGCGTGACCGTTTTGTGAACATTAAACATTTCACCGTTAGATGTTATCGTGTCTGAGACCGTATACTCACGAGTATTCGTTGTCACAGTATTCCTCGCGTCCAGCAATTAAAAGGAGCGGCTCATAAAAAGCTATACGAACCGGCTGAAATTAACTCTTCAATGTATTATGTAGCTTATTGTGCCGTTTAGCGTGACTGTATTGTGAACATTAAACATTTCAGCATTAGGAGTTATCGTATCTGAGACTCAAATATATTGTTTGTTACAGTGTTTCTCGCGTCCTGCAATTCAAATGAGCGGCTCATAGAAAGCTATACGAACCAGCTGAAATTAACACTCTACAGTGTAGCTTATGTCACGCAAGCTATATGCCCTAAAACCACTTACTGGTTTTAGATTTTAGGATCTCCCGGGCGTTTTGCAATCAGCAATGTTACTGCATTCGAATCGTTCCCGAACTCGGCGTCTTACGTTGCTAGTCCGTGTGTGTTTGAGTAGGGCTCAGTTCTCACGAAGTTTGTGAAAATAGTTAAGGGACTAAGCGTGATTTGCGTTGGCCATATTGGATGTGGGCAATGTATGTGTTATGTCTATGTTATAGATACACAACTAGTTAGGGATCTGAAAACTAAAACGTAGTATGAACCTTAATGTCTGTTTTTCTGTAAAACATTATGACAGGGGTTTGTTTTTACATCATTTAAAACCACTTCATTTAAGAATTAATTGCCACATAAGCAACTACAATGTTCCCTAGAGCAGATTAACCTCTATGGTTACAGTTCTAATGTTACACTATTTTTGTGTTGGCATTTTATAAATAACATTATTTTACTGTTGCCAATTTTATAAATAACATGCATATTCTATTCGTTCATTCAGTCTGTTTGGTCTACGTGTCTGAAGCTTCATCATCCAGAAATTTTCTCTTCTCAAGAGATGTTTATTTTTGTCCCTTTCTTCAGTATTCTGGATTACTTCCAGGACTAAAAATGTCAATTGCGATATATTGTGATGTTCTTCCATGAAATGGGTTGCAACTGTGGATTTTACGCTCTTTGTTCTTATGTTTGATTTGTGCTTGTTAATCCGTGTTTTGATTTTACGTTCCTTTTTTCCCACATATCCTTTGCCACATGGGTATTTGAGCAAGTATATTAAAATGGCTGTGTCACATGTACCTGTTACATGTAGTTTTATATTGTTGCCTTTCATTGGATGACTTATGTTGGTTCCTTGTATGACATCACTATGACCACGATAAACTAAATAGCGCACACATCAGGGCACATGACTATAGGAACACTAATACACGCATGATGACAAATGATAAATCTGTTGACACAAAAACAGGAGGGGAATAACGTCATTGAAACAATTAAAAAAATCTTTATTGACAATCTATGTGTGCAATGGTTCTATTATAGATATGCTCCCTGAAGAAGGGCGATCAGATTGAAATGCATTGGAGCACCAATGACTAACAATACAATTGGATTGTAATAGAAAGATAATTGTAATGAAATGAATTTAAAAAAAAGTCAAAACAGAATGAAACAATAAAAAGACGTTTTTGGAACACGATTCATGATTCAATGTGATTATTATGAAGAGAAAAAAAGAAAACAAAACAGAATCCTTTCATTAGGAAGGAAGGAGTGCCTAGGGGGATTCAATAAAAAAAAATTGGAAGCACTTCAAAGCATTAAAACAGTGACGTACACAGAGGACGAAAAACGTCAACCCGGGAACACCTGAAAATCAAGATAAAAAAAGTTACCATTTGCTTAAATAAGCATCAAAAATTCACAATCAAGAACAAACCGTAAGAGTTGTGCTCAAGCTACTTTACAGTTTAGTGGATCACTCAAAGAATGCTCCCTTCTCCCTAGTGCCCCCGGATGTGCTTCCCTGTATAGCAGACTGAGAGCCACAGGAGTGTTTCTAACTCTTCCTCTTGCTGTTGTCTGGGCATGACACATGCAGTAGCGTCTATTGTCTTAACGGCTTCTAGGGTTACCACCATGTGTTCATGTTTTATGATTCAGCAAAGACCCGTAAATTTTAATACTTTATATATAATCACCTAAATTAAATGTTATCATGACTTTTCTATTTTTGTTTATTTTAGTTAGCAGGCTGGGTCATTGAGACAGCTTTAGTAAAAGTCCTTTTGTAACATTTAATGATTATAAGTACTAATTATTTGAAAAAATACCGCCTTTTTGCAATTTTACTAATATTTGTATGAGTCGGAACATTAAAGTACTGGTTGTGTTGGTAAAAAGCTGGTCATGTGGCAATCATGGGGTTGGCCAACATTGGGGACTCAGCCCTTCAGTAGGGGTCTCTTGTCCCATGACCGACACTAGAACTGCCAACTTCTAAACACTTGTTGCCGTGTGAAAGAAGGGGGAAATTTCTTAGAGGGGCTGGGCTATGTACTGAATACTGCTTTTGAGGCACTTCTACATCCCCCTCCCCCCACCAAAAAATAAAAATAAAGCTTCCACAGATTCCCTCAGGAGTTTTCATACTCTGTAATGGACACTGGCTTTACACAGGGTCCAAACATGAGCTAGAAACCCAGTCTATGCAGGGGTTTCCAGAGCATCTATGGCTCTTCTGTCGGATATCTGCTTGTCACTGGTGACCGTATGAAGGAAGTTGATATCATGTGAAATACAGTGGCATCATGTGTGTTATGATCGTCAATTCACTAAAATGCCAGAGGTAGCAGAAGTGACCCCACGCACCCTTTGACCTTAATGACACCACAGGAAATTATATCATATGAACTTTGACCCTGAATATATGTGAGATGCGGTTGCTGAATCTTAACACTGAGGGCACAATAATTAACACTGCTGAAGTACCATGATAACTGCATGACTAACATAACAATAAAACAGAAATGTCTATTTTAGATACTACCTATATTAGGGTGCTGAAATTAGGGGGCGTGGCTTGAGCGTCGATGGTGGAGGTCGCCTGAGCGCTCGGCTCCGCGATCGAGCCGCCAATAATCCTGATTCCCGGGGGACACGGGCGCCCCGACCCCCAGATCGTTGAGCGCTGTGGGTGCTGAATCTGGAGGCGATTTTGGAGACCTGTAGCGAGGCCCGTTCGAGGCAAACGAGAACCCACGGGGCGAGCAGAGCGGAGCTCAAGATGGCGCCCGCTCCATCTCCATGGTCCTGAAGCGGCATGTGGGCCTAGGAGGACCGGTGCCTTTGGCGACACCTTCTTATTCCTTCCCCCTCTAGAGGGGCGACGCCAGTGCCGACTGCCTGGGCGACTGAAGACACCTGTGAACTTTCCAAGCGGAGCCCATTGGGGCCGCCGCTCGGCCGAGCCCTAACTGCGCCACGAAGCCCCGAGGGGAAGGGGGAGCGGCCGGACACGTCGTCCTGCTCGGAACGACACAGACCTACACCGTCTTGGCCCTCGGAATCAGCAGCGTGTGTGTCCACTTGCACCACACTGGGAGAGATTTGAGCACAACCCGGGAACTGAGGGACAGCAAGAGTGGCTGGACGGAGCTCGGACTAATCATCTGGTGGTCGGCAAGGCCTACAGCTGGTGGCGGAGACGACGGTGCCTCGAGGAGACCGACAACCCCGGCGGTGTACTACTGCCTAGTAGTGACCCCTCCCCCTCCCCCTGCCGCCCTTTTGCTTCCAAGAGAGGGGCTGCTGGCCCCCGCCCGACCTGTTGCCTCCGCGGACTGGCGGAGGAAGGAGTACGTTGGGTGCCCGCGCCACGTGGCATCAAAGACGGACGCCATTGCTGCCTGATCCCGGCGACCTCGCCGAACCTGCGAAGTCCCATTGACATTATCACTGGCTTCCTACATTCTCGGCGGACGGAAAAACCCCTTTGGGAGAACACCCAGTTCTGCGCAATTGGTGTACGAATAGTTGAGATATCTCCTACTACTACACCGGGGTCCAACCATCGGTCCGTATCGGCACAGATCTTACAACGACATCCGGTGGCACTCTGATTGACCCTCCATCAACTGAGCGTCCACCGGGTCCTCCACTGGAGACCACGGCCGCTATGGTGAAGCCGAAGAGTACTAAGGTTGGCACTCAGGCCGCCTCGGATGTGGAGGCGCCTGATAAAGACGATCGATTGGATCCGGAGAGGTCGGGGAGCCCACACCTTCATCAACAACTCGACAGGATCTTGGCGGCGATCACTGATACACGATCGGCCCTCCAGCAAGACATTGCCCAGGTCGCGACGAGCCTGGGTTTGCTCAGAGCGGACCAGGGCAAGCTCTCGGACAGAGTCAAGGAAGTGGAGAGCTCGGTGGGAATCTTAGAACCCGCACAAAAAACTTTAGCAGCCACCATGAAGGACAATCTGACCCGCATAGATGCTCTGGAAAGAAGGGCGGAAGACGCGGAAGGGCGCAATAGAAGGAATAACATCCGTGTGGTGGGCCTACCGGAAAAAATTGAAGGTGGTGACATGGTGGCCTATCTGGAGGATTGGCTTAGGACTGTGGTGGCGCCCGAGGGGCTTTCCTCCTTCTACATTCTGGAACGGGCGCACAGAGTGCCGGCCAGACCGCCCAACAGTGCCGACCCCCACGCCCGGTGGTGGCGTGGCTACTACATTTCCGCGACAGGGATTTACTTCTCAATGCTGCCAGACAAAATGGGCCATACCAGGTGGCAAACAGTCGAGTGAACATTTTCCCAGATTACACCTATGAGACCCAGCGGAGACGGGCCTCCTTCTTAGCGATCAAACGAGAACTGAGGAGTGAGAGCATCCAGTATTCTTTGCTATTTCCAGCACGGCTCCGCATCATCCTGGACGGCACGACCAAATTCTTCGATACCCCGGAGGACGTGTGCAGTTGGCTTGAACTATACAGAGCTGGCAAAGACGGTTTTGGGTCCTCCTTCCAGACCACCTCGGAAATAGGCCTACAGCGGAGGTCTAAAAGGATCCGAAATCGCCGAGGTAGACCTGGCCGACCCTCGACAGTGGAGACTACAGCGGAACGGCGGGGGTGTTGGAGATGGTATCCAGTATGTCAGGGTCCCAAGGCGGACCTATGATTGAAGACTCGGAGCCTGGCGGGGGTGGAGGCCACACGGACACGGAGGACTCTGAGACTGATAGCGTGAACCTCCCTGTGATAACCCCAGAGACGGCAGAGGGCCTGCTTGATGGACAGGGATGATTTCGGGTGAGCCAGTTCCAGTTGGGGGGGGGGAGGGCGGTGAGGCGGAGGGGGAATCTTTGTGGGAACTGTTGGATAACTGATTATTTTTGTGGGTCGGGGTAACACCCTCTTTCGACCCTCATAACTCAGGGCTCGATCGCACTTCGGTAACTTTGAGGTGCGGAGACCCCCTGTCGACGCTCGGCCCCCACTTTGCCCTTAAGGCACACCTGCGGTGGCTACCGTCAGGTTAGTTTGGTTTTTTTTGTGGGTGCAGTTTGGATGGGAACTAGATGGTACTATTTGGGACCTGTTCTGGGGAGGGTGGGGGGGAAAGTGTTCGGGGGATGTTTTGTTGTTGTTGGGGGGAGGACTCACCATCGGTGCGGGGCTTACACTGTGCTTAAGTGTACTTGAGCTTTGCTGGGGGAGACTTGATGAGATACCATGGGACAATGGCTGATCTATCCACCTTGAAGTGCATCACCTGGAATGTACGAGGCCTGCATTCCATGTCCAGGAGACATAAGGTCCACGCTTACCTGGTACGCAGAGGCGTACAGATTGCGCTGCTACAGGAGACACACATTACCAAGTCAGAGGGATTGGCGCTGCAGCGTAGGTGGAGAGGGCAGGTATACAACACCACATACTCAGCTTATGCTAGGGGCGCGCTGATCTGGGTGCGGGCCGGGGTTCCCCTGCAGGTAACTAAACACACTGTGGATCCTGAGGGGAGGTTTGTGGCCATTGCTGGCAAACTGGGGGGAAAGGATCTGAACATTTGCTGCATTTATGCGCCTAACGTGGACCAGCTCGCCTTCTTGGCTGCACTGTCGGGCTCTCTGGCCCATTGCTTATCGGGACCCCTTTTGATCGGGGGAGACTTCAACTCGGTGGTGGACGTAGATCTCGACAGATCTCACCCTCCCCTTCCGGACTTACCAACCCACCGGGTAGCCAAGGGTTGATTGGAATGGCAGACTAAGTGGGGACTGACGGACATTTGGCGAGCCCAGCACCCACGTGCCCGAGACTACTCCCACTTCTCCGGCATGCACGAGTTGCATGTGCGGTTGGATGGATTGTTGGGGTCGACGGAACTAGTATCCTCGGCCGTGAGATCTGAGTATCTGGCGAGGACCATCTCCGACCACAATCCTCTATTGGCAGACTTTAGGTGGCTTCCGGGTACCCCCTGCGTTCCAACTTGGAGGCTACGCCCCAAGATATTGGAAGATCTGGTGTTCCGGAGTGAACTAGAAGACAGAATCGCCGAGTACTTCGCGGAGAACGAGGGCACAGCTGGGGCGAGGGCCATTGAATGGGATGCATTTAAAGTGGTGGTTAGGAGCTATTGCATAACAAAGAAGGTGGGAATGCGACGGGTCCTTCTGGAGGACCTGGCTAAGGCTGATCAGAAACTCCGCGAGATGGAGCTCCTCCGTCCCGGCCGCCCGGAGCTTCAACAACAGACTTCGGCGGCGAGGGAAGCGGTATCTGTGAAAGTTGAACGGCTACGTAGCTTCGACTACAAGGCTTATCTGACTAGGTCGCTTGCTGAGGGTGATAAATCAGGAGCGCTCCTGGCTTGGTTGGCCAACCCTACGAGGCGTACCTCTCCCACGGTGGCCATGAGAGATGCGGAGGGCATAGAAGTTTATACCCAACCCGAGATCCTTGGTTGCTTTCTGCGCTACTATGAGGGATTATACCGCAGTAGGATGTCACCGGACACTACCCCTATTGACGATTTCCTACATGATTTACCAATCCCCGCCCTGGAGCCTGATCAGGCGAAGGAATTGGGGAGAGATGTGGAGCTGGGGGAGATCCGCAGCGCCATAAAAAAGATGGCGCGAAACAAGACCCCAGGCCTAGATGGACTTCAGGTGGAGTTCTACTCCACCTACGTTGACCTCCTGGCCCCACGGCTTTTGATAGACTACAGGGAGGCGAAGCGCCTGGGGCGCCTACCTAGCTCGATGCGTGAGGCCCTAGTGGTCCCCCTACTCAAACCCGATAAGGAGGGCAACGACCCGGCGTCTTATAGGCCGCTTTCGATGCTTACGGTCGATTATAAGATTTTGAGCAGCATTCTAGCCTCGAGATTGCTGGGTCATATGGGCTCCCTAGTGCATAAAGACCAGGCGGGATTCATCCCCAAGCGTAATACTACGATGAACATCCGCCGCTTGCTCCGCCTGTTGGAAGAGGACCACGCTGAGGCCCCCCATCCCATGATCCTCTCGATTGACCTAGAGAAGGCTTTTGACAGCTTAGAATGGGAATACCTCCGAAGAGTGCTTGGTTGCTTTGGCCTGGGGGAGGGATTCCTGCGATGGACCGCGGTGCTATACGCCTCGGCGATGGCTAGAGTACGATCAGGCCCGCTGATTTCCCAACAATACCCAGTGGAACGAGGCACGAGGCAGGGAGGCTCGCTGTCCCCGCTGCTCTTTGCGTTTGCGGTGGAACCCCTGGCGCTGTCGATTCGCACCGGGGCCTATTACAGGGGATTGTGGACCATGTTGGGACAACAGTACATTTCCCTTTATGCTGACGACCTGTTGCTTTTCCTAGAGGATGCTGGAGAAGCCTTGGCCGGGGCCGACGCAGTACTCACGGCTTTCGGTGAGATGTCGGGCCTCAGGGTGAATTGGGCGAAAACTTGCCTGTTCCCGGTTCACGAGGGAGAGCCCCAACCTGACACTCCTAGGGTGATCATATGGGCGCCTAGCTGCCTTAAATATCTAGGGGTGTACGTTTATCATAGCCCTGCTGACATCCTTGAGGGTAACATTTCCCAATGCGTCCGGGCGTTAAAGGGTAGCATGTCCTTCTGGGCCACCCTGCCACTATCGGTGGCAGGACGCGTTGCACTGCTGAAGATGGTGGCGCTTCCTCGGCTACTATATTACTTCAGGACGCTTCCAGTCTGGATACCGCCAACCATCTTCCAAAACTTGAACTCTTTGCTTGAGGCGTTCCTTTGGGGATCGGGCCGCCGCAGAATGGCGCTAAGACCCTAATGAGACCTAAAGCTGAGGGGGGTTGGCTGTACCCGACTTTGAAACGTATTACTTGGCTGCACAACTGCAGACCTACACTCAGGAGATAGCACAGGAGTTTCGAGGCCCGGAGGAGGAGCGGGGTCTGGGCATACCCAGACATGTCCTATCCTATATTGCACTACAACAGAGGCTGGCTCTGGGGGACCTCACACAGGAAGAACGCACTATACAATCGTGCTGGAACCGGGTGCACCGCAAGTCGGGAATGAAACACCCTTATGCCCCAGAAATCCCACTAGGGATGCTCACTGCATTGCCGCATGGTGGCGACTGGTCGCAGCTACGGATTTGGGAGGACGCGGGGTCACAGCTCGTAGGCGACCTTTATGAGTATGGAGTGCTGATGCCTTTCCAGGCGATTCTAGACCGCTTTGACATCCCCCGGGGCGATTTCTTGCTTCATGCGGCGGTCACGAGGGCACTCCAAGCGCATTGGCAGAATGGTTTTGAGGAACCACAGACGTCAGCGGCGTGTCAATATGTCATGATGGCGGCGGGAACGGTCAAAGCCGTGACGTGCTTGTACTCCAGGATGGTCAACGAGCAGCTACCCCCACTGGACTCACTCAGGACCCGATGGGAGGCAGACATAGGGAAGGACATCCCGGAGACCACGTGGACCCAGCTGATGCGCTGGGCCTGGAAGAGCACGCGTAACGCTCGATTCCAATTGGTCCACTTTTACATACTACATCGTGCCTACTTGACCCCGGAGAAAATACAGAAATACTTCGCCTCGGACACGGCGGCCTGCCATAGATGCCGGACGCTTGGGGCTGACCTCGTCCACATATTATGGTCCTGCTCCGCTTTGTCCTCATATTGGACGCTGATAGGGGACACCCTTAACAGGGTCACTGAAAGGTCCCTACAGTTTGACGCTGCGGTGGGGATCTTGCACTGGTTTCCGCATACCCCCAAAAACAAAGTTACTAGTAAATTTATCGACATGGGGCTACTCCTGGCGAAGCGGGAAATAACCAGACACTGGAAGGCACGGGTTGGTCCAACAGGCACTAAATGGCGCAATGAACTTCTTAAATGGGCTGAGGGCGAGAGCACCTTGAGATATCAGCTGGCGAGGAGGCAGCAGAATGAGAAGGCGCTAGAATCAGCACAGGCGTGGGAGACATTGGTGCAGGCCCTGCGCGATCATAACACACCCAGTGACACCGATAGTGATGATGGTGAGCAGCCTACGTCCCCATAGAGTAGTGATGATGCGATATTCCCGTCAGGAAGGATAATGTCTCCTACCACACGCTCTTTGCACGTCTACCAGATCACCGATGGCGGGGTGGGAGGGGGGAGGTGGATAGAGGGAAGAGGGATCGTCATAAGCTTCCAACTGCACTGAAGACTTATTGCACTAAAGGTTTGGACCTTAGTTCTCTGGGGGTGTTTTGTTTAATTGGGGGGGGGGGGATTTTTCATATTGTTTAGAAAAGCAGAAGTGACCCTTTAATTTAAATCTGGTCATCACTAGAAGGCCGCTGGGCCCTCATGCATCGATTCAACATAAACGCCGCCCGACCTCCGGGTTGTGGGCTAAATGGCCGTGTATTAGTGTTATTTTATCGTCGGTGTTTTCATCACTGGTTGCCATACAGTGGACCAACATGTAACTTTGACTGATTCCTGCAATAAAAATATATTTAAAAAAATAAAAAAATTAAAATAAATTAGGGTGCTGAAATTATTTTTGAAATACAATAACGGCCCTAAATTGTAGTGGGCAAGTGAAACGAGTGAGCAGATCTTTTCTAAGGGAATGTGGGGGTAGGGCGAGGTTTTCTCCAAAGAAATATTTGAACACAATCGAGTCAAATTGTGCATTCTAAAGAATGATTTTTATATAAATTTTAAAAAAGCCAAGGGCTCTGAAAGGGGGTTTCTTTTAATGGATAAGTCCATGTATGGTGTGTCAAGCAAATTGTAATTGTAATTGCATTTATATAGCCCTTTCTAACCCCAATGCGATGTTGCAGCACATTACGGCAAGTAGCACACTACTCTGGAACCCATGGTTAGGGGTTAACCTATTGATATCATATCGAATTAGTCATGTGTTCTCAAGAAAAAAAGATTCCATCAATTTACTCCAGTTTCTTTGTGGTGAATTAAAATGAATACCACTTAGATGTGGTCATTAGTGGGGACTATGTGTTTTCAGGTAAATGGTTTGTGTTAGATAAATAGGCAAGCTGGCTGAGGTTAGTTTTTGGTTGGTTGCAGAGATGGGGTTTTAAAGAAGGAGAGGTTGTCAGCTATGAAATAAGGTGTGAGTCATTTGCAGAATAACAGTAAGAGAGATTAAGGCAGACAGGCATGAGAATGTGAGGAGGCTATATTCATAAATAGAAGGCATGTAGAGGATGGAAAGGAAGGAGTGGGTCACTCTGTTGAATGAAACAAGATGAATTAATTGGAAGTAAGTCAAGATCAATTTTCCATGCAGGGTTTTTTGAGTTTTGAGGGAGAAGGCATTCTAAGATCGCAAGCAATCTGAGGAAGTAAGCTGTAGAAAGAAACTACATTATATGCAGTGCTCCATGTCTGGTACAGACATGTTAGACATGTGAATCCGAGTGTACAGATCATTTAAACATTAAGGGGTCTATAACGATGGCGGGCCACTGCATAGTGGCATGGGACGACCGCCAGAGGTGCGGTGGTCCCGCAATTCAAATTAGGATGCACCCGCCACACTGGCGGGCGCAAGCTGCATTTTTTACATTGCGGTTGGCGGTGCTGCTAGCAGCACCCACCGCAATGTAAAAAATGCATGGTATGCATTTGCATGCACAACGTGGCAGGCACCGGGCGGTGCCTGTCACGTTGTGCATGCAAATGAAGGGGGTACCATAGGTACCCCCCATGTGCACCCCCCACTCCCCCAAAACCCTGGGGGCCCGCAGCATGCCCCCAACAGCAAAAACCTCCTGCCTTTCCACGCTGGCATGGAAAGGCACCTCTCCGCCAGCATCATAATATGGATGGCGGTGTCTTGCAGACACCACCACCATATTATGCCCCTTTTCCGCCCGGTCGACGAGTCGATCGGCAGAAAAACGGCGGATGGTCTTTCTGTCCGCCGCGGACTCCCCAGCTATACTAATATGCTGGGGATGTCATTCAGGCATGGATGGCGGGCGGATGGCCCCCGCCGGGCCAGCGGTGGCTACCTCCTGCCCGGTGGGGACCCACCATCCTAATAGGCCCCTAAGAGTCCAAGTCTGCTGTGTGCCAAGCCAGTCCATTCAAAAGTAGACTGAAGTATTCCAACTTTGGTACAGGATCTGTACTCTGCATAAGGGGAGTTTGCTAGAAAGAAGAAGTCTCATTTAATAATCTTATCTCACTATTCTGTATAAAACCCTATTTCACTTTGTAAAATTTAGCTTTTTGGCTTTAGAGAGCATATTGCCAATGTGCAAGTTTGTTATCTTTATTACATAATCCCATTGTAGGTTGTTTCAACTGCACAGCAGAGCAACCGTAGATAAGAAAGAGAGCTAGCACTAACATCTCAAGTGTACATTGTGCGTGTTTGTGTATGTGGCCAGTTTCGTACATGCATTGTATGTATAAGTGAAGAAGAGTAATGGAAGTCTGATGGTTCCAATTTGGATGGCTTGTCCATTTGCACAAGAAGGAAACCAGGTTGTTTTCCAAGATATTGGAACAGTATTGCTAGCATTCCTGAAGCAGAAGGGAGAAGACCTAGACACTGAAGTGGGGACAGAGGAGACAAGGATCCTGTAGAAAATCGACTAGGTCCTTTTGCTGAGAGGGTTTGCTGATAAGTCTTCCTATAGCACAAATACTTGGTGAATGGTGGGGGTGGAAGGTAGGACTGAAGTCTATTGTTCAGCTTGAGGTTCCCCACATGCCAAGAATGACCTCTATTATGCCTGCACCAGACATTCACACTCATTGATTCACTCTCATTCACTTTCACTCTTACTCCACTCATTCATACGAATTAACATAGTCTTGCAGCCCCTCACTCTACTCATTCTCTCTCTCACTCTAATATTCCCTTAGATTAATTTTTATTCATTCTCACTCATCCACTCTCAGTCACTTGCAGTCACTCTTACTCTCACTCATTTTCCCTACTGACATTCAGTCTCATTCATTTTCATTGTCTGTTGCTGACTGTCACATGCTCACTTTCACTCACAGTTTCGCATACACAGGCTCTCTCAAAAATACAATCCTCTGTAAGCATGCATACAACATACATTTTAAAAACACATTTTCACTTAACTTAGCTGCAATAAAAGGTCCTGTTCCAGGTCCTAGTGCTTCATTTTGTATTACAGTAATAGTAATAGTGAATGATAGTCTATTATTGAGTATTAGTGAAATAAAAAATGTGCAGAAAATAAGGATGGCGTAGTCCTGAGTCACCATTGTGTTCTTGGCACTGACTTTGCCATCCTTAAAGCGAGCTTAGCAAAAGCAGTACCTGAGGATGCAAGGAACAAGGGTTTACAGCTCTGACCACTGGCAATACCTAAATGACACCTACGGTGTTTGTTGGCAGATTTGCTATAGGAGGGGTCAAGTCACCAGCAGTCTGTATGGTGCCGCACGCTCCCTCAAACCCTTCCATTTTCATGGTGGACCTTCCAGGTGCAAAATCACACAGGACTGGTGACTGAGAACAACATTTAAATGGGAGCTTGTCTAACTCCCCACATATTGACTTTTGATCCTATCCCTAAATCCTCAGCACTTTAATCCTCAGATCTGCCTAATGATATGAAGACTCTGAATCAATTCGCATCTTGTGAGGCACTCCGCATGAATTTCATCCTAAAGTCTCAGTTCAGCCCTCATTCTCTCAATTTTCACTTCGCCAGATCCTTTTTTCACTTCACTCGTCCAATCCACTACGATGTGGCTTCCATGTCGTTAATGATTGCTGATTGGTGATGCAAATCCGAACATGCACTAATGATTCATTAACCATCATGCGCATGTGTGCATGGTGTTATTATCACTGATGGTGCCCATTCAACCCAACACTCAAGATTTTTAAGGGCAAATCTGAACAAGCATTCAAGATTAATCAATTATAGGGCAAATCTAAGATGCACTAACTTGCACTCAATGGTTGTGCAAATGTAAACACAAATGTAGGATTAATGAGTGATTTTACACATCAGAACTTGCATTAAGGGTTACTTAATACAAATCCAAGTATACAAGGTGATGGTAATTCTTGAGCTTTTTTGGGTATCCTTGAGACAGTAGTGGCCACACCTTGTACAAACTTGTAGTGTCATAATGATGGTAATATTTGTTTTATGTTGTGGGCATCCCTGACTTGATGTCGCCTAGCCCTGACATACTGCTTGCATTGGCATAATATTGGTAGTTCTTGGTACTTTATGACCCTACCACCACTGCTGTCCAAAGCCTCAACCTTTAGGTTTGATGTAAATTGGATTCATCCATGTGCGTCTCACTTTTTAAACCATTCATTCACCCATTCAACTAGTAATTGATTCAACTATTAACATGCCCACTAAATATTCATGCTTGGAGTCACTCACCGATTCAACCATCCTCCTACTCTTTCACAGGTTGAATCATTCTCACATTCACCCGCTCACCCATACACAAACTCATTTTTGTTTTAGTAGTGCATACGTCACATGTGATCCTTTCACCTCATGACATTCCAGAGCATGCTTTTCACTTGGAAGTGGGTGATGGGTGAACCTATTTTGCACAGTCTTCGAATATGTCCATATGCATGAATTATGTTAAATCCCTCCTATTTATGGCCTTAGCAACGCACACAGACAAAAGCAATAGATCTGGCTTCTTACTGAAATTGGCTCTTCATTGATTGGTGCTTTTAGGCACTAATCACGCATGCGCTCTGTCACTCATCCTTGCACTCATTTTTCCATTCATCCACCGATTGGCTCATTTTCCCATTTACTCACCTGCCCATCCACAATACCACACAATACACAGACTCACTAAACAAAGAACAGCAACATTCATTTATATGCCAGACCCACTGGTTTATTTTCATAGTTTATTTTGTGGTACTTCTGGAACTATTTACCCTTTTCCAACCTCCTCTTCTCCAACTCAGTATGAAAAATAAATATTAGCATGCATTCCAAATTATGCCAGTTTTAGCACCAAATATATGGGACTGGAGTTAGCTGGGTCTTAGCTGGAGAGTATGGTTTTGCCTGTGTCCCTCTGTTTTCTGTGCCCTGATGTCCTACATCTGTACCTACGGTTCTGCAAGCTGCCGGCTACAGAGCTTGCCTTGCTGGGAAATGAAGGAAGGAAATTACTAACTAGTGAATTCCCTCTCATTTTACTTGCCTCAAAATGAACGTAGAAGTGCTTCTGCCACAGGTGCTCAACCGACCAGAGGAGTAGTAATTCTGGAGTGGTGGTAATAAAGGCATTCTTATTTCTGTTGCCAATTGTAGGAGTGCCTTTGGCCAGGGAAGTCATCCACATTGTTAGTGTCCTTGACCCTTTCTAGAACAAACACAGATTAAGAATTCATTATTTACCATATCTCTTCAATGAATGCATCATTTATAATTAAAGGCCTGGTGCTAACTGGGGTTTTAATATGAACCTTGGTATACTAATCTGGTGAGATCTGTGTGGCGACATTATTCAAGACTTACTGATGGCCCTGACAGGATTCTCTGTGGCTGTCATCGAGGAATTGTCCTGGACCTTTGCCACCACAGACTCCTTCTCAATCCTCAGCACATTGCTGCGGCACTGTTATAGCTACTATAGAAATCTCCAGATCACAAGCATAATCAACAAAATCTTCTGCGCTACAGTGATTCCAGCACTGATCCTCACTTAATGATTTATCGCCCAGATTGGGTAATCAGTGGGCCTGCTCGTGTCCATGTGGTGAGCTGCTGTCCCCACATAAAGCAGGTTTGCTGACACTACCAGCTGAAATTTGATGGCACCAATTTAACATGGCTCCGGGTTGCGCTCTTCTGGATATTAGGCTCACACTGTATTCACTGGTGCCACTGTCTTCACTGGGTGTCGCTACATAGGGGTTGCCAAGTGCCGGGGCACAAAGGTTTTCCGAGAAACGCGTGGCTGCTGCTGACAAATGTTGGGGTTCCAAATACCAAGCCTGCCTAGTCTTGTCGCCACCTCATGCTTCTTCATTTCACAAGTAGATAGTCTGTGCTCCTTTAGCTCACTCTTGCAGGTTCTTTGTCATCCTTGATTTCTTCCTTTCTCATTGTTTTTGCACCCTTCTCTTGATGTGTTTTATCTAGGACCCCGATCAATAATGTGACCTCATGCCCCTATACGGCTATAATCAATACATATCCCTATAAACTGCATAATAATCAGAGCCATATTTTAGTAACTCGCCTCTGCAGTCCATGACAGTCCATGACACAGCAGAAGCCACTTCCTTAGATCCCTAGATAGCACACCGAGTTCTTTCGACGTACCAAACCCCAAGCGACCTGGGAAAGCCCCGCTTGCTTTGTTTTGATTAGTAATAGAACTCCTGCGAGCACTGTAAGAACGACCAGTTCTTAGTGACATCTTTATTGACGTCTTATGTTCAAAAACGTACGTCAAACTCGGCACCTTTCAGGTATAAATATACCAACGTTGCCTTAACGTTGCCTTAAGCAAGCACACGGTGGTGGTGAATACTGGAGCAGAACAGCTGTCCCCTTGCAGAGAGCCCAGCAGAAGCGAGAAGCCCACGGACACTGCCCCTCCTCCTTGACGCGCTGAGAAAGACGCTGTCTTTTCTCCTGCCGAGAAAATCCAGCTCCGGCGTTTCCAGCCTACCCTTGCGGGTGGCTAGGATATCGGGTCCTAAGAAGGAGATACCAGACCTCCTGCATTCTATTCCAGAGGTACGGTGCTGACTAAACCCTTAGAGAGAATTCTTGAAACAAACTCTTGGCAAAACCAACTTAACTTAAACTGCTACTTACTTACTCCCTCCCATGTATTAGGCTTAGGTCAGGTACACCGGGGTAGGCGTAGTTAGAAGCACCAGTTGAGGTCGTTAGCCAATGTATATATGAATGTATATATTTTATTTATTTTAACTATCTTATGGCTAAGAAACCATATCAATGCTTTTACAGTATTATTTCGTAATACTCCTTTTACTGTACACACTTTTCATAATAACAAGTCTTGCAATTGTGGCAATCCATTTCTCTTGCATGAGAAGGAAGACTGCTCAATAAATATTATCTTTTATTGAAAACGCCCGTCTCTCTATTCTCTGCACTCCGGTGAAAGTAAATCTGCACAACTGACTGAGTGAAATAGCTGTCTATTGTTTCACACGACTCTAGAGATTGACTCTTATTCTGAGGAGCAAAGTTGTCATGTTTATGCGGTTGTTGGAAGCTGAATCCCTTCTTGTCTGAGCCAGGGAAGTTGATCACTTCCTATTCAGTCAAGAAAGTTTCCAGTGACCTCTGAGCTAGCTGGCGCAAACCTAAATTAAGTCTAACATAGTCAGTATAGACCTAGAAGACCGCAGTCCTACGTCTACACTGCTGTTTATGTTATTCCAATGCGCCGGGCCTATAGGGAAAATAGGAACTACACTACATGGCGCCCAACGTTTGGTAAGGCGATAAAACTAACGCAAGATGTTAGAGTAACTCATTCGTGCTTTTTCACACAGACCCTCAAACAGACGTCTGGAGTGGGTGAAAGGTTAAAATCCGCCGGAACTTAGTAGGAAGAGATTCCTATGTAGAGTTTCTGGTTTAGTCAACGTTGAAGGATACAGTGTTCCAAAATATTGTGCACCTAATCTTTGTTTCCTTGGAAACCTGCTCTGCAAACCTTCATTAATGCAATGTCAGTAAATGGCAATAACAACGGAACCAATGAAGTCGCAGTAGATGCGAATTAACAGGGTCCCGATGTTACAGGGATTAATGAACCGGGTGCGATTATCATCCCGGCAAACATAAGAAAATCTATATCTATAACTTCAAAACTTATAGAAAACGGACTGACATCACTAGGTGGTACAGTCATTTTCGTGATAGAGGCACATGAATATCGGCAGAGAAAGGTATTCTATTCTTGGATAAACTTTCCAGCAGCAGAAGCTACAACACACAAGTTCCACTATTATAAAATAGAGGAACCACCGGATGAATACGCTCCTTTCGAGGAGATTGAAATCCCATTAAAATACCAAGAGCACATGCTCTGGTTTAAAGGCGCCCTAAAACATAATGATCACATTACCAGGCTCGGTCCACTAGGTAGACCAGGAGCAACGTGGCCCGTTCTAGCCAGCTACACACCACAACCAGACATTGAAAAAATGTCAAAAGAAGAACTTTTAGCACAGCTAAAATTATTAATTAAAATACACAGACAGTTAGTCCAATATGTAATGTGGACTGCCAAACAGTCCAAACAGCTGTTAATATTCCACAGCTAACCCCTCATCAGGGGAACACAAATAAAATCATACCACAGAACATACAATCATGTCTTGGAAAAACTCCCGCAAAACGGGAACAAATTCCTTTCTGGTTAGCACAGAAAATTACTCAAATAGAGGCAGTATTCCCAAATACTACCCCTATTGAGAAACACAGAATTCTGACTATCTGCCTTCCAATGGGGGTCGCACCACATGTGGAGGACTGTGACACTTGGGGTACAGTCTTTGCTTCCATTTATACAAAAACACATGGTGTTCCGTCCATAGCGGTAATACCGGATGTGCTAAAACAAATTCAGAATGAATATGGTCGAGAACCTGCTTTAACTCTTGGTATGAAATTACTGAAAGACTTCAAGCAGGTCTCGGCTATATTACTAGCCAACATAAAAGGAGAAGCAGCATCTGTGGCGATCCGCCAGAAATTGAAAAAAACAGATATAACAGATCAACCAATTGAGCTTGCCAGAATTATAGAAAAATGCTATGAAGAATTAGGTAGAGATAATTTGTGTGGGAAACCAGTAAAACCCCAACTACTCGAAAACCCTGAAAAATTATTTATTAAAAATAATCTAAACACTCCTAAAAAGAGCTGGGAAGGAAATAATCCACTCCCAAAGAAAAAGTTTTCCAGTCCAGAGGAAGGTCTCCTCGGCGGAGGGAAAGAACTCCGACTCGAGAACACTAGTCTCCCCAGAGGGAACACTCTGAGAAAAGATATAACCTTAGAAATAGGGATAACTTGAAAAAGCCTGATAGATATCAAAGTATTGTTACACGTCCCTCTCGATCTTTTTCGCAGAAATCGGAAAGAAGAGGACGGTCAGACCGAAGGGAAGAGCACACCAAGTCCAGAGACAAGGAACCTGCTCAAAGTAAAAAATTAAAATACCCAAGGAAGAAGGTAGCCAGTATTAGAGTAATCGAACATGCTGAGAATACTGAGGACACAGCTGAAAAACGGAGAGTGGGCACAGACAATGCTAGACAGTGCAGCAGAAATCAGCATAGCTCGCAAGATCCTGATGAGTCATCTGGAGACAGTGGACACGAATGAATACATTCAGGTAGAAACTGCAGACACCAGAGTTAGCGAACCTCATAAGATATACGAAATAACACTGCGTATAGAGGGAGATTAGACTAGAAAAATAAGGGGTCTATTTTGGGATAACTTCTCAAAAGGCTTCTTAACATCCTGTTAGCCGAGAAAGATTGGCCCCCAGAGTTTGTCAGGGAGTGCCCTCATGGCGAAGAAATGATTATGCCTGCCTTCTCAAATCACATTCCAATTCACACTAAATATATATATGCAAGGAAATGGGCAGTAGCCCAGGCACCAGCATTATATAAGAATCATGTAGGATGGGATGAGGACTCTCCTCACAAAATCCAGTTAAAAAATCAACCAACTGCACAAAGGCAGTACCCAATTAAGCAAGAAGCAAAAAAACAAGTCAGGGAGATTTTAGATCAACTTGAATACCAAGGGGTGATTGAAACATGCACCTCTCAAATGAACAATCCTTTGTTTCCTGTCTCCAAACCGGACGAATCGTACCGTCTAGTCTTGGACTACAGACACCTTAACTCATGTTGCAAAACATTTGCAGTACAAAATTCGCATAGTGCTGCACTAATGAATAACATAGTTCGCAAAAAGTACAAAACGACATTAGAGATATCTAATGGATTCTTTTGCCAAAATATTGCACCAGAAAGCAGGTACTTGACCGCTTTCTCAATAATGGAGTCACAGAAAAATTTCTGTAGGCTCCCACAGGGATTCAAGAACAGCCCAGGACTATTCTCAGCCAGAGTAACAGAGTTACTACAAATATATGATGATGAGGCATTATCTTATGTCGATGACTATCTAACAGACGACGACTTGGATACTCACTTGAAAAGAGTGAACACCATAATACTTGGGTTCGCAGCAGAGGGTTACAAATTCAACTTTAAAAAGTCAAGAATTGCCCATCTGACAGTCTTATTCTTAGGATACGAATTATCAAGTGAAGGAAAAAGCCTAGCGGACAACTTCTTAGAGAAGTGCGCTGTACTCCAAGCACCGAAAACGCTGAAGAACTTACAATCGATTCTAGGCTTCCTGAATTTTGGAAGTACTTACATTTTAAACTATGCAGAAAGGATTAAACCTCTCTACGAATTAATAAAACCTGATTTTAAACCAATCAACTGGACTCAAAAACACACAGAAATGTTGAGATCACTGCAAACAGACATGCTAGCTAAAACAAAATTAGAAACACGTGACAATACACGCAACCTTGTAATCCGGGTCATCCCAGGAAGATGCGGATTCACGTACCTGACCTCTAATGAGGGAGAAACGGTACCAATAGCTTACAAATCACATTTGTACACACAAGCAGAAAGAACATTCAGTCTCATAGAAAATACTGTAAAGGCAGTGCAAACTGCTATAGCGAGCAAACGAGAACTAGCACAAGGCAAAAGAATCACTGTTCTCACAGCAGAATCAGCCTTCGAGGCACTATTCAGCCCAGTAAACCTGCCTACAGTGTCACTAGATCCGAAATGGATACAGTGGGAAAACTATCTTGCTGCAGAAGACGTGAAATACTATTTCGCCCCGCACATGAAAAAACTGAATGATTTAAAATATGAAAAAGAATATCCTCTGCCAATCGAAATTCTCCCTCTAGAACAGTACTCCTGTATAATCTATACAGACAGATTTGTGCAGCATTACAATGTAGAAGATAAATCCTACGATGCAGCCTGCGCGATTGTTAAAGGTCGCTGGTTCTGCGGTAAATTCAGACCGAAAATAACAAAAACTGAATCACTGAGAAAATGTTCGGCTCAGCGAGCTGAAATCAGATCTTTAAAGATGGCGCTTGAAAATGCCGAACGTGAATTCTGGACACTAATCGTGTGCGATTCGCATTTTTGTGTCAATTCTTACAATAATGATTTGGAGAACTGGGTTCAAAATGATTACAAAGATGACACAGGTGCCACAATCAAGCATAAAATGCTCTGGAAACAGGTAGTTCTTTTTCAGAAAGAACTACAGAAGACTCACGTGATACACACTCTGAGTCATCAACGTGATGGCGTTCACGGTGCAGGGAATTCATTGGCTAGTTCAGCCACAACGGAAACAACTAAACTGGCTTCCGTAGTCACAAAAAAGCGTTCAGAAAAATATATAGACGCGGAAACCATGCTGGCGGTAAAAACGTCTTCAAAAGGCAACTGTGCAGCACTACCTGTGAACTATCCACTCAATTATATGTACGTAATTGATGCAAACTCCATTCCTTTTGCTCGAATCCCTGGAGTGGGGGATAGGGTAATTCCAAACACGAATCGGAGAATCTATTAATAGCAGACGCACACATGGGTGAAGGTCCAAGGCACAAACAGATGAAGGAATCTCTGACTGAATCACAATCAGCATACTGGTGGCCGGGGATGAGCCTGCACCATTATAAATTTGTAAAGAACTGTCCAGACTGCGACAGAGACCGCAGTAACGAGTCAAGCGGAGTAATGCCATGGACATTTCTGAAGGTAGCATAGAGCTATCTACACATGCAATCCAGCGTCCTATTAATTGTTTAAGACTACATTCACTTAAAAAATGTGGCCCCAGCACTCGGCTGACACCAGAACTGTTATAAAAGATTGCGAGTCTTTATCGGCACATACGCAATTGCCATGCTTCATTCTGATCAGGGTCCTGCTTTTAGCTCTCGAGCTTATAAAGAGGCCATGACCAGCATGGGCATTGGATTGCGATTCTCTTGTCCCTTCCATCCTGAGGGAAACGGGGTAGTGGAAAGAAAAAACCGCGACATAAAGCAATCTATAACGGCAAAGGTATTAGATTCGGGTGATGGGTGGGTCAAGCATTTAATAAGTGTCCAACATAGTCTTAACAACTTGCCAAGAAATTCTCTAAAAGGTTTCAGCCCGTACGAACTATTGTTCGGAACTAGAATGTATGTTCAGGACTTAGATAAGAAAAAAGACTTTGACATCAAAGATCGTATGGCTGTTTTACAGGACTTAAATGAAACAAGAAAAGCCCTGAGCAACATAAAGCTAAAACAACAACCAACCACCACTGAAGACACACTACCTGTCCCAGCAAGACCTGTCTGGATTCTAAAGATTGGGGATCTGGTCAGAGAGAAAATAGCGGTGAAGATGGAATTTGGGCCTTCTTACAGAAAAGCAGTACCTGTCGTAGCAATCAACGGAACAAGATCAGTAGTACTAGCGCCCCTTGCTGGTAAAAAGGAGAACAGAGTTGTATCAATCAACCTGGTAAAACCACAATCATGTGGCTTATAATCAATAGCAGGCCCAGTGGACTCCTAAGAAGTAACAGAATACCCAAATTTGCTAGTATCCAAGAGGTTCAAACTGAAAGACTAATCACATTTGATAAACCTGCAGTGAATAAAAAAGGACTATGCAGAAATGCCATGGAACTTGTGCCTCTTGAAACACAAATTGAAACAGTTCGTCATGAAATACCAGTCTACAATGATGTGGCATCAGAATGTGCTAATGAAAGCCAAATGGGAAAAACAATTCCAACAATCGACAGAACTGCATCTGGCTACTTCATCAATTTCGACAACTTTTCTGAAGATCAAAGCGACCCTGAAGTGACGCCAGAAACAAAGACTTTTAAAGAAAAAGCAACAGAACTCTTTCATCAACTCAAAGAAACCTATCTTAATTCTCCATGGTTAGAATTTTGGATAGGGCTAGGTGTATTTTTCCTCCTGCTTTGGCTCATCATGGTACTTTGTTTGGGAAAATTCATTTAGGGAAAATACAGTTCAATGGACACAGCAAGTCAGAACATCAACTTAGTTCTGAAGCCTCACAAATCATCTCACATCGAGAAAAGAGAACTATCATCAGTGAATGTCACAGCCATTCCAATACCCGGCGGGGCAGTTTGGGACAAGACAGACTATGAAATATATGGCCCGGTCGAGCTCTTGAAATATCCTCACCAATTTAAGGTTTCATTAAGTGACTTTGTAAAACCAAGTACATTCTCTGATGATTGGGACTTAAAAGTATAAATGATATGATGTTGGATTTAGTGTTGTCAGCAAAATTTACAGAACATGATTATTTACAAGGTTCATCTAATTATGAACAGATGTACTGTTTTACACATTACGCAGACCACTATTTACACAAATCTGCTCAACCTAGAAATGTTTTTAAATATAAACAATGGGAACATTGTGCTAGTCCACCTAAAAGTAGTTCAAAAACATTCTATGTGAAATTCCAATACTTCTCAGGGTTTAACACGAGTAATGCAGAAACATTTTATTATAAACTGTTGGATAAAACAGGGACAAAAACCATGCTGACAAATACTAAATTGATATATTCAGAAGCATTTTATGAAAAAATGATTACATTTGGTTTTGATTTCTGGAAAAATAATATTGAAACAAAAACCATCTGGGGTACAAGAGATTGGCAGGTACAAGGCCTAGAAGCATTATTTCGAGCCTGCATGATCCCAGAACAAATAATGTTCTTGAATGACACAATTCAACAAACAACCTGTCTTGGCCTAGCCAAGATTAAAGACCTTAACAAACCGTCTATTCCAAAGCCAATACCTGATAATGCAACCACAGATATTGAAATAGACGTATCCCAAATTTTAAATGAAAACAGAACACATCCTGATTGGAAAAAGTGGTTAATCTGGCCTACAGACACGAATAACTGTCAAGATAGATTCCTGAACAAATTACAGGGGTTAGAAATGACCAGACCAGACCCTAGATACTCCCAGAGACAACATCCAGGGATAGTAACAACATACAGTGTAGGGAAACTATGCCTTGAATGGCTACAAACATCCACACTGGCACAAATAAAGCAACACTTGTCTTTACTTAAAGATGGTGCTGACTTGCGCAATTTCATTATGGGACCACGCAAACAGCGTCAAAAACGTTTCATAGCGGCCAGCATATATGCTGCATACAACGAGGCATGGAAAGAAACTCAAATTGAAACAGCCGAGAAAATACGAGAAATTGATCGTATTAATTTGGAAAAATCACTTTCTGTTGTGGACAATGGGTTAATGACTCTGTCCTCCAGAATATATTCACTGGACAGTATTGTATCATCTGCAATTGATATAGTAGACCAGGACTTGTTAATGTTACAACATGGCCAGTCCCAATTACGTTCTATTGTACAGCTAGGCTGGACGTTGCAAAATCTCCGTTCGGGCTATGTGCCATGGCGTTTAATCAACACACGTCATTGTTTTCCATCTTTAACCTTACTGATAAACAAATCAGTTTGGCACAGAAAGGAACAGACTATACAATCCTGAGCATCGAAAAACTTGAGAGATTACCATTGACAATGTCAGAAAGACCTGTCATTGAATGGATAATACACGGGATTATCACAATTCCGATATCAACTTTTCAATTTAAAAATTGCCTTGAGTATATACCGGCAGGCCAGTATGAAAAGTTGGGTAAAGGATACATTAAGTCATCATGGAAATTACCTTATACACACACATGTTATAGTGACAACAACAAAAATGTATTTCTTAGTGGTAATGAGTGTAAACATTCACTAAGCGGTATACTTTTGTGCCAAGGTATTAACTTACATGGGGCCTGTGAGGGTACTTCAAATAACCTTTCATGCCACCAGCATGGCACACCTGCAGCACAAATAGAGCCATTCTTTAGGCAACTTTCTAACGGGAGTTACGTTCTAATAACGGATCACAGCTGTTGTGGCTTGGTGCCAGGGAAAGCATATCTCTTAAGCGTGAGTTCCATGGTCACTTGCTGTATGCAAGCATTGTATCCGAATGGCCCTGGAGACTCAGTGGCACCGATTTGGCCTAGTTTGAATATCTCTTCTATACGAATTGATACTTTAAGCAGAATGAAGTCTGTGCTTTTGCAGACAACAGTCCCCATCTCGTCATCCAAAGAGACGTATGACCTCCAAGTTGCAAGGACGGCGGCAGAGATACATACACTTTTATCAACAAATTGCCCGGTGCATTTCACAGAAATGCTCAGCAAAATCCTAAATATGTCGAATGCCAGTGGTATCTCGAGTGTATTTAAGACAATTTTTTCGGGACTGTTAACACCATTTGAAGCAGTCCTGGGCATCTTTCCAAATTTTGTCCATTCGATCTTTGGCGGCCTACCACTACTTTTGGGACTCGTAGCAGGTATTTTATTTTTGACCCTCCTGCTCCGATATGGCAAACCAAAACGCAGACATGACTCCGGCAAGGATGGATGAAACGATCCTACCAATACGCTACCGGGACCGCATAACTAAAGTCCTTGAGATAGCCCGGCTACGAGATCTGAATATGACCTGGTTTCTTTCATTCAGACCTATATGGCAGACCTGCATCTTACCTGTGCTTCGATGTATGCTATGCGGAGAGGAATGCGTGTTAGACACCTGTCTTGCACTACCATCAGCAATACAAATGGACGTCGATACTTTGCTAAGTCCAGTAACGGCTCACGCATCGTGTTGTCCCCAGCGGTTACCAATCCTGATGACGGCATTCGTTGAGACTCCTGCGCTACGACTAGGTGGTGGCAGTGAAGCTAGAAATGAAAGCAACATCACCCAGGTACGACCTTCTGTGAGCATTGCTGATCCTGAAATCGATTATAGCAATCATTCTCACAACTGCCAAGTTACAGCATTATCGAACTTGGTCGAACTGTCACCTGAATATGTAGACCAATTCTTTGCGAGCCTGTCTGAAATGATGTTCTCCCCTGAACAGAAACAATAACTTTTGGAAAATAATCCGGCACACAGCGTTCCCATGAACTCTGAATTCGGCCTTCAGCTTTGATAAACAAAAGCTACTGAAAAGCGTTTTGGACTATTTTTTTCCCCGCTCACCATGAAATTAATTTTTTTCCAAAATGTCCAAAATATTTACCTTTTTTCTGGCACACGTACTTTGATTAAAGTAGAACAATTCATAAAGAACAGAACTTCTATTTTAGTAGATCTAGAGACAAAATATTACCTCAGCCTCTAGCACATTTTACAGCAATTGTATTTACTATGTGATGAAATAGTCTCGCCCTTCTTTTCTGTATTTAGAGACTTTTTATGTGTAATTCTTTGCAAATTCGTTCAACTGAATGCATATGCAATATTTTTTGAATGATTACTATGCTTAATGACGTACAGTACCTATTCATTTTCATGTATTTCATATACACCATTTCAAATGCAAAATGTATTGTGGGGTGGGTAGGAATACACGTGCTTCTTATTGCTTTAGTTTTAGTAATTTGATGGACATAAATTCGTGGAGTGGGTGATGTGTTTTACCTAGGACCCCGATCAATAATGTGACCTCATGCCCCTATACGGCTATAATCAATACATATCCCTATAAACGGCATAATAATCAGAGCCATATTTCAGTAACTCGCCTCTGCAGTCCATGACAGTCCATGACACAGCAGAAGCCACTTCCTTAGATTCCTAGATAGCACACCAAACCCCCAGCAACCTGGGAAAGCCCTGCTTGCTTTGCTTTGATTAGTAATAGAACTCCTGCAAGCACTGTAAGAACGACCAGTTCTTAGTGACATCTTTATTGACGTCTTATTTCCAAAAACGTACGTCAAACTCAGCACCTTTCAGGTATAAATATACCAACGTTGCCTTAAGCAAGCACACGGTGGTGGTGAATACTGGAGCAGAACAGCTGTCCCCTTCCAGAGAGCCCAGCAGATGCGAGAAGCCCACGGACGCTGCCCCTCCTCCTTGACGCGCTGAGAAAGACGCTGTCTTTTCTCCTGCCGAGAAAATCCAGCTCCGGTGTTTCCAGCCTACCCTTGCGGGAGACTGGGATATCGGGTCCTAAGAAGGAGATACCAGACCTCCTTCATTCTATTCCAGAGGTATGGTGCTGACTAAACCCTTTGAGAGAATTCTTGAAACAAACTCTTGGCAAAACCAACTTAACTTAAACTGCTACTTACTTACTCCCTCCCATGTATTAGGCTTAGGTCAGGTACACCGGGGTAGGCGTAGTTAGAAGCACCAGTGGAGGTTGTTAGCCAATGTATATATGAATGTATATATTTTATTCATTTTAACTATCTTATGGCTAAGAAACCATATCAATGCTTTTACAGTATTATTTCGTAATACTCCTTTTACTGTTCGCACTTTTCATAATAACAAGTCTTGCAATTGTGGCAATTCATTTCTCTTGCATGAGAAGGAAGACTGCTCAATAAATAATATCTTTTATTGAAAACTCCTGTCTCTCTATTCTCTGCACTCTGGTGAAAGTAAATCTGCACAACTGACTGAATGAAATAGCTGCCTATTGTTTCATTTTATTCTTTGACACCGTCTCGCATAAAATCCTTCTCCAGCGCCTGGAAGAAGCTGGCATTTCTGGGACCGCCCTTCAGTGGTTCCGCTCTTTTCTTGCTGACCGTTCCTTTTGCATAGCCATTCCACCCTATCAGTCCAAAATCCATCCACTGGACCAGGGAGTCCCCCAGGGATCCTCGCTGAGCCCCACGCTATTTAATCTGTACGTGAGACCGCTGGCTGATGTCGTTAAGAGGTGGGGCATGACTATGGTTTCATATGCCGACGACACTCAGCTGGCGGTCACGCTCAGCGGGGACGCTGATTTGAACGCCCCTAGGTTCTAGAATGGGCTGAGAGCGCTCGCCAGCTGGATGAATTCCAACCATCTCCAGCTGAACGCCAAAAAAACCGAGATTATGATCATCGGCAGGAAACAGGAGCTCTGGGGTGATATATGGTGGCCTCCGGAATTGGGGCCGATTCCGACTCCGGTAACGGAGACAAAAAATCTCGGTATCTGGTTTGACCCTGCCCTTAGTTTTGTTTCCCATACTAAAAGAGTGGCCGCCAGCTGTTTTGGCATTCTGCGAGGATTAAGACCTGCATTGGAATTTTTCGATGCCTCTACTAGGCAGCTGGTGCTGCAGGCAACGGTGATCTCTCGGCTTGACTACGCCAGCTCTCTTTTAGTGGGGGTCAACCAAGCGGAAATTACACGCTTGCAACGCATCCAGAATGCAGCAGCCAGAGCTGTGGTTGGCTTGCCCCGGTTTTGTCCCGTTGCTAATACCCTACGTTCCCTCCACTGGCTCCCAGTCAAGGAGGGGATCCAATTTAAAGTGCTCTGTCTCATCTACAAAATTCTCAAGGGCCTTGCTGCTCCGATTCTTTCGAATCTTTTGACACCTTATGTTCCTGCTCTCCCCTTAAGATCGTCAGGCCAAGATTTGGCAATAGTTCCTCGGTTCAAGCTCAGCTGAGTGGGAGGTCGCTCCTTCAGAGTTCGGGCCGCGGCTTTGTGGAACTCTCTACCTTTAGAGATACGGGCGTCCGGTAATCTCCTCCTGTTTCGTAGGGCCATCAAGACTTTGTTATTTCCCTGAGATTGACCGTTCGATCTACTGTTTGGTTGTTGTGTTGTGTAGGATACCTTGTCAGGCGCCAGGACGCTCCTTTGCTGGAGCAGCTGTGCGCTGAATAAATAACCCTAACATAACATAACATAACATAACACGACTCTAGAGATTGACTCTTATTCTGAGGAGCAAAGTTGTCATGTTTATGCGGTTGTCGGAAGCTGAATCCCTACTTGTCTGAGCCAGGGAAGCTGAACACTTCCTATTCAGTCAAGAAAGTTTCCAGTGACCTCTGAGCTAGCTGGCGCAAACCTAAATTAAGTCTAACATAGTCAGTAGAGACCTAGAAGACCACAGTCCTACGTCTACACTGCTGTTTATGTTATTCCAATGCGCGGGGCCTATAGGGAAAATAGGAACTACACTACACTCTTCCTCAATATTTCTTTCTTATGTGTTTTTCTTTCTCTTGCTCTAGATGAGAGTTGGTTGAGGAAAAATAAGTGGCAGTCTTGAAAAAATTTTTTTCGTGTGCCGTGCCTGCAATCACCGGCTCAAATTAAGCAGTGAGTAGGCTACACAAGGTATAATTCTGGATCCTTCACCATGGACCAATTGTGCACTGGTTTGACTGGCTCTGAGACTGGGATCCCGCAAAAGGCTGATTTCGCTGTGCACTGGACTCTTCCTGAATTTGAACTGCTTCAGCACAACCAGGTCCGTGCGATCCATGCTAGACATGCTATTGGTAGGTCCTATAGGTCACTCCTGGTGGGTTGAATTATATTTCTTCTTGTGCCTTTAGTCTGCTAAATACTACAGAGTATGAGATTTGCAGTGGATGACATTTACTCTCAGATGTAACTTATATTGTAGGATCAGCTACATCCACTCACAGACCCACACAGACACTCACACGCCTACTCACACACCTCCCCCCGCTTCAACATCTATTATCTCCCAACTTAACCTTTAGCAACAATGGGTAGGGGAGACCAGAATCATGGCAAGCTATTCTTTGATTAGCGCAACTCTGCTAAAACTGGTGATTGTGAATAGCAATCCCAGATAGACTCTGAACCAGTGCTTAATTTAAGCCGGTGGTTCCCGGTGCTCGACACAGGCACTTAATTCTCAAAACACTAGTGCTGGTGACAGCTGACACAAGGTGGCATTGTCTGTCTAATTTTGAGATGATCACAACAACAAGTAATTATGAATTCAATACACATTAAAAATGACCATTACCCGCCACCCAAGCCATTCGTATATCTTTGGGGGCCTGAAATAGTCAAAATTGTCACATGTGTAGGAGTGTGATGGTTAGTACTTGTGTTGTTACTATTGTTAGCAGCTTGGCAGGGGCAATGTGGGGTGCAAGGTGTAGTGGCCTCCTGACGAGAGCTCTGGCACTTATCTTTTTAACAAATTAAGCACTGCTCTGAACACTCAAATCATCTATTTGATGACTAAGTATATGTCAAGCAACTGCTTTCAAATAAGCAAAAAGCCTTACTATGTAGGTATGATTGACTCCCTCAAATTCCAATGAAGCACATGTGGAAAGGTTTAGACAATCTACACTCAATGATATGGTTGAATGCCGCATCTCTTCCTCAACCACTAGAAATAGACAATGGTTGAAGGTGGAGAATATGTTCCTTGCTCATTAGCTACTTTCTCAGTTCCTTTGCACTTCCTCTATTTTCTAACTTTGTATCTTTTTCAGCCCCTCTTTTTCTCTAGAAGGACAGAGAACAGGCCAATCATTGCTTCACCACGGTTACGGGTCAATTGGATAGTAGAAGTGATGAGGTGTACACATATTCATTGCCCACTCCACTACACCACACAACTTTGATGTCTTATAAAGTGCAGAGTCATCAGAGCATTTGACATAGGACAATGCAATTTGCTGACAAGAAGAGGTTGGAGTTCAGTCATACACAGTAGTTAACTGTTCCCATTTGTTGCTATATTGAGTTTAGAAGAGCCCCCCTTTCTCACCAAAATCTATCTCAGTGCATTACAGAGTTTATGCTACTCAAACAGCTGGTGCCTAATGTCAGAATTTGAAAAGGCCAAACCATGGAAGTAAACACACTTAAGGGCACCTAACACATTTTCTGAATATTTACTCATTTTCATTGCTTGAAGGGTGTGTTTGACGAACTTACCCTGCTATTGAAAAGTATGTGTGTCTTTATAAGTTACTACTATGCACTGCCCACAACAGGAAGCTGATATTCCTTGTGAAATTTTAGAGGCATATGGCCAAACAGAGAGAATAAATTACAATAAAGAAAATAAACCTTTTTCTATTAGAAACAATGTTGTGTGCTTTACAAAGTAAACAAAAACATGATTATTAGATATGATAAAAAAGACTGAGGAAATTGGGAAATACCACAATATACAATACAATACAATTGGCCCACAGGGTCATTCACATTTTATAACCTCACTATTATAGTTAAGAAAACAATGCATATTACCTTATCACCTATGTCATAGTGAGGTACCCCCTGTACCTCAGTGTGCTTAAACTCAACTGTTTGGCCATTCCTGCTCAGAGAGGTATAGTTAGGAGGTTTCTCTGCTTGCTCTGCTCTTCAAGACGGAAAAATTGGTATTCAGAGTCTATCTATTTATTTAGTTTTTTTTCTTTGAATCCTGATCCATGTGGTTCTTTTGTAGAGTTTGGTGTAAAGAATTCCTCTTCTCGTGGAAGACAGCAACCTCTTTCCTGCACTGACAATCCACATCTATCGAAGACCTTATTCCTGAGAGGACGATCGTATTCTGAGAAGCTGCAGCATAACCACAAGGAGAAAGGTCTACTTTGTGGAATTTTGGATAATTGCTTTGAATTTGAGCTAAACTTTCACTCAAGAAATGTGGTGAAGTTTTTGTTTTTAAAAGCTATGTTTACACAAACACCTAAATGCATGCAAAAATTGTAATCATTGTGAGGTTGTAATACAGTCTAATAGTAGAGTTTGGGCTACATGCTTTGAATTTTGACAACTTGCATTATATCCTGAAAACTGAAAAGCCCCACCTTTTCACCTAAGTAATTTGTTGAAGTTGCTTTTTTCTGTTTCCTAATTTGACATTTTCTTTAATATACCCTTTGAGGTGATGCTGAGAAGGTTAGGTAGGGGAATAAAGGGCAGCATAGATGTTTGGTGGATTAGACCTCTCCTTAATTCTCACGAGTAAAAGGGACATGTAGCAGTGGTTGGTTCTTTGATTGAGGGCTCTCCATCTCCTGTGTCAAGTCTAGACTTAATTCAGGGACATGTAACGACTCAAGCTTTTTCCCATTTCCGTCAAAGGGGGAAATGTATTAACCTTGAGACCCAAAGTGATAAAAGCAAGCGCCAAAAGGGAGTAACAGATTAAAGAAGTGTAGAGAGACAGAATGTTAGAATTCAGTGGGAACAAAAGAGCAGAAAGAGAAAGGAACTGAGAGAATACATGGTAAAATGGAAACTGACTATGCAGGTGATGGAGATGGAGTAGGGTATAATGATATGACATTGCAATTTGGAACAGAGTTGCAGTAAAATGAAGTGAAACAAGAGAAAGTGAGAGATGGAGAAACATAGACTCTAGCAATTTACTTCTAAGTAACATTTAGGGTGTCGTGAATTTCATCTAGTTAAATGGAATGAATTAGAGTTTTCTTTTTTCTTAGGAATATTATTTTTTCTTTCATCAAATTTGTTGTCTCTTTTATTGTGCACCTTGAAGATGTAATTGTAGGGTATGTATGTATTAAAATAAATGGCATCAAGTGGGGAAGAAAAGGGAAATGTATTGTACTGGAACACAAGTGGGAAACAGGCATAGAAATGGGGAGAACAATTGAAGTGCAAACATTGGTGAGAAGATGAGTGAGCTAGTAACCTCTGACCAAAAGGTAAAGGAAAATCAGATTCATATCAAACTGAGAAGTGTCAGAAGAGATAAGATAGAGATTGGCTCACTTCACCTCTCTGCCTCGTCCTGATCCCCATATTTTCATTTGCAGATGGGCATATTGTTAAAAGGAATATTGTCAGTGTGTGGTTTTCGATTCCTGTTTTATTAATGTTAATGTTCTTACATGGGTGTGCATTTTAGGGATACAGTGTCTTTTTAGAGAATGCAAATTAACGTACATAGAGGACAAGGCCATATATTACCTCCTCTCTAAGTGTGGGGACTGCTTCGTAGACGAGGTATCAGAAACGGTTGCTTTGGTAAGAACCAAAGGAAATAACCCCTTATTTTGGGCACACAAGTAATAGATTTATTAATGGGTTTTATAAAGAACTACATGTTGCCTTTTGATTACTTCAGCCCAAGGGGTCTCACAGCAGTGCACATCAGCTGATAAAGAGGGCAGTGGATGATTCAAGGAGGCAACGCCCGCTGGTTGTAGGAGTTGTGCAGCTCTACATGCCTCCACGAGACCCACACATGTGACAAAAGATGCTGGTTGCAGGGTGCGTGCAGTCCTACATGCCTCCACGTGACCCACACAAGTGTGACAAAAGATGCTGGTTGCAAGGGATGTGCAGTCCTACATGCCTCCACGTGACCCACACGCGACAAAAGATGCTGGTTGCAGGGGGTGTGCAGTCCTACATGCCTCCACGTGACCCACACAAGTGTGACAAAAGATGCTGGTTGCAAGGGATGTGCTACTACTCTACTACACACTCTACTACTCTCCACTATTCTCTACTACTCACTCTATACTACACAGTCTGTACTACACACTCTGTACTCTCTACTACACACTCTCTGCTACACACTCTCTGCTACTCTGTACTACACACTCTCTACTACTCCACTACACACTCTATAGTATTCACTGTACTACTCTCTACTACACACTCTCTACTACACTCTACTACACACTCTCTACTACACACTCAGTACTACACACTCACTACTCTACTACTCTCTACTACTCTCTACTACTCCCTCTATACTACACACTCACTACTCTCTACTACTCTCTACTACTCACTCTCTACTACTCACTGCCCGGTAATATGAGATGTACCGGGCAAGGACTCAGAGATGAAGAATGTCTAACGCCGGTGTGGGTAAGAATTTTAAAAAAAAAATAAGGATATTATTTTCCAACTTCAATCTGGAAATTGGTCCCATGTGAGTCTACTGTGGGAGCATCTTCTGTTATGAGTCTTTCTCTCGCTAACCTAGAGTTGTTTCCACAAATTACCACATAAAGGCCTAATAAAATCTACTTGCCCATTCGCTATGACAAGCCAGATTTAGTCAGGGGAAACTATTTTTTTGGGCCTACTGGCCTATCCTGAAAGAAATTGCTGAGCTGTCAAAGAACAATTGTTCTGCTCATTCAATGAGTGGGTGGTCAGTAAATATGCCTTTAAATCGTGTCACATTTGCTATGCTTTGAAAGACTGAAGTGAAATGTAGGCTTATGTCTTCATACAAATTTCTGCTTGTTTTATCCCGGCGATTGACGTTTGCTTTTCTCTGACTACAAAGTTAGTTCACTTTACAAAATCCTCTATCTCACAATCAACCTGGGGTCCTGGGAGTGTTAAATCAAAGGCTGCAGGATGTCAGTTTTTTTCACGACCACTCAGCAAGTAAAAACAAGCATTGAGAATGCAATAGGTCTCGCCTTTTATTAAGTTAAAGCCATTTGCTTTGCTATACAATACTATTAGCAAAGCAAATGGCTTTAACTTAACCAAAGGCGCGACCTGTTACATTTTCATTGCTTGTTTAAATAAATGCCAATCAGCCATGTATTGTACCCCCTGTCCCTGAGTGTGCCTATATTGAGCTGTGTGGGCACTTCTGCTTAGCGAGAGGGAGGTTTCTCTGCTTGCTCTGCTATTTAGAACGAAAACAGAGGCCTTCAGGGTCTATTTTACACTTAGAGATTTTCATTTGTGATTCCTAATCAACAATGTTGCTCTGTAAAGTTTAATCCAAAGAATCCACCTTTTTGTGAGAGCCAAAATACTCTTTTTGTGTCCGGATGATAATCCACATTTTTCTAAGACTTTATCCTTTGTGAGAGACTCATTTCTTGAGAGGCGGCAGCTCCACCCATATGGAGAAAGGTCCACTTAGTTGAATTTTGGATACTTGTTTTGAATTTAGGCTACTCGATTGCCGGTCTGAAATCGGAATGTTGTCCTCTTTTCAAACAAGTAAGTTTAATTTCTTTCTTTAAATAATATGGATTATTTGGATAATCTATTGGCCAAACACATGTATAATTGCATGCAAAACAATTATATTAATGGTTTATCCATCTTGAAATCGTTGTTGCATTGTAAGTGTAATGAAGTAGAAGCGTACACGGTAGATAGGAAGAAGTCTTCTTTATTCCAACCTAACACCATCATAGGTTCCAGTCAGCTGAAGGCAGCTGTGGAATGTTGAACATACTTGTGTGGGCAATACCAACAGCGGTCAGGGAGAGGGGGAGGGGCGGAAGGGACCAAGTGACCAAGTGATATTACAACACATCTCCCTTTGGGGGAAAGGACAGAAAGGATAATAGCATATGACATAAATAACACTTTACAGTTTAACATGTGCAGAAAAGGGATCAATAATCAACACAGATACTAGCGGGAAAAATTTATCATGTGGTATAGTAATCTTTGCTCCAACGGGGTGCCACTGTGGGTCTAGACTACCTCATGGGGGTCACCTGACTCATACCGTGAGGCAACAAGTGCAACTGGGGAACATTGACTTCCTTGTGTAAAATATTTCTATCCATGCTCCAGGTTTGACCATTGGCTAACTGTACCACATTCTTACCCACTTTAGTCACCCGCATGGGATCAGAGAATCTGGTGGCACCTCTCTGTCTAGACTTGGGAAGATCAATGCGCACCAAATCTCCTTCACGCACCTGTCTGGTTTTTACATGTTTATCAGAATTGTACCTTGCTTCATACTTTTCTTGGTGGCTTTTATATCGTTCTCCAATCACCTCTCTGTCTACCAGACAATTGGTTTGTCTTTTAATTGGGGGAGAAAGTCTGGTTTTTGGAACCCCCCCCCTTCAATGACATAAAAGGAGACACCCCTGTGACCAAGTTAGGAGTGGTGCGGTGAGCCCAGATTGTTTCTCAAAGAGCCTGTGCAGCGAGTGTGTTTAACATTTCTGCACGTTGTATGCACTCTTTTACCACCCGGTTCATACGCTCCACCAGCCCGTTAGCACGGGGACAATACCATGCAGGTTTTTGGTGGATAATACCCATGTCTGAAAGAAATACCTTCATCTCCTCTGATGTAAATTGCACCCTGTTATCCATGACTAGAATGTCCGGGATGCCTTCCTCGAAGAAAGTTTCATTGAGGAAGTTTACGAGTGCCTTGGTGTCAATTTGGTGGACACATTTGTAAATCACCCACTTCGAGTGGTAGTCCACCAAAACAAATATGAATCTTTCTCTCAAGGTTTTCAAATTTAATGGGCCAATTATGTCCAGGGCTAGTTTGGACCAAGACCTTTCTGGTATAGACACCGGGGACAGGGGTGGTTTCCGGGTTTGATGAGTTTTATCCGCTTTGCAACACTCCCTGCAGTCTCTCACTACGAGTTCTGCCATTGCATCCATCCCCGGCCACCAGTAGTCCATCCTGATCTTACTCTTGGTTAAACTACGGCCCAAGTGTCCCACATGTGCCAGGGCAACAATTTTCTGTCTTAAGGAATCAGGTGGGACAACCTTTTCTCCTCTGAATACCACGCCATCATAAATGTTAAGTTCCAGCCTCACCTCCCAGAAACCACTTAATTCAGGCACTACCTTGCTGTTTTCACTTGGCCATCCATTTATTATAAGGTCTTTGAGTGCTTGCAAGTGCCTGTCTTGGTTCAATCCCTGTTCCCATTCCTCCTTGCCCAAAGATGTAAGTTCCAACACCCGTTCCTCATCCTCCGTTACTACCTCTTCCCCACCAACTCTGTTAGGTGAACGGGACAGGAAGTCTGCAACCACATTTTGTGATCCTGGCATGTACTTTACAATGAAATTGTACCCCTCCAAACCTAAAATCCACCTTGAAATGCATGGTGTGGTTTTCTCCGAACCTTTCGCAGTGAAGGCATACATGAGAGGTTTATGGTCGGTCCGCACAGTGAAAGAAGAAGCAACAATGTTTTATAGCCCACATGCAAGCCAGCGCCTCTTTCTCTACTACAGAGTAGTTAACCTCCGCTCCTTTAAGAGCGCGTGACGCGAAGGCCACTACCTGTTCTTTGTTTTTGTCCATCTGTACAAGGCTAGCCACCACGCCCTTCTTACTTGCATCAGTGAATAGAATAGTGGGTTTGGTCGGGTCAAATCTCCCGAAAGATGGGTCAGTCAAGTCAATGCTCCCCTCAAAATGTGATCATGCTCTTCAACATCCTTATCATAGATGAGGATATCATCCTGAAAGCATAGCGTCTTTGGAAGACCCCCCAGCACATGTTGCATGATCCTCTGGAACGCAGCAGCGGCCGAGGCTAAGCCAAAGGGCATGCGGATGTACTGGAAGGCTCCCAATGGGGTAATGAAAGAGGTTAAATGCCGTGAGTTGGGGTGTAACTCTACCTGGTGGTAGGCAGAGGAAAGGTCAAGGACACTGAAACAGCTGGCACCTTTGATCAAAGTGAGGACCTTGTGTATGCGTGGTAAGGGATGTCTATCTACCCATATACTGTTGTTGAGGTCTGTAAGGTCCACACATAGCCTAATGTCCTTTCCTGTAGACTTCGTTGTAAGAACAATCGGGGCCAACCACTGTGAGCTCTCAATTGGCTCAATAACTCCTTGAGCTAGCAATCTATCAATCTCTGCTTGTAGCGGAGCTTGCATCAAATGGGGAATAGGCCTTACTCTATGGGCCACAGGCTTAGCCTTCCCTTTAAGTTTAATAGAATGCTGGTAACCCTTGAGTAACCCCAATTTATTCGTAAACACCTGGGGAAACTCCTCACACACCTTCTCACCCTCTACCGACTGATCCACCAGGAGTACTTGGTCAGGGCTGTTGGGGTCAAGTTTTGATGCCTAGCTCTCGTTGGTGTCTCCATCCCAACAAACAGGAGCCTTTATTTGTAATATAAATTTTACCCACTGTGCACCTCCCTTTGAAACCAATCCTCATCGTTGTCATTCCCATACCTCATGTTAAGGTATAGGGTCCTTATTGTACCCCCCTGGGTGTATGTCTGCAGGTTGTAAGACATGCTGTCCTGTAGGGAACACTCTATGAAATGTCTCCTCTTCAACTAACGTATATGGAGAACAAGAATCGGCAAAAACAGTAACCTCTCTCTGGTCTAGAGCAATGGTGCAAGACGGAAACTTCTCAGCCCCATCTTCATCATCAACCTTGAACACCATTTTGACTTCTTGGACTGTCTCCTGTTCAATGGAGTGGACTGACTTAGGTTGGAAATCTTTGCACAGTCTAGCTAGGTGTCCTCTTTTCCCACACTTGTGACACGTGACAGATCTAGCCGGGCAACTTGCATGATTGGCCAGATGGTTAGGGCTACCGCATCTGAAACACTTCAGTTTGGTACCAGGAGGAACTGGACCCTGACCTTTCCCTTTAACCTCCCTGTTAGTTTCTTGTTTGCTTATGGCATTGGCCTCTGTGTTCTTCTGCCCTTCTCCCTTCATGGCTGCCATGCAATCTGCTGTGTGCTCAATCCCTACCGCAATTTCTACAGCTTGTTTGAGATCAGGAGTAGCAACCAAAAGTCTCTCTTGAATTTTGTTGTTATTCGTGCACCTAACTAGTTGGTCTCTAATAAGGGAGTCATGTAAATTATCAAACTCAAAAGTGTTAGCTAAACCTTTAAGTGCTGCAATATAAGTTTTCACCTTTTCCCCTTTACCTTGTACTCTAGAGAAAAATGTGTGCCTCTCCAAAACCAAGTTCAGGAGTTCAAGTTCATGAATTTGTATAGCGCACTACTCACCCAGAGGGTCTCAAGGCGCTTGGGGGGAGGGGGTGCATTATTTATCAAATATCCAGGTTTTAAGTTCCTTCCTGAAGGAAATGTGGTTCTAGGTAAGGCGGAGGTGAGTGGGGAGAGAATTCCAGGTTTTGGCAGCCAAGTAGGAGAAGGATCTTCCTCCCATGGTGGATCTTTGGATGCGTGGGACTGCAGCGAGGGCTTGATTGGAGGATCTTAGTTGGCGGGTCGGTGTGTTAAAGGATAGTCGTGAGTTGAGGCATTCGGGTCCTAGTTTGTAGAGGGCCTTGTGTGCGTGGGTTAGGAGACGGAACGTTATTCTCTTGTTGACGGGAAGCCAGTGGAGGTCTTTCAGGTGACCGGTAATGGGAGCTTGACGCGGGATGTCCAATATGAGTCTGGCTGATGCGTTTTGGATGCGTTGGAGTTTTTTCTGTAATTCGGAAGTGGTTCCGGCGTAGAGAGTATTTCCATAGTCCAGTCGGCTAGTGACCAGAGCGTGGCTGACAGTTTTTCTTGTTTCGGTGTGAATCCAACAAAAGATTTTTCGAGCATACGAAGTACGTTAAAGCAAGAGGATGAGACGGCGTTGACTTGTCTGGTCATCGAGAGGGAGGAGTCTAGGATGAAGCCTAGGTTACGTGCATGGTCTGTGGGTATGGGTGCCGTGCCCAGGGCTGATGGCCACCATGAGTCGTCCCAGGCAGAGGGGGATGATCCTAGGATGAGGACTTCCGTTTTGTCTGAGTTAAGTTTTAGGCAGCTGTTTTTCATCCATTCGGCTACTTCTTTCATGCCTTCGTGAAGATTGGTTTTGGCGGTGTTAGGGTCTTTGGTAAGGGAAAGGATCAGCTGGGTGTCGTCAGCATAAGAGATGATGTTGAGGTTGTGTTGTTGCGTGATGGATGCGAGGGGGCTCATGTAAACGTTGAAGAGGGTGGGACTGAGTGATGATCCTTGTGGTACTCCGCAGATGACTTCGGTGGCCTCTGATTTGAATGGGGGGAGTCGGACTCTCTGGGTTCTCCCGGCGAGGAATGAGATGATCCAGTCTAAGGCTTTTCCTTGTATGCCACACATTAATAGTCTTCCCAAAATGTTTTTCCAGCCTGCCAACCGCTGCCAAATACACATTTTCATCATCATCACTGTCCTCCTCTGCCTCCGCAGTTATATTATCATAAGTTTTGCGCCCTTCCACACCTAAGTTATGAAGTAAGGTGTGCAATTTTCTTAAAGCAGAAAATTTCTCTCCCCCAATGGCTATCAAATAAGATTCTAGAAGTCCCAACCATTGTTTCCAGGGTAACTGTGGTTCCCCCACTTCGTTCAGAAATGGTGGTGGTTGAGACATGCTCGTGCTTGCCATGCTGGGGGAAAAGATAGTACAAAGGCTATTAAACTTTATGTGTACCTCGTGAGAAATGTAAATTCCCTTGCCCCTGGAACCTGTTACCAACACTCAACCCAAATCAATAAAGCAAAAACTTTTTCACAGAACAAATGGAGTAAGCCAGAAACAGATATAAAAGTTCCACACAGATGTGCCCCTGAGCAGAAAATGAACAGGCAGAGAATAAAAATACAGCTGTGCCTGCCAGCGAAGATGCATGTAGCATAGACAGTACCTGTTGGACCTGAAAGAACCGGTACCCAGTGTTATTCTTATACTCTTTTTAACACTGGAGATTAAGCACACCGGCTAGTTTGAGGTATTGATGCAGTTCAGATGAGTTGTGCCCATCCACGAAAACAGGCAACACCAATTGGCTCTGAGGGGACCACCCTCTCTGTTCTCACCTCAGCTCAGGAGGAAATGCCGCTTAAACTTTCCATCACCGGCAGACCCCTCAGTGAGGAAAAGCAACTGCGCAGATGCGGTGTACTGCCACCTCACCCTGGCTCCGGCGCTGTGATAAGACAAAATCACCAAAATCAACGGTGTGGAGCACTCTTCACCTACTCCCCGGCACCGGCGCTGCGAAACAACCGACAGCGCAGGTGCGATGCTGTCACCACGGCTCCCCGGTACGGGCTGTTGTGAGGGAATGACTGCGGAGCTGCCGAGCTAGAACACTGCTCTAAGGCACTGGCGCGCTTCGTGACAGGCTCCTGTGAGGGAACAACTGCGCAGCTGCCAAACTCGAACACCGCTCTGAGGCACTGGCACACTTCACAACAGGAATCACGTTCCTTGGGGAGCCCACACCGCGAACACCAAAAGAAGATGCGCCGCGCCACTCCACTCTGACAGGCAGCCTCGCTTCCACAGCTCTTGCCACCCAATGGTTCCTTCCACAGTTTTTAGTAGCTTTTCGGGCCCACCAAGGAGACCACACTTCAAGACGACATCAGCAAATTGCAAATTTCCTTGGCCGAAACGTCACTGCACCTGTCACAACCAGAGCGTCCAAACCAGAACAGCTGACTGACGGGACTGACGATCGCACCGGAATGCTCCCCACTCCTCACCTCGGCACGATGATCACAGAAACATATCAAGAACCTCGGAGTAGACGCCTCAAAACTCCGACTTCTCCTTACGGTGAAGAACGCTTACAGAGGACACATGTCTTCATTCCACAGGTAATTACTTCCTTTTAAGTACTTGCTGAACTGGAGTACCACTTGGGGGTGATGGTGCACTGCCCCCACGCAGTCTTCCGTTGCCAGTCTAATAAAGTAGAAGCGTACATGGTAGATAGAAAGAAGTCTTCTTTATTCCAACCTAACACCATCACAGGTTCCAGTCAGCTGAAGGCAGCTGTGGAATGTTGAACATACTTGTGTGGGCAATACCAACAACGGTTCGGGGGAAGGGGGGGCGGAAGGGACCAAGTGACCAAGTGAGATTAACAGTAATGCATTCTAATTACGGAATTCGGCCTACTTGCTTTATAGCCTCGACACTGAGGTCCTAATTGACAAAGGTAACTTGCACATATGTGCAAGCATTTTCAAACTGCAAAGAGGGAGATTTTGCAAAACAAAATTGTGATAATTTATTTTCTCCAATGAGAAACATTTTAAAAGATGCAATTTCAGGCATGAGGCAGCTAAAATAAAGCCATTTTGAACATAAATAATCAGGAATCTCCTCCCTGAATCAGGTCAGTTTAAAATTTATTTATTTATTTATTTATTTTTGAAAACCTTTATTTCGATAGAGCAATACAAATACAGACCTACAACCACAGGGGCCGGTCAGTAACAGCAAGCAGCAAATTCCATCAGTAATAAACAGCTCATCAGCCTGCAACCCGGGGGTCCAGCAGCGATAAAATACACCCAGACGATATCCTTGAAGTGGAAAGAGGATAATTGAAAGGTTTCACATTTTTTATTTTTTAAAAACAAAACAAAACAACCTAATCCCGAGGTGATGTGTAAAAGGTGTGTGACTGTCCGAGATAGCAGGGGGGGCGACTCAAGATGACAACTATAAAAGGATATGAAAACAGAAGGGGGGGAATGAAGGGGTCAGGGTCAGACAACCAGGTGAAAAACAGCAGGACAGAAACGTATGGAATGTTCAGGTCACGGGGACTGAGGGATGACATTCGTTTCTACAAAGGGGGGGGGGTACAAATTTCTCCACGATCTGAGTTCCATTGACCCCATATCCTTCCCCATTTCTTAGGTCGTCCACGGGCGATGTACACAGTTTTCTCTCGGAACATACACCAATCCATGTTGTCCTCCCATGTGGAAAGCAGAGGCGCATGTTGAGACCCCCACAGCTGGGTGATGTCTCTCTTCGCAATCATGTTGCCGAGGGAGGCCCATTGAGTCTGCGCTATGCTATAGTCATTCGGCTCCCACACATTCAACAGACATCTCCTGGCCTCTGGCAAAAGCGAAACACCCGTAACTTCATCCATAACCTCATGCACTCGTCTCCAATATTCCGCCACGTCCGGACATTCCCACAGAATGTGAAGAAAAGTAGCAAGCATACCACAGCCACGCCTACACAATCCATCCAGAGAATAACCCATACGCAGCAAACGTGGACCCGTGACATACACGCGGTGTAGAATCTTCAATTGCACCAGTCGGAGACGCGCCGGGATCCCCACTTCCTTAGGAGAGGATATCGCAGCCTGCCAATCTTCATCGTCCAGCTCCAGCCCATCACCGGTCCAGGCCTCACGAAGCCGCACCAGAAGATCTGAGCGATTATTAATCAGCTTTTTATAAATAAGGGAGATGGTGCTATCCGGGACATGTCCGTCAAGCACCCTGTCTTTCCGGGACATCAGTACCGACAGGGAAGACGGATACGAGTGCGTGGCGAACCTGCAAGTAGCAGAAGTGCTCCCTATCGCCCAGTCTATATTCCTACTGGAGTTCCATAAAAGATTTGATCCTCTCCTTGACCCAGATGTCCCCCACCTTGCTTATCCCTATGAGATCCCACTTGTCAAACCCCTTCATTCTCGAAAGACAGCCCAGTCGCTCAGCCGCATAAAGCAGAGTAGCTCTGGTCAGCCGATCTGCCCACCCCGTGGCAGCAGTCACCACGCCCCACACTCGTACCGCAACCCTGGTGGGTCCGGTTAAAGACTTTCTCACCGACCTAGAGTACAACGCGCTGTTATAATCTCCTCCCGGGAGCTGCCATCTATCCATCTCAAATGCCGGGTTAGGGACCGCGCCGTACATTGCATGGTTGATGGCACTAAGTTGCGACGCCCAGTAATACCTTTTAATGTCAGGCAGCACAATACCACCGTCGTACCAGGGTAGGGTCAGTTTCGCCAACGCAATGCGAGGTCGCCTGCCCCATATCAGCTTCCTCTGGAGGCCCTCGATCTCCCGGAAGTAACTTGCAGGCACCAGGTCAAGCGTGTTCTGAAGGGCATACAAAAAGCGAGGGAGGGACATCATTTTAAACAAGGCCGCTCTCCCAACCGGGGACAACGGCAATCCGCACCATGCTGCTATGTCCGATCGGAGCCGGCGGAGTGGCAGGAGCAGATTCTTCTCATATTGTACGGCTGAGTCCAGGGAGATATAAACCCCTAAGTATTGAAAGCCGTCACGCGATACTGGTATCGGACAGTAACGGGGCAACAGTGGTATCTCCGCAGTGAGCGGGTAGATACAGGATTTAGACCAATTGATGGCTAAACCCGAATTTCTCCCAAAGGAGCGCAATACGTCAAACAGCACTCCCAGGGACTTACGAGGGGAAGTAAGATATAACAGGATGTCATCCGCGTATAGGGATATACGGTCCTCAAAATAAGGGGACCACCTAATGCCCTTTAGCGACGGTTCCCACCTAAGCCACGCTGCCAGGGGCTCAAGAGCAAGCGCGAAAAGGAGCGGTGATAATGGACATCCCTGTCGTGTGCCTCTGCCAAGAACGAAAGGCTCCGAAGCCCTGCCGTTTATGACCACTTGGGCCATTGGCTGTTCATAAAGGAGTTTAACCCAGCCGATAAAATGAGGCCCGAAACCGAATTTAGCAAGTGCCGCCGACAAATACGGACATTCAATCGTGTCGAAGGCCATCGAGGCATCCAACAAAACCAAAATGGCCGACTCGCGAAGCGACCCCGCCCTTGCAAGCACACCATGGAGGTGGCGTAAATTAAGAGCCGTATTCTGGTGAGGAATAAAGCTGGATTGATCTGGGTGTATCAGATCACCAATAACCGTAATCAAACGATTCGACAGGAGTTTCGCCAGAATCTTGGGTTCAACGTTCAGGAGTGAAATCGGCCGGTATGAAGAATATTGATCACGAGGCTTCCCATCCTTATGAATAGCAACAATAGAAGCCAATCTCTGATCTCGGGGAAAAAGCCCAAGATCGCGCGATTCCAAAAACATTTGGCGAAGGTATGGCGCCATTTTATCCGGACACAATTTATACAGCTCTATCGGGAGACCATTCGGACCAGAGGCCTTCCCTGAACGAAGGGAGCGAATAGCGAGCGCTATTTCATCAGTAGAAAAATCTACCTCCATAGGCTCTCTATCAGACTCCGAGAGGCTAGGCAACGCGATATCTCTACGTAGCTAGTGTGAATCCTCCTCAGGCCTGTCGGAAACCGGCGAGTAAACCTTCTGAAAGTGCTGAGCAAACACCGCAACTATACCCTCCGGGTCCACGATTCGTTCACCGTCCTCATTCACCATAACAGGCACCACACGATTCAGCCTTTCTCTCTTATCCAGCCACGCAATCAACTTCCCAGCCTTATCTCCGATGTCGTACAAACGCCCCTGTTGCTCACGACTCATCATCCTCGCCGCATCTGTCACCAGCGCCTTGTAATCGGCTTGTTTAAGGGCCAAAACATGCAAGCCCTCGGGTGTGACTTCAGATCCTAACTCCTCTTTCAACGACGCAATTTCAGTCTCCAATCTCACCACCTCCTCATTCTTGCACTTTCTCGCGCTAGCAATCAGAGAAAGGGCTTGGCCCCGGACAACAGTCTTAAAGGCCTCCCGCAGGGACACCGAAGAGGACACCGACCCAGCATTCTCCACAAAGTAATGGTCTACACACTTAACTACCTCAGCCCTTGTTTTCGGATGACGTAGGTGCCAGGGGTTAATTGGGGCAACCCGGCCTCTGGCTTCCAATTGTACATCTACCGTAAGCCAGAGAGGCGAGTGATCGGAGATCCCCCGAGCAAGATGGCAAATTTCCCTCACAGAGACCATCTGCGCCGCTGGCAATAGGATATAATCGAGCCTAGAGAGACTTCCGTGTGCCCCCGAGTAGAAAGTATATTGTGCCTGCCCAGGGTGTAAGTGCCTCCAGCAATCTACCAAACCCAATGCATTCAGGAAATCGCTCATCCATAACTGCGACCTCAAAAGAGTCCGGGGTGGGTGACGATCTTCGCTACCAACAAACAACCGAGTTAAAATCCCCACCAACAACCATCATACCTAATGGGAAATTTAACACCATCCTACGCAGATCAGCAAATGTGACGGACTGTAAACCCGGTGGGACATATACAGAAAGAATAGAGATCGTCTTCCTTTCCCAGCGACCTGTAATGGCCACGTATCGGCCTCTTTCATCTAACACAGTATCGTCTATCTCCAAGGGGAGGGAACTCCGAACCATAACAACCGCCCCCCTCGATCCAGTAGTGAATCCTGAATGCGCCACCAAGCGGTATCCCCTTCTGTTCATTGCCTGGCAAGCATTTCCAATAAGATGTGTCTCCTGCAATAGTACTACATCAGGTGAAAGACGTTTCAGATACTGTAAAACGATCCCCCGCTTAATCCTGTCACCCAGACCGTTAACATTCCAACTCAGCACCCGTAGCCCCCTACCCCCCATTCCCAGAGCATGAGCAATGCCCCCCAAAGGAAACAGACACAGTGATCAAAATATGCAGCAAAACAGACCCTCTGGATAAACAAATAGACAACCCCCCCGGAAAACCCGCAGAACACCCCCCCCCACCCTGCACCCCTGCGTTAGACCCGAAAGCCACCCCAACTTGCAGTGTGCCTGTCGCCCCATTAAACTATTCTACGGAAAGAGAGAAGAGACCCCTTAGAGGAGGAAGAATCCCGAGCCCTCCCACCCCCTAGCAATCAACAGGTCATACGAAAATAATAATCAAACCCCCGCTGAAAGTCTAGATAGATGGCCCGCCGGTAAGGGCTCCCTTCGGCCGTTCCTCCAGGCCGCCTTTGGCTCCCGTCGACCGATCTTGTCCATCACGATGTGTCGGCAAAGTGTCCAGCCAGTCACTTGCAACCTCAGGGCGGTCAAAGAAGAGCACACGCTCCTCGTACTGGATCCTCAAGCGAGCCGGGAAGAGCATGGCATATTTTTGTCCCATGTCCCTGAGGCGCCTTTTAACACCAGGGAAGCTCATACGCTGTTTCTGCACCGTCTCTGTGAAATATGGGTAGAAGTTGATCGATGCATTATCAAATTTCGTAGGTCCGTTGGTACGCAATGCTTGGAGGATAGCGTCCCTATCACGAAAATTGAAATCCTGGCAATAATAGGCCTCGGCGCGGCGCCCAGTTGGGGCCTACCACCCGGGACTCTGTGAGCACGCTCCACAGTGAAAAAATTGCTAAGTCCCTTAGGCGCGTGATAGTTCAACACAAGATCCTCCACCAAAAGGTCCATAGAGAGCTCTGAGGAACTTTCCGGAACACCAATGATACGAACTTTGTTGCGCCTGGCACGGCTTTCAGCCGGCGAGCAAACAAGTCATTTGATGATCGGAGAGTACGAACCTCCGCCTGTAGATCCGATACATCCGTTGTGAGGCTTGCAGTTTTAATGTCCAGCGACTTGACCCGCTCGTTGGTTTTCACAAGGTTCGTTCTGATAAGGTTGACTTCAGTCGCAACCGTGTCTATTTTTGAAACCAGGGTCTCATACTGCTGACTCGTTGAAGTCTTAACGCCGGCAATGGCGCCCATGACATCCCGCAGTGTCAAGTCTTCCATTCCAGGAGAGCCATCTCCAGTCTCATACAAAACTTTGTTCACCCCACCTGGGGATCCCTTCGGGCGGGCAAAAAGGTTGATAGTGTTAGAATGGGCTGCACCTCCTCGGAATGTGCCCCTGGTGGCTCTCTTCTCACTATCCGACCTGCCCGCCATACCAGTGAGTGAGCCCAGCCGGGCCGTTCGAGATCTGGTGAGAAGGGCTCCCCAAGACACCAACCAACAAAGGCAGGGATGAGGGCAAAAGAAGAGAGACGTAGGGCCAGCCTCAGAGCGAGGTCAACAGTCGCAGCAGACGGTGAATCCCAGAGGATGATGAATCAAAAGCGAAACCGAAAGTACCACAGGGGCGATAGATGGATGCCAGCAGCCACTGTTGTTCAATTGCCACCTGGGTACTTCAGAGACTCAAGGCCGCGGAGGTCCGTCGGCGTAGGCCACAAAGTTCGAAGGCGCAGAGAGTCCGGTTCCCAGCGTCCAAATCAATTTCTGAAAAGCGACAGTACGTCAGCAGGGCATCAGCTACTATAACCCGTCATCCAAATCAGGATATTTAGCAGGATAGATGCGGGAGGCGGAAAGGGTCTCGGGAGCCCTGTGTTCACGCGTCCATCTTGGATCCGCGCGTAGCTCCTCCCAGTTTACAATTTTGAGTATGCTTTCTACTTTTCAGTATTCAAAAAATACACTTTTGTAGTAACTTACACTTTTACAGTAAGTCCAGCGCTACACAAAGCCAACCACTGGTCCTGCAATACCTTCCCACGGAAATGATGGAGGGTAGGGGCATACAACAACATTTAAGTCAGTTCAAAGGTGTAAGCTACTTCAAAAGTGGAGCTTGTGAATAATAAATATTAGTAATCTTACTCAAAGGTGCAAGTTACTACAAAAGTGCAGTTTGCGGATCGGGCCCTGAATGTTACCTTTTCACACAATAAAGTTGCTGAAGTTGTTTTCTGTTTTCTAACTTGACTTGAACCCAGCAGATTAGTTAATGTATCTCCCCACCCCCTGCTCCAGGAGGGGACCATCCCCATCCCATTCTCTTGTCTCATAATCTACTCACTATGATGTGTTTTAGTTAAAGGTATGGACCTTAAAAGTGTCCTGTGCTGCAGTTTCCGTTCTGCTACTCGACCAAATTGTTTGATCTTTGGCAATGCCTCTGTCCCCATAACTGTCAATAACCCATTCGATGCTCATGTTGGAACGGTTCCGTCATGAGCGTCGGTTGGCCTGTGCTCATGATGAAACCGTTCCGTCATGAGCCCGTTGGCTCATTAGAACCTTCAGCACAGCGCGAAAATTCGAGCCGCGCTGAAGGTGTTAAGTTACAAATTCAAAACAAGCTTATTACAAGAAATGAGCACTACGGACTGTGCCTGGCACCAAGGGCATTTTTGACTCACTGCACTTTTGATTGATTTGTAAACTATACATGAATTTCCGATCAGTCTATCTGAAACCCATGTTTGTCAAATATGGTGTACGTACTGTTAATCAGGCGATGAATGTACTATTTAACATGGAGTCCGCTGATATTTTTTTTTACTGCCACCTTTTTAAATCGTTCTATTAAGGCACGTAAAAGTATGCTATTTTAGGAACACTGTCTGTATTTTATATCTTTTTTTTTATATGTTCTGTATTCTGTAATATTGATATTATATATGATTTGTGCTTTTATGGTCATTTCTTATGTGCCGAATAAAGCTTCATTTGACTCACTGATTACAATTATTCAATCCAAGTTTTGTGGTTAAATCTAGGATATTTGATAGGTGATGACCACCTAGATGTCCACGTTCCAGTAAAGTTTGCCCTATGCGGTTACATTAACATTACAATGACACTATGTAAAAATGCTAAACTTTCAACCATCCATTATGGGTGTAAAATGATTGCTGGAAAGGAAAAATTATATTTACCCTTTTTACGATAGTAAAAACATTCAAAGTCTTAATACCACACTTAACACGGGCCCACGTGCACTTTTTATTACAGGTCCTGGTAATTAAGTCAATTTGGCTAATGTAAAGGCTTTAGGTAGCCCCTTATTGGTTTAAATCTGCTCCTCTTCAGGGCAGATTTGCTTTAGGATTTCACATTTCTCGTAAACAGCATCTCTAAAGATAAACATGTCTCTGAAGCTATTGTGCAAGGGCCTCCCATGCTGCATCTTGTTAATGCCTGTAAATCCATCCCTACAAAGCTCTTCTTTTCACTCTGCTTAAGGTTGTGCATAAATTCATAACTCGTCATATCCTGTCTGACATCCTCCAGATGTTCAGCAGGCAGCCTACAAAACAACAGGCGAGTTACAGGAATCGGCCATGCGACTCATAAGTGACCTGTGGGTCGTATAATGAGAAATCCAACTCCAGACAAAGCCAGGAGCGCTTAAGAGCTCTCTTGTCGATAATGCTCAGAGTCACTCAGAGCTCTGTTCTTGATAATATGAAGATTTACTAAAAAAAAAAACAGATTCACTTGGAGTGTGTACAACAGAATAACCAACACTCACCGGCCTAAACGCAGGTTTAAGATTCCCAGATACATTAAAAGTGCTGATCTTAATACTGCCCAGCATTGCTCAGAGACCAGCAAGTGATACTACTCAGAGCTTTGTTGGTTACAGACCTCACACCCACAACGACCAGTGCACCAAGTCATTCAATAGAATAATAATAAATTGCCACTCCCTCTGCCTATCCTGCATTCCCACCCCCTGCCTGTTGTAGCCTGATGGTGGAGAGGCCAGTGCCAGCTGAGCAGTTTACTCATACATCCCCAAATGTGGCCTTTGATAGCCTGCACCCTCACTGTAGAGCCCTCACCAGGGGAATATATCACTGTATCATCTCTTTAATGGGGTTCTTACCTGGGAGCACACGAGTGAGTCTACAAGCGAGCACCTGGCCCAGTGCCCTGGAAAGAAGTATACCGTGCCTGCTTGTTACCAACCAAGGGAGCCCTTCTATTGCCCATACCCACCCCAGAAAATCAAATCTAAGTGAGATGTGATAAATAAATGCTAAATTATTCGATATGTTATAGCCATAAGATCGTTTTATCTAATATTAGTGTCTTCACATAATTTCGGTTTGACAAGTTTCCTCCTAAATATTTTAATGGGACAAATCACATAGATATTTTAATGGAGTGCATTGTATTTAAGATTAGAGATACTGATTCGATTAAATTGTATGTAGCTCATAAAACAGGTTTACTTTGTGTGGTAAATAAATATAAATGCAGTTACTCAGCAAAGCAGGATGAGAAGATGAGGAGTGGCTTGAACACCCAAAGTTGAGCATTAGTTAATAGTTGGTGGCCCCACGCCCCAACACTTACTCCTTACAAATGTACGTTTTTTATTAATGATGCTGATGTACACCTGTGTTAACTGTGTTAGTTAGTACTATGACTCTAGGTTGTCTGCATTGTGGAACATCTGCAGGCGGGGAGTTTGGGTATTTGAGAAATGCATAAATATATTTTTGTTTCCATTGCAAGGAAATCTTTTTCACTGGGGTATTTCTCCCTTCATACTTGTACCTCCACTACTGGTAGGGTGTTTTTTAATGGGAGGAACATTCTTCAAATTGGGGTGAAGTATCCCAAAATAGAATATTATCCATAATTCTTAAATTAAGGAGAATGTCTTCAGACTATGGGAAGTAAATCTTCCAATATGATTGATCTGAACCCATTATGGTGCTCGTAAAAATGCGTCGCAGTCAATCAAATTCACATCATGTAAAGATAATTTCTCATGGAATCAGGTTAATAGTTAATATGAATTTAAGTTGAAATCCATTGGGGAATGGACTATAGTGGGACCTCACACACAAATAAAGGGATCCTAAAATCAGAACTCACTTGTTTGTGCATGCACAAATGCGTGCACACACACACAGACACACACGGTCACTCTTTTGCTCTCTCTTTTTTCTTGCCCTATCTATGGGAGCAGTGAGGAGGCTCAGTCATGAAAGATGGCAGTCATTTTCCAGAAAGAGCCAGGAGGCAGCCGTCCCAAACTGGTGTGAGACAATCTGATGTGCTAGTAGTCAGCTGGCACCAGCTGTTAGTTGTCCCATGGCCTGCACATGCCAAGAAACAACAAGGGGTTTAGACTCCAATCAGCAAGGCTGAGCCCTATTTGAACGAGCACCAACAAGATGCCAATGCTGATATGCAATTCACACTTTTTTGTCCTGGCACATTGACTTGAAACAATGTCACCACACAACCTATTTTTCCATATGAGTTAATCAAAATGTATTCAGAAATTCACATATGTATATTAGAACCAAAAGATTTTTTACATTCAATTTTTTTTATCTTCGCACCAAACTACCTTTTCCCAAAGCCTACACTATTCAGTACATCTTAAAAAGTTCCAAAACATTCTCTTTTACACCATAGCACTTCACACTCCCTACCATTCTTCTCAGACAATCCTACTATCACTCAACTAACAATCCAGCAGTCCAACAAGCACCCCAGCTTTCAATCATTCAAATGTGAACCTCTACAAAAAATATGATAAGCACATGGGCCAAACAAGAATAAGTTTCCAATTTGCTAAATTTCTAAATTCTAGAACAATAATTTGTGAACTTGATTTGGCCACCACAAGGTCAATGCGCACATGCAGCACAGAAGCATCCCACGTTGAAAATGTTCCCAAATCGAGTTGAGGCCCAACCTTCAGTGAAGTCAGTGGATTAGATTGATAAAGAATGTATTGAGCTCCTTCCTCCTGCATCTCTCATTTCCAGTTTTCATTCAGAAAATGAGAGTAAAGCTCCTTTGCACAGTTTCTTTTAATTTTTGCTAATGCCCTTTGCCAATGGTGTTCACTACCTAGGGGTGCTGGGCGGTGCATTTAGGAGAGAGGGGATTAGCATGATGGAAGAGGGGGGGGGGGTGTAGTCGCTCCTGATGCTCCCCAAGCCCAGGAACCTTCTTAGATGTTTCCTGTTTAAATTGATTGAACCCATCACGTAGCTAATCTGTGAAGCTCACACGTCTAAATGTGCTACTAAAGGTATTGTCATCAATTGTATTTCTTCAATGCTTTGTCTTTTGTATTCAGATTGCTGTTGTTCCTGAAAGGGGTCAATCTACCATCTCTAACCATCTGCAGACAGATCCCTTTCAGATTATTTCAAGATGCCTAGAGTGAGTATCAATTTGTTGTGAAGAGTAAAATGGTGCTTTTAGATTTGGATGTTTTCCCTGGTTCGGTGACATTTTTTCAAATTGGTGCTCAATTGAGAGGGCTGTGGCTATGCTAGTCTCTTTTTGTTAGTTTTGTGTCTGACATCGCCTCTTTTTTCTCTTTACATTTTTATTGTTTGAGAGATTTTTGTGGATCCTTAAGAAGAGCAAGATAGTTAACACAAAATGCGTTTCACCTCCACAATGGCACCATGCATATTTAACTCACATTCTCATTGGGGATGACTGTGACACTATCAAGCTCTGCTTTCCTTGGCATTTCATAGCCTCACTATTGATGCAGAGGTCAAAGCATTTTTTGGATCTGCCAACCAAATGACTGGTTTGGTGAGTGGAGGAATTTGAATGCACAAGAATGCATAGCACACTGACCAGTAACCAGGTCACCAAACAGGTACAGTAAAACAACCACCAGCTGGGTTCAGGATTCCTCAGTGTGTTGTTAGAAACAAACTGCTGATAGCGCACCACAAATATTTGTTGCTCTTGGTGTCTGTTTTCTGTCTTTTTGACTATTCATGAATGTCTTCCCGGACCTATGACAGTGAAGAGTTTATGTATATACAATCAAAAGAAAGAGAGTAGGTCCAGCCACCCATGTTCCTAACTCTTAGTACTCACTCACATTTAGGGAGGCTGTTCTTAGGGAGGAGAAAGTCAGGGAAAAGAGAGGTTGAGGAATCAGAAGATTCCGGGCAGTATTCCTCTTTGGAAGATAAAACCCTCACACGCCCACTGAGAGGCCCTGACACACCCACTGAGAGGCCTTCACACATCCACTGAGAGTGAAGAGTTTTTCTGTGTTTGACATTTGATGGTTTGCTTTCTGCTTGCCCTAGTAGCTTCTTGTGACAGTTGATGGTTTGGAGTTTAACCTGGCCATTGTGCCTGCTTTGCAAGTCCTGGTCGCAGAGAATGGATAAAACCTTATCAATGCTACAAATGAGTCGCAGAAAAATGATACTCTTGGTAGCTTAGATCAGGGACAGGCACTGCAATGTGATACTAATGGCAGATTTTGAAGAACTATACAAGTTCTGATTAACATCAACAATGTATGAATATTGATGCTACTGTACAAAAAATGCCTACCTTTCTCTCTTCTCGTTTCACTTGCAGAAACTGTGCTGCTTTCGTCAATGTGGTTCGCACAGTGTCTAGGATGTAAGTGAGGGATTATCCGATGTTCTTACTTGGATTTAGTTTCTAATTAAAATTCATTGAGTTTTGATTGAAATATGAACAGATATGCAAGCCCATAATCCATTGATGGTCACCAATAAAGCAGATGCAATTAGAACATTTTTAATAATCAAATTATGCCTTGTGCATAAGCAATTATTCCAGGCAGTAGTGGCCAATGGTTAGCTTAACTGAAACAACTGGTCAGGTAGATAAGCCACTCCTCTTCCTCAATATACGATTTAGAAAATGCCAACATGGGTCAAGTGGACTATAAGAAAGCATGCAATACCCATAATTCCTTGAATCTGGCCCAATGAATTGGTAGATCTCAGGGGTCAAAGAAAGATTTGATCCAGGAGTAATAACAAATCATCTTCTACATAGACTGATTGGTGTGTTTAAAATGCACTTGACAGCTTCTCCATGCTGACTAAAGGACCCCCCAGGAGTACAAGAGGATAAAAGTAATTGTATTGGGATTTTTGATACATGCCAGCTTGTACATGGAAGAGGACTGGTGATATGGCTACAAAGCGGTAATTTAGTGGCATCTACATTTTTGCGAATTGTAGCTTCAGTGATTTAACTTCTTGAAAGGACCGTTAATGGAGTGCAAAGGTGAACAATGGTGTGTTATTCTTAGCTTTGGAGGTTATTCTAAGTAAGTGACTTTATTTTTTTTTTAAATGTATGCTAACAGTGTTACAGGTGAACGCTATTTCATCTGCTACACCATTATGTCATTAAGACAACATTTATGAATATGTAGACATCTCCCTACTTAAGCTGTGTAAATTGGGAAGTGTTGTCTAGTGATAGGACAGGAATCATTTGTGTGCACAGAGAGAGTGAGTAATGGAAGTGAGCCTTGGACTGGGTCATCCCTGACACCTTTGCTTGTAGTTACAGCTATCAGCCTGACCATCAAAAGACAGAATCACACTGATGAGCAGCTTGAGTATTATCAGCTTCATATTGCACAATACTGATGGAGAATGGGTAAGTGGAAGTGGGTGTCAATAGAGAGAGGATTAACCATGCATTTCAGTATTTCCTTTGGCATCCCTACCTGCATTTCTGCATTCTGGTTTTTATTTAGGAGACATTTAAATATTACCTATGACAGAAAAATGTACAATTTAGCTTATGCAAATCAGGATACTGAGATTTTGCTATGATGAAACATCTCCAAGCTAAACATTCAAAAAGTGAACTAAAGTTAAGCAGAAAGAATGTGGTGCTTAGATGAGCAAAGAGTCGTGCACCAGGATTGCCACTTACAACTTTGCTTTGAGTATACAGAAGAGTGGCAAAATGCTTTCTCTTTCAAAAATTAAACAAAACATGAATTTATTGCTTTTCTAACGGAAAAATAAAATCTTAAGACTCTTTTAGAAAAAAACATATTAGCCAAGCCAGGCAATGAGGCCTGGATTGGTCAGACTTCAGAGCTTCATTTTGGGCAGCATATCTGCATTCTAATTCTTGGTACAACCACATCACTTGTAAATAAACAAACTGATTAATCATGAGATGCGAAAGGCCATCTATTTAAATGTTATTCTCCAAATAGTTAAAAAAAGATTGGATTAAAACATATTCAGTTGGGGGGGCGTGGCTTGGCGCCCGACGTGAATGGCGGCGTCTGGGTGAAGCTCCTCGGTGTGCCCGGATTGCGGCATCCTTCCTGAGTCACACAGCGCTAATTTTTGGGATGTGAGGACGTCGGAACATCTACTCCTCCCTCCCCGACCTTCGTGGTTTTGTTTGGTTGCGGCATTTTGGAGTTACGAACTATGTAAGTTCCTCAGCTGCGTCGCCGCCTTGCGACTGCCATTTTGTTTTTCCCCAGCTGCGCTGTGACATCGTACCAATGATCTTCCTGGAAGTCTGTGGCGATTTTCCTTTCAAATTCACCATCCTTTCTGCTTTTGGAGGTCTATGCCCACTCTACGCTCGTTTTTGAGCATTTTTATGTGCCTACTCTGACTAACTTTCACCCGGCGGCCATTTTGTCTTTCTCGCAATTTTCGACATTTGTTGGCTTCTATCTCCCCGCCGCTATTTATGGGTAGATCTAAAGGCACCTTGTCTGCAACTCCTCCTACCAAGCATATTTTCATCAAAAACTCGAAGTTATTTTCCGAGTTTTCCCGGACTCAAACTGCTTCTCCTCCTCCTCCTGAGGACGACATGGCGGCGTCTGAGACTCCATCAACGGCTAATGGAAAATCTCTCACTAAACGCCTCAGACAAAACCCCCCCCTCACCTCCAAAATCATCTTCTCCTGTCTCGATGGAATTATTATTGGAGGAAATTAGAGCTTTGCGTCCTTTCATGGAGGACACTAATGCGAAACTTCAGGTTCTCACTGACTCTTGGTCGCAACTCGACGGCAGAGGCACTACTGTGGAGCAATCGCTTTCTTCATTGGCAGTTGATTGTGCGAAGATTTCTCCCCTTCACTCTCAAGTTTCTTCCCTTCAGCACCAAGTGGAGGAACTTGAAAACCGTAATAGGCGCAACAACCTCCGTATCTACGGCCTTGAGGAAGGACAGGAGGGGTCTGACCCCATTACTTTCTTCAAATCCTTCATCCCCAAGGTCCTTCGTATGCCAGAAGGCACCCTGCTTAATATTCAAAGAGCACACCGGTTGGGTCGTCCTCCCTCATTGACCTCCCTCTCTCAGAAGCCTAGAGGGGTGATCCTGTATTTCCTGGAATACACGGACCTGTTAAAAGTTCTCTCAGCAGCGAAATCCTCCCAGCGAGTTACCTGGTCTGGCTCTACTCTATTCTTTGCTCAGGATTACGCCAAGGCCACTGCCAACAGAAGGAAGGCCTTTTTGGACTTAAGACCTGCTCTCCGGGACATGGGTGCTCGTTATGGTCTTTTTCATCCGTGCCTGTTCAAGGTTACCTACAATAACAAGACTACAACATTTGAAGACCCTCTCCACCTTCGCAGCTTCATTAACGCTCATCATATTGATCCCGTGGATGCCTCCTCATCAAATGCTGGCTGAATATGTGTTCTTTCCCTTACTTGTTTGACCTCTTCGCCTTGTTGTGTTCGCTAGTCTTATTGTTGCCACATGTTCTCTCTGTTGTTGTTTTGTGACAATTGTTTCCTTATTTTCTCCACAGTTCATCCCTTCCCTTGACGTGATGCCTCCCGGTCCTCCGTCCTGCTTGATCCTGGTTGTGCCGTCATTCCGTTTGGTTCCTCCCTTCCCCTTCTACCTTTCGAATCCTCCCCTTGTAGGTATGTCTCGATTTCATGTTATTATCTGGTTGTTCTATTCTGTTCTCCTCTCTTACTCTCTTTGTTCTCTCTTGCTCCCTCCCCCTTTTCTGTCCCTTTATCAGCTGCTACCCTTTCCATTTTTTCTACTTTTCTCCTTCAGTATGTTTCTCTCCCCACTTCTTTCTTCCCTTCCTCTTCTTTCCCTGTCCTCTCCTTCATCCTTCTTGATCTCTTTTTCTATCTTTTTCTCTCTCAAATCTTGTTTTTATGATTCGTATTTTGTTTCAATTCAAGTTCTTCTTTTTGCACTTTTTATTGCATTGTTTGCGTCATGTTTACATTTAATACTTTTACTGTATATCATTCAGAGTTACCTCATGGAATGTTAAAGGTTTAAATAGCCCAATCAAAAGACAACGAATATTAGCTCATTTGGCTAAATTAAAATCTGATGTTGCCATGTTACAAGAGACCCACCTTAACGACATTGAATCTGCTAAACTAAAGAGACTTTGGGTCGGTCATGTCTTCTCCTCCCCCTCCTTGTGGAAAAATAATGGCGTAGTCATACTAGTTCATAAAAAGTTTGCTGTTACTGATACTCAACTTGAAATCGATTCTGATGGTCGTTTTAGAATCTTAAGACTGAATGTAGATAATGTACCTATTGTTATTTTCAATGTCTATGCTCCAGTTACTGTTGATCACACCTTTTGGCCCCTCATCTCAGATAAATTGGTTTCTCTAAACGAAAATTACATTATTTTTGGTGGCGACTGTAATCAGATACATGATCCCTTCCTTGATAGACACTCCCCAGTTACCTTTATTCGATCCAAAATGCATAATCAATTTACCTCTGCTATTCAACGTAAATCCCTAACAGACATTTGGAGACTCTGTCACCCTGACCTCCAAGAATACAGTTATTTTTCCCCTCCTCACAAAACCCAGTCCCGCATCGATTACCTCTTCCTTAGCAAATCCCTTACTCTTTTTTTGTTTTTTTATTGAACATAGCTATGGATAATCAATGGTAAAAAGCATCTTTTCAATTTTCATTTTCAATAATCATTTCAATAGTTAAAAAGGCTTAAAAACAGCAAAAAAAAGAAAAAAAAATATATATATCAGACATGAGACACAAAAATTAGGAAAAGGAGAAGAAATTCATCAAGCACAGAAAGGGAATACAAACAACAATTTTATCAAGAAGGGTCTGTGCAAAATCCGCAATCTATAAAGTGACACTGCAAAAAAGTGCAAAAACCTGCAATAAAGTGCTACTGCATGTGCAAAAAGCTATAATAAAGGGAAATCTAGAAAAGTGCTAGTGCAGTCAACCCTTTCCTTATCTCCATCCTTCTTTTGCAGCTCATCCCTCCTTTAATTGTTCCAAATCCCCAAAATACTTCCAATTCCTTTCAAACCTCCTAATAGTCCCTAATTTCTTGCAAGTCCAAGCTGCAAGAAGAGACCCAATAAGATATCTGGGTATTTTTGTAACTGCAGAGTATGATAGGCTTTTTGACCTAAACTACATCAGAATGAAAAATAAAATCAAGCACCTGTTAGATAAATGGCTTTTGCTACCATTGTCAGTGATTGGTAGGGTGTCAATGGTTAAAATGTCAGTTCTGCCTTTACTTATATTTTTGTTTACTAATGTACCGATAAAAATTAATCTGTCTTTTTTCAAAGAATTAGAAACAATGTTAAGAGGATTTATCTGGGGCAAAAAAACTCCTAGAATTAAGCTCCCGGCGGTACAACTCTCAATAGATCAGGGAGGGTTAGCATTACCCCACTTAAAGACATATTACAAAGCTGCTTTTTTTGATATAGTGGCAGGTCTTTTGAGGGTTTATCAGACAAGAGATAATTTTTTTTTGGAGAAGATGGTTCAAGAAGCAGGTTCCCAAATCCCAATTTTTTTAAAGACCGCAAAGCTTCCTAAAAAATCGAGGTATAAGACGTTGAAAGAATATACAACGCGCTTGTTGCTGCTTTTTAAAAAACATGGTTCTGATGGTTCCCAGTATTTAAGTTTGTCCGAATGTAGTAAAATAGGCCTTCCATTAAGTTTGTCTAAGATTAAAAAATGGGATTTGTGTGGGTTTCGGTAATTGAGAGACTTGCTAGTCCAATATAGGGTTATTAGTTGGCAAGAGGTGATAACTAGAACGAACATTCTAAGGCGACCGTCTTTTTTTGAATATCTACAGGTTATTTATTTTATTAAAAAGGAGGTAAGTGGTCTGTTGAATGCACCTAATAACTTATTAAATCCCTTTACGGAAGGAAGAGCTGCGGGATAGGGCAGTGGTATAAATTGCTCCATTGCTCTGGTCAATCTCCACTGATCGATAAACATTTGAATAAAGTAAGTCTCTCGACCCAGTGCTTTTTCTCCTTGAAAGATTGGGAGGCTCTCTGTTTACTGGGAAACAAATCCTTGCGCGCTGCCAACTATAAGAGGATGGCCTTCTTGTCTCGTTGGCTAGCTTATTATACGCCTGAGGCTATGGAAAGAATGTTTCCTGGAACAGAAAACAAGTGTTTTAGATGCTTAGCACATGGTCAGGGAGGATGGTATCATTTCTTTTTTGCCTGCCCGATGTTGGAGTCTTTCTGGAAAGAGACATTTGCGGAAATTGAATGGGCCATTGGAAAAACATTTCCGCCTATGGTAGAAGTGGCCTTGTTTGGCATAAGCAAGGATAGGAGCAGGTTCAACAAATCCGAAGTGGTATTTATATTTATATCATGTGCGGTGGCTCGCTCTTTAATACTACAAAATTGGAAATCAAGGGAAATTCCATCACTGATAAAATGGTTCAATAGGATGAGGAGAACCTGTCTCTTTGAAAAAGCATACGCGGGCAGAGTAGGTTCTATTAGGAGGTTTGAAAGGAATTGGAAGTATTTTGGGGATTTGGAACAATTAAAGGAGGGATGAGCTGCAAATCCCTTACTCAATGTGTCCTTGCATCTGAAATTGGCTCCATCCTCATATCCGATCATGCCCCTGTCCTAGTAGACTTTGAACTGTTACCCTTCTCTTCCTCACCTGGCAGATGGCGATTTAACAACTCCCTCTTGGCTGATTCCAAGTTTACCGACCAGTTCAATACTTTCATTACTGACTTTTTCAATACTAACTCCACCCCTGATTCCTCTCCTGTCATGATCTGGGACTCCTTCAAGGCAACGGCCAGAGGCTTTATAATTAACTATGTCTCTAAAAAACGGAAAGGTTTTGAACGTCAATCTTCCCTTCTTCTCGCAAAAATTAAAAAGTTGGAATATTCATACTATCGATCCCCCTCTGATTCCTCTCTTAAAGATCTTATCTCAGCAAAAGTTGCTTTTAATAAATCCTCTACTGATGCCGCAGCCTCTTACCTACTGAAATGTAGTGCCCGCTACTATGGGGGTCAAAACAAAATGGGTAAACTCCTAGCCAACTACCTAAAAACACGTCAAGATAGGACTCGGATTGCCTCCATAACTGACTCGAATGGAGATTCACATTTTAAAGACGAGGATATTCTACATAATTTTGTCTCCTTTTATACCCCCGAATCCCCTCCTCTTCCTGATGACCTGACCTCTTACTTCCATTCTCTCACTCCCCCCTCTTCTTCCCATGTTGACTTTTCCCCACTCGAATCTGACATTACTCTAGCGGATATCTCCCATGCGGTTTCGGTGCTTAGACGTGGTAAAGCCCCTGGTCCTGACGGGTTTACTATTGAATTCTACAGCCACTTCTCCAAACAACTCCTACCCCAATTACTTCTTCTTTTCAATTCTTTTGTCAATGATGGCTTCTCCCAGGGTACTTTTCAGGAAGCAATGATCTGCCTCATCCCCAAAGACAATAAAGATCCTACACTCTGTAAAAATTATTGACCCATTTCCCTTGTGAATACAGATTACAAAATCTTTGCCAAGTTGCTTGCCCTGCGTATAGATCCCATTTTACCTGAAATTATTGGTCCAGAACAATCCGGTTTTGTCAAAGGCCGCTTATCGTCAGATAATTCGAGAGTTTTCTTTAATGTCCTCAGCAAGGCTTCCACCATTCAATATCCTTTGGCAGCTATTGCATTAGATGCCGAAAAGGCATTTGACCGTATCAGCTGGGAGTTTATGTTTCGCGCTCTTTCCTGGATTGGCTTTCCTCCAAAATTGATTTCCCTCATTGCCCTCCTGTACTTTGGCCCTAGAGCTTCTATTTTCGCAAATGGCAAAATTTCAGACTACTTCTCTCTCTCTAGAGGAGTACGCCAAGACTGCCCTTTATCCCCCTTACTGTTTATTGTTGCGCTAGAGCCCTTTTTAACAAAGATCAGACAGGACAGTCTTATTACTGGTTATAACCCTGGTCCCAATCAAGTCAAACTCTCAGTCTACGCAGACGACATGCTTTTTTATTGCTCCAACCCTGAATCCACTATTCCCTCCTTTCTTCATCAAGTCAAAGCTTTCTCCTTGGTTTCTGGCTATCGCCTTAATCGTGATAAGTGTGAGATCCTTCCCCTTAATGTCTCCTGCCTTCGTCACTACTTTGATCACACTGGTTTCTCCTGGCAACCTTCCAAAATTAAATATTTAGGCCTCTGGTTTTCCCCTTCAATTTCGGATACTCTAAAATTTAATTTTGATTATATCTCCAAGAAACTTTCTGACTCTATCACTAAATGGAATCCACTGTTCCTTTCTTGGTGGGGGAGATTAGACTCAATTAAGATGATGTTGGCTCCTATCATCTTATACGCCCTCTCCATGATTCCTGTCCGCATTCCTCACTATTATTTCAAAAGATTGGACTCTCTTTTGTCTAAATTTCTCTGGCAAAATAAACCTCCTCGGATTGCATTATCCTTTCTTAAAAAAGATAAATCTCAGGGGGGGACTGAAATTCCCGACTTCAAATCTTATCATTACTCCTTTTCCCTGAAGCAAGCTGCTCGTTGGTTATCTATAGATCTTCTCACCTATCCACCAGTATGGCTGTCCATGGAGAAGTCTCTCATTTCCCCCTTTGACTTTTCGGAAGTACTGGCCTTTTCAGCTCACACTTCTTTTTTGCGCTCTCCTATTATCGCACATTCGTGCCACATCCTCGCCCCCGTCATTCCCTCTACTTATCTTTCCTTTGCCACTCTATCTCACCAATTCATTTGGCACAACAAAATGCTTCGCATCAAAAATCGCTCCTTCTGCTGGAAATCCTGGAGTTCCAAAGGTTTAAAGTGGATTTCGCAGTTGCTTTGTGACAGAGTGACAGAGAGACAGAGCTTTGTGACTTGAGCTCCTTCATTGAGCACTCCCAATATCTTGACTCCCAACAGGCCGGTTTTAGACCCGCCCATTCTACAGAGTCAGTTATACTCTCAGTTATGGAAGAACTGCGGAGAGGAGCGGACTCTAGCATCAGCCAGGTTCTGGTGCTCCTGGATCTACTGGCCACCTTTGACACGGTCGACCATAACATTTTGGTCGACCGTGTCGAGGAGGCTGGCATTCGGGGCACCGCTCTGGGCTGGGTTAGCTCCTTCTTGTCCAACCGCCATCAGGCGGTTCGGCTCTCCCAGTTTACCGCTGACAGGGTAGGTCTAACTTGTGGCATCCCGCAGGGCTCCTCTTTATTCCCCCTTCTTTTTAATTTATATTTGACCCCTCTTATCTGGTCTTTACGAGGCAGTCATGTCACCGCGTTTAACTACGCGGATGACATTCAGCTGATTTTTAACATTGATGGTTCGGCGGAGTCTATTCACACCTTCCAGTCCACTCTCTGCCACATCAGCGACTGGATGGGGGCTAACCATCTGAAGCTCAACCCCGACAAGACTGAATTGGTTCTTGTCGGGGGTGCCGCCAACCCATGGAAATCTACCTTCTGGCCGGCGAGCCTGGGCTCTCCCCCTAATCCAGTCGACTCAGCAAAAAGTCTGGGTGTCATCATCAGTAACGATCTCACGATGAAGCCCCAGATTAATGCTGTAGTCTCTTGAAGTTTTTTTCAGCTCCGGAAGATCCGGAAGATAGCCCGTTTTTTGACCACTGAAGCACTTACCTTAGTTCTGCTGGCGTTGCGTTAGTCATTTCAAGAATTGACTATGCCAATTCACTTTATGTAGGCATTCCGTCCTATTTGATGAAGAGGCTGCAGCTTATTTAGAACCAAGCTGCACGCCTCATTTACCATCAGCCCAGGCACCGTCACATCAGCCCCTTGTTAAAGTCCCTTCACTGGCTCCCCGTGTCTAAGCGGTGCAAATTTAAGCTAGGCTGTATCATTTTTAAGTCCCTTGCCGGCTTGAGCCCTTCTTTCATTTCTTCACTGCTGCACGCTTATGTTCCTGCCCGCAATCTTCGTTCTTCCCACCTTGCTCTACTCAAGGTCCCTGTTTTTAAACGTATGAAACATGGAGGTTCAAGATTCTCTTTTCTTGCCCCTTTCTTTTGGAATTCACTTCCTCTGAACATTAGACTTGTTTCTCCCTATGCACGTTTTAGATCTCTTCTTAAAACCTATTTGTTCTGTAATGCCTTCTGCTAATGCCTATGTGTTGTGAACGGTTTCCCCCCTGTTTGCTCGAGCGCCAAGAAACCGCTAGGTGTTAGCTGCGCTTTAAAAGTAATTTTTACATTTTTTACATTACAGAGTGCCCCTCTCCTTTCCTGAACTTCAGTCTCAATATCTTCTCCCCAACTCCTTTAAAAAACAGTATAACCTATTACTCCCTGCACTCCTTTCATTTCTTCAATCCCTCCCACTCTCTTCTGACTTCCCTCCTCTCTACCCTCTTTTGTCTCCTCTTTTAACCTCCTCACCTTCTGCTTCGCGCATCTACTCCTGCCTGATAACACCTTCTGAACGCACTAAATCTCGCACTGAACTGGCCTGGGAACAGGATTTATCAGTCACATGGCCCGTCTCTTTATGGGATAAGCTTTGGATTAAAATTCACAAAACCTCTCGTGCTGCCAACACCACACAAACCCTTTATTTTGTTTATCAAAGGTTATTGTTTTCTCCGTCCAAATTATCTTCCTTCTCCCCTGATCTCTCCCCGGCCTGTTGGTCCTGTTCCTCCCCCTCCGCTGACTTATCTCATATGTTATTTCACTGCCCTAAGGTTGCTTCCTTTTGGCGTACAATTTGGTCACGTATATCCACTATCTTCCAATTTCAACTCCCCTTTTCCCCTTCCACAGTTCTCCTTGGCTCCCTCTCCCCAGAGTTGCCTCAATCCCCTTCTCACTATAAGTTATTGGATCTTTTTATTGCAGTGGCCTTCCATTTGATTACTTCCAACTGGAAAGATTCCTCAAAACTTACATATTCCGCCTGGTGGAACGCTATCTGTTTTAATCACAGACTAGATACCAATTATGTTTCCCCTGTCTCCCTTGCCATCAAACGTGACCTACTCTGGATTCCACTCACCAAATACCTCTCCTCCACTTCCTCTCTCTCTCCCCCCTCTGTCAACACTGTTCCCATCAACCCCCCTGATGAAGTTCGTAAACCCCCTTGAAGATTTAACGTTGTCTTTTTGCCTATCATTTTGCCGTTTTACTCTCCCAACTGTAAATATATGATTACATGCTTTTTCGCATTCAATGTAATTTGTGCACACGCTACTCTACTCCATTTTATTCTTATTGTCTCCTTTTTATTTTTATATTTTTTTCTCTCTCCTTCTTTTTCATGAACGAGAGTGAGTTGTTTATTGAATCCGCTTTCCTATTCTTTTGCATTGTTTCATTCCATTATTTTTTGTGTCTAATTATTTCTTAATGCATTTTCACATTTGTACTTTCTGTTTGGTTTCAATAAACTTGAACTTAAAACATATTCAGTTGATCTGGCTCAACTGGTAGAGTGTAAGAAGTAATTCCAACTGTCCATGTTTCTCTAGACAGAACACATGGCAATAAGACTCTTTCAACAAGACGCACCATAAATACCCCTTACATCTTGTTGAATGACAGCTTCGCCTACTCTTATATCTGTAAGTAAGGGTGTGTTTTTTGAAAAATGGATCGTTATGTCATTTCCATTCCTTTGCCTCTAGATTCAGATATTTGTTAGAATGAATAAATAAAGAATTCATTATCTCACTTCTGGAACACATTTTTGCAACCCTACCTAGACTGCTTAAATGGATGTTACTAACTTTGAGGTTTCTAACACTGACCATCAACAATTCTACACTACAGAGCACATTTACTGTTCAGTGCAGCTCAACAAACGGTATTGATGTACAACTATACAGGGGATGTTTATTTAGTGAAGCCCCAAATTGACATGGGTGACAAAGAGCACGTTTGGGATCCCTTGCTGGTAAATGAGTGGCAGTTCTTCATTTGTACTGCTATGAAGGTAGCCTGATAGACCATTGCAGGGCGCAAGGAGGATTTTCCAGCTCCAATAATCATGAAATCACTGTAAGAAGAAATAGACAAAGGAGCACAGTTTGAGTTCTCTGTCGCAAGGCACATGAGAAATCAAATGTTGAATAGGCAGCTATGGTTTTTCCATATCCGAGTTCCATAATATAATTGTGTACTCTTTCAAGCATAACTTCAAATTACACATCCGCCCTCTCACTACATCATCAGGTATGGCATCTCAAGTAGATTCCCCCCTCCTTATGCAACAGATGAACTACTTTTCTTTACATCGATTCTAGTTTTTTTTGATTATTGGGTTTATTCTTATCCTGTTAGCCCTGATTTCTCTATTTGTCAGTTTTTCTGTCTTCTTCTTTAAAAAAAAATCCTTTTCTGCTTTTCTTTCCTTGGTTCTTGGTGACTGTCTGATGATACATAATATGTATTGGGCACCAAAAATGAGGGCCTTTGAGCCCCGCGTATAACCATCAACTCAAATTAAGAAATGCCAATGAGGCCGCAAAGTATAAACTTGTGTGTGAAAGGCAGTTGTGGGCCTGGTTCCTTGTTGCAGTCATACCTAAATTATTATAGGTTTCATGATCCCTGAAGGAGTATCTCTAGAAACCAAGGGGCCGATTCACAGAGCTAACTTAAGACAAAATCCTAAACTTACTACTTTTGGTATTCACAGAAGTTAGGATTTTGTCTTAAGTTTGTCTTAAGACAGACTTAAGACAGACTTACGTTAGGATTTTGTCTTAAGTCTGTCTTAAGACAAACTTAAGACAAAATCCTAACTTCTGTGAATACCAAAAGTAGTAAGTTTAGGATTTTGTCTTAAGTTAGTTCTGTGAATCGGGCCCCAAGACTGGCCTTTAGTTCGTCCATTTAGGAAGCTATAACCCAAGAGCCATGTAGGAGGTTGTCCAAGGTATTATATCTCACAGAGAGGGTTTGTAGCCCAAAGCAATGAACTGAACACATCAACCACTGACTGTAACACTTCCCAGATTCGTTACCTTTCTTTGCTTCCTGGATCCTAGATCATTTCTGTAGTAGTCGAAAACTAGTCCTTTGCAGAGGACCATCTTCCATTAACTAAAGCTGACTGATACTTGCTCGCTGGCACTGCTACAGTAGCTGCACTTGGTAGCTGTCCTCTGTCTGAAGACTTAATCACATCAACTCCAAGGCTGAGTCCCACTTTCTGACCATTCAGGCTGCTGTCACCTAGACAATATCACTCGCATCTCTTACATGCTGATAGTCAGTCCCTCTTAGCCATCAGTATTTACTCCCACTTTTTTGGAATTGGATTCTTGCAATTCTCCCACCCCTGACAGGCTTGCATTACACTGACAAACATTAGGTGTTTATGAGCCAGGCTTACAGGACACTTTCTACCTCCTGAATCAAGACTCGCCTGTACCCTGGCATTACAGATACAGTCCATTTGCCCTGCAAATGAGAACACTGGCACTTGCATGGAAATTAATGTATATTGTATACAGCTTGTTTGTTTTGTACAGATGTACCTCACTTACTGTGCTTCCCACAAACTAAAATGGCCTTAGTAGTTTTAGTGATATGACTGTTACTTAAGATGACACTGATGGGCTACTAAAGTAAACTCTGATGTTTTTTTTATATATTGCAGATGGGCGATATTCAAAGTATATGAATCAGTGAAAGATACCAATGCTAGAGAAACAGTGCATACAAGTAAGATTTTCAAGTAGCTATGTTAAAGGCATTAGAGCATCTGTGATCATCTTTCCGTTTAGGCAGCATACCAAGGGGGCTGAAGAGGGTCGAAATTAGATGAGGAACTTTCATTGTGGAAAAGGATTATGGATGCAGATAATGGACGTGGATGCTGAACTAGGTGTTGCCTGATGATCTCTTTTGCTGCATTCACAGAACCCACCCATCACCACCTCACAGAAAACTATGATTCAGAGAGGCAATCCTGTATCCAATGCTGCCATGAGTGAAACGGTAAGTGAAGGGGTGAAGTGACATGTGGGGAGTAAGAATATTATCCAATTTAAGTGCAATTGTAGTGTGGCCCTGACAATTCTTTAATAAAGTATAGTACTAGTAGGGGATAATACCCATCATTTATTAGCATGCCAGCTAAAGGCCTCACACTATTTCCTTTACTCACTGTGCCAGGCATTTGGATTTGCATGAGCTCCTATTCCGACAAAATATCACATGGCAGATGTAGTTGGTCCTGATCTGCAGAAGCACAGTGAGCAACAAGTAATTGAATGGAATGCAGCCAAGAGAAATTACCAGTGGCTGAGATTAATTAACATCACATAGTTGATTTTCTCATAAGAGCTTGCCTGGTGCAAGCACTAATGATAGCTATGTATTTCCCAGCTATCATTCTGGCCTGGTGAAAACAAACACAGTGCATGGACTTCATACCTTATGGAGGCAGGATTGAGAGCTGTAAGTGAGAGGAGACATCAGTTGGAGGAGGCCATCTGTCAAAACGTGTTTGACTGCTACCTTTGTTCTGCATGTATGATACTTAATCCTCTACCTTTAGACCTCTTCTAAATCTGACTTCATTCTTCTACTCCTTGATGTCCCTCTTTAGCTGAAACAGATGAATCTCTACTCTCGCCCTCCTCCAGCACCACTCACCATAAAGCTGGCACAAATGCACACATGGTTATGCCTCTTGAGACACGTTACATATGACTTAAAGCTTAAAAAAACGATTTATTCTCATAATATCCATCTTTTCTTAGTCATTGCCGTCACGCCTTCGAGTTAGCTCAAGGAAACACTCTGCTGGGGCTGCCAGCCTTCCTGCTGGAGACGACACGGCAAATCCAACATCTTTGAGTTACGTTTTTTCTGAGGCCACGAGAAATGCGATCAAGTTTCTGAAGCTGTAAAGAACTTCACTGGATTCTAATCTCATAACACATTTAATTAAAAGCATTATTTGTTACCACTTGCATGCTTTGCCATCATCAGAACAGATACTTGTAATACTCCATTGTAAAATGGACTCTGTGCTCTGCCTCTAATTCGTAGTGAGTGGGAGTGGGAGTGGTCGTGCTCCTGGACCATCTATCCTCAAACTCTTTCTGATCTGCACCAGCTCTTCTGCTACTTTGGAACTTCATGAAAGAGAGGCTCACGGCCCTGATGGTGCTTGGCTCTGATCCAGGCTCTGTTGATTTGCACATCCTGTGAAGGATGGCAGGAGCTGTAAGCAGGTCACAAGGGGACTCCAGAACAAGAGCATGCTTCACACATGTTCCTCCTGCCACATTGCAAGGTATTAATACAGCTTTATTTTTCAATGTCCCCTTCAAAAGCATGGCATACAACAGGAAAGACGAGTTGTTCTGAGGTATGCAGTGCTGTGAGGAGAGTGGGGTTGGGCCCAATTGTGTGCCTGGCAACTCTGCCCCATGGTTGGTGGCAGTAGAAATGCATATAGTGCTGTTAGCAGGAATGGCAATTATGAAATTGCATTGCACCACATGGACTCTTTACTGTCTACGCATAGCAAAGTAAGGACACTTTAGGAGGATTATTGTGCATATTAACAAAGTAAAAATATGGCAAAGTAAACCCTCATCCCTTCTTTTGCACACATGCCTTCAAAACATTGATGTTACCTCCATCGTCTTGAATGCTGCCTGGGCTCTTCATCCCCACAGCATGATTCTCAATGCCCAGGGACCCCTTTCTTGTCTTTACCTTTATGTCTTGATAATCAATTGCTCATATTTTCTCTTCCTGCATGGCTTCTTCCCGCATACCATCAATCTCATTTCCATTCTAAGCCTATTCATAGTAAACAAAATAATTAAGCTGCCCATTATCTAAAACATTTTTTTAGATACTATACCACATTTGTAGGAAGTAATCATTCATCAGTGGGCACACTTAAACAAGAGTCATCTCCATTCTTATAGTGTCATCTCTAAGCTGCATGCCCGTGAAAAGGGAAAGATCATTCATTGTGGGCAGAGAGAACACGTGTGTGTGGATAAAGGGGACCGGACCACATCCGATGGTCTTTCTTTGTTGTTGTCTTTACAGAAGCTACCCTACCCTGATGCACTGGAAATGAAACAGAGACTAGGTCTTGTACCTTATACTTGTGGAAGTCAAAGGGTAAAAACCTACAGACTGCTGAAACTAGAGGACTCTGTTGTGGGTGTGTCGAAGTGGGTAGTGGTCTTGCCTGATGATTTTCTTGGTATGTTCACAGATCCCAGTCTTGCGTACCTCAATTGTAATTCTGCAGATCAACAGTGCATTAATGCTGCACCTTATAGATCGTACTTCAGTATGGCAAAGGGTAAGTGACTGGATATCGGTGGACATGAATGAGCCATGTGTCTGAGCATTTCCTCTGTCCCCTATGCGTGCTTCATTGCAATCCTTGAGCTGTGGATCCTCTGCAAATCTACCCTATTCTTCCATACCTACTTACACCCTAGATCAGCTACCAAATCTATAAGCTAGTATTTCCTCTACATCACTGATGAAACCATGAAGCTCTACACTCTTATCCATCTTCTAAGCAACCTGCACTCACCATATTGATGTCATTTCCATCCACTTCATCCTTACATGATGTTTCTTGCCAATCATTGTTAAAGTTTATTTAGTTAGGCCCTCTCTTCATGATAACATTACTTCTAGGATTCTGGGAGAGGCATATGTGGTAATGGTTGGGAGTTATTGCATACTTTTTATGTTTTTTAATGGCGTTGGTGGGTGTTTGTGCGTTTGGAGCCGTGAAAGTCATGCAGCATTATCCCTTATGAATGTGTGGAGGTAGATGTATATTCAGGAACATGTACTTGGCAAATACCAAAATGTTTTTTTGGCATTCTCTGGCAAAAATGGTCAGCATCTTCTGATAGATGGACCATAACCTCTTTACTCTAGATGCTTTTTTACATATCTGAGGAAATCTTATTTTTCTTTGAATTTCCATCTTTTCTTACAAGTTATCTCAATGTAACATACTCTGTTTGGCCTGCCGGCCTTCCTGCTGGAGAAGTTGCAGAGTATCCAGAATCTTTCAGGTAAACAGTTTTGTACTCACGATAAATGCAACTACTCCCTGAATCCAGTAAGGAACTTCACTGACTCCTAATCTTATTACACATTACATTTAATAATTATTATTGCCAGTTGCAGCTTTGCTAGTGTCAAACTCTGCTTTTCCAACAGATACTTAAATACTACATGCTACGATGTACCTGTGCTCTGCACCAATCCGCTAATGATTGAACTTAAAAGATGCCTAGGTGTGGGAGTGAGTGCTTAGAAGGTTGTAGGGTAACTAAGTTCATGGATGGATGAAAGAAAATACAGATTAAAGGATGATGATGCAGACGCTGTGTGTGTGTGGGGTTAGGGAGTCTGGTAGACAATGGCAGTATGCAGGAGCATGGGTAAGCTCTGGTGAAGTGGGTAGCTGATGGTAGGGTGATGTCTGAGGGGAGGAGTCAGAGCTTAGGAGAGATCGCCCTGATAAACTTCCAGAAAGGTGCACCCAACCAGAGCACAGGGCAAACAGGTAGCAAGTAGACTTGGTTCTGATGGGGCTGAGAGACAATCATTCTCTGTTGAATGGCCATGCAGCACCAACCCCATTTTCTAATCTACACCAGTTCCTCGGCAGCAGTGGAACAGACGCTCATAGCTTATTTGTATGGTTATTTGTGATCTTCCCCTTTATGTCTTGCTAAATGAGTGCTTATGTTTTCTTCCCATGAAATGTTTCTTCTCACATACCATCAATTTCATTACCATATTGAACCTATTCACAGTACAAAAATTTATTTGGCCACATATTACTCAAAACAAATGCTTTATACATTGAGACAGATTCACTAGATGTTATCATCCATCATGTTACAAAATGGGCAAACTTAAACCTAAGCCATCTACCTACTTGGAGTATCACCTATAGGTTGCACACCAGTGAAAAGTCAAAGCTCTTTCATTATTGGCAGAGCCAAAATGTATGTGTAGATATAGGGTGGATGGTCCTTAGAATGGATTTTGCCTGATGTTCTTTTTGTTTCTTTCAAAGCAATAATTCAGCCCTTCCACACTGGAAATAGAACAGAGCACACGCCTTGTATCTCATGCTAGAAGAAGTTAAAGCCTAAGTAAGAGGAAATCAATGAATATGGAAAGACTTTGTTTATTGTAATGTTCCATGCAAGCTCCAAAGGAATGGCATAGAACATTCATGTTCTTAATTCTTCAGCACTAGATATTCTAAAACCCCATCGTCCCTCATTTCAGTTTTTCTTCTGTACTGTAATTATAAACAAATCAAAAAACGTATCTCCTGTACAAGGCCAGGCTACAACACCTTTGTTGAACCTCTCAATCACCCGCAGTTGCTACATTGATTTCATCCTCATCATTCCAGGAATAGGCTAGGCGCTTCATTCTTGCCATGATTTTAAGTGACCAGCCACCACCTCTTCCCTGTCTCTCCAAGCTTACTTTTATAATCCACCACTTCCCCGTCTCCAATCCTGCTCTTTTATCTTAAACACTTTAATCCATTTATGGATCTCTGCGCAGAAAGAAACAGTGTGTAAATTTTGAGCACAAATAGCAAAGGCACATTTTGCTCTATCAGTCAGTCAAAGTACTTTATTCGATAATTCAATATCATAAAAAGACAGTATTGATAAAAAATTACAGTTACGTACTTAAAAAGTTCACAAAATTTTACAAGTTTCATAAATATAAAATAGTTAGAGAAATAATAAAGGTCGATACATATACAAGGTAGGTACTATACAGAGCAGCATGAACACAGATTATAAAAATACAATCAAGTGTGAGGATTCATTATCTTTTTCCTCTTCCTAGCAGCCCCCACCAGGAAACTTGCAACATAGGAGATGACCCTGGGGCTATTTAATAGTTGCAAATATAGGAGAGCAGGCCTCACCTGGATAAACCCTGCTTCCTTAAGAATAGGAACAAGAAACTTCCTCCTTACCGCCATGTAATGGCTACAGAACATTAAAAAAATGCATCGTGTCCTGCTTAGAGAAATTGTCACAGGAACACGGGGGCGCATGATCAGGGGTACACCATGCCGTTAGTTGACCTAGATTAAAATGAATTAGATTTAAGCGAAAACGCGTTAAAAGAAATCTATGATAGGGTTTATTAACTAAGGCCAGGTAGGGCTCAAGACCTGGAGAATTAGAAATCATAAAATTAGATCTAACAGTAGTTTTTCTAAGTTCCTTCTCTTCTCTACATACTGACAGCCTCTCTAGTGTTGCCACTTTTGTTAATGCTACATCTTTAGCGGTTATATTTTCTGGCTCAAGAAAGAGCTCTGGTCTTCCGATATCCTGAAAGCCTTGTTTAACGTAGGATAACCACTTTATTTTATTTGCATTGCCTAAGTGGAGACAATCCCTGAGTATGGAGTGGTTCAAGGATAGTTCTTCATTTAGCCAGGTCTTTAGCCAGGTTATTAACGGCGCTACCTTTAGTAAATCAGTAATAAAGCCAACACCCAACTCTGAATGCACAGTGAAAGAAGGAGTTGACTGTGGTACTGATAGAATTGATCTCAGAAATTTATTTTCAGTAATTTGCAGGGAGTCTGTCGCACCGTGCCCCCATAATGAACAACCATATGTCGCTACCGCCAGACATTTTGCTTTATAGATATTTAACAATGCTTCTATAGGCCTTCCCTTTTACTAAATGCCATAATGGCCATAGAGGATCTTGCAAGGGCAGTGTTTCTTGCTTTAATCTGTGTGCCCCACCGCCAATTCTCCTCAAAAATAATGCCTAGGTAAGGAAATGTTGGAACTCTACTTAGTTCTTCACTACCACAAAAGAAGGTTTTCACGTTCTTCTTTCGAGAACATTTCCCAGTTATCATGATATGTGATTTTTTTACATTAATTTTAAGGTCTAATGAGTTCATAAAAACTCCAAAAGCGTCCAGCAGGCGTTGAAGCCCCACCCCAGTTCGCGAGAGAAGGACAGCGTCATCCGCATACAGGAGAACTGGTATGCCCAGGTCTCCTGCATGTGGTATATCTGCCTTCACCTCCTTGAGCACAGATTCAAGGGCATTTATATAAATCGTGAATAAGAGAGGGGCCATAATAAACCCTTTAATCCATTTATGGATCTCTGCGCAGAAAGAAACAGTGTGTACATTTTGAGCACAAATAGCAAAGGCACATTTTGCTCTTTCGCTCCCCATGTACTTCAGAAATACAACTTGCAGGCTTCATTCAGCACATAGGCTTTCTTACCACTCATTATAGCATCAGCCCTTTGCAGAGGAAAAATCGATTTACCAAACTGAGCCAGTTTTTATTGTCATTTTAGACTCCTCTCTCTCAGTGACAGGCGTGGTTTGTCCTGATATAGTTGTAGATCGATATTTCGAAAGACAATATTGTGACAGCAGGGAAACTACAGGCTTGTGAAATAAGAGGGGATCTGTTGTTGGTAGACGTTTTGCTTGATGCTTCTTTGGTATCTTCAAAGTTGCCAAACTTCTGTACTTTAAGTTGAACAGAAGAGAAAGTGCAGCATCGCATTGGTGTTACAGCTCATAACTCACTCATCAAGAAGGCAAAGAATAAGCAATGGGGTAGTAGTGGACAGACCCATGCGCCTGAGTGTTTCCTTCGATCTCTAGTCCATGCTCTGGTACAATACTCTTCAATGAATTCTCTTCAATTCCACCATAATCTTTTATACCCTGATCCCAACAAAGGATCTACCAAATCTCTAAACTATTATTTCCTCTACACCACTGAAGACGCCATTGAGCATAAAGGGCAAATTTGCTATTCACAAATTGAAGGCCACCAAGCAAAGTTTTGCGTGAAAGGGAGAGAAGGGGACAGCGCAATATCTATAAAGATTTGGCACTGCGGCTCTCTTCCCAAGTGCTGATTCTCTTTAAGGCTGCGTAGTGCCAGCCACACACCTTTGCACCATGGCATAAGTATAGAATAGGTTTTGCACTGGAAGGATAACCTGCCGGTACAAAACACTTTGCTTAGATTTAAACTTAAACTTACTTTCCCACTTTGTGTTGTATACACATGCTAAGATAGAAACGTTTGGAGGAAGAAATATTTTCTCCTACATCGTACTCGCCTTGTGGAGGCTTCATTTTTTGGTGCAAATCCCTGCATCCCCCTCATGGTAGGCAGGGCTTTTCATCAAAATCTATGTGCAGTTTCATGGGAACAGTCATGTGCCATCCATGGGGGGAACTAACGCAAAGTGGCACAATTAGCTACTTTATACTTAGGCTTTCCTGTTTTCAGTTTCTATTTTTAGTAAATTCAGGTGGGGTTTTATCAGTGTTTTCATTATCTTAAAAAACTGTTTTTATCAGTGGTTACACATTTTCGCGCCACTAAAAACAACAGAAAAAGTTTTTTTTCCGGTGTTTATGGAACGTTTTACTTTTATTATTGATTGCTTTCTGCACTGAAAGAATATGGTACATAGACAGTGTACTTATAGTGTATATGAGGTCCAAATAGATTTTTGCAAATTAATCTTATTGTAGTACACCATACAATACTTCTTCAGTGAGTCCTTGGGTCATGTGTGCTCGCTCTTTCCTTCCCATGTAAACTTCTGTGAAAAGGCCCTCTCAGCTTTCATAGCCAATTAGGCTGAAAACCATCAGCTAAGGGACACAGTTGGGATGACTCTTTCTTTGATGCCACATAAAGCACAAAATTATAAATATTTGCGTTTTAGTTCCTGTGCATAAGAAAACAGTGCACCAGAATGGACTAAAAAGTCAATTGCATCCCTCATTAACTCTTAAGATTGTAAAGATGCTTTCAGCATACCATCTAACAAGTGGCAAGGATCTACTACAGGGAATCACTTCAGCTCGGGTATCAATTTTGAGAGTTCATCACACATCTTTATTTATATACGTAGCTGAATCACTTCAAATACAAACAATATCACTCCAATCTTTGTTGAACTTGGAAAGAACCTTTTTTGCAGAGCATTACAAGTGACCTTACGTTCCATGTTTTCCACAAGTCTGGTGTCATGTTTTCACCACTATCCCAGATGCTTTGTGATATATATACTTGTCACTATACCTTGCATTGAATGTTTAAAGCCTGAGGTGTTGGCAATTCACCTACTATCAATACTGACCCACTAGAAACTATGGTCTGATGTATTAAGGGTTTTACCCATTCTCCGAGGGTAAATGTGATGACACATATTAGGAACAATGTTTATAAAACCAGCCATTTTACCTATCAGTGAAAGAATCAAATGCAGCTAATATATCAAATATGAGTTTGATATTTCCTGATTCTCTATAGTTTATAAAATAATTAAACTAGACCTAAAACATGAAACTAAACCCTGCATCTTTAGACCAAAGTCCACAAAACTGAACAAGTCAAAGGAAGAAGAAACAATATTTTGGTGGCATCCCTAAAGAATAAAACTCAAGCAGAGTTATGTTAGCCAGTCTTTCTTTCTGCTAGCTTGTATAACAACGTTACATTGTATTGACCCCTTCAGGAAGAAAAAAATGACTCTTTCACTCTCTTTTTCCATTCTTTGAATGGCATTTAGTTTGTGGTTGTCCAGGTGTTTTTTCAGTGTTTATATATTTTCACCGGTGAGGGCTATTTTTCTTTCAGTGGGGTTTTATCAGTTATTATAGGTTTAAACCTAAAACCCAACAGCCTATTTATACTACTTTAAATCAACCTTCCAGCTCAAATACAGTATTGCACAGGAAAGCAAATACACTATAATGCCTTTGCACTGGTGTGTGTTTCTTGTTTGAGACTTTGCAGCAGTGCAAAGCCTTAATAAACCTGCCCCTACCTTCTTATTTGATGTAACCCACCCTAAAGTCACCTCCATGCACCTAGCCCTATGTAACAACTTCATTCTTACACCATGCGTCCTGGTAAATGTTTATGCTTATTTGTTTATTTAAGAACTCACTTAACATGCTTGTTATATGCGAATATCATACAGAATGAGAATTACTACATGACTTTCTAATTGTTTTAATTGTATTGGTATGTGGTTCTACAAGCAATCATTTGACTGAGGTGAGTTTTAAAACTTGAACGTTATGTGATGTGTCTACTTTCATTGTGGGTCTGTAAACGGAGGATATTATAAAAACAAATGTCAATGTCTGAGAAGTCCCGTCAACTTATTTATTTATTTATTTATTCAAGAGTTTTATATAGCGCTGGCTAGACCCAGAGGTATCAGAGCGCTTTACATGAGGTTCCAGAAAAATTACATAACAAGATTACATAAGTTCCATTTTACATCAGATGTTAAACAAACAAATGCCAGAGCATAGAAGACGAGTTGATTGAATTGTAGAGGGGAAGGGGGTAAGGGTAAAGGGATAGCGGGGAGATACGGTAGAGAGACGAAAGGAAAGTCTGTCCAAAGTCCGGCTGGGTAGGTGACGGTCGAGGGGAAGTCCAAGAACCCATCTCCTCAATAGCTATCAGGTAGCTCCACCGGGCATTGGCCAAATAGCTCGGTCTCAATAGGAAAAACAATTAAAGAAACACGTAGGGCAAAATAAATGGAGCATAGAGGGGATGGGACTTGGAAGGAGAGAAAATGGGGGGATGGGGCAGAGACAACAGGGAGAGACGAAATGAAGTCTGTCTAACGGCCGACTGGGTAGGTGACGACCAAGGTGGAAGACCTCGGCTCATCTCCCCTATAGCTAAACCAGGTAGCTCCATCGGGCATTCGACAAAATAGTTCAGTCTCAATACATTGAGAGAGGAGAGAAGGAGAGACAAAAATAGTGGGAGGATGCGGGAAGAGACGACAGGAGAGACGAAAGGAAGTCTGGCTGAAGACCGACTTGGTAGGTGACGTCCAAGGAGGGAATCCCCGACCTGTCACCCCTATAGCTAAACCAGGTAGCTCTATTGGGCATCAGACAAAATAGCTAGATCTCAAATGACAAGGGAAAATTCACAGATAGGCAGGGTGGGTACTAAGGGCCAGGACAGGTGAAGGCAAAGGTCAGCAGCAGGGAAGTGAAGAGGAGTAGAGCGAGGAGAAAAACAGGGTGGGAACTAGGGCCAGGACAGGTGAAGGCGGAGGTGAATAGCAGGGCGTATGGTAAAAGGGGTAGGAGGGAGATATGACGGACACAAAGGGAAAGTCTGCCCAGGTCCGGCTGGGTAGGTGAGGGCCGAGAGGGAAGTCCGCAGCCCATCTCCTCTATAGCTATCTGGTAGCTCCACCAAGCATCGGCCAAATGGCTAGGTCTCAACAGAAAAACAGTTAAAGAGTATAGAAGATGAGAGGAAAGGAGCGTAGAGTGTTAGGGGTTAGGGTAAAGAGGTGAGAGGGAGGAACGATGGGGAGACGAAGTAAGACTGTCCAAAGTCCGGCTAGGTAGGTGAAGGTCGAGGGGGAAGTCCACAACCCCTCTCCTCTATAGCTATCAGGTAGCTCCACCGGGCATCGGCCAGATAGCTAGGTCTCCGCGATCGGAGGTAAGTTCATCACGTTCTATGTCTTGATGGGGGAGAGGTGAAGGTCAGTTAGATGTCCAGTTTTTGTCCTAGAGTAATAGCACAACATGGTGTGGACCACCCAGTTCTGACACCGTTTATGCCAAGGGCGCTGTCGCACAGTGCTGCTCATGCCCGGCAGTGTGCTTGCAACTTACGCTTTGTTTTTGTGTCTGTGAGTTGCGCTCCTCCACTCTTGCGCTCCTCCGTCTTGGTTTCCACAGTTCATTCCTTGGACCATTAGAAGGCTGACAGATTCTTTGATGGTGAGAACACTCTTGGCCATTCCTTCCAATTCGACTCTGGCCAAAATACATTTTTAGTAGCCTGAGAGGAAAAGGGGTTAACAACAATTTAATTTTTAAGGTACAGTGAGACCATTAGGACCACACAATAAAAGCCTGAGTCAGTAACCTGAAGTCAAAAGATTTTCTACAAACTCAAAGCTAGACTACTACAATTCAATCCCAAGAGCATACTATAACATATAAGATTATCAAAGGAAGACCAAAGGGGCATACAATATTGGTCCTCAGCAGCAAAGAGCATATATACATTTCAGTGGTATTTATGCAGAAAATGAAGAAAGGATTTGATGATTAGACAAAAAGTTTTGACCCTTCTCCACATACATGGAAAAGATTTGCAAAATCTAACAAACCCTACACTAAACTAAGAATAGGGGAATCCCTATTGAAATATGGAAGCAAGAAAGGTGTCAGCATCAGAAACTCTGTTAAAGTTCTATAGGTAAGGAATCATGTATAGCATGAAGCCACGCAATCAGATGATAAGAGAGGTCTCTACCTCTCCAAGTCGAAGGGGAATCTGATTAAACCCAATGTGGGTTCACTTATTAAAATGCACAAAAAAACAGAATATAACCTCATCTGCACCATTGCACTTTTCCAGTTCCAAAGAAAGAACTTGGCATCTTGAACACTACTCCTATAGTCCGGTCTCCGCTTCCAAGGCATCCTTAAGTTCCTCCCTTTGGCTGATAGTACCAACTGGTAACACTCCCTTTGTTCTTCATTAAGATTATTTGACCTTGCCAAGTCTTTCTTGTTTCACTATCTCTGAAATACATTGTGCCATTTACTAGCTAATGAATGCCTTTGGTCTGCACCTGCAGAAGAGAAAAGATGCAGAATAACAACTTTTACGTAAATATTAAATATCTTGACTGTAAGCTTAAGGCTCACAATCACGCTAAATTAACAGTTTTCTTTAAAGGCATATTAATTTTACAACCTACTTTTAAATGATACTGTACCCTTATATATGGCACAATAAACGAATACATGTATTATTACCAAAAAACTACAACTGGTCACAATTTATAAAGAAAGCATTAAACACACAAATGATTCATTCTAAAAATCCCTGGCGAATGCACTGCATTAAATTTATTTTAGCGACCACCTTGTAATCTAAACCTATAGAAGATTAATAGCAGCAATACAGATGTCTTTGAAAAGGAAAACGCTAACATGCCCACACACATATATGTCAAAACATACAATAGATGCACTTTCTATACCTTTGGCCACCTTATTTCATTGGTATTATTGCATCACACGAGTGCATGAGGCCAAAGGTAGGCGGAGCTCATGGAGTTGTGCTATGCAGAATTCCAAGGAGTTGCCTAAAAACTCAGTGGAATTCCGTGGGGTTCCGCCCCACCCTAACAGTGACTCCCAGTGCCAGAAGTGTTCTTTTCAACTCTGCCAGAGGGGTTGTTTACCTTCAAAATAATACAGTGAAGTCATGTTCACAACCAGCAACAGCTGTTGCCTGAGCTGAGCGAGCATTCTGTCACCTGGGGCAGTGGGAAAGCAGTTGTCCTCAAGAGCTGGAGTAAAAAGGAAGCACGTGCCTCTACGGACAAAACAAACACCTCTGGGTGTGCGGTGGGACTGACACAGAGTCACTCTCACCGTACAGCACAAGCCATCAACTTGTTGGGAATGCCTGAGTTGCTCCTCAGAAAAGCACCAGGCTCAAACTGTTCACCCGCAAGCTCCTCTTCAAGAATTTGACATGCAGTTCAATGGCCGCACAAAGGGATGATGATCAAACACTAATGATGTCAAAAGTAAAGCTGGTGAATCAAACAGTGGCGGAGAAGCAGACTTCTTCGGGGGTACCACCTATAAGGAACAGTACCACAATTCACTGCTACCACACATCAGTACACTGACACATGAAAACTGTATCACTGCTCTTGAAGACATTGAGCTGATAGTACACATCCCTACTATTGAGACACAGCTGATAAACACAGTACAATGACTGAGAAATGGAACAGGTTGCAAACAACACTGCCATGGACACTTGATGACGCGGGTGGCATCCCTAACACAAGCACTCTAAACGTCCATCTCCACAATGCAACCAGTGCCAAACAAAGCCAGTGAGCTTTGGACAACTGGAAAAGAAGCTTCTTGTTTCCACAAGAGTTTAGCCCGAGCTCAGTGGGAAAAGCAACAGTCTTTATAATGCAGTGGAAGTGGCAGCACCAAAGTAAACCAGTGAGGTCAGCGAAAGCAGGTAGCACAGAGCATCGCAGAGCGACAAGTGGCCCATAATGAGTGACACGATGCAAGAAGGAAAAAAGCTCATCTGGCTCCACACCCTGTGCTGCTCTATCTTACCTCCAAAATTTGCAGAGGCAGTGGGGTGGCATAACAGTACTGGTGGTTTGTTGTGCTCATTGCCAGCATGGCCCAGGTCAGGGGGCTCAGGGGAGGGTGGCGGCTTGGAGGCCTCTGGGGGAGGATGGAGGCTGCCCCTGGTGTCCTGCTGCCGCTGGTGTCCTGTCCTTCCACGCAGCCTCCTGCTCCGGGCGCTGCAGCCCCTCTTGGTTCAGGCTGCAAGGATAGGGAAGGTGATAAGTCCTGGTAAGCATGGCCCTAACTTGAGATCGGAGCAGTGCCACTGCCGGCTGCCAGCTGGGGGAGGAGCGTAGCAAGGCCATAGAGAGGGGCACAGGGGGAGATGCCAATACAGACACGAACTGTGGGCTTGTCCAGCTCTGCAGTCTCCTTTTCAGACTACTGTGCACTCTCCACCATGTTGAAGCAAACAAGAGGATCAGGAGGATTGTGTAAGGCTCCGTGCTGGGAGCACTTTTCACCCACGTCAGCCTACTCCCCCTTTTTCAACCATGGTACAGTCCGAATTTTGGGCGAGTGTGCTCTGAACTAGACGTAAGTGACAGAGAACATCAGTGGATGGATGAGAACTATAAGTTTGAATATTCTTTTGACCATGTCTGCATGGTCTGTTGTTGCCCATCATTAATGGGTGCCTAAGATCTATCTTTTCACCGGTTGATCTTCCTCTGTAACTGATGTCACCAAAAATGACTCCGTGACAAACCTGTAACCGACCTGCTCTCATCACGTTGACATCTCCTACATCCTTCTTAGCCCTGTCGGACTAGAACATCTTTACCCCTACAGTTCTCTCCTGCCAGAAACACTTTTTCCTGTTCTTTCTCATCTTACCACATTATGCCAGACTTATTGGCTCTGCCAGTACATGTTGATGCAGTGTCCATATTACAGATTGTGAAACCATATTCAACATATGTATTGTTTATACATCATTTAAAAAGTCTAATACAAAAGTTAACAGATCTCAATCCGTAACTGGCCTCGTTTGAACAAAGAAACTATTTCCGCACTATTTTTGATAATCGTGCAATAAATTACAGTACACAATGACTTTGTCTCAAACATACATCAATATTGTACATTTGAAAATGTAAACAATGTATGCTCTTATTTATAAACAAACAGAAAAATAGTGTGGAATCACTTTGCCCCATGTTTTGCCCAGATGCGTATAACATTTGTCCTATCTTCAGAAAAGAAGTAAACATTTACCCTTTTTAGGTTTCGCCTCGTCGAAAGCTGCCGCGCAGCTTTTCGGCGCAGGCGAAATCTTATGTCTACAGTATGTGGCTTGGGAATCCGCCCTCTGTTTTATTGGCTAGCTCCATAAATGGAGGCTAGACATTGGAACAGAGATCTGTCCGTCAATTGCAGAGCAGATTCGGGGCGTTCCCGAGAATTTTAGGCATTCAGCCCCTTTGGTAACGTCATTGCGGTGGTGGGCGGTTCCTATTTTTTTTGGGGGGGGGAAGGTTTGTTTTGGTCATTGCAGGCCGACCGCTGCCGGAAGAAGTCCAGGTGAGTGCTTTTTCTTGCCTTCTGCTTTGCCTCTCTTGCCGTTTGCCGTTCCGCCCCCCCCTCCCACTGTCCGTGCCTTTCCCGCCCCCCTCCGCTGTCCGTGCCTTTACCGCCCCCCTCCCGCTGTCCGTGCCTTTCCCGCCCCCCCTCCCGCTGTCCGTGCCTTTCCTGCCCCCCTCCCGCTGTCCGTGCCTTTCCTTGTTTTATATTGCCCGGAGACTTCAACTGTAGGCCTGTGACAGCCCAGGGTTTCTTTTCCTCTATGATCGAAATCTTGGTGCTTTATTACTTTTGAGAGGCCATTTGGAAGCGCCATGTTGAAGAAGATCGCGCTTAAAGCCACAGTCATCTTGAAACGGGTCAAACTGACTCAGCAGCGGCCATTTTGGTGCGTACTGGAAGTACATCTCACGATCCTATAATCGCAAACCGGAAGTTCCACTACACCCTCCATGTGTCTGTAGAGGCCTCGTGTTGGGTCCTGGCGGATGGGGGCTGGAAAGATGAGGTGGAGGGCAGGTGAGCAGAGATGTTTGAAATAGTACGCAGTAAGTCAAGGGGAGGTAAGGAAGAGCAGAGTGTGTGGGGGCATAAAGATGCATGGGGGTACAGAAAAAGTCGAATATATGGCGGGTGGCAGACTTTGGCAAGCCGAGGATGTTTTATCGTGCAGGACTTCGAAGACCCCAGGGGGTTTAAACGAGGGCTACAGGTCTTAGCCAGATTGCTTGGGTTGTGCCAGACCCCAGTCTTCCCAGGGCCACACAAACTGAGAGCATCATCCGCAATGGTTTGTGCACCCACCCACACACACACACATGGCCCCGCAGAGCCCTCATGCAGTGTGCAGACTGAGTGCCCTGTACCCCAGAGTCAAGTGGGCTGTTCAGCATACGCCCCCCTCCCCCACCTCCTGTGGGGTGTAAAGATACCTTCCTGACCCTCCGTCTGCTAATGCGCCCTCCCAATGATATGTACAGACTTGCTGTACGCCCCCTTCCCCCCAGGCAAGGGAAAAAGCACCCCCGCTGGGACTGTAGTCTCTGATTCCATCCCTCTCTTGGGGCTTGGAGGCGAAGCCCACCTTTCCAGGTTATTAAGAGCGAGTGCCCCCTCCCCACCATGGTGCTGTCTAGACTCCCTCCTCCCCCCACTGGTGCACTGGTGAGAATGAGGCAATGCCCCCCCACACACACTCACACACACCCCAAAACCACACGCACACTCCTCGTGTCACCGAAGGAGAGCCCCCGCAAACTCTGAAGGCTGACCCTCCCCCGCGGCCGCAGACTGCACCTGTCTACCCCCCCGGTGATTCACTGTGACATCTGTTACATTACCGGGCACTGAGGGTCACCGCCGAGCACTTCAAACGCTGATTTATGCCTCGAGACTGCACCGTTGCTGCTAAGTGACATTAACGCCGTGCCGAGATCAAGTTCACTTATCTGTCTGCGCAGCCGTCTGCCTCTGCCAGGACCACGTCTGCTGGTGTGACTGTCTTTAAACCTGCTTCTACTCCTGCTATTACTTCATCTTTTCTCCTGTCCGTCAGTTTCTCTACTTATTGTATGTACCGTTCTGCCTTTCATTGATCAATCTGTCTGTCTGTCTGTCTGTCTGTCTGTCTGTCTGTCTACCTATCTGTCTGTCTGCCTGTCATGCCTGACTATCCCGTATCTATATTTTATATGTACCTTGCCATCTCTCTATATATCATATTTACCTTCCGACCGTTCTATCCATTCCCTTTATCCTGTTTGTCTGTTCCTCCTGTTTACCTTTCTAGCTGTGCATGTCTGTCTGCCCGACTGGCTCTCTATCTTCTTTGCCTTCTGCTCTTTCTAACTATATGTTTGCCTTTTTATACGACTGTCCGTCTTGGTCTGACTGTGTCTCTCTGCCCCATTTCTGTCTACATATCTACGCACTTGTTTCTAATAATCGCCTGCCGGCCCGTGACTGCCTCTGTCTGCCTTTCTATCCTTCTAGTCCCATCTATAAATGTGCCCCTGCCCTTCACTTTTCACTGGCACAATCTTAAAAAGTGAACCACCCCTCCCCCTCCATCTATAAGGTCACCCACTTCCACCCCATGCTCGCAGCGTCTAGCTCTTGCGTACAGGTGAGCATAAGTGGGCACAAGTTGGTATGGGGTTTCTACCTGTCGTGCACAGCCACCAGCGTGTCCGTGGGCACACATCTGCCAGTATAAACTTTGCTCTTACAGTGAATATCAGTCTGTGGGGTAAAACACGCTCCAAGTGGGGAGAACATTCAAGTGACTACCAGACAGCGTCCTCCGAGAGAAGGGGGAGCTTGGTGCATTTTGCACCTTGGTTCATCCGGACGAGCACAGCTCATGCGCCCCAGAGAGTCTGGGTTAGACAACTGGCCAACTGTCGGATCTGTTCACAGGGTGTCAACGGGGCTTCATGCCGCTATAGACTGCACCTCAAAACAAACCAGGCTATTCCACTGACATGCACCCCCTCAACTTAATCCTCAACCCCCCTCTAAGAAGTCACGATACATGAAGGGTTAATGCACATGCAGTGGAAATCTAGGCGCTACTTCAATCGTGTCGTCACTGACTCAGCCTTTCACCCTTCAGTGGTCGATAAAATAAGTACCTTGAGTAGGGTAACGTACGTTTCAGTCAGTAACTGGCAGGTTGCCCGCTGAATTGCGTGCCAGGAGCATTAACCCACTCTGCTGTCTTAACTAGCAGGACACACATTGCTTTGTCAGAGTCGGGAAGGCATTGCGACAAGCCAGCACAGGGTACAGTGCTGACATCCCAGCATATTGTTTAGAGGCTATATAATGAAGCGTTGCACTCTGACCATAAAATGTTTCGAAGCGCTATGATACATTGCCGGATAATGGGAAACCCAAAACTGGGATTGTGTGTCTCTTTGATCTAAGATGGGGGGGGGGGGGGGCATGGCTTGAAACATTATGTTGCCAATACATAACGGATCACGTCAATAGTTCTAAAGTAGCTTATTTAGAGGGAGATATTGTACTTTTTGTATTGTACTATACTACACATGTATGCTGGTGAGCACCCAATGTTGGGGGGGCTCTGTGTGGGTGTGTGGGGGTGGGCTCGCAGTGTGTGGGGGGCTCTGTGTGGGTGTGTGGGGGGCCTGTGTGTGGGGGGGGCTTTGTGTGAGTGTGTGGGGGGGCTCTGTGTGGGTGTGTGGGGGGCTCTGTGGGTGTGTGTGTGGGGGGCTCTGTGGGTGTGGGGGGGCTCTCTGTGGGTGTGTGAGTGTGGCATTTGCGAGAGATTAAGCTATTGGCATTGTAAATGACAATGCCATTTATTTATCTGTTTTCAAAACCAACACATAAATAAAAATGTTGTCATTTAAAATGCCAATAGCTCTAACTTTTGCAAAGGGGAAACCGTTGCATTGTAAATGCTTGTTTTAAATTTATTTGCACCAGTGCAAACTTCTGTGTTACTGGTTCTTTAGCACATTGAAAGATTAGAAACACGAGCTGTAGGCACCTGAGACCGAGTATCTCCAGCCCTTCCCAGTGTTCTCAGGCCCTTATGACCCTACCATTTCCTTATAGCTACAAGGTTTCCCCGATTCAAGCTTGACTAGCTACTCCAGTCCACGTTTTTTCCCATTGGATTCTGGGACTTGTTTTCCTGATTTTATACAACTACATAAGAACTACAAGTCGCAGAATGTTAAATTAAAAACCTGGACTAGACAAATTAGTCACAAATGAACCTTGAAAACTTGATAAGGCTGGGAAGGCCCTGCCAGCTGAATTCCACCGTGTCTACACGCCAGCAGCATAAACCTTGGTCCTGATACGAGTAAGGTGCAAACAAGCACTCCATAATGATAATTATTAATCCAGGAAAAACACTTGTTCTGTTTCTTACTTGTGAAAAAGGTGCAGGAGTTGTACTAAAAGCTAAATTAGTTACTAACAATTGTGAAATGCAGATAATGTGATTGCTCCGCGCCATTCGTGAACCACTACTGTGGTTTTGTGCATGATTACCTGAAGTTTTGGGTTTAAGATACCTAAAATGTTAAAATATTGTACCTGTTTCATTCACAATAGCTGACATTTATATTTTGGTATGTATATTTTTTTTTCCAGAAGACAATTAATATTCTGCACAAGCCTGCAGCCTGGATAAACAACATTGTTGTCGAGATTCATATTGGAGAATTAAAATGTCGTGAAGATGGTTATTGGAGAATAAAATAATCTTGCTGTCTAAAACTGCTTTTCGAGATTTGCGCTGCATCACTTATTCTGCTTCCCAGAATAGCTGTAAAACTGCAAATACATTTACACTCAAAGTGTTTGAATAACAGTGGTATCTGTGGAAATTGTTGATGAAATTTTGAGAAACTATTTGTTGTGCCAGATATTTGCCGGGTACTGTAAGTTGAATGAGGGTCAAATGGCTTGGCATTTCCAGTCCGATCTAAGATGGTATATAGAGTGCGCAAACAGAAGAGAGCTACCATTTTTTATTTTTTTACTTTATTTATTATGCAGGACCAAATAAATACATAGCAGAGTATATACCACAACAATTTCCTAACTTTAGCAGCAATTAAATACATGGAGAATTCGACAATAGTATAACAAGATTTATTTGAAGAATATGAGAGATAAGAAGAAGAGTAGCAGCAGGTTGGTAGTAAAAAGAAATTGAATAAAAGCAGCAGCATTTAAATTCAGATAAAGGGAAGGTAGATATTATAACATTAAAATATTCCATATTCATATATATATACAGTATGATACATTATAGGTTATACATATAATTACAGTACATCGACTAAAAGTTCTACTCCATATGAACCCTCTTTCACCCCTTTCATCCAGTTTTCAATGGGTTGCCAGATTTTTTGACCATGCGATCTATGATGTCTCCCCCTAGTTAAATATATAGCCGTTTCTTGGTTGTATATAGCCAAGAACCTGGCGAGCCACATTTGAAAGGATGGGGGAGTCGTTTCTTTCCAGCTAGCTGCTAATAAGATCCTGAATACCGCTGTTCCAATAAAAAGGCATGATTCTTCAACCTTACTTAGCCCCAATGTACTATCGCAACCTAGATTAAATAATGTAGAAGAAACCGCTAGGGGATGTCCAAATATCTCTTCCCAGTATTTACTCAGTCCAATCTTTAGCACCGATAATTTGTAACACTCATAAAACATGTGGTTTAGGTTGGCAGGTCCCAATCCACATCTTGGGCAGAGATCATCCAATCTTTTCCCCGTGAAAACAACTTAGCGGGGGTAAAATATAGATTGAATATCGTTTTATATGATTGAGCTTTTAAACTCGAGGACATGAGTATCTTAGATTTATTTATTTATTTGAAAGTTTTATAGAGCGCGAACAAGACCCTTACGGGTATCAGAGCGCTTTACAATAAGCGTAAATAGGCAGGACATATGAGGAAATAAAAGGAGCGTAAGAATAACATCAAAATCTTAAAAACAAAAGAAAAGAAGCGTGCAGGGAGTAAAACAAGGCGATAGAGCTGGGTGGTAGAGGAAATCCCAGATAACAGGGCAAAATCAGATAAGGTGCAGAAAATAGCTCGGTGTAGAAGGATGATTGGAATACATAGAACCGGTAAACATCAAAATATAACATCAAAATACATGGACCAAAGTTTTGGATATAAACAAGCCAGGCTTTAGAATGGTAGGTGAAAAGAGTGAAATAGGGGTTCATAAAACAGTCATGTAAGGCAATGTTTACGTAAATTTCACCATCAGGATGCCTTTTACTTCCAGTTTGAAAGAGGACGGAGAGGGGTTAAGTCTTATTTGTGGTGGGAGGGCATTCCAAATCCTGGGTGCCATTCCTGAAAAGGAGCGATTATAGGTTTTTTCCTTATTGAATTTTTGTGGTTTCAAAAGGAAGTTTTCTGAACTTCTTGTTGATCTTGATCCTCCTGATATAGTGAGTTTTTGTGTGGGTGCCCTATGATGTAGAGCCTTGTGCGTCATGCAGGCTATTTTCAGGTGGATTCTGGCTTCAAATGGCAGCCAGTTAAGAGACTTTAGGTCAGGGGAGATATGGACCCTTTTTTTCGAGCCTGTGATGAGTCTCGCTGCTGCATTGTTAAATGATCTTGGAGGAGCTGTGGTGGTTTGGGGGAGACCACATAACGCAACACTTCCATAGTCCAGCCGTGGTAGAACAAGAGCCTGAACCGCTAACTTGAAGTCATTAGGAGGTAGGAAGGGCTTCAGTTTCCTCAGTTTCCTTAGTGTATTGATCTGAAAATTTGCTCCCTTCGTTGCATTACTAATATGCTTCTGCAAATTGAGGTGGGAGTCCAGTGTTATACCAAGTGATTTCGCCGAGTCGACAATGGTTGGTTGAACATCGAGTGTTGTGAGGCGTTTTATCAGATTGTGCATAGTGGGGACTTTGGCGGGTGGGGCGATAAGAAGGAATTCAGTTTTTAAAGCATTCAGTTTGAGGTGATTCACTGCCAGCCAAGTTTGGGTGGTCTTAAGAGTGTTGTTGAGTAGTCTAATGTCATCCAAGGTATTGATCTTGAGGTAGAGTTGGATATCATCTGCATACATGTGGAACTGCACGTTAGAGGTTTGTAGCAAATCGGAGAGTGGTTCCATGAACAGATTGAAGAGAGTAGGGGATAATGAGGAGCCTTGTGGGACTCCTAGCGTAACAGGCGTTGGTTTGGACAGTGTGTTGTTGACCTTAAATTTTTTGAGTCTGGTTATGCAGAAAAGATGTAAACCAGTCGAGCACTGGTCCTGAAAGACCCATTCTGTGTTTCAATAGATCTATCAAGTGTTCGTGTTTGACCGTGTCGAAAGCTGAGGAGAGGTCTAGTAGGATGAGGAGGCATGCTTCGTTACGATCGAGTAGTTGAAGTGCATCATCAATGATGTGTGTCATGGCAGATTCTGTACTGTGATTTGTGCGGAAGCCGGATTGGTGCTTATTTAGCAGCTTGAAGTGATCAATATGTATAGTCAATTGGTGGTGAACACATTTTTCCAGAAGTTTGGCCAGAGTGGGAATATTGGATATTGGGCGGTAGTTGTTGAGTTCCGTGGGGTCAGCTGTGGGTTTCTTGATTATGGGAGACACTTGTGCTACCTTCGGGGATGCAGCCTTGTTGAAGTGATCTGTTGATGATCTTGGTCCATATTGGTAGTAGTGAGGGGGTAAGATCTTTGACCGCATTTGCGGGGAGAGGGTCAGTTAGGTGGTTGGGGGGCTTTAGGGCACTCAGAAATTTGCCTATTACTTCTTCAGAATAGGGGTGGAAGTGAGACCATGTTGCGTTGCTTTTCAAGGTAAACTTTGAAGTGATTTGTTGAGACGCGTTAGGAGATGAGGGGGTCGCCTTGGTAAGGGGGTCAGAATGAGAAGTTAGGTCATTGAGAAGATCTTTCATGATGTTTTCCGTCTTTAGGTTAAAGTGGTTGGAAAAATCATCACAGGATAGTTGTGGGTGAGTTAGTTTACGTAGCCGTTGGGTTTGGTCCTTAAATTGCGTTTTGATTCATTTAAAAAGCTTTTTGGGTCGATTTCTTGATTGGTCAAGTTGCTGGGTAAAGAAATCTGCTTTAGTGCGTTTGACCTTACGAAAGTAAGAATTTCTCTTTCTTTTTAGAGTCAGGAGGAGCTCCGGGGATGGTGTCGATCTCCAGTTGCGTTCAGCAGTTCTGAGAGAGCGTCTGTCCTCGTTAAGGAGATCAGTGTGCTCTATATCATCACATAGATTGTTTAGAAGCAGCTCATAAATTTTCCCAATTCTAAATGATTTTGTAGCTAGAATCTCGAGAAGTGCTATTTTTTCTAATAAAATCGTAGGAGTTTTTGATTTCAGGATTATTTTGACCCGCATAAATTTTAAAAAATGAGAATTGGGGATTTCAAATTTATTCTGAATGTTTGAGAATTTATGATCTGCTTCGTTACCACAGAAATACCAAACTGTTCTTATGTCTAATATTTCCCATTTTTTTGCCATGTCACCATTTACCAACGGGGCAGTAGCGAGGAGCCCCATAAAGGGGTATACCTGATATATTTGGGGATTTTCAAAAACCTTGACATTTTACACCAAACTCTCCACGCACTCTTGATTGTCTTAAATTTTGTTTTTTTAAAATAGCTTGGCTCTAGTTGTTTTAATAGAAGACCTTGATATTTTTTTCCTAATAGTAGTTCATATATCGAGGGTACTTCAGGTAGCAGAATTTCTGTGCCTGGAGCTAAAATGCTAAATAAGGGAGCCATTTGTTGTAGAAAGGCGGCCAATTGATATAACGCGATATTGGGAAGTGCTAGGCCTCCTCTATGCTGCGGTAGCGTTAGATATTTAAGTGATCTTCTAATTTTCATATATTGCCACATAAAGGATGATAACAACGAGTCTATTACTTTAAGAGTACTATCTTCCACTGCTAGAGGTATTGCCCGGAATAAATAAATAATCTTAGGAAGTACGGGGCATATTATCAAGGGGGTTTATCTCCGCTGTTTTGGCTTTAAAAGCCAGGAAAGCGGAGATAAAATTATCTCCCTATCACCTAGCTGTCGCTAACACCAGTTAGCGACAGCTAGTAGGAGATAGCGACCATCTTAGGCCCCACTTTGCATGCCAGGGATATTTATCACTAATGACATGCAAAGTGGGCGTGCCAAGATGTTAGCGACTGAAAACAGTCGCTAACATCGCTATCTCCTATTACCAACTTTTGGAGATATTCGCGCTAAGCGCGAATATCTCCAAAAGCTAACACCTGCCCTGAGCAGTTCTTAGCCATGTTATCCAATGGGAGGTGGATAACATGGCTAAGAGCATTAGCTCGGTAATGCATGAATATCGCTGACTTTTCAGCGATATTCATGCATTGCGGTGATTTTTATCGCATTTGCGATAAACCTTGGTAATACTAAGGTTTTATTGCGGTAAAAATCGCCGCAGCTCAGCGGTAAATTTTTCACACTAACCAAGCAATAGCGATAATTAACGCTATTGCTTGGTAATATGCCCCTATATTCATTTTTAACAAGTTTCCCCTTCCAATAATAGACAAGTGTAAGCTGTTAATTCTCTTAAGGTCCTTCTCGATGTTTTTAATTAGGGGATCATAATTTTATCTATTGATCGCGTCTACCTTTGATTTTAAACATATCCCTAGATAGGTAGATTGTTCTACTCTCCGAGTATCATTATATATTGTATTATCTGTGCATATGATAATTGTTTTTTCCTTATTAAGTGAGTATCCAGAAAATAAACCGAATTGATGAGTAATTATATCAATTTCTGCAATTGCCTCCGCGGGGTTTGATGTTAATATAGCCACATCATCGGCATATGCTAAGACCTTCGTCTCATAATCGCCTATGGTTATAGGTTTAATTTTTTGATCCTGTAATAGCCTAATAGTCAGAGGATTGATGTAGAGGGCGAAAAGAATCAGAGAACAAGGGCAACCTTGTCTTGTTCCCCTAGATATATTGATGATGCTAGATTCTTTACCCATTATCTGTAGCCTTGCCTTCGGATTGTGAAACATGGCTTTGACAGAGTTGATGAAGTTGGCCCAGAAATTGTTTAACCCCTTGCATGCTGATGACGAACCCCAGCCGTCATGCACTACGGTGCTCGTGTGCTGATGACGGCTGGGGTTCGTCATGGCCCGCCCCTGTTCATTTGTTTACAGCACAGGGGCGGAAACGGGCCAGCAGTGAAGGGGTTAAAGAGAGTACCCTCCACAAAAACTCCCAGGACACACGATCAATAGCCTTCTCGGCATTGACAAGGATCATTGACACTGGACATGAAATCAAAAATTGCAATGGCTCTACGGATATGATCCGTCGTGCCCTTACCTGGGATGAAACCATGTTGCCAGGGTAAGACCAGATGTTCAACAACCCTCCCGAGCCAATTGGCTAAGATCTTGGCGTAGAGTTTGGAGTCTGAATTAATCAGAGAGATTGGTCGGTACGAAGATGGTTTCTCGACAGGTTTATTCTTTTTGGGAAAAATAATTCGATCTGTTTCGTCCCAAGAATCAGGAGGCTTACCGGTTCATTGTATTCCGGTGAATAAATCAAGTAGAAGGGGTAATATCGCAGTACCTAGTATTTTATATATTTCAAAAAGAATTTTATCAGGGCCAGCGGCCTTCCCTGAAGCTAGGTCAGAGAGAGCTAACTATATCTCGGCAATACTGATCTCTTTTTCCAGATCTTCCTTGGTTAAATCGTCTAATGTTCTAACATGTGCAGTGTTTCCTATAAATTCGGTCACCACATTGTTGACTTCTATGGCACTCTGAGGGATATCATCATAATACAGTCCCTGGTAGTATTGCCGAATCCCTTCGATTGTTTTGACGGGATCAGTATATTTGGTGCCATTCAGATTAATACAGGCTATTGAATTATATGAAACTTTTTACCGGGTGCGTAACGCCAACTGTTTACCAACTCTCTCACCATTCTCATATATGCTGTTTCGATACATCGAAAATATTTCCGCTGAGCGTTTAGTTAGCCAACTATTTAACTCAGTTTTTAGGATCAATATTCGGTGAAGGATGTGGACTCCATCATTGCCTTGCGTGACTGCTAAAACATGGTCCTCTTCAGCTTTTATCAAATCATATATTAATTGTGAATTCCTGGCTTCACGTTGCTTCTTTATTCTAGCCACATAGCTAATTGTTTCACCTCTGAGAGCCTCCTTAAAACAGTCCCACACAACCCCCCCGAGTAGCACCATACCGATTCATATAAAAAAATCCCTCTGCCCACTTTTTAATAAAATTCACGTAGCCTTCATCAGCTAGGAGCTTTCTATCGAACGTCCATTTAGTATATGGCCTGGTAAATTTAGTTATGTCTAATGTCAGAAGTAGAGGGTTATGATCTGAAATAATTTTAGGGAGTTTCTTTATTTCTGCTTTAGGGACTAAATCGTGTGATATGAGGAAATGATCTATCTTAACATAACTGTTATGCGGATATGAATAATAGGTATATCCGGGATCATGATGGTTCTTTAAATCCCAGATATCTACTAGATCGTGGCTATATCACAGTTGACTAATAGCATTAAACACTTTGGGCTTTCGGCCTATATATTTATCTTGAGTATGTTTACTAAATGTCGGTCCTAGTGAAATATTTAGATCCCCACAGAGTATTATTGACTTCGGCCAAGAGGCAAGCTCAAGTTCAAGATTTTCAAAGATTTGTAGTTCGTCTTTATTTGAATCGTAAACTGAGCAAATAGTAATGCCTAAAGTTAATGTTACGATAGCCCACCTCCCCTGGGGATCCACTAATTTACGATTAGGAGCCCCCAAACATGTTTTGGCCACAATCGCAACCCCACGGATGTTCGAGGTTTGGGTTGTCGAGACGAGTATATTATAGCCCGCAATTTTTAGAAGTTCTCTTTTTTCCCAGGGAAGGTGGGTTTCTTGCACACAGACAATATCAAAAGAACCCTGTCTAATTAATTCACAAAAACGAGCCATCTTGGTTTTGTCATTTAAGCCGCATGTTAACCTCCCCATTACAGTTTAATATAAGGTTTCACAAATCCCTCTGCTGCTTTAAGGAATCTTTTCAAGTAGTTTAAATCATATTCTTCTTTTAATAAACAGCATTTTGCTGCTATTATTGCTTTCTGTTGTATTGCTATGGTATTACATTTGGTATTACATTTGGAGCTGCTTCTTTTTCAGATTTTCAACCCTGACCCCCACCCACCCCCCTCCCCCCAGATACCCCACCCCCACACCCCCCACTGAAAATAGGACAAACAGACTCCATAAGAGTCCGTGTGATGGACGTGCAACATATGACAAGAGCTCATTGTATTATCTCTAAATATTACACAAACCGAGCTCAAAAGAAAGGGAAAAAAAATCCCACTCATTTTCCATTCTATGGTGCTATATAATGACATCCCCACGCACCCTAGATACACCCCCAGATACAAGCATGCATAGGGTATTGCTATAGCCGCTTAGAGCCTTAAACGTGCCTTAAAGTGCTTCTATGTAGTGCCTATATCATTTCTAGATCAGAGAGAGAAGAAAAAAAAAGAGGAAACATTATATTCCCAATTATATTCCCAATACTACAGATACTAATAGTGCTTATGCTACCTTAGCCTAGGCTGAAAGGGATACCGTTTCTAGTGTGGCTATGTGCAGTGCATGGTTTCTTATGTGTAGTACCCTTGCCTGAATAATGCTAACAAAGCACATCCACCAGCTGTTTTATCCGTCCCAGGAATGTTAGAAATGTTTGTGGGGGACCTGGGTAAGCAAACGAAAGAGCTTAAATATGTGCTACAGAGAAAGAACAAACACAACACATCTTGCAAACATGGTATTAGCCATGTTTGCTGCCTCGTCATCAATAAGTATTGGCTAAGCTTAGAGATCTCACCTTTATAATGTAAGTGCTGAGCAACAGGGTTTGGGAATTCTGAAATGTAAATCATTCTTAGGATTTATATATATATATATATGTATATATATATATATATATATATATATATCACTGACTGTCCACAATTTACCCAAGGTGCAGGGCGCATTCACAAACAGCGCGTTCAAGTTCTGTGGGAGAACCAAGGCGCCACCTGCATCAGCAGAGCCTGACGCGTTTCAGGAATCCTCCCTTTATCAAAGGCTTTTCTGCTCCAAAATGAACGCCAACCATCAAACACCAGTCTTTTGTCCCTTTTTAATCATATCAACCATTCTCAGGTGAGTAGAAATCAGCAATGAATTATGGGACTGGTAGTCTGTTCAAATAATACCCCAGTGGGCTGGTGGCAAACATCAAGGAAAATAAAATAACAATCAAAAGTGTGCCTTTTCTGTTGCTCCTCCTTTCAAAGTAACGCTAGAATGTTCCAAAGCAGCGATCAAAGACCAGCAGCAGAACCGCCAAGAGTCCGCGGCGGTGCATCCCACGGCCGGGTCGGCCGCATACATCACTGTCCACAATTTACCCAAGGTGCTATGATATGATTACCAGTCCAAAGGCCTTAATTACAAACCCTTCAGCTACAAAAGTATCAACAGCTGTATCTTGAATTCTACAATTAAGTATTATTCCTTAAATTTAGTGACAAAATTGCACCTAGGAGCATTGACTATTCGTAGGATGGGCAATACTAATGTCTCACTAGCGGACTTTCTAACCAAAAACTGATATGAGATGCTGCATCACATAAAGCAGAGAAGTTGAAAGGTATTTATTTAAAAGACGCTCTCCCCATATTGATCAAGCATTAAAATACTCTGCTTAATCAGAATCCAGATAATCCTGCGATCATTCACTAATTTCATCCCTTAATATCATTCAAGCTCTCAAAATCTTAGTAGAACTAGGTAAAGATCTGGCACACAAAAACAAAACAATCAGATGCTAAATGATAGCAAAAGGGCAAATGTTGCCTCCAAATATAAACCGTTCAACTCCTATGTGACACAGAAAAGGACATGGGAGAAACTATTGTGGCAAAAGGTACAACTATTCGAATAAGTCGCCTTCTCTTTAATAATACTGGAAGCCTTTTTTCCTCAATATTAGAATTATTTAAGGAGTCTGGTATCAAAATGTCCTCCACTCCATCTAGCTTAGAAAGTGATGATGACCCTGAGATCTCTGACAATGAAACAGAAGGAATGTTGTTTGCTTGCACATTATTTTCATTGGTGTCCACAATACACCTATTCATCATTAGCTTATGGTCTAAACCCTGATTATTTATGGTTAATACTGATTGCTTTTTCTATAATAAGATGATAAAGAACAGCTATATATTGCTGGTGATTCATGTATTATGAAAGTGTGCTTTTAGTTCATAGTCATATAATGGATATTGTTTTAGTTTAGACCTGTTAGTTTTATGTATACGGGTATGCATAGGTGAGACTGTAGGAGTTTCCATGGAATTCTTTCACACACTAAGGGCCCGATTAAGATGTCAGTCGTAAAGGCTCCGAACGGCATTCGGTTCTTCTGAATCCGATTCGGAATCCACCTTTCTGCCAAATCGGAAACCCATCTGACCAACCGATCACGATGTGCGGAAAGCATTCGGACTTTCAGACTCAGTTCCGACTAATGGCATTAGGAGGAACGAGTCGGTCGGAGCATGCTCGTACATGTCTATGGACTGCGTTTCCGACCGATGGATTACGATGTCGGATTTGGACAGCCTTTCCGAATTGGTTGTTCCGACACGGCTCGGCTGTCGGAATCTGACTTTTGATGCCTGTAGCAGGCCCTCCTTCACCCAGGGCCCTACGAATGGGGTCCGTGGGGGTCCCCATGGGTCCCCTCCTTTCAACCTTCAACCATGCACAGTGTGGCAAGCACCATGGGCTGCACGGCACAGGGTGCAAGGTTTTCCGCAACCACTCCTGTCTTTAATGGGAGCCTGTGTTGTCGTTTGGAACACAGGCTCCCATTGCAGTCAAAGGGAGTCTGACTGAACAGTGTTCGGAAACATCATAATCGGTCGGTTGGACTCCCTGAATTCTATTCAGTCGGAAACCATGAGTCGGTCGGAATGCTTTCCGACTGACATCATAATCGCCCCTAAGTCAGATATCACAAAATACGTTCTCATGATAGTACTGTGGCACAGTAAAAACACAATTCTTTAGCTCTCAATCTTAGATTCCAGTGAGCTGGATTCTACAACACCAAGGACACCGGCTGAATACAAGCTGTGCCTTTATGAATAATGCCTGGCCTCTTGTGCACAGAACAGCCTGCCTTTACCAAAGAGGACTGTAATAATACACTGCACCTCTCTATGACCGACATTTAGGTAAATTCTAATGTGCAAAGTTTCAGTAAGAAAGAAAATTATATAGCATAATGTGTTGCCAGCTTACATGTAGGTACTTCCTGTTCATTCTATAACACCTATAATTATATATACATTCTGAACTAGTTTGGCTCTTAATACACAACTTTAATAATGCTAATTCAGTTATGTGTGTGCTCTCTCTGGGAAAAAGGTGAGGGAAATCCAACCGAATATCTATCCTCTGACAGGTAATGTTCATTTTTAATGTGGATCCCTTCCAGGTAAATGTGGGAGGGGTTCAAGCGACACTTGTCCATTTTCCCTGTTCAAAATGGTAACTTGGTATGCCTCCCCTGTCTAAGAATGAGTTGTTATCTATCAGGTGTAACAAGGACTGGTCTGACAATCAACAGCCGAGCCCTAATAAACTCAGGGCCAGATTTAGTATGATTTTGTGTTTGGGTTACTTCACGATTGTATTGCAACCCCAACCCTTTGTCATTTACTAAGCCATGCAAAGCCACTTTGTATTGCTTTTTGTGGTTTAGTAAATACAAAGTAACGTAACGCAGGGCATAGTGCTGCCTTACCTTATTTTGCATTGGGTAGGTGTTACAGAGATGGAGCATGGGCGTTCTCATGCATTCACCCATGTATTTTGATGCAAACCCAGATTTACAAAGACCTGTGAACCTGAGTGTATGCCAATATGGAGTGTCTACCTGACAAGTAGAAATATCATCATTTGTCCTTGTTAAACCTTCCTCTTTCCAAGTGTTCTTCATTCTGCAGCACACACACAGAAGGTGGATTATGCCTCTAAGGAGTGTTTTCATGTAGGAAGGTAACTCTTCCTGTTAAAAACACAATCCTGCCTGTAATGCAGGCACCCTTACACTACTGTGCAAGGGTGCCTGCATTGGTATTAGCCAATGCAAGGAGGGAGAAGAAGGGCTCCGAGTCCATATCTCTGTAAATATGAATCATTTATCTCTTTTCCTTTCACAAAACACGGCGCAGCAAGTTCACTTGCTTTGCTAATGTTAAATGTGCCTCTTAGTACCACATTCATAAATAAGTAGCAATATAGAGATGTTTAGTTAATATTGGTAGGAAATTCTTAGAAAGTAGGTGCCTCTCCTGCTGCAGGGGTTGTAAAGCTTACCTCGTCTAATAACCCCCCATTATTTAAATGCGCTTTGAATCTTAATCTGAATCTGTGTTAAAATGCTAGATGGTAACATAGTGATATGTGGTAAATTTCTGGGATCCAGTGACTGCACATTTGTTGTCACAGTGGTTAGCAATCCCAGAAGGTGAAGTGGTATTTGCTTTTAGAGCAAGTCCAGCTTATTCAATTGAGATATTTTATCCATTGGTAGAATTCCACCCAGTCAAATCAGTTACCAGATATAAGTTTTTAAGTCCTCCTGATAGATACTGTTAGATACATGCCACATGAGAGCCAGGAAGTTACCATGAATTTCCAAGAACACATGCAATGGTTTAATGGAGGACTGCCTCAAGTAACAGTGTGAATTAGAATGGGCCCATTGAGCCCTCCTTGGCCCAAGTGGCCGCTCTTAGCAGCAAGGCCAGACTGGCCATACCCGTGGGTGTTTCCAGGGAGGCTTGAAGGATGAGCAGCAGTTTTGTTCCTGCCAGCTGGTTTTGTTATTGGGGAACAGTTTATCACTGAGCTGAGTGGCAGTGTGTTTTGCAAATTGTTATGGGTTAAAAACCTCCCGCTGCAAGTTCCTATAATATCCAGCAGCTTTCAGGCAACAATAAAATGTCAAGAGGGAGAGGGATGAGAGTTTTGCCTATTACGATTTGACTCATCTAAAGCAGTGCAGAGGGTTATTATACCTGCTGCAAATATATAGATCACAAGATTGTATTTTATGTGGATAGCTCAGTGGGTTACTGCTTCTGACATAGCGATCCTTTTGTTACTTGCAGCTCATAAGTTACAATTCCAACATAGCACAGTGAGCTATGAACTGCCATCAAAGAGCTGCATGCAAACTGCATGATTAAGGTTGGAAAGTTATGTTTTTTACCAGTTTTTCATTATCTTAATGTTGCCAAAAGGTGTTTTTGCTTGGGGAGAAATACATTATTATGAGTAAAGCCAACCCTAACCACTGTGTTACGTTTTCAGCCCTGAGTTTGTGTTTCTCCAGACCAAGCACTAGTTAAAAATTGCCTACCAGTATGGATGACATTTGAATCATACGCCTAATAGTCACCTTTGTCTTATGTAACATTTCCTATACACTGATTTACACAGGTATGATTCATTGCCTCTGTGTGTGTGTGATTTAAAGTGCTCCGAAACCTTACACTGTTATGAGAGACGCTATAAAACAAATGAAATACATGTGAGAGGGGCTGTGGAGAGATGAGGGGCACCACAGGGGAGTCATAGTGAGAGAATCTGTAGAGGAGGAGGTCAATGGGGATGTGCCCAAAAATATGGTCGCACTCACGTGGAGGACGTTAGCTTCCCTCGAAATGGTCTTTTGTCGCTTCTTGACTGTGATTAACAGTGAATTTGTGCACACATGTTATACTTAAATTCATGTTTCATGCTTGACATTTTTGGTGTTCTCTCAATTGAATATATAATGAAAAATGTGTTGTAGAATGCACCATTATTGCCATTTCCCCCCACATTTTCTTGGGGAGAAATGGCATCCCCCCTCCCTCAAACCTCCCTTGTAGTGGTCAGATTCGCTCTCTATGCTCCATACGCGGCTGGTCTGACAAAAGTTGCCAGGGCTGCTTTGGATTCCCAGTCCGGCCCTGCCTAGCAGGATGTGCACTGCTTTGATACATAAACAAGTTAAAAATAAATCACATGAGAGTTACAATGACTGCATTAATAACAGTGTACCAATGAGCTAGACAGTATATGCTACAAATGATGAGGCGAACATGAACACAGTAGCAACACATGATTACTTGTACAATCAACAAATCCACACACTATAAAGGCTGTAATAGGCAAGGCATCCACTAAGTGAGATGAACTGCCTTACTGGATCCCTTCTCGAAAGGAACAGCTGGACACATTATAACCTCACAACGTCCCAAGAAAAGCACAGAATATTAACTATGTGTTTGCCAACATAAATACCTACATAAATGGAACTCACACTATAGCTATATTTCCCAAAGTTCTGGAGTAAATACAAAATTAACATAGCACCACACCAGCGGTGGATTTCTGTGTGAAAGTTGTGGAAAATATCCAGGAAAATCTTTTCAGTTGTTCTTAGTAACCGTTTGGAGTAAAGTGGTGCTATTAACCATATGCCTGTGATTTGCTACTGTAGCACCCTGTCAGAATTCAGGCAGCAAGAACACCAATCTCCAAAGATCATTTCAGAAATGTATATCTCCATAGGTCTGGATACTTTAGGTACTCATCCATCAAAACACAACTCAATCCAAAGGCTAAAGTAGAGAACACAAAGAAAGATAAAGAGACTGGATGTTAAGAAAAAATAAAACATGACTAAAAAAGTCCTGATTGGACCACCATTGTGGTGTTATTTTGAAGGGGATTATCAAGTGAAGGAACAAAAAACATTGAAACAGCCTGATTGGTATCAATGTAATGCTGGCTGTCTGATGTGATGGTAATGTCTCCTGCATGGGTCTACAGACGTGCACTCTAGCTATGAGTAACTCAACTGTACATTTCACTGATATCTTTATTTATTTTGTGCCCAGTGCACACGTCAATTGTATACCCATGCTGAGGCCTAGGCTGTAAGAAAGCTTCTGAGACCCAGAGAATAACAGTGATCTGGAGGATAGCACCAAGCATGCCTTCCTAGTAAGCAGGGCTACTGCCGGTTCCCCTTGACATAATTATGGAGTGGTGGTGACACCATACTTTTTTCTTATTTGTAGTAAGGAACATACCGTTTTTCTGTCCTTGAAACATTAGATGCTTCCTGCCTCACTTGGCTAAATTTCCACCACCGGGATGAGCCCTGGTCCTGGGCAGACATCCTAGAGGAAATGGTGTGTGCAGAGGAAATATACATGGTTACTGGTAGTGACTTCATGTTGAATACACGTGCATGACTGTGAGGCTAGTGGGATACATTTTGGTTTGCCGCTAGTAATGCCCAGCACAAAATAGAAGCTCAAGGGGCAGCCTCTTCATAAGTGTACTCAGGAAAATATTGTTGGTGTTCCTGAGATTTTGGTCTAGTGTTGGACAGTAAGCTGGTGGAAAATGGATGGAGTCAGTAATTTAGTAGTGACCTGTTTTAACATAGGCCTACTGATTGTCTCCTATTGGGCACCACAATTTGGTGGCATGAAGGATGGTGGGGTAAGTGAAGATAGCGGTCTCCATTGTCATCTAGAGGTGCTCGTCCCAAACGTTAGCTGCTACCAAGTGCATGGGCTTCACGTGTCACTGTGGTCATGTTTTTGAGTTCTTGTTTGAGACACCACCCAAAACAAAAATCGTGTCTTCTCCACAGAGAATGAGAACTACTGTATACAAGTTTCAGGACCATGAAAGATGAATCAAGGAATACATGTTGCATTTAGTGACTGCAACATACCTATGAAAGTAGGACTGAAACATTCCCACATGGTTCTAGATGTCTCGCTGACCAAAGAGGTGGCACTCCACAGCATACCAGAGTAGTTCCTGAGCTGCAAGGCAGCCAGTGTTTCAAAGTTGAGGGGACATCACCTCATAAGTCTGTCACGAGCTACTGGAGAAGCTGTGAGACTGCTGAAATATGGGAGCAGATGATTACCTTGCAAGAGAAGGCTGCCCAGAAGACCCACGCTTCTGTGCCTGAGTGATAGGAACAGTTCAAAGTGCGACCCAGCATACGAGCATCGCAGGAACTGATTCAAGTATTGGAGTGTGTCTCACTGCCTCTCTGATCACTCCTAAATCCCAATCAACTTGCTGCACCCAGGAAGCTGGAGAGGGAGTGATGCAAGGTTTGACCGGAATGTTGGGATGGGATGCTCTGCCTGTAGAGGGCTGTTTAATTCATAACTGGCATGCTGCGCTAACTTAGGAGAAGAGGAGAGCAAAAGAGCATGACTGCGTCCTCAGACTCCGCAGACTGCACCTGACACCGGCTGGCCTATGCTGACTCTATCAGCAAGTTGAGGATCGCTGAACACCGAAGAGTCGCCAGCACCGGAGGGTGGGCTCTTCACTTTGGGCCTGTTCTCTGCTGGACACTCCAGATGCACCTGCTGACCAGTCACACCCTTTATGGAGCACTGAACAAAAGTGGAGGAAGTCAGGATCATTGCATATGCACTTTGGTATGAGGGTCTTGTGATGGGGACTACACTGCTGTTATACTCAGGTAATTCCTGCACCATTGATTTTCTGCTTACCTGATATTGAGACTCCTTGGGCTTTATAAAGTGCCATAATAGAGGTTGTTGGTGACTAATCATTGAAGAAATAGTGTATGAGCCATTGACATGGAAGTCTGCTTCTGCTAATCACAGTAAGTCCTCGCCTGTGATATTAATTTAGAACAGATACAGTTTTGCTTCTTTTTGCAGCAATACTTGTTATATAATACTGTGTCTCCCCATGGGCATATTCCTTTGTGTGGTATTTCATTTTACTATAAACAAAAGTACTTCTCTTTTATGTGCGGCAAGCACTAGATTGGACAATCAATATTACTTTTGTATGGTAACTATTGAGCTCTTAGGGTCTGATTACGAGTCTGGGGGTCTGAGGACTGCTAGACTTGCGAGGGCATGACAGTGGAAGTCCAGCCACTGCCGCACACGCTGTCCAACCGCCGTATTACAACTTTGGTGGTCAGACCACCATTGCACTGCTGCTACCGTCAGGGAACCGTATTCCCTGGTGGTGGTGCTGTGGTGTGAGGCCACAGTATGCTTGGCATATTATGTGTTTTCTCCTTGCCAGCGGTATCATGGCAGTTTTCAGAGTATGAAACTGCTGCCGGTGAGGAATCTAAGACGGCTCTACAGGAGACCACCCGCCAGACCAGGAGAAAACTCCTAATCTGGCATGTGGCCGGTGGTCGACTTTGGCGGCGCAGGCAGTATAGTGCCACCCCACACCTGTACCACCAAAGTCTTAATCGGCCCGAACCATCTAGCCCCATATTACCCTCTTAGAAGCCTGAATAAAACTGATAATATATAAAGAGATGCTAGCTGCCACATCTTGGTTTGGGAAGTTCCAACAACTCTCCATTAAGAGATGAATCGTGTTCCTGATTCCATGTAGTAGAATCCCAAGTCTGACATTCTGCTCATCATGTGTTTTCTGGAGGTCTGCAATCTGTACTCAGTTTCATCTGCTACCCATATGAAACCTATTTGGATCCCCAATGCGCCAGAGCAACTCCGATGATCAGAAGACACTGCTTTCAACATGGTGTATCTTACAGCAATATACCGAGCAATAGCATGTAGGGGACTTCTTCCCCTTCCAAAACTGCATAAACTCAGGTAAGTACTGATCTTTTGCTTAGATCAGAGCATAGATATTCTAGGTATAGGAACAGGAGGGAATGACATCTTCCCATAGTTGCTTTAAGGCTACTTTATTGATGATATGTGCACTATTTTTCAACAAACAAAGCTCTCTACCAGTGCATGGCCCACTCACACACCTCTAATGATATCAGAAAAACACTTCAATTTCGTCTATCTCAATACCATAGGGTTTATGATGCCCCATGAATCAGTATAAGTCATACTACTTCACCCCACCATGGGGCGGACCAAAGACTTACCCTGCTAATAGGAGCTGCAAAGAGCCTCCAGTTGCTGCGGTTTCACGTTGATATGTGATGTGTGGGGACCACCAAGAGCAGCGCTCCTGGGCAACATGCAGTGAACTTCGCTGAACCAGCTGCTGCTGTTCCAGCACCTACAGAGGGGCCGGTATCAGGAACTCCAATCCCTCTGACCCCGCAGGTGCAGGTAATACTGATTTCGGGCCAGTTGGCCCTAGAGGAACTTGTCTGCTCGATAGCGCTTTGGTATTGGAACACTTTTGACTTTAATGCAGAGTCTGAGTGGACTCTTTAGACTCAGACTACTAGTGGGACTTACCTTGAAAGTTGTCTGTAGTGAATGGGGAATAACCACTATCACTATCACTAGAGAGAGGAGGGAGTGGGACACAGGATACTGCCTATGAAACACTAGAGTCTCAAACTCCGGGGGACTGTGTAGCTGTAGGCGTATATCATATTTACCTTTCTGTTAGTATCATTAAAATAACATGTATTGCTGCTACTTCATGTACTTTGATTTGTAAACCTGCGTTCACCCCCTGTATCTACCACCCCCTGAGGGAGCCTTGGACTACTCACAATACCCAGAAGTCAAGTGATGAAGGGGTAATTGGCCTAGATGCTCAGGATCCATAGTAGGCTAGCCCCGGTACATCAGGAGTAAAAGGTTTCAACCCCCATGGCTGGGCCCAGTAGATCCTGCTTGCCCCAGGGCCCTCTAAAAGGGGTTCTGAAAATTTGCACCATGGCTACATCTTCGGCTTCCATTGTTCGCAATGAGTCATAATGGGTGTTAAAATGGGACTCGTGGTTGGCTGAGGTATGCACCCAAGCAGGAACCATGTTCACAAGGAACTCATTTAAACGTAACTGATAATCTTTTGTGCAAGTGGTTAGAGTTCTTGCAAAATTTAAGCTAAAACAGCGTATAATGAAATATCAAACAATATATTACAATAGGTAGTATCAATTTGAAAACAACCCACAGAGAACACTATTTTAGCTGTACCCACTTTAGCCGAAGTGAGTGTTATTTATTTTGCATGGACAGAATTATTGAGGTAAATAAGATATATAGTAGATTCTGTTGTGTATTTACACTATATACATTTCCATATTCGGATGTGACTTTGTGACCCCAGTGAGGTGACCATAACCAAAGCAGTGCAATATTTGTAGTGTCAATACAGTAGAGAACAATTGGTTATTGGAATTTTTTTAAAGAGGGCCCTTTAGATTTCTGATACAATTATGTGTTCCTAGACAATTTTTCTAGTGTGCTGAGGTTCTCCCTTTGTAGTTGTTGCCGACGTTTTGACCCTCTTGTGGTTACAGTGTCTCTTTAGGATGGGGATCCTAAAGAGTTTGTCACTACCTGGACATGTAAAACATAACCACACATGCCATACCTTTTACTTACATCGCACCCTGCCCTAAGTGTTACTTAGGGCCTACCTTAAGGGTGAGTTATATGTAATAAAATGGCGGTTTGAGGCTTGGCAAGTAGTTTTAAGTGCTAAGTCAAAGTGGCAGTAAACTGCACACATAGGCACTGCAATGACAAGCGTGAGACAGGTTTGAAAGGCTACTTATGCAACTGGCACAATTAGTGCTGAAGGCCCACTAGTAACATGTGACTTACAGGCCCTGGGTATATGTTATATCTCTTGATAAGGTACTTACTAGTAAATCAAATATGCCAATCAGGTATACTCCAACGTCACCATGTTAAGAAAAAAAGCACATGCACTTTAGCATTGGTTTTTTAGTGGTAAAGAGCTTAGAGTCCTAATGCCAACAAAAACAAGCATTAGAAATGCAATAGGTCTCGCAGCATTAGAGTTAGTGCTTTTAGAATTGTTAATGGGTTTTTTTGTAAATCTTTAGCATGAGGTTGAGGGTGAGTGAGGGTGAGTGTGAGGGTGAGTGAGGGTGAGGGTGGGTGTGAGGGTGAGTGAGATGGGTGAGTGTGAGTGAGGGTGAGTGAGGGTGAGTGAGGGTGGGTGAGTGTGAGTGGGGGTGAGTGTGGGTGAGTGTGGGTGAGGGTGAGGGATTGAGGGTGAGGGGTTGAGGGTGAGGGAGGGTGAGGGGTTGAGGGTGAGTGAGGGTGAGGGGTTGAGGGTGAGTGAGGGTGAGGGGTTGAGGGTGAGTGAGGGTGAGGGGTTGAGGGTGAGTGAGGGTGAGGGGTTGAGGGTGAGTGGGGGTGGGGTGAGTGAGGGTGAGGGTGGGTGAGTGTGGGTGAGTGTGGGTGAGTGTGGGTGAGTGTGGGTGAGTGTGAGGGGTTGAGGGTGAGGGGTTTAGGGTGAGGGTGAGTGAAGGTGGGTGAGGGGTTGAGGGTGATTGAGGGTGAGGGGTTGAGGGTGAGTGAGGGTGAGGGGTTGAGGGTGAGTGAAGGTGAGGGGTTGAGGGTGAGTGAGGGTGAGGGGTTGAGGGTGAGTGAGGGTGAGGGGGGATGAGTGAGAGTGAGGGTGAGTGAGGGGTTGAGGGTGAGGGGTTGAGGGTGAGTGAGGGTGAGGGGTTGAGGGTGAGTGAGGGTGAGTGAGGGTGAGGGGTTGAGGGTGAGTGAGGGTGAGGGGTTGAGGGTGAGGGAGGGTGAGGGGTTGAGGGTGAGGGAGGGTGAGGGGTTGAGGGTGAGGGGTTGAGGGTGAGTGGGGGTGAGTGAGGGTGAGGGGTTGAGGGTGAGTGAGGGTGAAGGTGAGTGAGGGTGAGGGTGAGTGAGGGTGGGTGAGTGAGGGTGAGTGAGAGTGAGGGTGAGTGAGAGTGAGGGTGAGTGAGAGTGAGGGTGAGTGAGAGTGAGGGTGAGTGAGAGTGAGGGTGAGTGAGAGTGAGGGTGAGTGAGGGTGAGTGAGAGTGAGGGTGAGTGAGAGTGAGGGTGAGTGAGAGTGAGTGAGAGAGTGAGAGTAATGCTTAAAAAAACAGGCTTATACCCCGGAACAAATGGGGTGCTTAGTGCGAACACTCCAGCCCTGGCCAGGTCGCTGTGACAGAGGCCCCCTGTCTACCGGTTGCACAATTGTGTATCCCTCCAGGCGCCCGAAAGAAAGAGGCAGGGTCCTGGAACACTAACTAAATCAAGTTCACAATCTCATGGTCTAGGCCCCTCTCTTAGTAGCAGGGGCGGCTTGTAAGGAGAGCCTCGCTCTGTGTGTGTGTGTGGGGAGGGGGCACGGGGGGCAGGAGCTACGTCACCCAACCAGTTAGCTTCGGCTGGGTGCTGTTAACTACACCACATCCAACAACATTCAGCTGAGAGACTCCATTATTGTGTTTCATCTCGGCTCAGTGGCTCTCGGGGTGCTGGGGGAGGGGCGCGAAGACGGGACGGAGCATCCAAATGATTAAACCAACTTGACACGGTGACAGCAAGATGCGAACACAGCCATTAGTGGCAGGAGAGAGACCACTATGGTGTAGTCCTTTTTCTATTTCCGTGAAATGTCCTAGTTTTGGCTTTAAGCAGATGAGGTGAACGAAAGGGTGTCTGGGGGTGTGATGGGGAGAGTGAGTAATCCAGAGCGAGGGAAAGAAATAGCTGAAGGAAAGAGGTGCGTGGGAACAGAATGGAGGTGTGAGTGAACACAGGTGCGCGAGGACTCTGGGGAGGGCCGTGAAGAAGGGAGAGGGAGAGGGAGAGAACGAAGGGCAGCCGGCTGACCGGACAGTGTGGGGTATGAGGGGGCGAGGGGGAGACGAAAGGAGAATAAGGATTATTGAAATAAACCTGAAGATGGGGGGCAGGGGAGTCGGGGGGGGGGGCATGGGGTGATGTGGAGGAGTGAAGGAGGCAGTAGCACAATAAAGGGGGGTTCAGAGAGGATTGTGAGGGGTTTCCGTCAGGGTTTGGGGGCGCCTGGAAAGGAGCAGACGGGCGAGAGGAGCGTTTATTGTAGGGCCTGAGGGGAGAAACGAAAGAAGAGGACGCAAGTAAGGAAGGATGAAGAGCGGCTTTAAAACACCTTCCATTTAAAAGACTGGGGGCAGTGTGTAGACAGCTCGGCAGAGGGGTGATAGTGAGATTGCAACAGAGCACCTCGTAGCCACTGTTCATAGACTAGACAGAGAGACTGCGGCAGGAACACATAGGAGACCTCCGTTGTCAGGGCAATAAGACTGCCAGCATCACTGCCATGGAGGGTGTGAGGCTCCAACAGAACAGACCAGACAAAAGTGCCCACCGGAAGTGCAGCGAGACTGCCCAAAAGCATGCTGCAGACATTCTACCAGTACCCAGAGATTCTGAGAGACTGACGAGCGGAACTTTCAGGGGCGGCCCACAGCGAGGACAGTGGGATTGCCTACAACAGCCCAGACAGGTAGAGTAAACGAAGCCCGAGGCTACCCAAAGGAGGTCACGGATAAGCTTGCTGCATTTCCAACAGCGCTTTGGCTTGAGAGGTGCGACATGGCAGGAAGACGGAGGGAAGAGAGGGGAGGGGGGAGGAGAAATGCGACACGGCGGGAAGGGGAGGGGGCGGAACGGGGGCGGGGAGGGGAGAGAGAGAGTAGGCAAGGGTAAACAAACACGGGAGGGAGGGGGCGGGCAGGGGAGGGGGCGGAGAGGGGAGAGGTGCGACATGGCAGGAAGACGGAGGGAAGAGAGGGGAGGGGGGAGGAGAAATGCGACACGGCGGGAAGGGGAGGGGGCGGAACGGGGGCGGGGAGGGGAGAGAGAGAGTAGGCAAGGGTAAACAAACACGGACGTGCACGCGCCCGTGACTTTTAAGGTCAATGCGCATGCGCATAAGCTTAATGCGCATGCGCATTGACCTTAAAAGTCACGGGCACTGCAAGGAATCGCCACGATTCCTTGCAGTTGGATAAAGAGTGGATGAGCCCCTATAGTCTCGCTTGCTCGATGCGCATGCGCATCGACAGGCGAGACCTAAAAGGTCAGAAAAAGAAGAGAAGGAAGACAAAAAGCTTAGGGAGACCCTTCAGAGAGAGCCATTTTCCAACAATGGGCAAATAATTTGGGCCAGATTTAAAATTTGGTGGTGTTGGAAAACTCACCAATTAGCAGAACAGGAATTTTCTTTACTTGAGGAAATACCTCTGCTAAATGAATGTGCCATTCAAAATGTAACTTATCATGGGAGATTTATTGAACAGCTGAAAATTCTCCAGTTCAAGACTTGCAACATTCGCCTCAAGTCAAAGGATTTCCCATTACCACCTAACTAAATCAGGCACTTGATCTATAGAAAATACCCTGTTTTTGGGGAGAGTGCTAAGTCTAGAGTAAAATCCACCAAAGGAATTTCATTCACCATGCTTGGAGTAGTATGTATGAAAAGTCCATTGTTGAGTTCTCCATAATAACCCTACGATGGAGGGAATTCCACCTGTAGATTCAATTTTACCTGTGGGTTCTCCTCAGATTTAACACTTTCCCTACAAATTATATGGTTTTCTGTTACTATCAGAATCTAAATTTAATCAGGAGAGACGGATTTAGAGTTCAATGGTAAGAATACGGAAAAAGTGCTATATACGCAGTTGAAGGATTCTCTACCAGAGGATTACTTCCACCATAATATCCTTATGGCTGCATTAATTCCACAATAAATAAACAAATCTTTTACTAGCACTCCACTCTAAATCAGCCATGTCCTTAATGTACTTTTATCTCAGTTTCCTTACCCGTTAACTTCAGAGATTTAAGAAGCTGCATAAAAACTAGATATCTAAATTGCAACACAAAGCCCTCCCATTTGTGAAGGAAGTGCTCCCTCTAGAGGAGAAATGACTGGTGTCATTGCTGCCACCCTAGGGACAACATTGTGGAAAAAACAGCTGTGAACTCTCATTCTCATTTAACACGTCTTTCATAAATCAGAGGTTTTTCCTTTGGGCCTGATTTGCAGCTGGTGGAAAACAGAAAAGCCACCACTTTGTAGGGGAAATCTGAAGGGCTGGTATACCAGGGGGGAAAATACATGAGCCCAATGTCCTCCTCAATACTTTTCCTTTTATTGAGATAGTTGGGCTGGTGGATTCTCCTCCTAATCTGGCTGTATGCCCACAAGAGAGGGTGACAAGAGTTTCGAAACAAACACAAGCCACAAACATAAATGCGTGCGCAACACACGCATTGCAACTATGGTAACTGTGCTCAAGTGACCCACCCTTTAAAAAAAAAAGGCACATATATTTATATTGATGAACTCTATCTGTTGCCTCTATATTGTGGTCCACTTCAGTGAATTGTATTAACGCAAACTACTTGGCATGAAGAAGGTCCTTAAATTGAACACCTAAATAGAAACGCAGCACCATACACCCAGTTTTGGGCTGCCTCAGTGATGTTTTAGTAACCTTCTGACAGGAGCCCTAACATACTTCACTGGTTGATATGCCACTGCTGTTGTCAAATATTAACTACATTATATAGCTGTTTTGTGATTTAAAACAATAAATGTATCTGTAATAACAGAAACTAAACTACATTTTTAAACGTTTTGCTCTTAAAATTTCTTAAAAATACAAATTCATACAGTGCGGCAATATTTTAATGTGATTCATAATGATTATAATTAAAGGCTGCATGACAATGAAAAGTGCGTTAGATTGAGTCAAAATGTATGCTGAAGGCTATACAGCTTTTTCCAATAAAATGCCTATGTTGTCTGTAGCTAGACTGGGGATAAGATTACTGTAGTGTAATAAGATTCCTTGGTGTGTTCGAGACTACACGGGCTGAGCTGAGTGAAATAATGAACAAGCTTTATGAAACAATGTCTATCATTTAAAAGACACTGTCTTGTGGAGACTGAAGTTCAGGTCTCTACTGAGCAATCAAGTCCCAACAGTGTGTGAGTGTTATCACACTCAAGTCCCCACTAGTATAGTAAAACAAACTCTTCCCTCCCACACACACACACATAGATCGTGTTCTTATCATTTCTATAGCATTCCATTCAATTGAGGATTACATGGACTGGGGCTGACAAATGTTCTTTCGAGAAGCCCATAGCTATACCCTCTGTAGAAGATATGTTGATGTAGATTCTGCCTGTGGTGGTGCTTCTCTATGCAAGAACTCCTTGTGAGGGACTGATGCGTCTAACAGCGAAGGGGGTGCCACAAAGAAGTGATGCAGGCAGTGCCTAATATGAGCCGGTGGTTTCCGGTGCTCTGCACCAGTACTTACTTGTCAGTACCGGCTCTAGTTACAGTCTACCACATGGTGGCGTTGTCTTTTTAAATTTGAGATGCGCACAAGTGTGTTTAATAAGGCAAAACATATAAGAATAGTCTGAATTGCATCACTTGTAGGAGTGCAGTGGTTAGTAGTTGTGTTGGTTCTGTCATTGGCAGCCCTGGCAGGGGCAATGGGCAGTGCAGGCTGCAGTGGCCTCCTGAGAAGGTCCCTGGCACGAACTTTTTTTTTTTTTTTAATTATGCACTGGATGCAGGCCTAGTTAATTCGTAATTGTCAGTGTAATCTCAGGCATTGCAAGTAATCTAACTACACATGCTACATGTAAAGGTGCCGGCCCAATAGAATCAGGACTTCATTGTTGAAGATGCAAGTTTAATCGGTGAAGGACAACATGGTGACACTGTCGGAGGGCATTGATTCCGTCGTTCTGGCTGATCAATATTTTAATTAAATTCCCCTTTGGAATGCAAGACTATTGTTTGTATTCTGCACCTCTTTGGAATCCTGGATTTCTGGTATCTGTAAATTAAAGTATAGTGTAGCAACACCATTGCATTTAAGCTTCATTACATTTTCCTCCAGGTAACAGTTTGATGAAGTACTTTGAAAATTACAAAATGATAAGTAGATATTTTAAAACTATGCTGGTTAATAGCGCTTTATAAAACTACTACTTTTTCCCTGTCGAATTTATAGCCCTGCAGCATTGACAGCCCCTGGTGGTTAGTATACATGATCCTTCCTGGCTACTCTTCTGCATCCACTCAAATCAAGCTCAGTGAGCAAACCAGTAAGAGGGCCTCCAGGCAAATGGCTGTGGACCATCCAGTCTCCAGATCAACCCCCCTCACAACCGTGCTTTTGTTCTCATCCAAAGGGGACCTAGTTTGGGCTGGTTTATTCCGACTGTTACAGTACCAAGGCTGACTTGCATGTAGCTGGTCTCCATCTGGCCTGGCATAGCAGGTAAAAAAGGATTGACTGGAATGCAGCCCTAAGCAATTGCCAGTAGCTGAGATTTTGTTGCAAGCATTCCATCCTTTCATTCCTTTGTGTTTTCCACATAATGTTTTCGGTCATCCCTAAGAAAGTCAGTCATATTACTATTGTTTGACTTGGGAGTATTACCATACATTTGGAATTGCAACCAGGTGTAGATAAGTAAGAGCCCCATACAGATATTGAAGGAAGATGAGCACATCAGGAAGCTGTGAAAGCTTCACAATGGACATCTTTATCCAATGACATTGCAGCTATCCAGGAGCTGACCTGTTTGCTATGGTCGGGCAGAAGTCAGCCATTCCATTTTATTTTAGAACCATCTGTTTTACCCCAAACCTTTTCTGAAGCAAGTCCACGAGGTGCTGATGTTCCACCATCTTGCAGACCACTGATCCGTCAAGAATGATTAAGATCATTGGATGAATCTGGGAGTTCTTCCTTGATCCAGAATAACCTTCATGTGCTTTTCACTTTGATCTTCTCTTTAATCATTTACTATTGTTTTTAACGCTTGCAGTTTTATCTAGTTCACCAATTTGTGTTTTTTCTCTACCTCACCCTGTCTCTTCCTCCTACCACTCATAAAAAAAGTAAGGCATTTTGCTTCCTAACAGGCTTTTGAACTTCCCATCTTCTGAAATCACCATAATATACTACGTGAAGGCTCGCCCTTTCAGCTCTGCCATTAGGGGAGAAAAATATCTGACTCAACCCTCTTTTTGTCTGTCCATATAGCCTTAGTAGTTTCACACATAAATTACCTGCAAGGAGGGTGTTTCACAGTGAAGTCTGTCAAAGTGACGTTTGTGGATGTCTTTTTGGTGGCTCCTTAGTGGGTTCAGCTGTATTGTTTTTTCCCCTCTGTTATTTGCCGTGGGAACTCCATGGGGACTGCCTCCTGTTACTTTAAAATTGGGGTCTTCATTGCTCTCCTGCGCCAGGCTTTCATGTCTTCAGTTGGAGATTTAGTTCCTGTGTGTCTATACCTTCTCAATGGATCACTTTCATGTTCTTGTCTTCCTTGGGGGATACAGTCAGTCATTTTTCCTATCTCTCACTGGAGGCTGGCTTTCTCTTAATGTTTTTTTTTCTGGAATTGACTGTTCCCTAGTTGTTGCCTTGGATGACTGATTATCCTGTTGCACAGCATCTATTCCTCCAGAGGTTATTCTTTTTTAGTACTGGTCATGTCCTTGCAACATCTTGGGAGTTTGGGTTTCTTTATTCCTTTGGCTCCTTCCGGATATCTGGTCTTGGACTAGGGTGAGCTGTGTGGTGTGGCTTTCTGATTTGTTTAGATACTGTTACATACAGCACAGGCCTTGTTTATGTTAACATGTCCACTTTCCGTTGAAGTACTTGACAAAGCGAGGAGGTCTACAGTACATGCCCTAAATTACATGAGCTGCTATTTTGTACACAAGCTTAATGTGTTTAAATTCATTTGTCATGTTCTTTTTCTAATGCTCACAATTAACAGGCAGAGTAGGGGTACCTAAATTCTCTTTACCATTTTACACTTCACAGTAGTTAAGGATCTGCCTGTTGGCAAAAATGTCATTGTTCTAGTTACATGCCAGGTGAGCCAAAAGATACAACATAGCATATTGCATGTGCTTCCTAAGTGCCAATAGGGACATTGTTCACTATCCGATATACCCCCTTGTACCCACTCCATCCCGTGCATACACTTGCATTAACACAAGTTGTCAGCCAATCAGCCGGCGGTTTTTGTAAATAACCTTATCTGGAGTGGGTCCTCTTCCGATGCCCTTCTCCTGATATATCCAATTCCGCCGATTGCTCCCTTCTAAGATGGCCGCCGCTGTCACCGTACAGCCCGATGATTAGTTCCTTTCAGCTGACGCACATGCGCGGCTGTTGTAGGGGGCGGTACTCCCGCGGCGGTGTGTGACTGGACGCGCAGAGGCTTGTTACATAAACAATGGTGCTTCCGAGGTGTCCGGTACCAGCTGCTCTGCGTCTTGTTCAAACGCCGCTCGTGGGGTAGGTTCTTCAGTTAGGACCTGATGCCGCCTAAGGTGAGGCTCACTCTCTACTTTGCCTTCCGTCCGCCAACTTGACACCGGTGAGTTTTGACGGCCAGAACTCTCTGTCTTCCTAGAGTTCGGGTCTCTGGGTAATCGTTTGTTACCCTGCCGCGGTACTGTCTGCGGGACTGTTTGGCTGCCGGGGTGGATGCGCTGTGTGGGGCTGCTTCGCCCCGCCGACCTGTGACTCTCTGCTGATTTTTTGGCTGGAACACAGCGTGGGCGCTGCGGGCGCCTGGTTCATCACGCTCACACCCGCGGCACCCCACCAGCGGGCCAGCCCTTACTGAGCCACGAAGCAATAGTTATACCGAGATACTCCGTTACTCGGAATACGAGGTAGACTGCCAACCTCCAGTGTTTGCCCTTGATGGTGGGGAGCCTTCGCGCCCTTCTCCTACCAATGGCCCGACTTTGATAATGGCTCCTCAGATGACTATTCAATGATTCCCCCCATTAGGTCCAATACCTTCTCAGCCGGTCCCACGGGAGCAGACTGCGAGGTACCTCAGGGAATCTTCTGGGGTAAGCTTTCTTAACCAGCCCCTTTCCTTACCTGTAGCACTATTTGCCTTCATCGTTTTCACCGCTGCATGCTGTTACATAAACTAGTTGGTCTCTTGATGCAATTACCAACTTGTTATGATATATGCTCGGTTTTTTAACCCTTCACTACGGTTTTTGTGTGTGAGTGTGCTTGTACTAAGTTTGAGTAAATCCTTTGCATTGGAACACTTCACTGACGCTGCTATCTCATGAACTGTTTTCATTTCATTTCTACAGGTCACAATACTGCAGCAGGACCAATCGGCCTGCACTCCGATATTACCGACCATAGAAGGTTGTATACCTCATTTCAAGTTTTTATCCATCATTATTATAACTTTTCACTGTGTGGTACTATCTACTGAGGTCCTGAAGAATTGCCATCAGGCAAGAAACATGTTGACCAAATTTGTGGGTAGTAGTTAATCTGCTTGGATAGTTCCAGGGCATTTACCTCCCCTCTCACCACTTTTTAACCAAGGAAGTCTACCTCGAGAATAAATTAGGTTGTGAACTGACTCACCTTTTTTAGCTTCACTTTCACGTCACAACCACACTTCCCCGCCCTCTCACAAGCATGCACCATATGGCCGGAACAAAAGATCTCCGATAAAGAGCCCCGGTTTCGGGAGCCCGTCAGACATTGCAGCGCCAGTCTGACGAGGAGCAGAACCCATATGATGAAGCATGACACCTAGCTTGCTGGGTGTGTGAGGGTTTTAGTTCCAACAAGGGGATTCCCCCCTCTTACTAGCACACACACACCTCTCTTCCGTCACTCTTCCCGGGGAACTTTGTACCCTCTTTGTGCTACTAGTCTCTGGACGAGTACACTGGACCCCGTAAAATATTGTCCTACTCCAGTCCCTCCTTTGTTCAAACACTATCCGATATAGCCAGTACAGGAGACGAGCGTGTTTTCCTTGTCCTACGTCAATTCAAGGCTTGGGTATTTGCTCGTTTTGGTTGAATAGGCTTAGAATGCTTGTGGTTATCTCAATTGCCCCCTTTGTTCCCTTCCTGGTACCGGTCATCACTTTCTGCCCTAGCACCCAGGTTGTTGGATTTAGGGTGTTTGGTTGCCTGGCACTCTCCTCTTTTATGGACCCGCTCAGGAAAGGAAGGGGCCCAAGGGATGGCTATCCAGTAGGTAGGGGTTCATAAGTCTGTTAGGACTTAAAATGCCTCACTTTGTTATGAAGGTACTTAGATAAGAGTGGGGATAATGGATTAGTGCAAGCATTCTTGTCCATCAGTGCTGTGTAATTAAGTATAAATCAGTGTTAATAGTATGTAGTAGGAAGAAATAATGATTCATGTTAGCCTTAGGTAAGGAGCTAGTATAATGATTCATGTTAGCCTTAGGTAAGGAGCTAGTGTCATTAGTTGAATTCTCCCATGTGATGACTGCATCACACCAACATTTCTGTTCTGTTGCGAACTCTCTTTCATGCTCCCCAGGTTTGACTTCCATCACCCCTAAAGGATTGTCCCTCTTTACTCTCTGTATTAACTGTCACTCTACTCCTCTCCCAAAATCCATGTTTCTGGACACTTAGCCTCAGCTCCCACCCGGCGGAAGAAAATATGCAATCTAGAGAGAGCCTCATTCAGTATTACGTCATGTTTTGTTGAATGTGACTCTACTACAGCCGCAAGGGTTTCGCCTTATACTTTCTTTAAGTACTATACACAATAGGTTGGATCCAGAGTCAAGTTTGGTTAGCATGTGCTCAGAAAAATTTCTGGATTTCCAGCTGTTGTTTTCTGTGACAACTGTCTTCCTCACTCTCAGGTTTTCTGAAATAATTGCAGCTCTTTCCTAAACATCTGGAAGAAGGGGTGCTTGGGACCTGAGAGTAAGTGTAGGCCATTGATGTACTGAAGCGGTATATAAATAATTGGATTCTTCACACTGTGTCACAATGCTAGATGCAACATAGGGAAATTTGTGTGAGTGGGAGAAGCGGGCAAGCAACACAAACCTGCGACGAGATAAACACGGGTTTGATGAAATTTCCAAAATGTAAGAATGAGATCATGCCAGAAATAAAAAGAAACCCATCCAATCAGGTCACATCACTATTGAAAATGAATGTGGCTGGTGCATATTATTGAGTAAACATAGCAAAAATAGCAATAGTAATCTTTCTGGAATGGTTTTTCGCTCTTTAAACATGCACCCTTTCCTCAGGGCTACTGGAATTATGCGATTCCGTTTTCAGAATAATTTTGGATTTGACGCAATTGCCACATAAACCATAATCTGCAGATGTTAGCAAAAAAAACGTTCTAGCTCAAATGGATCAAAAGTTACTAAAATTGGAGCAACACTTACTTTGTCGTGCAGAGGAAGGATATATGCAAAGGTTGACTGGCATCTTTCAGTTTCTTACTACTGTATTTAGATGATAAACTGGTACGACCGAATTGAAACCTTTGCTGTGAAAAGAAACTATGAAGTAAATCACAAAATTTGCTGCATTACATTGAATAATTTGCCTTTTTTTGAACCATAATGTATTCAACCCCAACACATAATTTGGTCCTCCCCTGCCGCCTAACCCCAGTGGCCATGCCTTTAAAGTGTAACAATATCAGTCAACGCGTAAAATACTCCCTTATCTAGAATCAATGAGATTTGGTATGACTTTTTTGTACGATACAAGCAATCACCTTTAACAATTTTGCTGTCAAGTAATACTGCTTTTTACAATCTGTAATTGGCCGGTGTTTCCTACATTCATATATTAGAGCAAGCCGTTGTGGCACAGCCTTTAGGGTGCATGTGTGCCTTAAGGGTGCAGGTGTGCCTTGAGGGTGCATTCGTTGGGGTGGAGTCTTTCCTCAGTTCATATGAATCTTTGAGGAGCATGTTGCGTACGCAGGACCAGTGCTAGGCATGGGCAGTGTGGGCAGCAGCCCAAGGCCCCGCGCTCAGTTCAAAACATGGGGCTCCGCTTCTGTCTGAAATGCTACGCTGTCATAGTCAGACCACCTGCTCCTTCAGGGCCCCTTCACAAAGCGATCACATTTCCACATTGGGGCTGCAATGGTGGGGGAGTGGAAAGACTAGGTAGGGGGCATGACGGCTGCAAAGTGAGCTCTCAGGGACGAGGGCGGGGAAGCCCCACTTTTGAAAGCTTGTGGAGAAGTCTTGTCTGCCCTTTTTAGGTCGAGGACTGCGTCGTACTGCGTAGCAGTGTGGAGGGAGCTCCGAGATTTAATGTTTCTTAGTTAGGGGGCTTGAACCCGCCCCTCTTCTCCATTGGCTGGCCTCGTAAATGTTGGCCAGCCATTCGAGGAGAGTGGTGTCACTCCCTTCAAGCCCCGTCGTTTTTGGATTCGGGGGCGTGTTTTTTCTCTTCTTTCTTGTTTTTGTTCTCTCCTCTTCCCATTGTCTGGAATTTTACCTTCCAGCCAATGGGAAGAGGAGAGAACGAAAACTACACCCCCGAATAGGAAAATGTCGGCGCTTTGCTGAAGCCATTTCAGCCTGACCGCCGCCGGAAGAAGTCGTCCTCAGGTGAGTGCTTTCTGTCCTGCCCCTTCTCGTTGTTCGTGCTTGCTGTCCTGCCCCCCCCCCTCGTTTTTCGTGCTTGCTGACCTGCCCCCCCTCATTGTTCGTGCTGGTTTCGTTGTTCGTGCTTGCTGTCCTGCCCCCCCTCGTTGTTCGTGCTTGTTTAGGACTTGTGCCCTGTCCGCACTGAACATCCAAAGACCGAATTCATGTTAATTCTGAGCGTTAACATTGCGTGCAGCCTTGCTTCCTGGTTCGTCTGCCCCTCGATGGGAAACTGGTAGTTGTACTACTGCATTAACATCATATTTATGAAGAGCTAGGCGGGAAGGGCGCCGTCCGCAGGCGCGACAGCTCTGGCGGCGATAAATCCTCCTCTCTGCGGGCCTAATGATGGTAGTGGCTTAAGGAACGTCCATCGACGCAGTACATTACACCTCGGCCCCTAATCATGCGGCAGAAGGCAACCTCTGACAGAGCGCCCACATGAGAATTAGCAGCGGATTTATAAGGAAGAGGCGGCCTTCCTAACACATCAAGATGTCGTGCCAAGAATAATACGCCAGTCTCACTGCACCAGGGGCATTATTCTTTGCGAAGATTGTGCTCTTCAAGGAGCCTTCACTAGTAATATCTTAAGTGGAGAGGTGGGGCTCAGAAACAAATCAGCAACCAGCAGCTTTTCATCGCAGTCAGTGGCCTGGAATCGAAGCTCACGCAGTCTGCCCCAGAGTCATATCCTCTCTCTGGAGCCGGGCCCACGCGTGTTTAGGCTGTCCGGCCTTTGTGGTCAGTGTTCCGGTGACACAGTGTTCCGGTCCTGGGCGTTTATTTTGCAAATCATTATTTTCAGGGGTGTTATTTCAATTATATAATCAGCTGTAATGAACTACAATTCCCAGAATGCATCATGTTTGCAAACTAAACCCTAAGTTTAAAGCACAATATCTTTGAGCCATCGGGTAACCTTACCCAGAAGCCCCTTTTGTGTCTATCCTTACCAAAACAGTAGGGCCCATTATTATCCTTTGTCCTGGCCTTGATCATAGTTAATTCTTGTAATCTACCTCTCCCTAGAGTTGGGCCACCGAGCAGGGCCTTCCCTTGTGGCGCGTTTATCGTCAGAGCTGAGACCTTCTTTTGTGTTCAGTTGAAGGAATGAAAGAAGTGGCCGAGTGGATGAAGCACAGCCGTCTGAAACTAAACTCAGACAAAACAGAAGTCCTTATCTTAGGTACCTCCCCCTCCTCCTGGGATGACTCTTGGTGGCCAGAGGCCCTTGGAAAAGCACCCATCCCGACGGACCACGCACGGAACCTGGGCGTCATCCTCGACTCCTCACTCTCTATGAACAGACAAGTCAACGCCGTTTCATCATCTTGCTTCAACATTCTTCGCATGCTCAAAAAAACATTTCGCTGGATCCCCACCGAAACCAGAAAAACGGTCACCCATGCTCTGGTTACAAGCCGCCTGGACTACGGAAACACCCTTTACGCCGGTATCACCGCAAAACTCCAGAAAAAACTCCAACGCATCCAGAACGCATCAGCCAGACTCATACTAGACATCCCGCGTAAAGACCACATCTCTAGTCACCTGAAAAACCTCCACTGGCTTCCCGTCAATAAGAGGATCACTTTCCGCCTCCTAACCCACGCACACAAAGCACTTTACGAACTTGGACCCGAATGCCTCAACACACAACTTTCCTTCTACACCCCCTCCCGCAAGCTACGATCCTCCAACCAAGCCCTTGCTACCGTACCTCGCATCAACAAAACCACCATGGGAGGTAGATCCTTTTCCTACCTCGCAGCTAAAACCTGGAACTCACTCCCCACTCACCTTCGTCTCACTCAGAACCACCTAGCATTCAGAAAGCAACTTAAAACTTGGATATTCGACAAGTAATTCCCCACCCTCTTCAAGCGCCTTGAGACCCTCCGGGTATGTAGTGCGCTATATAAATCTTTTGACTTGACTTGACTTGACTTGTGGTCTGCTTCTCTCCAGAGCTGGACATACCTTTGTTGTCTCGCCATCTTCGATTCACCCTTCCTCCTACAAGTCGACACGTTCCCCTGTTCTCTACTCACTGGCAGCCGAGAGGGGGGGCCTGTCCAGGTTCGACCATTCCTGGAGGACGAGACTGACCTGCAGCTGTGGTACTGGAGCTAAGGGCACCTCATCAACCTCTACTCAGGGCAGGCATTGGAGGTGCCGAGTAATGGATCTACTGTGATTGCTCTCCTGCCCCCTGGCTGTGCTTGCTCCCCTGCCCCCTCGCTGCGCTTTCTCTCCTGCCCCCTGGCTGTGCTTGCTCTCCTGCCCCCTGGCTGTGCTTGCTCTCCTGCCCCCTTGTTGCTTGTGCTTGCTCTCCTGCCCCTGCCCCCTCGTTTGTTGTGCTTGCTCTCCTGCCCCTGCCCCCTCGTTGCTTGTGCTTGCTCTTCTGCCCCTGCCCCTCGTTGCTTGGCCTTGCTCTCCTGCCACTGCCCCCTCGCTGTGCCTGCTCCCCTACCCCTTCCGCTTTGTTTTCTACCCTGCCCCCTCGTTTGTTGTGCTTGCTCTCCTGCCCCTGCCCCCTGTGTGTGGGTGATAATGCAATAGGTCTTGCATATGCAAACGATAAAGCTATTGGCAATATAAATGACAATGCCATTTATTTATGATTTTAAAAAAAAAATGTCATGAGCGATGCCAATAGCTCTACCTTTAATAATGCCGGGACCATTGCATTGTAAATGCTTGTTGTATTCCATTTCCAGGTAACTGAAGACTCTTTGCGACCAAAAGGAGCCGGAAATTAACAAGTAAGGACAGTTTGATGAGGGTAGGAGGAAGCATCCAGCTCAGACTGGCACAGTAAAGCAGTGTTTAGCAGCGTGTTCCACTACTGCTTCGAGGCACAGGGGGATCTTTGTCCCCTGGACCTGGAAGCACTGGGTCAGGCTGAAAGGTTGGGTGTGGGGCCACATTCGCTGGTAATTGAGCCATTATCCAGTTCTGCGAAGTCCAGGGCAGGTGGGCCTCACAGCCCTCCATCAGGCTGGAAAGTCTAGATGTGGGCCCCTTTCGCAAGGATTTGTAGCCATTATGTAGTGCTAGGAGGCCCAGGGCAGGGGAGGCCCTGTCCTTGGCCTCGCAGCGCTATACTGTTGGATCACTAGATTTTCTTACACAGAGGGACTAGCATGTTAGCTTCTCAGCCCAGGTCACCAGTGATAAACTTAGAGGGCTGTCTAGTAAATGCAGCTAGGTGCGGAAAACCTGCTAGTTAAGTTTCTTTTATTTTGCCAAGTCTTTGATTACTTTGCACTCAAGTTTTCTTTTGTTTTTGTTTGTGGGCGCTGTTCTCAAAAGATGAGGATTATTGTATTGCAAAGCTACATTGTTTCTTTTTTATGTGTATTTTCTGAAATGATATTTTAACACATAATCATGCACTACACCTCAATGCACCCCACTCCAATTCGCACTACTCCAAGCCACGCTAATCCATGCCAATCCACCTCACTACACACGAATCCGCCCCACTTAATCCAATACACCCCAGACCTATCCATACACCTCCAGGCCACCACACTCCAATCCTCCCACTCTAGTCCAAAACAATCTGCCCCACTCAAGTCTGCTCCTCTCCAATCCAAAACAATCTGTGCCACTCCAATCTGCCCCACTCCATCCCAAATAATTTGTTCCGCTCTATTTAGCTTGCTCCATTCAGCCCCACTCCAATCTGCCTCATCCCAGTCCCCCACTACACCCTAATTCACCCCCTCCAATCCACCTGACTCCAATCCCACCCACCCCCAATCCAATCCAATCTAATCCACCTCACCTCAACCCAATCCAATCCACCCCTCCCCAATCTGTCAAATTGCAATCCAATCCATCCCACTCCAATCCCAAAAATCTGCCTCACAACAATTTTCCCCACTTCAATCCAAAACAATTTGCCCCATCAATCCAAAACAATCTGCCCCATCCAATCCAAAACAATCTGTCCCATCCAATCCAAAACAATCTGCCCCATCCAATCTGCCAGACTCAAATCAGCCACACTCCAATTTGCCACACTCCAGTCCGCCACACTCCAATCCGCCACACTTCAATCCATTACACTCCAACCCCAATCCGCCACACCCCAGTCCACCCATTCCATCCTAAATCACTTCACTCCAATGTACCACAATCCACCCCATTCAAATCCAATCCACTCCACAGCAATCCAACCCACCCTAATCCAATCTACCCAACTCCAATCAAATCCACCTCATGTCACCTCAATCCAATCCACCCCTCCCCAATCCATCAAACTGCAATCCAATCCACCCCACTCCAATCCCAAACAATCTTTCCAACAACAATCTGCCCCACTCAATCCAAAATAATTTGCTCCACTTCAATCCAAAACAATTTGCCCCATCAATCCAAAACAATCTACCCCATCCAATCTAAATCAATCTGCCCTACCCACACTCCAATTCGCCACACTCCAATCAGCTACACTCCAATCCGCCACACTCCAATCCGCTACACTCCAATCCGCCACACTCCAGTCCACACATTCCATCCTAAGTCACTTCACTCCAATGTACCACAATCCACCATATTCAAATCAAATCCACCTCATCTCACCTCAACCCAATCCAATCCACCCCCTCCCCAATCCATCCCACTGCAATCCAATCCACCCCACTCCAATCCCCAAAAATCTTTCCCACAACAATCTGCTCCACTCAATCCAATAAAAAGTGCCGACTTCAATCCAAAACAATCTGTCCTACTCCAGTCCAAAACAATGTGCCTCACTCCAATCAGCTCCACTCCAATCTGCCCCACTCCAATCTGCCCCACTCCAATCTGCACAACTCTAATCTGCCCCACCCAATCCAAAACAATCTGTCCCACTCCAATCTGCCCCACCCCATAAGAATCTGCCCCACTCCAATCTGCACAATTCTAGTCTGCCCCATCCAATCCAAAACAATCTGCGCCACTCCAATCTGCCCCACTCCATCCAAAACAGTCTGCCTCACTCCAATCTGCCCCTCTCCAATCTGCCCCACTCCAATCCGCCCACTCCAATCCGCCCCACTCCAATCTGCCCCACTCCAATCCACCCCTCTCCAATCTGCCTCACCCCAGTCAACCCAGTCCACCCATTCAATCCTAATTCCCTTCACTCCAATGCAGCGCAATCCACCCTACTCCAATCCAATCCACCGCATCCGAATCCAATCTACCCTACTCCAATCCACCCCACCTCAACCCAATCCAATCCACCTCCTCCCCAATTCATCCCACTGAAATTCAATCCACCCCACTCCAATCCCAAAAAATCTTCCCCACAACAATCTGCCTCACTCAATCCAAAGCAATGTGCCACACTCCAACCCAAAACAATGTGCCCCACTTCAACTCAAAGCTATATTCCACATTCCAGTCCAAAACAATGTGCCCACTCCAATCAGGTCCACTCCAATCTGCCCAACACCAATCAGCTCCAATTCAAAACAATCTGCCCCACTCCAATCTGCACCAATCTAGTCTGCCCCACTCCAATCCAAAACAATTCGCCCGCTCCAAAACACCCCAATCCAATCCACCCCAACCCAATCCACCCCAAACTAATCTAATACACCCTTCTTTAATTCACCCTACTCCAATCCACCTTACCCCATTTCAATCCACCCACTCCAATCAAATTAATCCACCTCCCTCCACCCCAAACTACTCCACCTGATTCCACCCCATTCCACTCTACGGCACTCAGCTCCACGACTCTGCACTCTACAATACTCTCTGCCACTGAACTCTACTCCCCTCTACTCAACTGTATGACACTCTATTCCGCCTACTCCACTCAAGAACACTCTACTCCAAAAATCCAGTCTATGACACTCTACTCCTACCACTCCCCTCAAGGCTACTCCATTCCGCTAACTTTTAACCATGGCACACGGCACATACACATTGCCAAAGCCAATAATTCTTATAGGCGAGACCTATTGACTTTGCCAATGCTTGGTAACAGTGATGTTATTCTCATCCTTTGCCTAGAATATTTAGCATGTTAAGATGCACACAACTCATTGGGTATTAACATAGTGGTGAAGCGCACAATACCTATGTGGTTGTGTGTCAAACGTATTTTTAGCTGTCATTTGAATTATCACTTACATATAACAGTGTTTAATTCCACTTTTTCTAAGTAGTTACTATTATACTATTTAATGACTCTCATATAATGGACCCAGGAAGGACGATTGTGCCTTGCATAGATTCAAACTCCTCATCTTCAGTTATATAGCCAGGGTGCAACTAACAAAACTATTCTGCTATCAACCACTTGCCTCCTCCCCAGGCTTTGTTTATTTAAAGATTTGCTATCCAATCCTATGCCCCTTGTGAAGCACACGTAGAAACAGCAAGTTGCCTATGATAGTTTATGTGCAGGAAGGTCCCACTTGCTGCACATAAATAATAATTAAAAAAATGCTGTTTTACAACTTTAATATGTTCTGCATTAAGCAGCACACATAGAAGTTACGAAACAGCATTTCAAGATTCCCTTCAACGCAGGCACCCTTGCATTATTGTGCAAGTGTGCCAGTATTGGCGTTAGGCCGATTAATTTAGCGCCAGCGCAGGGGAAAGGCAGGGCTGCATAATTTCTTTCGAAAATATGGTGCAGTCCTGCGTTTTCAGAATGAAGAAGCGTGGCGCTAGCAATATTTGCTTGACGCTATACTTCTCCATTCTGTTGTACATATGTCCATAGGTCTCTTCAGCAATGACAAAGATGATAAAGAGTCCTGTGATGTTGGTTTTCTACGATGTAAATTCTTGTGATGTCACATTCAAATTAGAGGGGCCTCACATCTTCCCTTTCGCCCAGGGCCTCGCAAGTCCTAGGACCGTCCCTGTGCGCACGTATATAAATTAGCCGAATGCAGGTGCAGGACAGTTTCACGCAGTGCCAATTTCAGGCACATTGGCTGATCCTGGAGGTGGAATGACATGTTTGTATTTGGCACACCAGAGCTTACTCGCAGGGCATGCTAATTTAATTAGCAACGCGCACATGCTGTGAACTGACATCTAGGACACAAATTGGTTCTAAACAGCCCAAGGGGCATGAGAAGAAAATACACTGACGCTTCTTATGCCAGGCGTGTGCAGATTCACCTGCTGCAGCCCTTCATGTAAATTATCTATTCTTTAGTGTCCACTTCTACGATCTTGTAGAAATAAAAACTCACAAGTGTAGAGGTGCTGGTTTCTGCTTTGAGACATGCAGCACTTGATCCCTGGTAGATGGTTGATCACAGACCAACAGTAAACAAGGCCACTCTCATCCACATCTAAGAGGACAGGATGCAACTTGGAGCACATTGATATTAACTACAGTCTAAAAGAAAATCACCTAAAAGAAACCCACATTCTTCGAGAATATTTTTCTGCGCTATTATTCTTCTCCAGGAAACATAATTCTTAAAATAGAGGTACTGATGACGTGCTAATCCAGTATGAACTTTCAGTCATTTACAGTTACAATCAGATGACACAGCTATTAACTCTTAAGTTGAATTTTGGGGGGTACCAAAATATGAAACAATACGTCGTAATTAGCTTATTCCTGCCCAAAATTTAGGTAGGGCAAAGTTTTATATACACCAGCGTTGGAGTGTTGAATTAGAGGATTTTCTCACTAATTTGCTAATCACTAGCTGACTTCCTTGACAGTCTCATATGCTTGTGATGTAGCACAAATTTAGCTTTTTCATTTGTAGGGGTGCATCATAATCATGGGCAGTCCGCACTGCATATAATTCTTTGTTGTATTACCTGGGACAGTATAACGTGTACTGTAATAACGTGAAAGGTGGCATGTTAGCGATATTTTCAATGTAACTTGAAGAAATTAACGTTGAAACTAGATGTGTTTAGCTGAAAACATTAACGTGTAGAATTCGTACATGCTGCTGAAAATTATTCACGTATTTGTGTACTTAGGCAACGTGTTAATACAGAAGTGCTCAGTAGAAGTGTTCATTCTATATGTAATTTCGTGAAACCTGTGTGCTATTCTCTTATGTTGGCCGATTTCTGTAGGCCTGAAATGCATTTTCCCTGGGAGCTCTCACATTAGATTTAATAGCCGAAATTCATGTGCATGTTGGATTTATTCTTTCTCACTTTCCTGTTGCAGGTGGAAAATTCATCCTTGTTAGAATATTGTCTTTGTTTTAGCAGTTAGGCTTAGGAAGAAGAGGATAAATCGAGTGTTAATACTGATAATAGAGAACTGTTGTATTTTCTCATCGGAGCAAGACTGGGAATCATGATCATCTTGCCAAGGCCTATGAGCATCGCTGCCTAATGGGAAATCACCTACGAGGAGGTGGCTCGACTGGATAATGAGATGCTGCAATGCATCTTAGGATACTACCTGTGGTATTGATGTATCAAAGTTAGGGAAAGTGTCCAGGGACTTCTGACTTGTTGTGAGTGAGAGAGAGCATCTTAGAATGAGCTCTGTAGCTTTATGCTACTTGATCCATCTAATGTGAAGAAACTTCTTAGGAATGCTTCACACGCTGATAACTTAAGAAAGGCTATGTAGGGATGCCACGCTAGTGGTAGTGTAGGGACGGACTAATGCTTTATACCCACAAACTTACAATGAAGAGAAATCTTGATGTCTGCTCAGTTATCTTTTGCATCCTGATTCTTAAACTAATCATTCTGTGTCTGTTGCACCTCCTTAACTTCATTCGTAGATTGGGCTTTGTATTAGTTCCAATGTATTTCTACATCCTCACCTTGAGGTGCCTGTGTGGCCAGCTGTTCTTGGCTTTTATAATGAACTAACTAACCTGATTTGGCAGTCTGTGATTCTTAGGAGTCATGGTGAATTCGAACTGAAATGATTGATTTGCTAATGATTTCTCTCCCCTCCATGCTTTCATACTGACAAAAAGTACCATCGATCTAAGGTTCCAGGGCAGATCTAGAACATGGAACCCAGCTCATTCACTTGCTTCTTTTTTCAATTGCTTACCTGCCTGTTTTTGTGCTTATCCCTTATTTGATGCATAGTTTTTCTACCGTTCATTTGACTGGATGTCTTGCATCTTTTCACTTCTTAAATGCAGAGCCAATTTCTTATTTTTCTTTGAGCAATGCATGGGAGGGCATATGTTTTCTTGCTCTCTCTCTCTTCTGTGTTTTTTCCTCCTCATTGCTTTCCCTACCCCAGTCCCACGCTGATTTTTTCAGTTTTTTCCATTTCTATCTACAATGCTTTCTGAACTACCCCGGCCCCTCTCCTGGGCCTCGCAGAGCTTGAAACCCAGGGTAGGTAAAAGCATTCAATTAAAGGCAAAGCTGAACCAAAGCATGGAGGGAAGTGTAAACCCTAAGTTATAGATTCCAGTAAGGCAGTTTCTCTGAGTCTCAAGGACCCGCAGTAATTTGGATTAGCTCTGAATTTACATCCTTTGCAGGATCAAACACGGGTCGATACCTCAACAAAGACAGTTCACAACATCAATCTACTCCATGAGCCGTGAGGCCCAGAGGAGTGGGTTTCAGCCCCTGGGCATCGCAGCCATAGTGTAGCACTGTGCAGCTCAGGAGTGGGTGGCTCCCTGCACTCGGCCTCACTCCACTGGATATTGGCTGCATGGCCCAAGCAGGGGGGCACAACCCCTGGACCCTCGCAGCCATGATCCCCCTGCTAAGGGGCAAGGGAGAGTGGGAAACCTTCCCTGGGCGTTGAAGCTGCAGAAGTACTTTGATGATAAAGACTGGAGTGAGCACTACCATGGCAGCTGCTCCATCCTCCACTGACCCACCTCTCCTCATCTAATTCACACGCTATTGCATACATTTACAATTACAATTGCCATGTTACCAGTGCTTTGTTTGCTCTGCAGAAGACCAAGCATGATTGGATGAGCACATATTATAAACACCTCTGTGACCCACTGACAGCCCCTTGCGAGAACTTCCCACAGCCTTTATACTCCACTCCAATGGTCTCATGTATGGTCCACTACAAACACCCACCCTCAACCTAAACTCACACAGACGTCTGTGGGTGAGTCAGTTCACTATGGGCACAATACAAAAATCATATGCTGCATTAAAAAAAACATATTAATTCAAAATCCAGGAAAAATGTAGTACTCTTAGAGAAGCAAATTCAGCATGTGTGAAATTTAAATAGGAGCAATCTCACGGGCATGACTGACATGGATTACTGTCATGTTTTTTACAGTCATTGGATATCTACCAGTGTTTTGCCCTGTAAAAGATTTCAAAGTAAAGCACAATATATATGTCTTTCAAAATCAGATTTTCATTACTGCAGGGCCTGAACTCCAGGGGCATCAGCCTCACTGAAAGCCCTGACCCTGGGTGCCGCTCATCTTGCTTTGGCTTAGTGCTGGCCTTTAATGAATGATTTTAACTGCCTGAGACCTTGCGGTTATAATGCAGCAGTATGAGGCCAAAAAGATGGTGCTTCTCTCCAGGGCCTCACAGGGATATATCATGTCTGCAATGAGCCTTAATGTAGGGGGGCCCTCTCTTCTGGGCTTGGCACCCATCATCCGGGGATGCCAGGCCCAGGGGAAATGCCCTTTGCCTGGGTACGTAGCAATACATTATGACTGTGCGGCGCCAGGATATTCAGTAACATGAAGGGCTGTACAAAACCAAAGAAAACAGCATAAACCCAGGGTCAGGGCTTTCAGGTCCCTCTATATTTCATGCCACATAATAATTCAAATCTGACTTTGAAAGAAGGCCCTATCGCTCTGTATTGATATCATTTACAGGTCAAAGCACTAATGCAAATTTGGACAAATTATAAAAACCCCTGCAAAGAAGCTGTCCTGGATCAACAGGAGACCTGCCCCCAAAAAATATAGTGAAGCTAACCAGCATTTCCCAGACTGGGTTAATGGCTAAACTTCATGTTGCTATGGCCCAGAAGACTCTATGGCAGTTGATTGTCAATTATTTTGTACAACCCTCAAAGCTCTTAAGATGCTTTCTCCTAAAACCCATTAACCTTTTCCAGGCATCATAGCTGCCATTTTCCCCAGGTCCATGCATGATGTGCTGTTCCAGTCCAGGTTTTTTCTTTGATTTCTGGGGCTTGTTGTCTTGCTTTATAATGGCATAAACACAACTACAAGTACCAGAAAATAAAAATAAAACCTTGGGCTGTAGTAGCACATCTTGCATAGACCAGGGACATTTGGCAGGTGGCCTCTTAGTGACAAGCAACCAACCTCCAAGCCAGCCTGTTCTCGCCCGACAACATTATATATTTAAATGTTATTGTGTGTTAGAAACAAAATGACATCCTATAGCCTTTCCTTTTATATCAGCAAGATTGTCACACAGATCAATTTGTAAAGTCCTCTCACTTTGCACTCACCAAGGACCCGCACACCGCCAAACACAACCTCCACGAGGGAATAAGGCCGTCACCGTGTGGTAAATAAAATTACCGGACCATTTTTCTATACATTAAATAACAATAAGGATAGCTCAATCAAATGAGAGGCAGAGTCCGTGGTGTCTGAGTCATACGGGCTTTAATGAAATGCCTCGAGGCATGGGACATCGAGTTCCATCACCACTAAGGTTCAGGAAGGGACATTCAACATTTTATTAACATCACACAATATATATAGTAAAACAGTATAATTGAATCAAATACAGTAGGCGAGAGAGATAAGAACACATGTGCGTAACGGGAGGCGTGTAAGAAGGCGTACACATAGGCGTGCACTGGGCATGTCAGAGAAACGTCACATGAAACGTCACAAGGTGGGAGGATGCCTAGAGAAAGTTTGCAGAATCAGCAGAAACTTTAGGCCTAGATGCGCGCGCAACTGAGCATGACGTGTAACTGGGGAGAACTGGGGGCTTTGACTTTTACACTAGTGGAGGCGGCTAATGTCTGGGATGTCAGAACGACCTGCACCTATAACACACCTGGTATCTTATGTTTTGAGGATGTAGTGTCTGAAGTAAAAGGTCTCTCGGGCAGAGGCCGTTCATCACTGAATGCTAGTGCGTGTATATGGATCTTCATGTAGAGTGCGGGGGCCATGGGCCTACCATGGTAACGGGAGCAGTAAATTACTTGCATGGAGACAGGAAGGCAGGGCGGCAGGGCCCTTTGCTCTGCAGCCGGGAATATGTTTACCTATTTCACTAGACTGGAATGTGTTTTCGAGGAGGCTGAGCAGATAACTGTAGGCAAAATATCATCTTGGCAGGCAGGCGAGGCCGAGCCGGGCACCGCTTGTCTGAACAGGATGTAAGGTAGAGGTCAGGGATGCATACCTAAACTGTAGCTTTCAGAGACAGAAAAGAACTTGGAGTCTCGATTAAGGGCCTGACTTGACTGGGCCAGGAAACATGGAGAAAACGTGTGCTTTATTCAAAAGTGTACCATGTAAAGACGTTGGCACCATAGGCCTAGAAGCCTAATTAACGTGATTTTCTTGGGGAACTGTATAACTGACATGTTAACGTTGGACGCAAATGCATATGCGTCTTTCTAGCATGCACGGGAAAAGAATTACATGACATACATGGGACACGTGTGTTTGGATGGGGTGCGAGTGGGGGACACATTTGCTAACTGAAAATTTCTATTACCTCATTCCCTCCTTTTCCCCTACTACACCCTTTAAGATATGTCTATATTCATGAGACCATCTATCTGTTCATATAACATCATTTGCTCTTCTTTCTTCATTCGGGAACGGGAACGTGAACTTGAACGGGGAATACAAGCTGTGGCGCACAAGCCGCAAATCGCTGGCCCACATTGCAGACAGAGACAGCAACTGAATAGAATAAGCAGTATTATTCCTAGGAATGATAGCAATTTCCATCCCCAGGCGGACATCACACTCCAGAGCCAACCGGACCAAGTCCAGATGCCTGGATTCTGGTGAATCAGGTGAGCAATTTCGTGGAGCCTTGTTATGGCCTTATACACGGATGGCGCGTTATTAGGAATAAAAACGCAACAACTGGATCCGATCACTCTACAAGCCCCGCCCCTATCGGCCAGGATGACGTCAAGGACAAGGCGATTTTGAAGAACAACAATTCTCATAGCAGATTGCTCTTCGGTCAGGTTACCTAAAGCAAAAGTAGTTTCGTTCACTACCGCTTCCAGTGTTCTTGTTAACCTGCGTATTATTTTACTGTTCTGGACAGGACCTATGAACCAGAAGTATCCTTTAACATAATCCTTATACTGATCCCATGCTGATTCGGAATAATCAATAACAGGAGGAAGGTCTCTTCTGTGTCTGACATGCATAAGTCGTGAATTTCGATGATAATCAGGTGGGGCTAGGAAAACAGGTGGTAATAGGAACGCAATATAACACGTCCCATCCCAATCAAGGGGCAGATGTACATAGGCTGTCTGACCACAAATAAAATAAGAATGGCGAGAGGCTTTGAAAGTAGACTTTCCTTTATCACTGAATTCGATCACAGTATTACAATCACTGTGTCCTAGATGTACTGAACCATTCTTTCTAACGCATAATTCACCTTTCACTGGTAAAACTGTTATAAACGACAAGTCCGAATTGGTCTCGGACTGGACGTTCAGGATCATGAGATTGAGGGAAAAGTTACCTAATTCATACACTTCATTTTCTAGATCAGTCCCTCTCCTTTGGGGAAGACCGTCTGCGTCTGGGAAACATGCTTTATTCATGACTGTATTCAGGTTCCCCCATATCCAATTGCCTTGAGAAACTTTGGACTTACTGTCTAAAGAAGACATTAAAGCAAACCATGCTCCACATGAACCATTATGTGTAAACGGGTAGGGAAAGAGGGGCAGAGCTCCCTTGTATTTCTGATAGGGTGGGAGTCGGCCACATACCCAGCAATTGGTGGCATTGCTGGTCTGGTGAGTATGGTGTAACATACGAATGAATGTATTGTTGCGCATTGCTAATCGATAGGACAGCTCATGAGGGGTCAGGTCGCTGAAAATGTGCTCTACAGAAGCATTAGAGGAAGTATGTACATGTGAATTGAAAGGAGGAAAGAAATCATGTAACAGGAAGCTTATACATATTATCGAAATGCTCAGAAGAAACATGAAAATTAACGTTATGATGCATCGGCTATGCAAGTTCTTGCAATATTTTTCTCTCTTCTCGATTCGCCTATCTCTCTGACTACTTGGGTCTATCTTATACATGTCAGAAACCTGTCTAACCGCTTCACCCAGGGGGGACTTAAACAATTAAACGCTGTCTGACTTACTAGACCTCAACTTGGCTCGGTACTCCTGTTGGGGAGTTTTTTCTAGCAGGGGAAGTTTAGAGTCAGTGTCTGAAAGGGGGCAGTCCTTTATTTCAGTCTCTGGACACAGTCCGTGAACTCGTTTTATATGACTGGAGTGGAGCCACCCCTTGCGACCTTCCAGTTTTACTGCGGTCCTCGTGGTCATCAACACCAGTTTCGGCTGCTTCCATCTGGGTTCCAGAGGGCTTGATCGGTCGAAGTTGCGGACGTAGACATATTCTCCTGGAACGATTTCATGCGGTTTTACTTGGGTGTTGTCCGGGAAGGCAGCCGCAACCTGTGAACGACAAGATTGTAGTGCAGAAATCAAGGAAGCTAGGTAATCTGTCAGCATATTACTGTCGACATCTGTAATCTTACGAGGCATAGGCGTACCCCACATATTGGGAGGTCGCCCAAAGACTACCTCATAGGGAGATAGTCCGGTTCTGGAATGAGCTACCATGCGCATATAAAAGAGGGCAACTGGCAGTGCTACTATCCAATCTACACCTTTTTCTGCACAAATCTTAGCTAATCGTGTTTTCAGAGTCTGGTTATGTCGTTCGACCAAACCAGCTGCTTCGGGGTGTCGTACACAGTGAAATTTCCATTGATAACCTAACAGGAGTGATACCTGTTTCATAAGCTCGGACGAGAATGGCTGTCCATTATCTGAGTACACGACACGGGGCAGACCGTATCACGGGAAAAATTCACGAACCAACTGCTTGGCAGTGGTCGCGGCAGTGTAATCTGGGACTGGATATGCTTCTGTCCATCTGGAAAGGGCACACACAACTACGAGGACATATTTGAATCCTCTACATCTGTCCATCTGGATATAATCCATCTGGAGGACTTCAAAAGGATGGTCAGGAGGATGGAATCCACCTTGTTCCACGGGAATGCCTTTGCCTGGGTTGAACTGACAACAGATCATGCAGGTATGCACTTTCTGTTTTGCTGCTGCTCGTAAATGCTTGTTGAACCATAGATTCTGAATGCTGTCTAACATGGCTTTTTCTCCTAAGTGTGCAGGACTATGTGCTGTATTAATGATAACTTGAACCATAGAGTCGGGGAGGAACCATGTGGCTCTTCCCTTCGTCATCCATCCCTGATCTGTCTGGATCCCTCCTTGTTCAGTCCATTTCTTGATTTCGTCTGGAGTGGCATGTGTCTGTATGTCGAGTACATCTAGAGTGGGATCCTTCACTGTCATACAATGTGTCTGTGTTGGTACTTCAGTCTTTGTCGTATCTGTCGGTATGTCTGTTTGAGTCTGAGCTGTGAGTTTAGCTGTTCGATCTGCCAGGTCGTTACCCTGGGAAATGGTATCAGTGACTTTCGTATGTGCCTTGCACTTCATGATAGCAATAGATGCAGGTAAGTGTATTGCTTCTAACAGAGCTTGAATGAGGGGACCATGCTGTATCTTGGCGCCATGAGAAGTTAAAAAACCTCTTTCTTGCCAGAGGATACCAAAGTCGTGAACAACTCTGAATGCATACTGTGAATCTGTATATATGTTTACTTTCAGGTTCTTGGCTCGAATGCAGGCTTGGGTCAGAGCGATGAGCTCTGCTGCTTGGGCAGACAATGTGTCAATACGATGTGTTTCTATGACTTCAGTTTCAGTGGTCACTGCATAGGCGGCCACTAACTCTCCTGTGCTTGTTCTCATGCATGAACAATCCACGTAAAGTGTCAGGTCTGGGTCAGGTAATGCAATGTCTGTCAAGTCTTGTCTGGGCTTCGTTACAGTATTGATGACTTCTACGCAGTCATGTGGTGTCGGGTCAATGGTGCTCCAGGGTAACAATGTGGCAGGGTTTAATGTGTTGCAACGTCTGATCTCTATGTGTGGCTGAAATAATGTCAGTTCATATCCGGTCAGTCTTGCTATGGTCAGGTGCTGTGTCTGGGTTCGGTTCAAAAGAATTTCCACGGAGTGTGGAACTTGGACTGTCAGGGGATGTCCTAACACTATTGAGTCGCTTTGTCTGATTGCTAGAGCTGTTGCTGCAACTGATTTGAGGCACGCAGGCAGAGCCTGGGCCACTGGATCTAATGTACTAGAAAAGTAAGCACAAGGCTTGTGTTTTCCTGCTTGATCTTGTGTGAGCACAGATAATGCTGTGCCATCGCGTTCAGTGACAAAAAGTGTAAAAGGTTTGCTGTAACATGGTGTCGCTAAAACAGGTGCTTGACATAGGGCTTTCTTTAATTCGTCAAAAGCTTGTGTGTGTTCCTGAGTCCAAGGGAGGACAGTCGAAGTCGCTGCCTCCTGTGTTGTCAACTGTATGAGTGGTTTGGCTAGATATGCATACTGAGGAATCCATTGTCTGCAGTACGAGGTGAGGCCAATAAAGGCCCGTACCTCCTTTTGTGTCTTGGGTTGTGGCAGATGTGCAATTAACTGGATGCGGTCTGGTGTCAACTGTCTCCCCCACTTGGACAGCAAGTGCCCAAGGTATACCACTTGCTGGGCACAGAATTGCAGCTTCGAAGGGGACACTTTATGCCCCTTTTCGGCCAAGAAATACAAGACAGTCAGTGACGCGTGCTCGCAGTCACGTGCGGTCCGAGCAGTGATTAACAAGTCATCGACATATTGGAGCAGAGCAGTGTCAGCAGGCATGTGAATACTGTCTAGTTGTCGTTTCAGGGCTTGACTGTAAATACTGGGACTTTCCGTGAACCCTTGAGGTGCACGTGCAAATTTGAAACTTCGGCCATTTATAGAGAATCCGAAGAGATACTGGCTTTCTGGATGAATGGGGACACTAAAGAAAGCGTTCTTGAGATCGATTACAGTAAAGAACGCTGCTTCGGAATCAATAGCAGTCAATAGAGAGGATATGTCTGGCACTACTGGGTACTGAGGAATGATGCATTTATTTAATTCTCGAAGGTCGATCACCAATCTGTAGACTGGTGGTGCATTTGGGTCGGTTCGTTTAAGAATCGGAATGATTGGAGAATTACATACATTGGAGTCAGTTTCTATAACTACTCCTTGGGCAATCAGTTCGTCAATAATTTTCAGTAAGGCAGCTACAGCCTCGGGGGGCAATTTGTATTGTCGGATTCGGGGTAGTACAACTCCTTGCTTGAGAGTGACACGATAAGGTGTAATGTGCATACAACCTACATCAGTTGGACCTTGTGCCCATAAATGCGCTGGTACATTTTGTAATCTTGGATCAAAATCTCTCAACACATAATGACCTTTAAAATCACGTAAGAACAATCTCACTCCTTCTGGAGAACAACATATTACTGCTCCTAGAGCTTTCAATGTTTTAATACCAAGCAGATTTTCAGGACATGCTTTCGTAAGTAACAAGTCTGTAGTACGGGACAATGGACCAACTTCTAGGGAAACTGGCTTTGACACTTCGTTAACAATAGGCTTTCCTGAAAAACCCAGGGAAACATTCTGTGAGCCTGAGAGGGGTGCCCCTGGAACCTCGTCATGACTGATGGTAGTTCTGCTCACCCCTGTGTCAATCAAAAATTTTCTGTCTTTCCCTAATACCTGACTATGTACATAGGGACCCTCTTGATCTACAGGAACCTCAATAAGAGGCAAGCCAACCTCCCTCTCTAGGCTGTTTCATGAGTACTGCTGATAATCGGGGTAATCTGACTGTGCATACTGGTACATTTGTTGCGTGACATGTTGCGTGGCAGCAATGGGTTGGGGTTGGGGTACAGCTACTGTCTGTTGTGCTTGCTGTGGAGGTTGCGTATTCTGTGGCATATGCTGTGGAACATATTCTTGTCTAGGAGGACGCGGTCTTTCTTTCGTCCTGCAATATTATATTTCAGAACGGTACATTCGTTTATATAGTGACCTGGCTGTTTACAATAGTTGCAATTCCCTTTAACGGGAGCTGCAGAATGACCTGGCGGTGCTGTACCCTTTTTCTGACCGTCTGCTGAAACAGACTGGGCTACTAATACTTTCATTTTCGTATCTTTCATACGCCTCTGTTCATGGTCATGTTCCTCTCTAATTCGGTTCTGGTGGTACTGTAACATTTGTAACATTTGAGAAGGGGTATTTGCTTGCCATGTACTCTCGACTTTCAGAACTCTATTTTTAACTTGGGGTAAGGAATTCTCGACTAATTTGGTCACAAAAAGATGTGGATATGATTCACTACTTGTTTTCAGGCCGCTATTAATAATGAAACATTTCTCTAATCTGGAATACAAATCACTAGTGTCTTCGTCTTGTTTCTGTTTGCAGGCTGAGATTGCATCCCAGTCTTCCTTTTTGATTGCCAATAACCTCGGTAAAACCTGTACTAATAATCCTGGTAATGCTTTAGCTTTGTCCCCAAGACCAGTACCTGGAATTCATGTATTTTCTTCGTTTTCTAATTCAGTCCAGATAATCTTTTTATCTCCTACCTCCCATTCTTTTTCTTTAAGTTTTTCGTAAATACCAGCAGGCAACAATACTTTTAACATTTTAAGTATATCGGGATCGGTATAATCCCCCATGAGTAACATGTCTTTTAATTCACGGTGAAACCCTGCTGGATCTTTATCATGACAGGGCACTAACTTTTTCATTTCCAACAATTCCATTTTAGTCAAGGGTGTGTATACGAATACGCGTCGAAGCTCACCCCCTGTGGTCTGGACGGGATGAACTTCTCGTAAGGGATTCTGTCTGTCTATGTAAAATGTTTTCCTTACTGGGGGTGGAACAGGAACGAAATGTGGAGTCAGAAATGTTCTGTATTTGTGTCGTTGTTCTAGGATGATATTAATTAAATCGGTACCTAGGCCTCTCCACCTACCTAGGAGTAACTCTTCCAGAATATTATATAGGGGACCTGGATCAGAATGCTGACTCTCATATAGTGTAATGAGATGCTGGATCATGTACATACCAGCTAAGCGCTGTTCGGCTGGGGATAGATTCAAAAATGTTTGCGCTACTGAATCGTCTTTATATACACTGTTATTATCAGCCCACTGTACTGCTGATCGTGCTAGTTCTTGTTCACGCATGGTACTGAGTTCACTGTAACCTATTCGTTGTTTCAGTACTTTATCCGTGGCTTGGAATAAATGCTCAAGAGAACATTGTTCTGGTATGGGAGGGAGAAAACGTTTCTTGCTTTCTAGGCGTATGGGTCTGTCAAAAGGTCTTGCTCTACCTACGTACGCTATTCTATCTGGGTCTTCTGCATCATCTATCTCGTCTTCTTCTGTGGTTTCATTCTCCTCTTTCTCGGCTTCCCTTTCATGTATTAGTACAATCTCTTTGCGGATCTTGTACATGGATTCTATACAACCTTGTGTATTATGTTTACTATCAGCTATATTATTACTCCACTTCATCAGGATATCCATTTCTTCTTTAGTTGTACCTGGCCGATCTCGTTCCCTTATCAAACAATTTATCAAAAACTGTAAGATCATTTTCTGTGTCTCAACCTTATTGTGTGCCATGGCTTCGTGAATGCATTCTGGTCTCTCCCCTGTTCTAATGAAATGGTATATATTATCTAGATGTTCTTCCATATGTGGTAGAAAAGTCAGATAGTTTGTGACTCGTCGTAAACGTAGTGAGTATAGCATCATCTCGTCTTCGCCTGGTACGGGATCATATCTGCAATCTGTAATGTACTGTTTAAGGGATGCGAATGTCGCTGCTCTGGGCGTACGTTGTAATGCTAACTCTCTAAGCGTCAGTCGTTTTACTTGAGGCGGGGTAACAGGCTGACCTCCTGTTGCGCCTCCTGAAGCGGAAGCGAAGACATGAATTGGCTGTGTTGTAACTACTGGTGTCATAGCGGGTAGAGTAGGTATATGTAATGGGGGCGGACTCTGGGTTGCATCTGTCGAAAAAGGATTGGTAGGATCAATAGCAGGAGTAGTAGGGGAAGTGACAATAGGTGGGGGAAGCGAGTCTTGAGGAGGTGGAGGTGTCCTGGCTTGAACAGACTGAATAGGCTGATGTACGTTATTAGCAGGTGGTACGTGTACATTAGTATATGCTGGAGCTACATCGTCTAAATAGGAGGAAAGGAAAATGTCTGCTGCGGTCTGTTTATGACGGAATTTAGTCGGGACCAATGGTGGTGGCAAGTTACGTGGTACTTCCGGGGTCGCCTTGGGCAGGCCCTCGGTGAGAACTGGATACAGACCTGTAATAAGGGCATTTCTTTGTCTGTCTTGTTGTTCTATTCTGACTCGTTCTCCTTCTTCTAGTAACTCTTTCTCTCTAGCTTTTTCAGATTCTTCTCTACTTCTCTCTGCTTTCCTGATTTCTTTCTCTGTTCTTCTATGCGCTTCTTTACGCCATAATTCTATGGCATCTTTCTGGAATTGTCTGGCTTTCTTTTTCCATAATGCTTCTTCTACTCTCATGATGCAATCAGCATCCCATGTCCCTGAGACAGGCCATCTATACTTCTCTTCCAGATCCTTAGTATAATCCACCCACACATCCAGGTACAGTATGGCATCTAAGCCATGCTTATGGTACATAAAATGTCCGGGAGTGTCCCTAGGCGGGACGGGAACTGCTTCTTCGAGTATCCCTTTCCTAGTTCCTATCTGACGTAATTTCGAGAACAGTGGCATATTTAAACTGATTTGAACGTGAACACAATAATCACAATAATGAATTGCAAACAATCATTCATACCACAACATGAAAACACATTAAAACATTTTTCGAACAGATATTGCCTAGTACATAATACACAATACTGAAGAATTCTCGAGATCTAGAATACTGAATTACTAGATGCACTGCTAGAACAGTACAGACATACCGGTCCCATAAAGAGACACGTCATACCGTATTCACCTAAGTGAACACGTCTGGACCAGGTCTGTGTACCCAGACCTGTCTTGACCGGGCACCAATGAATGGACCCGTCTAGATGCGTTCCCAATAACGGTACTCACCGGGAAGCAGAAACTGAAGGCCTCGGAAACTGGACTGGACTGGACTGCGTCAGGCTACGAATTCTCCTACGCATGCGCTTCGGAACAGGTGGGCCTCTGGATACCTCGGACCTTGCTCTCTCGACTTGGGGCTCTGGTCAGGATCCTCCGCATTCCTCACAGCCTCGTCTGGATGCCGGGTCGCAGTCTCCGTCTCCTCCGTGGGCCTGAGGGAGATAGCAGGAAAACCCGCAGGTGTGCACTGGATCCGTCACGGCTGTAGAAGGGGTCAAAGCCTGCGGTACATCGCCGGCGAGTGGGGAAGGGGGGGGTACCTGTTCGGGCGCCACATTATGTGGTAAATGAAATTACCGGACCATTTTTCTATACATTAAATAACAATAAGGATAGCTCAATCAAATGAGAGGCAGAGTCCGTGGTGTCTGAGTCATACGGGCTTTAATGAAATGCCTCGAGGCATGGGACATCGAGTTCCATCACCACTAAGGTTCAGGAAGGGACATTCAACATTTTATTAACATCACACAATATATATAGTAAAACAGTATAATTGAATCGAATACAGTAGGCGTAACAGGTGAAAAGAGAGAGATAAGAACACATGTGCGTAACGGGAGGCGTGTAAGAAGGCGTACACGTAGGCGTGCACTGGCCATGTCAGAGAAACGTCACATGAAACGTCACAAGGTGGGAGGATGCTTAGGGAAAGTTTGCAGAATCAGAAGAAACTTTAGGCCTAGATGCACGCGCAACTGAGCATGACGTGTAACTGGGGAGAACTGGGGGCTTTGACTTTTACACTAGTGGAGGCGACTAATGTCTGGGATGTCAGAACGACCTGCACCTATAACATATCTGGTATCTTATGTTTTGAGGATGTAGTGTCTGAAGTAAAAGGTCTCTCGGGCAGAGGCCGTTCATCACTGAATGCTAGTGCGTGTATATGGATCTTCATGTAGAGTGCGGGGGCCATGGGCCTACCATGGTAACGGGAGCAGTAAATTACTTGCATGGAGACAGGAAGGCAGGGCGGCAGGGCCCTTTGCTCTGCAGCCGGGAATATGTTTACCTATTTCACTAGACTGGAATGTGTTTTCGAGGAGGCTGAGCAGATAACTGTAGGCAAAATATCATCTTGGCAGGCAGGCCAGGCCGAGCCGGGCACCGCTCGTCTGAACAGGATGTAAGGTAGAGGTCAGGGATGCATACCTAAACTGTAGCTTTCAGAGACAGAAAAGAACTTGGAGTCTCGATTAAGGGCCTGACTTGACTGGGCCAGGAAACATGGAGAAAACGTGTGCTTTATTCAAAAGTGTACCATGTAAAGACGTTGGCACCATAGGCCTAGAAGTCTAATTAACGTGATTTTCTTGGGGAACTGTATAACTGACATGTTAACGTTGGATGCAAATGCATATGCGTCTTTCTAGCATGCACGGGAAAAGAATTACATGACATACATGGGACACGTATGTTTGGATGGGGTGCGAGTGGGGGACACATTTGCTACCTGAAAATTTCTATTACCTCAACCGAGTGGATGAGGAGCAGCCGTCTGAAACTGAACTCGGACAAAACAGAGGTCCTCACCCTCGGCCCCACCCCCTCTACCTGGGACGACTCTTGTTGGACGACCAGACTGGGAACCGCACCAACACCCACGGACCACACACTCAACCTAGGATGCATCCTCAACTCCTCCCTCTCCATGTCGAAGCAGGTCAACGCCATCTCCTCTGTCTGCTACAACACCCTCCGCATGCTCCGCAGGATCTACAAATGGATCCCGACCGAAACAAGAAGAACGATGACCCAAGCCCTCGTCAGCAATAGACTGGACTACGGCAATGCACTCTATGCAGGAATCCCCGCCAAACAGCTACGATGACGACAACGCATCCAAAACGCCTCTGCCTGACTGATCCTCAACATCCCTCGTCGCAGCCACATCACCCCCCACCTGAGGCGCCTGCACTGGCTCCCCGTCAACAAGAGGATCACCTTCAAGCTCCTCACCCACGCACACAAAGCACTACAACACCAGACCAGCCTACCTGAACAGCAGACTCAGCTTCAACACCACAACCCACCAGCTCCGATCAACCAGCCGCACCCTCGTAACAGTCCCCGCATCCAACGAACAACCTCCGGCGGCATGCTAGAATCCTTCTCCTTCCTCGCCGCCAAGACCAGGAACACCCTCCCTACCCACCTGCGACAGACCCAAGACCTGCTCACCTTCAGAAAACGCCTCAAACCTGGCTCTTCGAGCAGTAGCAGTAGCCCCCTCTCCTCAGCGCCTTGAGACCCTCACGGGTAAGTAATGCGCTCTACAAGTGAATGATTGATTGATTGATTGCCTCAAAGAAAAGAATCTTTCTATGTTAAAAGAATAGGCAGCAATTTGTCAGGTCACATCCCCTAACATTTGATGTCTGTCTTTGAAATTTACAGGCATCTTTATTGCTCACTCGCCTTCCAAACTCCAGCATTTTAAAGTTGGGGGTACTGCAGATGCCCCCCACACTCCTTGTTTCTTTACACTTTTCCTTGCCTCCTCCTGGTCTAAGCACACTGTTTCCCCATAGTCAGAGTGTGTTGTTACTGTTATTCACTTCTCTCAATTATCCTCTTTGCTTTCCTCTCTCAGCCTCCCTCGAATATCTTGATTCTTGATCCCCTTTCTCCTCTTAACCCATACTGTCCCATGTTAGAAGTCTTCCCATTTCCCCTCTATTGCTATATTTTATGTTCACACTTTCGCTCCCCACGCTCCCATCCACTTATCTCCTAAAGGGCAGGGTACACCACAGACCCAGATGTCAACACACACAACAAATGTGATAACATAAAAGCAATAATTCAAAAGCATCTTTATTGCTCCTTTACCTTTGGAAGAACAGCAGGGTTATTTAGGGGGTGCTGTAGCATCCCACTCACCCCTATTTCCAGCACATGTGAAAATTCTCTGGACTGCCCACACACCAAATGCACCCACAAATGTAAAACTTTGCTGTGTAACATGGACTGTGGCAGTAAAGTCAGGTATGACTCACAGTTCCAGAAAGTGAGGGGATTTGCAGTTTTATATTATGTGAACTCTGCTCTAAGGTATTAGAGAGCTTTCCATGATCACCAGTTACATTACAAAAGGATATTTTTATTTTTTAGGGCATGTGGAAATAGTGATATCCCCAGAATCACAGGATGTTCAGCAGACGCTGGGACTCTAACCTAGTTCCTCAGTTCTATTAAGCTGCCGGCCCTGAGTGAAGCACTAAGTGGCCAAGAACTGTAATCTCCATACCCGATGGGCAGAAAAAAGAAAATGTCGGTGCATCCTAAGAAGGTTGGTGCTGTGGAGAGTGCTGAGGTTCGGACGGCAGGGGCTGTGATGCTTTGGCATGTCCTCCCTGACAGATCTGTTGGACTGATCTGCGGTGGGTGCTGAGGGCTCCTTTCATAAACCCAAGAGGGTATGCTACGATTGCCTGGATCCTTATGAGCTTCATGGAACTAAAATAAAGAAAATGGCTCCTTCTTTTTGAGAGGAACTGTTCTATGAAGAATGCTGAGTGCGGAATAGCAAGTGTGGTGTTGTATCTCTTGATATGGCCTGTGGTAACATTTCATTTCTGCTGCATTTCTTGACCTGGCCTGTGGCGAATTATTGTATATTCATCTGCTTGGATAGAGAGTGCTAAGACCTTCTGCTCTGATTAAGTCAGAGATCCTATAAAGACACTATTATCAACCGTCCTGCAAGAGCCCATACCTGTTAATTTGGTAATTTTCATAATTAATGGAAGGTATTAGTTTACTTACGCATCCCAGTTCTTCACAAGTGGGGAATTATGGGTCTGATCGTTAGATACCAATATTTCCAAGGGGCTTACTGTAGGGGGTCACTCTCTTTATACCAGGCTAAAAGTTGTGATCTTCCTGCATCTGATTTTGACCATAGAGCCGTCAATGCAAAGCACTGGCTGACAAGAGGTGCACAACTTCATCGAAACATGCTCCTGGGTCTGCAGTACTGCCCTCTTCTCTCACTGTCTAAGGCTGATCATTTTAAATACTTAAGTTTAAGCTCCCCATAGTTACAAGATGGCTCATACGAAGGAGGGCAATATGAAAGACAGAAAGACCCAGGCGAACTCCAAGCGCATCAAGCACTCTCCTACAATTCCCAAATCACTGGTAAAAGGGAGCCCAGAATCTTCCTCCACCTTAGAGGCCATTCTACTCAAATTGAACTCGGTACATGAAATGACTCCAAGTACTAAGACCAACACAGATCTGCTCCAAGTCGAGGTTGCTGGGATTTGCAATGATCTCAAGGATCTGACAACCAGATTATTTAATGCTGAGACAAGAATAAGTACTGTTGAAGATTTCACAAATGCCCAGGGAAAACAAATACAATCTCTTGAACGCTCCTTATCTTCACTGAAGAGGGATCTTACAGATCAGGAGTAACAGGAGGAGCAACCTCTACATATTTAGATTACCAGAAGATATTGAAAAATCAGCGCGCTCTGTGGCCATCTTCCTAATTTCATGGATTCCAGATGTCCTTCAAATCTCATTCACTAAAGATTTCGAGATCGAAAAAGCCCATAGGGTGCTCACTTTTAGACATAGAAACATGTCCTTTCCAAGATCTCTTATCTTTAAACCATTACGTCACCAACACACAGAACAAATCCTAGCCTAAATGAGGAAGATCAGACCAATTAAATGGCAAGATCATAAATTCTTGATCTCGCAGTACTATGTAAGAGAGGCATCGTAAAGGCTTTCTAGCACTTAGACAAAGGCTCACAGACATGCAGATCCTTTTTTCATTCTCAGGACCATTGAAGTGTGTAATCACTTTTAAGGAACGTTCTGCACTAGCAAATTTCTTGGATAGTAAATCGGAGTCATGAATGGAATCAGAATGGCTTGCTGGTCCTCCTTAGAAAGTGTGTCCTGCCTGACACTGCGTGTCGGCTTAGCTGCTGACAAGGTCACCATTTCTAGCTCCTGCCTCCTATTTTCACTTAGGAAGTTTTGTGACTCTAGCATATTATGCATTTCTGTCCGTCACTGTGCAAATTATTCCACTACAGCCATATTATCCTGAGGGGCACTACACCCTGTCAGGATTGCTATCATCTACCACAGCCCTCCTCCTTCTAACTCCTTTCAGACATCCTTAGTTAATTACAGAGGATGCTTTCAGACACTCTAGTATTAGTCCTGGCCTCCACCTTGGGGGGTGCCCAGGAGTGGACGCCTCACAGGGAAAGCCAGGATGGGTTCCACAGCGGTATTCGTACAAGCGCCTTGAGACCCTTGCGGGTGAGTAGTGCGCTATACAGGTATCAATTTACAATTTAGTATTAAGTCCCTACAAGAGGAAATCAAGCAACTAAAGTAGACATTTAACACCATTGCTAGCAAAAGAGCGTATCTTTTTGTTCAAGCCCACAAATCAAACCATCTCCTTCTCCATATTAGAACGTGTAAGGTTGTTGCCAATACACTTAAATTAAAAAAACATAGGCAACCAAATCTCAAACATCAAAGCTCAAGATGGCTCATAAAAGGTTAAAACCAAAGATATATTGGAGGTGTTTAGGGATTTCTACAAGAATCTTTATGCACCTCAGAAGACATTGGATAAAACTGGTTATCTGGGGTTTTTTAAATCCCTCACCATGGCCTCGCTTCAGACCTAGATAGAGAACGCCTAGAAACTAATTAGATTGGATGAGATTGTCAAAGCAATAATATCAATATGTTCTGGAAAGGCTCCAGGACCCAATAGGTTGACCATCAGTTTTTATAAGACTTTCAAACAAGTGATCATCAATCACCTTAAAAACACCTTCAATCACTTGGTACTTAGCGGAAAGTGTCAGGAATGTCATGATTCTATTTAACTCTTCAAGCCATGTAATCCCGTACTTCCGCAATTGAACGCCGTACCTGCTCGAGCTACGAGACTTGTAGGATATCAGTGAAAATCCCTTACAACATAGAGCTAATGAGTTAGCGTTCAATTGCGGAAGTACAGGATTACATGGCTTGAAGAGTTAAATAGAAATGATCGCCCAGTCCCATTGAAGTTAGCGGTGCCAAACTACACACGAAAATTCGTGCAGCATCAGGCTACTGGAAAGAGAAACAAGATTATTATATTTCTCCACATCACTGAATCATACAGGTTATGATTACATATGGGAATATTCCAAGAGTGATCTCTCCTGAAGGCACGTAATTAGCAAGGAGGACCTTGCATTAATTGAAAAATAAATTAAGAAAATCATAGTAGAATCTCCATCAACGTCAGGGGTCATCCAAAGATATATGGTTGCCCGTCCTAGTCCTGAAGAAGACTCGCACGGCCCAGGCTTAACTCACCGTGAGGCCAGAAGTTGAGTCGAAACATCGACGCCCGTTTTTGATATTTGATCTGGACCTAGATATTACTACTCTCTTGTGCATCAGAATCATTAGACATATAAAGTTTTCATAATGATCTAAAATTATGTATGAATTGATTCATGGCCAGGTCTTAGCATAGGGATGATTAGTGATCCTTTTTGTATCAACAAAAAAGTGTGTTTTTATGTCACGATCTTTGCAATTCTTTATTTTTCTTATCACCAAGCACTACTACATCTTTCTATTTTGCACGCTCCCCTTGGGACAACCAACATGACCTACATGTATTGAAAAGTCCTTTATAGTGCGTAAAAGTGGTAGAAAATGAATCAATCACCACTGTTTACTGTCTTTTTGGCTGTTGCGTTGTGAGACTATTCCACTTTCTGAACTATGAACTGTTGACTAATTGTGATGTTGGAAAATACTAGCCTTTGGACCATTGTCTTCTAATACTGTTAAATACCCAGGGCCTAGACCAATTGGGCTACCCCATTTTTATTAATGGTTACAGTAAATGCATCAGCAGCACGGAAGTTAAATGTCTTATGTGGGCTGCAGTGTATATATGTACAGCAGGTATGTATATAACAAAACAGTATGGCTCCTGAAAGCACCGCACTGCTCAGGCTGTACGACAGTTTAAAAGTACTGCCGTGTCACCTGGCAAGGACAAGTGCCTTTACCGTATAGAAAACCCTACCTTTGTACATTAAGTAAATCCCCCCTAAAAGGTGCCTTGAAAGCACAGAGTGCTGAGCGCTTAATGTATAAAAGTGATTTATGCTAGATGTTAAGGAAACAAATGCCCCATCATGAACATTTAAGAAAAGCTTAGGTTTAGGGCTTGCTATAAATATAAGCCACTTGACCGTGCTTTGATCTGGGAAAATGACACATTGGTGAATCAAAGTTAATTTCCAGTTCGTTTTCAAACTCTTCTCAAATCCTAAGATAAAAGTAGATTATTAATGACATTAGTGTGAATGGACTTTATAAAAGTGTACTTTGTGCTACTTGAGAAACAAGCATTAAAAATGCAATAGGTCTCACCTTTGATTAATTTAAATCCATTTGCTTTGCTATACAATACCATTAGCAAAGCAAATGGCTTTAACTTAATCAAAGTGGGGAGGAAGCACACATGGGTGAGCACATCACGGAGGAAAGTGAGAGGAAGCACACGGGGAGAGCACATCACGGAGGGAAGTGGGAAGGAAGCACACATGGGTGAGCACATCATGGAGTGAAATGGGGAGGAAGCACACAAGGTGAGCACATCACGGAGGGAAGTGGGGAGGAAGCACACAGGGTGAGCACATGATGGAGAGAAGTGGGGAGGAAGCACACAGGGTGAGCACATCACAGAGGGAAGTGGGAAGAAGCCTGCAGTTTCCCCTTAAGGCGCTGCACTTCCTGGCAAGGGGCCACAGTGGGCACCTTAGTTCTCAACAGCTGCTTGGGGCAGCGCGAGGCAACACCACCCTGAACGTAAACATTTTTTAAGCTGTTCAACAAAGAGGACACTAAAACCTTGTAGGTGGGGTGGGGGGCTTAAAATTCATCTGGATGCGGTAACTGGAGAGGCACGCGGAATGAATGCCTCGCTGCTGGTCAGCTGGCCTCCCCCTGGCGCTGGCACAAGCAGGGCATTTCCGCCTTCTCGCCGTGGTGCGCGACATCACGCTTTAAAAGGGGAGAGCTAATGAGCCTTGTTTACTGCACTCACGTTATGGCAGAATATCGTGCTACACATTGGAATCTACAGGGAACAGGGGGCAGCTGTGGGAGGTGCCATAGACCACACCTTGTACTAGTCCAAAAACACCAAAAGCAAGTCAGGGCTTAAGCCCTAACAAGCTCAGGGTCGGAGGCCTTCGCGCAGTCTGCAGATTAAGGAGCCCCATGATTGGATGGAAGGGAGGGGGAGGGACAGCAGAGAGAGTGGGGTTGAGGAGCGACGAGAGGGAAAACAAAACAAGCCTCAATCTCTTGTCTTTATGGGGCCATGTGTTTAAACACATGGCCCCATAAAGATAAGAAACCTTTCACGGCAGAAAGAAAGCAGGCGAGCCCGTCCAAGTCGGCCGGCCGAAAAAGCCCAAAGTACACGACATAAAAAGCTTGTTTCCAATGGCTGGCCAGTGCTTAGCATAAACAGTGATGCCGGACAATGGAAAAGAGGCGCTGACTTAAAGCCCTTTGCTGAAACTACTCAAAATTATTAAATCTCGCAGAGCGAGCTACGCATGTGCGCAGCAACGCTAGCCGAGACCTAAAAACGGTTTGAACTGGTCTGCCTCAAACCATGCCCCAAAGACTGAATGCACACCCCTGACCTGCTGTTAATGATGAAATATATATGACTTGTATTGAAAAGAAAGAATATTTACAAATGAATTCATCTTGACCTTTTGCTATTTGAAGTAATCTTCCTTATCATCAATGTATTTAAATGTGTACAACAATTTCTCAATCAGTCACATAATGCCATTTTAATTGCTTATATTGTAGTACACATTCCTCCCTGTAAGCACTTAATCTGCGCGAATGAAATTTTCTGGGAAGTATGGAGTTGCACTTCATCACTTGTTTTTCCGGATTAAAGGCATCAATGCTTAATTTGTCTGGTTCTAAGTGGGGCCCACCAACACTCCTTTTTTTGGGACCAGAACTTATTTTTCGTCAGTAAACTTTGTTCCAGCGCATGAGAGAAACACTAAAGAGGGAGAGAACGGGAAAGAGAAAGACAGTAAAACAGTGAAAAAGGGAGAACGCAGAGAAAAAAAAGAACCTGCAAAGGTGAGATAAGGAGGTAGGGAGTGTCTGATGGTGACTTAGAGAACCACAAAGTTGAATAAAAACTATGCAGCTTTGGTATTCTGAATCCTGACCTTTGTAGTGCCAGCCACGGACCTCTGAACAAAAACTTTGGGTCCTGGCACTTATTGCATTACAATAATACAGACCAATAAACAGGCTGCAGCAGTATTACCACGGCACAGGCACTGGACCCGGAGTAAACAGCAGCAGACTGAAACAACCAGCCCCACTAAGATTGTGGAGATTCCCAACATGGGAGTATAGAGGCTCTCCAAGGACATCAGGAAGGGTCCGGGGCATAGGCCCGTGTGGTATGCCTGTCGGCTGGCAGCACAGAAATCCAGGTAGGACGTGAGTCTGACCCCAAAAGAGAGGGGTCTGAACTAGGATGCCCCTCCTATACCTACCACACTGCCTGTGTTGCAGCGCCTTCTATTAAGAACCTGTAGAGGGGATCTATGAAACAACTGCTGCCTCCGGAGGCTTGGCCCTTCTCCTACGTCTGAATGGCTTCTAGTTTTTCTCGCAGTGATTAAGACCCTGATGATGATCGAATTGGACACCTGTGAATGCCATCTCTTGGAAGAGGGTACTGACTCCATCTGAGGGACTGCCAAAAGCCTGGAAGCTGAGGGACTGGTGTTGTGGGATTTCCATTTGTGAAGGGATAATAGTGGGCCCCCCTGTCCACCTACTTTGCTGACTGTAACTGGGCTTCAATGGGTGCCTGGGCTTGTCCCTAGGCAACACTGGAGGCATCTGGGCCCATGGAAGAGAGAATACACAGAGGAGGACTCATGTAGCAGCCCCAACTGGGCCTGATGCAGGGAGTGCACTGGAACTGTGGATGGGGACAACCCCCTTTGAGGTCCTATCATCAAGTTGGTATGGACCCACTCCCAGGTGCCGGTCTTTATAGAGTGGTTTGCCTCTGATTGAAAGAGCCCACAGATCACTGATTTAGAACCCCCTCGCCAGAGCTCTTCCACATCCTCAGGTTACCAAGATACTAAACTACAGGGACAGGGATGCAGTCATCAAAAATGCAAGTGCTGTGTTTTAAAAATTTTTTTTTTTATTGAGAGTAAGACTTGCAACAGTACGTTTACAGCATACTACAGTCATGAAATATTGGTTTCCAACATGTTCCCTTGTGAATCAGAATTACATCACATATTTGGCATATATTGTAGGGTGTACATTGACTCAACAGTTTTCATTTTACTCATCATCTTCTGAGCCCGGTTCTACTATTGGAGGGGCGCAAATTCCTCCCCTGAGGGTATTCCACGTACACGTGCTGTGGGTTTTGATGTACCCACATCATGACATTTCCAGTTTACTTGTCCCAGGCCATCTGCAATGGAATCTTTTGGCAGCGTCAAACATAAGCTATGGCCTATGAAAGTCGAAGAAATGTTCCTGTACCCGGCCATGCTCAAAGTCATTCACTTCTCTAAGCCATCTTCTTTGGAACTCTGGTGGCTGGCTAGGACTGGGCAATACAGTGGAATATCTTGAAGACCAACCCATTCCCCCCTTGGGGATCAACCGAACAAGGGGATACAGTAACAAAACAGGAAGAAGCAAGTGATCGCAAAAGCGAAGAAAATCAAACCATGAATTGCTGAACTTCTCAGAAATTGCAGAAGGTCCCAGGGGAGCTGAGTTAAATATCAACTCTCACTCTGTGTGAAGTTCACCCTCATCCTTCCCCATAGAGTTTGAGGGTAGGAAGGACATAGGGACACCTGATTGCTAATACCTATGCCCTCTTTTTTCTCTTTCATGCCAGCAACACTACATCCTTCACTCAGCATTCTTCTAGGGGATGCCTGGATGGTTCACCAAGACTCTTATCTAATCCATCGGCTCAGTTAGTTATCCATGGGTTGAAAGATGCCTGTGGGTTGGAAAAGGGGAGGGGATTTTTGGGGATTATGGTTGGGATAAGGATGTAATTCACATTCATGTGTTCGCCAATTTGGCGCATTGTTTATGTTCATTTTGCTGGTCACCTTCTTGACCAGGTATTTTCCAATCTCAGATCCTTACAGGTTGCTCCACCTCTACTCATGCTCTGGACTGACCATTTTATGATCCCCTTGTGCATTTGCCCACCCCATCAAGTGACTACGCTGGACCCTAAACCTACTCTAAAACGTTTGTGGTAAAAGCTCTCCCCCAAGAATTTGGTCGGTTCAGCCAAGCCAGTCACCCTCAGTTGCTCTCTAATGCAGAGATTGCTAATAACACCTTGCAACTCTGGTTCGCTTACATCCTAGATGTTTTTATTCCAGTCAGAAAGGATCTATGAAGAAGAGACTCGCTGCTCCCTGGTTCAACAAGGCCCTTATCTTGTACAAAAAACACTGCAAAGTCGTAAAACGCTTTTGGTGGAAAGCATATGACCCTGCGCAAACAATTCTATATAAGCTATCAAATCCTATCAAAAACTGATCATGAAATCCAAGGCAGAATATTAAGCTAACAGAATTAGCAACAGTAAAAACCCCACTAAAGAAATTTTCGGCATAGTGAACAGCCTCTCGAAACCAGTGCTCTCAGTTGATCCTATCAAAGCTTTTAGTGCACACTGCAAGAAATTAGAAGACTACTTCATGAATAAGATAGAGGATATTTACTCGCCCTTTCCTCCTGCCAATCCCATTACGTCTGTTGGTGCTATGCCGGCAGGGGACAACTCTCCTGTTATCATGCTTAGTTCTCTTATCCCTCTATGTCTGCATGCCTTTCAAACTCTTTGTAGTCAAGTGAAATTCAGCTCCCCTGAAGATCCATTCAAACTGGACATCGTCATTAAACTATTGAATCAGTTTCTTCCTCCTTGTCTAGAACTGGTCAATCTCTCTCTATCCACTGCCTCTGTGCCCGTCCCATGGAAGCAAGCTAAAGTCATTCCACTCCTTAAAGATCCGAGTTTGGACGCCTCTCGGCCTGAAAACTTCTTTCCTATTTCTCTCCTACATTTTCTTGCAAAGGTTATGGAACAATATGTTAACAGCATTCTGGATAGGTTCCTAAAAGACAATTGCATTCTGGATATACCTTAAGATGGCTTCAGGGCTGCACACAGCACCAAATCTGCACTCCTAGCTGCCTCTGAGCGCCTTTGCTGAGCTTTGGATGAGGGCAGAACATCAGCCTTGAGCCTGCTTGACCTGAGCGCCACTTTCGATACGGTGTATCACCAAATCTTACTTGAGCACTTGCAGGAGATTGACATAGGAGGTCTCACCCTTTTACTGGTTTACTTCCTTCCTTTCTGACCGCTCATTTCAGATAATCTCCCCGTATAGCTCTCAATCCCAACGTTGCAGTATGATATCCCTCAGGGCTCGCCATCAAGCCCTACATTGTTCAACATAAATCGCCAGTCTTTAGCACAGGTTATAGATTCTTTGGGGCTTAAGCTAGTGTTGTATGCAATCAATACTCAGCTCGTACTTTCACTCATGCATATTCCATCGCTAGACTTGGCCAATTTAAAAAAAAGTATGCTTGCAGTGGCAGAGTGGTTGAATAACACCTGTCTATGCCTCAACGCTAACAAGACTGTAATTCTCCTCCTAGGCAAACAAGCTCCTTTTTGAGATGAGCTCTAGTGGAGCACATCCCTCGGACCTCCCCCTAAGCACAAGTACTCCATAAAAACCTAGGAGTTTGGATGGATAACACCTTCGCCTTTGAGGTCCAAGCTAAATAGGCTGTTGGCACCTGCTTTGGACTCTTGAGAAGCCTCAAACCAATACAGGGCCTTTTTGTCGTGCGCCTTTGATAAACCATCGTTCTGGCGGTTATCTTGATCCAGCTGGGCTATTGTAACACCTTGTATCTAGGAGCCAATAAATCAGTTATAATAGACTCCGTTGTACCAAAATGTGGCTGTCAGGCTGCTTTTTTCGCTCCCTAATTTCCGCTCCATCTCTGGTCTTCTACACAGGCTACACTAGCTCCCTTTGGATAATCGTACAGTGCCATATCTCATCTCGACAATGTTAGGGACAATGACGCTCCCTTCTTGGCAGGCAGGAAGGTGCCGGCTATCATGTTCGCCGATGATACTCTCCTGCTTTCCAAATCCCCGATGGGGATCCTGCGGATTTTGGATGGATTTGGTCTTTTCTGCAGACAACATGGTCTTGAGATCAATACAGAAAAGACCAAATTCATGATATTCAATCCCTCCCCCAAAACGAGACCTAACCCATCCTTGGGCCCAGCAAGACTGGAAAGGGTAAAAACCATTCAGTATTTGGGTGTAACCCTACACGAGAACCTATCTTGGGACCCCCAAATAGCAAGATCCCGGCTAAAGCTGTCTAAACTGTCGGGTGCAATTTTGAAGGTTGCAAACACTTCAACTTTTAAACCCATCAGCCCGGCAATAGAAATGTATAAAACCCAAGCAAAAGCGGCCGCTTCCTATGGAAGTGAGCTATGGGGGCATAAAGCAGGGACAGAACTTCTCAGTGTAGAAAATATTTTTCTTAGACGTCTCCTAGCCCTCCCCGTGGCACACCCCTGCTCCCCTTGAGACTAGACGTGGGTCTCCCCTCCATAGCTGACGATCTGGAATTAAAGCCTTTAAGATTCTGGCACAGGCTTTGGACCACAAGAGAGCTTGCTCACTATAGGCAAGATCTCATTCACGTAATAAACTTGAACAAGCGTGACAGAATTCCCTGGTTGGTCTTCATTAAGAAAGAACTGTATCGCCTGAGACTCCCGGAGTTATGGGAGGTTCCTGAACAAGGCTGCCAAAGGGTTTCCCGTAAAAGACTGGTGGAAATACACAAGGAAAAAAGTTTATCTACTTTGGCATCTGCTGGGTCTGTTAAAGTGCCATTATTGGGTATAGTGGCACTTTAACAGACCGATTTCTGGATTCCAAAAATTCTTACCAATTTTAAGGTTTTATGGACATCATTTTCCCCATTTTAGCAGGAAAATTGTTCATCCAATGGAGATTAGGCACTCTGCCCATTAAAACTTTTACCTGCAAATGGACTAAGAGGGATGATAAAATCTGTCCAGGGTGCAGTAATCATGATGAGGTGGAAATTCATGTTCTGTTCTTCTGCCCAGCCTACAATAGACCAAGGAAATATTGGCTTGTGCCACTATGTAGGAACTTGGGCATAAGGAGCCATCTGCACTCTTACAGAATATTGAAATCTAGTACTCTGCCCCACATAGTCTTTGCAGTTGCCAAATACATAATGGCCATGTGGCAGATAAGAAATAAACTATTAAAAGACTGAACATTGATATGAACTCTAATGCTACCCCCCCTCATGAATAGACTCCAAAGGAAATTATTTTTATGAAATGTTTTTTAATGTTTTTAAATGCTGAATGTTTTTATTGTGTCTTTTATGGTCTAAAAGACCGAAATAAAGAATGTTTGGATTGGATTGGATAATCATATGCATTTCAAGACTCTCTGTTTTGCTTATAAGATCATTTACTTCGAGGGGGTCCCGATCCTGAGTCACCTTATTTAATATTATAGGCATACATGTTCCCTGTGCTCCTCTTACATGGCCACTGTCCCCAGAGTCAGGAGAGACAGAGTTGGGGGTGATCATTCCAAGCCCAGGCACCTTTTTTGGAATTTACTTCCTCTCTTCATCAGAAGCATCCAAAACCATCTTTTTTTTTAAAGAAATCTCTCAAGGCTTGGCTTTTCTCTATCTAGCTCCTTTCCCCCTTCCTTTGGGTTATTGGCAGTTGAGGTTGTGTGTCCTATAGGTCTAGCAATGGGAAGCCCCATTGTCGAGCAGCTATGCACTACATAAATCATATAACATAACATAACATAACATGTAGTGCTTGAGTCTCCATTGTGCTTTCCCCCAGACGTTATGCATTCCTCCTGCCCACTATTCCCACACATTGTGCTATATCATCATGGTTGGGGGTTGGGCCAAGGCTCCTCTTGCACAATCACCAATTTGGGTCTCCTGCCACCATGTATGATTTTACAATAGTGTCATGGAATGTTAACAGCTTTAATAACCCTATCAGGGGGGGAGCAGTTCTTAGATTTGCAAATCGCCACACGTCAGTTATTTTGATGTTACAAGACACTCAACCACTGAGCAACAGGTGTTCATCTCTTACGAGATTCGTTTATGACATGCTAAAACACGCGGGACACACCAGAGGTTCTAAGGTAGTGGCTATACTCCTAAAAAAAAAGCTTTACTCTCGTTGTCTCTAGGTCTAGGGAGGACCCGCTTGGGAAATATATTGCAATTGAGGACTCCTTGGAGGGTCGCCACTGTAATCTATTAAGTGTCTACATACCCACTTTGCTGGCCAGACCAACCCTTGCGACACTCAAACAGCTCGTTAGTGGGCTCGCTACCTGAATTGTACTTCATGAGGTCCATGGGGATGAACCAGGGTGGGACAAGCAGATTGGCGGACTTGGTGAATGGGCTATGGCTCTATGATGCATGATGAATATGGAACCCCCAAGAGCATGCTTATACATGTATGTCAGTTGCCCACAAAATAATCTCTCACATTGACCTGTTACTGCTTCCAGCCGTGGACATCCTTCATAAGACAGGTGCTCAGATCCTGGCCCTGGAATCTCCGACCACTCCCCAATTACACTCCAGTTTGGTCTGCAGGCTGGAGGCTGTCAATTGATGTGTGTCTTAATGCTTGGTACCTGGTAGACAAACTATGCTCATGCTTCATAGTGCAGGAACTGAAGGCCTATCTAGATCTAAATAGAGACAGAGCGGACTCTCCTGCCATGTTACGGTCAGATTGTAAAGAGATTTTGTGGGCGTTGCCAAAGCTTAACTAAAGTTCAAAGAGCATTAAAAACACCAAATAATTCTCACATTGGAAAACAGTATTCTTGAGTGGGGGAGGGAGAAGGAGGATGAACAAAATTAGCGGTCCAGATGATGTCTGGAGGATGACATGGCCTCCTTCAGGCAGCTCTTCCCCGAGGAGACGCACCAGTCTTTGGTACCCTTCCCGATAATGGGGGGACAACTGCTGTAAGTTGCCTGACGTAATGTATACTCCAGCCAGGTTGCTTTTTCCCTCCCTCTAGGCACCCGTACCCCGCGCGCACCATTCTATGTATGGTGTATCAGCTGGCATTCTAAAATGCCAGCTGATAGCCTGTCAGTTGGTAACTGTCAGTTGTAAATTCTGCTGAGGCATTCCACTATGATGTCCGCCTCTGAGGTGTGCTGTATTCTACTAGAAGAATAAACTACATTCAACTCATTCTTGTACTCGATTATTCTTCACAAGATTGCTGACTGGTGAAGTGAGCTAAAGAACGATGATTTATTCAACCCAGATCTGTGTCTGGGGGTGAGTGTCTGAAAAGTTTCAGCGCTCCATCCTCCATCTCCTTGTGTTTGCTTTATTCGCCCTTAGTTGGCAGGGTATGCCCAGATGTGAGGCCCTTTCTCACTTTGCCACTGGATTCCAGCTAGCCTGGCTGATGAGGGGTGTTACCCTAAAACCAGTCCCAGGATGCTTGTTTCCGGTCCAGTGACGACTTGGCTTGGCAGTTTGGGCTGGACTGTACCCAGATCTATAAAACACTAGTCATTCATTCAACCTCACCTCCGCCTGGGGCTGAAAAACAAGTGAAAAGTGTGAGTCGACCCCCTATATGGAAGTGATTAGAGGAATGCTTGCATGACCCTCTGGTCACCTGTTATCTCTGCTCGACTCCAGCTTGTAAAACTTACAACTGTACATACTACCTACCTCACGCGCTGTAACCTGTGGGAAGCAAAACAAAAAAACACCCACTGCAATTGTACCTTATTTCTTGTATGCAAAGACCATCTTGATAGACTTTGATACAATTTCTGATAGCAACTTTGATAGGATCAACAACTACAATGCCCAGAACGCAATGTGATGATTGCCTATATTGGAGGAACCAAACATGGCCGCCACGCCGAGAGAACGTTCGCATCTCCGTCCTAGAGCAGACACCGAGAGGTGAGAGAGCACCTTTGCGTGACCTACACAAACGGTTGCACCGTGTTCCATTATACTAACAAGCTTGCGCTTTACCTAGGGTATCGCGACCAAGTAACGCTGGTGACAGCAGCGCAGAGGAAAATAAACAACTATAAACCCCGCGACCGGAACGAGCAAGTCAGGTACGTTGCCCGGCCGGTACACAGGCTTTATTTTGTTCTTTACTGGAAGCGGCTCTAAGTATCATGTCTGATAACTGTTTTACATTACGTCGAGTGCGATACATGAAGAACCGAAGTCTTTGCATACAAGAAATAAGGTACGATTTTGAGGCCCTTTAATCCAGTACTATTTTGACTGAGCTGTCCTTGATCCAGACTAGTAAATACTCCCCTTTCACTTGCACATTAGGTGGCACGTCCCCATAAAAGGGTAAAGACTGGTTCGGTAAGACTAGAAGAAGTGGACCCACGGGACCGCCCGTCCATAAATAAAGGTACTTACATTTTCAGATGTGACGCCCAGTTACTTAAGGGACATGTGACAACTAGAGAACCCCAGTTATTTAATTTCCTTCTTCTACATTTTTTGTTTAGACTACCCACATCGAAAGAGCCCTGATGAGAATCTGGCAATTGTAAACACCGGATTCGAAACGCGTCGGCAGGCAGGCATAAAAAGAAAGACAACAAGATTTCATTAAATGCAACTTTGATTTAGTTTTCAAAGTTTGATTTTGTTCTTTCTCCTAGCAATGTCTTTGCTCATTCTTTTTGTGGTTATTCCATTTTTTTGACATTTATCTTGCAAAGGGTAATTATTTGTGGATAAAAACTATTGCATTTTAGAAGAAGATTGTTTATAAAATGTATATATGTATAATGTGAAGCAGTTGTGTATATATGTGTAAATGTGTATTTATTGTACAGTGTCTTTCTCACTCATGAAAATTTGAAAAAAGAATTGAAAAATTAATAAGGGTAAAAATAAATATACCCAACAAACAGAAGATTAGTCTTTGTTTGTTTTCTGTTTTCTCTTATCTTTGGAGACAAAAATAATATTGTGGGGTCAGCATTTTTTCTTAGTTTATTGCATTTATTGGTCCAGCTGCCCCCTCGTCCCAGGACCACACTCCGTTGTGTTACTAGTGTTGGACAAGTCAGCATCAAAGAGACACTCTTGATGTCAACTATAGGTGTGGGGACTTGGGCAAACATTTGGAGGGTAGCAGAAACATGAAGGTGTGTATCTCAGGTCCACAGGCCACAGAAGTAAGGCATCTGTCTTGGTAGGACTAAAAGAGAAAATAAAAAAACAAAAGTGCAAGAGACACGAAAAGTAAGTAACTGGATAGGGAAATAACTAAAGAAAGAGGGTTTGGAATGAAAATTAAAAAGAGGCAGGCTAGGAGATAAAATAAGCTGAAACACAGACAGATCAGGACAGTAAGGTGATGCATGGAAGGGCACAGAGTAGTAAGACCTAGGAAGATATGGGAAGAGAGAAATACAGGTAGAGGCAAGAGTGGTGTGTAGACCACATAAAGGATGGTGAGAAATATGGGCCAAAACTCAACGATGAAAACCGGAAAATTCCCAGTGGGCTCTCAACCAACATGTTCCACTACATGTCTTCATTTTTTGACTTCACCTTCTACAAGCTTTCAATGTCAGTTACAATATATCATGAGCTGTGCCTGCTGACAATCTTCAAGAAGATTCGGTAATTCCAGTCAACCACTGTTGCTGCACAAACCATCCACAGCATCTCCTTTCAAGAAGCAATCATTCCTTGTAGCACGAAAACATGTTCCATCCTACCACTCCTGAAGAATCCTATACTTGACTGCAGCAACCTATTCAACAACAGCTCAATTACCAGTGGGCCCCTTCTAGGAAAGCTGATTGAAGGATCAGAGTTCTCACCCCTTGATGACTGCATTGAAGCATATGAACTAGTGGCTGATGCCCACATCAGCGTTTGCCCCATCGTCGAATAGAATCTGTCATCACTGCCACTTTAACGTGAGCTCAAGACAGAAGAGAATCAGCATGAGGCAGCCACTATCATCCTTCTTGACATCTCAGATATTTGTGACTTGGTATATCAGATTCCACTCTCTCTTTCCTCGGCTGCATTAACTTTCAAGACAAAGCCTTGCATTGGATCCCTTCTGTCCTCTCAAATAGCATACAGGATATCTTGGGCTCACGTTTGACCTTATCGCCTCATTCACTCCTTTCTGAAGTACAACACGGATCTACCATCTCTCCAGCCGCGTTATCATTAACCTAAGGTTGCTCCCATACCTCCTCAAATCTACCATTATGAGGCTGAGGCAAAGATCCTTCTGAAACTAGAACCATATTCCAACATTTGCTGCACTCTTCTCCTGTACTGCCTTGCCACTCTCTATGACTGCATGGCCAGAGACCATCTGAAGCGAAGGAGACACAGAAATCCGCCTCTGTACAGCTACTTAAATTAGGGTCACCTCAACTTATCCGAGCCTACCAAAGCAGAACCATGGTGGGAGCAAATCTATGCATGCACACATCACATACGCATAGACAAAGCCCACTTTCCAAACCTCCACTTACACATTACAACCTTCCGCACTGCTTCCCTAGTGCGTGCTACCCAATTTCGGTCGCACACACCAAATGCGGCTGTGATGCTTTATACACATCATAAACACTGGAGGAGGAAGTCATTCTGTGCATTATTATGTTTTGTACTTCATAAGGGCCCCCTACTGGATCCTGACTACTTATGCAATATGTCTGTAGTTTTTTGTTTCTCTTGTTGTTTTTCCTATTTTGTTTAGTATAAAGGTGGGGTGCATATAAAGTCAATGGATATAAGAATGTTTGTTATAGGGCATTGGGAAGATAAGAAACACATCTGGTGCTGGAGTGTAGGTTGGCACTTTCAAGGTTAGTATATGTTTGTGGGTTTCCATTGGTTTTTCATTGTGTCACTGGCTGGGGCAGCAAAACCATTTTCAGCAAATGTCAAAAAGATTATTTTTCAGAGGGAGGAACATGCAGCAATTACAATGGGATTTTGCCGTCGGGAGTGGAAGAATCCTTTAGTGTTTACTGTGCAGCTTTGGGACCGTGGGGCATGAGGCCAGGTGACTACATTGAAAAGATGTTGCAGACACAACTTCAATCTTTTCTTCCACAACACCGTTGCAATCCCTCACGTCCAGCCTCGTTTTCAATGCCAGTCTGAACAAGTTTTACAGGGTGATGAGCTTCGAGCTAATTTCTTTAAAGATGAAATAGAACACTGTGCAGCTTAATACAATACATTTTCAAAGTCCTTTTTTACCACTTGTCTTCCAATCAGACACATTAATTTTACTCCAGCTGATAAGGTACCTACTTTCAAGTATGAGCTTAAAACACATTGTACAGTCTTCAATAATCAATGGTGTTTAAGAACAAATTAAGTCCCCTGTTGTAATCTCCCTTTCTTTTTCCCTTGGTACATTCCTCCCCCCCCTCCGTCCTCCCTCTTGGATTGTTCCTTGAGAGTTCACTTTAGAATGTTGGGGAACATGTCGAATACAAAGGCCTTCAATTCGTGCAGCCTCTCTTTGCAAATTGCTTACCCAGTAAATTAATACTGTGCAGGGTTTGGTATTTACTATATGCCCTATTTGCAACCGATAACTCTTGGGGCACCTCAGAATGAGGGTGGTGAGCTTCTAAAGTATGTTAAGCTTCTTTCGGGACACTCAGAGCCAGGCTGAGGAACCAAATGCTAAAACCGGCCAAGCTCTCCTCTCCTTATGCTGTCTTTCTGTGAGGTATTGTGGCGTATTATATGGTATGGTTGAGCGACCAGCTTTCGGCCAGTCAGGCTAGTTTCCTAACCTTTTGCTCAGCTCTGTGTAGCTGTGGCTTCGAGCAGTCAGGCTTAAACAAAGGAACAAGTGTAAAGCATTTAGCATAACAAAGCAATAATGTCACGCAACAGAAAATAAATCTGGCACCAATTTATAAAAATAGATTTTATGTTAATGAATTTTTAGACACCAAAATGAACATAATCTACCAGAGGGTTCTCCGCATACAGATAAAACATGCACTCAGCTTTTCACTCAAAAATGCAAACATGCAATGGCAAGTGCAAAGTTTGAAAGCTTTACAAAACTTAAAGAGTTGTGTTTGGTTACTCTGATCTACTTTGGGTAACCAGCTTTGACGGGGGAAGGTCATCTGGGCCAATAAGAAATAGTAGGACAGTTACCTTGCCACCAAAGGAGTCTCAAGTCCAGTTCCAGGTGCTATGGGGGAACCAGCATAGACTTTAATGGAGTGGTCCTGATGCAGAGGATACAGGATGCTGAAGATACTGTAAGATGCTGAGGATACTGTGCAGTTGACGGCGGTCTTCTTGGGGCCTCTCCTCGGTTGACAGTCCAGGTGAAGTGACTTTGCCCATAGGGGTCGATGTCCCTCAAGGCCCTCTTTGGTCCAGCAAAAGTCCAATTTCTACTAGAATTGGTCTCCTGTCACTGCAAAACTAGCAGTCCCCTTTGGTGAACAGTAGTGACCACATTGGGTGATCAAACTGCACTCCAATAACCCTCCCAAGTACCACAAACTCAGGTGCAACTTTGAAGTATCAGGAGTCGGCTGTCCGGGCTGCACATTGGCGGTCAGGGGCAGTCAACCCATTGCGGATACTGACTGGCCAAAATGGGCTACTTCAACTTTTGTGGCCCTGCTGCTGTAATAAATAGACATAGTATAAACATGGGGAGCGCGTAAAGACACACTCCACACCCAGGTGCACTGCTGAAGAGGATTCCAAATCCAACGTCATTTTCAACCATTCTAACATGTTCCACAATTTAAACATTATTCCTTATTACTTTTTGGCGTTATGGCCTTATCGTTTTTGATCAATCCACATGATACTCGTATTGTATTTAGGCAACTTCTCATATTTCCGTGTGTCCATCCGGACCTCTTTTGAAAATAAGATCCAAATACATCAGGTTGTTCAGAGCAGCAATCTTTTATTTCATTTTAGAACCCAATGCATTTCGGGCTGCATTTCAGCCCTTCGTCAGGGGTAGCTGAAAAATGGATAATTATAAAAAATGTTTTACTTTTGAATAGTAACAATATTATTTATAACTGTCTTTTTTTAAAAGAGAAACGTCTTAAAATCTCATTTGTAATACAAGCGATCTTATGCCAAATGTTATCACATGCGACATACGTCAATACTATCTGAATTTATAAAACACATCTCTATAACAACCCTCAATTTCGTGTGCAAACTATGAATCAAGTGAAACTTCCATTATCTGATTCTGTCCAACAACAGGGGGATTATTTACCAAGCGTTTTAACAATTTGTTTGAACATTACGATAGTGGTACAGTATTTAAACGGTTTTTTTCAAATATCATTTTTACTCATTTATACGCTCATCGCGGATTACAATCTTTAAATCTTACTCGACCGCTAGTACTGTGTCTATTAAACTTTTGGCTTCTTGTTGCATCTTAGCGTTAGAAAGCAACCCCATACTCGTACCCGTCATACCTGCTGTTTTAGTCGTCTCATTCAGCTCGCACTGCGCGCTGCCGGAAGTAAAATCTCCCACACGTGCTAACATACACTTTTTATAGCCACATCCTGCTCCTCCCATCTCCTCCCAAAATATCGTGTGTTCTCAGCTAGAGCTGGTAACTACATGCCCCATAGTGCAACATATTGTTATTAACTGATAACACTTGCTCAAGTATCGTTTATTTAAGAAAACCGCTTGTAAAAATGTCCATGATCAATGCAGATTTAAGATGCTTATTTGTCCTTCCATATTTACGAACACCACCTTCTTAGATTGTGGCTCCGAACACGTTGTTATACTTCATGTGGGATCGTGGGTTTTCTTCAAGTTTTGTTAGTATTTTTTCAAGGGTGCAAGAACCAACGGGGGGGCTTAAATTACTACGTAAACATTATAGGTGGTCCGCACTCCATATTCATCCGTTTCAGTCCATTTTGCTTGACTAGAAATTTCAACCAGGTGCGTGCGTCCCTGGGTTTGTGCAAGCCCGAATACACTACTTTAAAGTATAAACATGGGGAGCGCGTAAAGACACACTCCACACCCAGGTGCACTGCTGAAGAGGATTCCAAATCCAACGTCATTTTCAACCATTCTAACATGTTCCACAATTTAAACATTATTCCTTATTACTTTTTGGCGTTATGGCCTTATCGTTTTTGATCAATCCACATGATACTCGTATTGTATTTAGGCAACTTCTCATATTTCCGTGTGTCCATCCGGACCTCTTTTGAAAATAAGATCCAAATACATCAGGTTGTTCAGAGCAGCAATCTTTTATTTCATTTTAGAACCCAATGCATTTCGGGCTGCATTTCAGCCCTTCGTCAGGGGTAGCTGAAAAATGGATAATTATAAAAAATGTTTTACTTTTGAATAGTAACAATATTATTTATAACTGTCTTTTTTTTTTTTTTTTTTTTTTTTGGGTAAAGGGGTATTTGTTGGGTTCAGGGTCAGTTTTCAGTTTTTAGGTAAAGGGGTATTTGTTGGGTTCTGGGTCAGTTTTCAGTTTTTGGGTAAAGGGGTATTTGTTGGGTTCTAGGTCAGTTTTCAGTTTTTGGGTAAAGGGGTATTTTTTGGGTTCAGGGTCAGTTTTCAGTTTTTAGGTAAAGGGGTATTTTTAGGGTTCAGGGTCAGTTTTCAGTTTCTGGGTAAAGGGGTATTTTTAGGGTTCTGGGTCAGTTTTCAGTTTTTGGGTAAAGGGGGATTTTTTGGGTTCTGGGTCAGTTTTCAGTTTTTGGGTAAAGGGGTATTTTTAGGGTTCAGGGTCAGTTTTCAGTTTTTGGGTAAAGGGGTATTTCTTGGGTTCAGGGTCAGTTTTCAGTTTTTGGGTAAAGGGGTATTTTTAGGGTTCAGGGTCAGTTTTCTGTTTTTGGGTAAAGGGGTATTTTTAGGGTTCAGGGTCAGTTTTCTGTTTTTGGGTAAAGGGGTATTTCTTGGGTTCAGGGTCAGTTTTCTGTTTTTCGGTAAAGGGGTATTTGTAGGGTTCAGGGTCAGTTTTGGGTTTTTTGTGTACAGTCGTACAGGGTAAAAATATAATTAATTTAAATTCAATCAATTAAAGGAAATTACAAATATATAACTTTACACCAACTCTAATTTAATGTAGACTGGAGTTGGAATATTATTTAATAATTAATTAGTGTCCAGCACCTACTACAATTTAATGTAGACTGGAGTAGGAATATTAATTATTATATAATTAGTGTGCAGCACCTACTCTAATTTAATGTACACTGGATTTGGTATATGAATAATTACATTATTAGAGTCCAACATATACTCACATTTAATATACAGTGAAAAATTTCTAATAAGATTGTTACTTTCTAGTAAGATAATGATACAAATAGTTCAACATGATTGTAGAAACTTTTTTTTTATTTATGTTTCAAAAATAAAATGTTTTTTCATACCAAAATATTTTTTATTACATTTGGCTTTAAAATAAATTTTTATAAACACAATGATAAACAACTATACAGAAGCATTATTATTTTGTGATTTTTTTTTACAAAAATGAACATTCTTTATTATCTCTTTTACATATTGTAATTTCAGAAACAAATGTAGAAATATCACAAGTATTTTTCGATTAAGATTTCTTCAGCTTCATTTGTAAAGATCAAATATTTATAATATAAGTCACACATTTTTTACACTTTTTTAAATTATTATAATTTGTGACAATGTAGTTATATTTCTAGACATTGTTAACATAAACATTATTGTTTTCATAATATTTATTTATTACATTCATTTACATATTTGTTAATGAAATCATTGTAGGATTAAAGTAAATATTTTTTAACAATAATATAAACTTACATTTTATTTTTCCCTATTTTGTTAAGTATAGATATTATATTTTAAACTTGGGACTATTTTATTGCATTTGGGTGCTTTATTTTGTAACCGGGTTAGGTCGTTTTGGGTTATTTGGAAGAAGGGCTGATCGCGGTTGGGAGACACTTCACGTCGCTTTAGGTAAGGTTGATTTTATGTGTTTTATGTGTATTTTTATGATGTTTTGAGACTAGTGACCTTATATTTAGTGTTGTTGAATGTGAGGGAGTTATGTTTTAGATTTCGAAAACAGATAATTACTTATGGTATATACACGTAGTGTTAGTTAGTTAACTCTTTATTTATAGAGTGAATTTTAGTCTTTTAGGGTATATCTACAAGTTAAATCATCAATGTTAATATGTTGGTATCTAATTACTAGCTAATTAATGTGGGTGGGAATGTCTGTTTTCTATGTTTTTGTCATAGGTGTACGCTACATCGGAAGTTCCGTTTTTTTTTCAAGGAAGTGTTTGTTTGTTTAATTCAACACTGCTTTACAAACACTTCTTTACATTTTTCGGGTTTCCAGGAGCGAAACTTTCTATTTTTCAACTTTTTCGGGTTTTTTATGGTTATTCGATGGCTCAGGACAACGTGGATTTCTGAATTTTGGAACAGTTGTATTTTTACATTTTGTTTGGGGTTAATTTTGCACAACCTGGATTGCTTTGGTGGAGAAGGACGTTATTGGATTGACAACATAATTGGTAAGTCCTTGCTTTCTAATTTTGTGTGGGTGGGTAATGTTATTTTTATTATGGAATTGTTTTTTACTTGTTATTTAGTTTTAATGTGGGCATATATTATAATAATATCTTTATATATTGCATACATTAAATACTTTAGAAGCTCACGTTACATATTTTTGCATACTTAGGTGATACTTTTAGTGTTTTATAAAATTTTGAGAATTAATTACAGTAGTGTTTTGGCTATGATGTTTAGGTATTCTATGCCTTTTGTACTAGGGTAAAGTTTTACTTGTTCTTCCAGGTACTTGTGCATTTGTTTATTTTGCTTTGATGTTTTTGGGACAAGTTCTGTTACAGATTGGTCCATTCTAAATTCTTGGTAGCTCTGTTCTTTCTGTAGGCATTTAATGAAATTTTCAAGAGTAGGTTTGGTTCTGCCAGTTGATTGTACAAATGCATTGTGCCAACCTTCCACTGCATTGTTAGTTTTTGATTCTCCGTTAAGGGTACTTTTGTAAACGTTCCACCAGGGTATGAGGAATTTTGGATTTCGTCTGTGGCCAGATCTGTGGAGTCTGCCTACCCAGGTGTCTTCAAAGTAATCGAGAAATGGACTTAATCTAGCTTCATTTTGTTTGTAGAATGGGCTGTCTATAATAATGTTGTAATGTTCAGCTACATCTGTTTCAGGGAAATAGGCAAGTGCAATGAGTTTTTTGATTTGGAAAGCAAAAGATGAGTTTGTAGCATATTCGACACTTAGGGTAGTTTTTTGAAGGTGTCTCCATAAACACTGGTTGAAATGATAATAGCAGCCTTGAATGCAGGTATGGGGGTGGATTTTTAGGATAGTTGAGAGCATTGCATGCTCAAAATCAAGAATGATTTTTTTCTGGAGAAAAATCATTAGTTTTTTGTTTTATTATATTTAATAATTCCATATATGTGGAATTATTTTTGTTTGGCAATAGTGCATATAGCAAAGGGATGTTGCAGTTGTGGTAGAGGCCATGTATTGTGTATAATTGGAAAAATGGTTTGGGACAGATGTTAAATGTTCCATCCATCATCCAATATTGGCTTTGCTGCAGTTTAACTAAATTCATATTGGTACCAAAAATTATAAGCCTTTTGTCATTGTTTTCGCTGTCGTAAACTATAAATGGTTGTTTATTTAAAGTTATTATTTGGTTTGCAGTTAAATTTATATCCTGATATGTTCTGGGAGATGGTGTTGTAGCAGTAGTAGCTTTTTTAGTTCGTGCTATAGTTCTTTTTAAGGACAGGATATTTGGCATTTGGGTTGTGGCTGTTTTGGGATTTTAGGAATGGCTTCTTTTAAAATGACATTTGTTTGCTTTTGGGAACCTGTACTAGCTTCTTTTATATTTTCCAAAGCTGTTCTAACTTCTATTTCAGTAACATTAGGTGGATGATTGTGTTCCCTAGTATACAGTACTGTAGCTTCTCTAGTTGTTGCTCTTCCATAGCACTTGTTAGAATAATATTTACAACATTTCCAATTAACTTTCATGCCATATTGCTTTTCTTGTGTATACGTGTAACCCATGTAGCATAGTTATAGTTTTCCTTTCTGGCTGGTCACAAATTCGGCTCCTTCGGTCATTTTGTACTTTGTATATCTATAAAATATATATATAATAGTTAATGTCAAATTAAATATGATAAATAATCTATGTTAGTGATAAGTAGGAATGTTTATACTTACGTGTTTTAGAATTTACAGCAAAATTAGGAGTTGCTTGCTTCTTTAGTTGGGGATAATTGTTTGTGATGTTGTTGTAGCTGTTATGAAAAACATGAAAGTAGTATATTATTAATTAATGTTTCGGTACATTTGCAATGTTAGAGCTCATTTCTAATACAAAAGTGTATCTTCATGATTCACATTGTGAAGATACTTACATATTTTCTTAGGTTGGTATTTGGCAGTATAATTGTGTCTTCAGCTTCTGGAGAGTAGTTTGTAGTGTTATCTAAAAAAAAAGGAACATATGTGTTAGAATAATCACCATGTTGTTACGTTTTTTAATACATTATCTTCTAATTATGTTCTTTAATATACTTACTTTGTGATTAGTATCTGTATTATTCAGAATGTGGAGTTCTGTATTATGTCTGTATATGTATTCGCCGTGTTTGCTCTGTAAATAAACAATATATAATAGAAAATAATTAGAACAGTTCTAAATGTTTGTATGGTTTTTCCACATTTATTTCAGTTGCATAATACTTACTTAGTAAAATGTATTGTAGAAATAGTACTGATGTCCTTAGTTCATTAGTAGTGCAGTTTTCAGTAGTAGAATCTACAGAAAAAAAGAAATATGTGGGGCAAAAGTCGTTATTTCTGTGTGTTTAGATTTATGTGCACATAATGAAACAATGTGAAATTACTTACATAGTTATTAGAATCTGTATTCCTATGCTTTGTTCACAGTTATTTTGAGTAGAATATTCAGTAGTCGTAGTATCTAAAAAAAGATAGATTTATATAATTATTTAGCTTGTTAAGTAGTATGAATAGCAAAGGGGCACTGGGTATTTAGCAGGTAAATAAGTAGTAGTAGCAAATTATGCAGTTTCTTTTTTATTTACTTACTTAGTAAAATGTAATGTAGACATAGTACTGATGTCCTTAGTTCATTAGTAGTGCAGTTTTCGGTAGTAGAATCTACAGAAAAAAAGAAATATGTGGGTCAAAAGTAATTATTTCTGTGTGTTTAGATTTATGTGCACATAATGAAACAATGTGAAATTACTTACATAGTTATTAGAATCTGTATTCCTATGCTTTGTTCACAGTTATTTTGAGTAGAATATTCAGTAGTCGTAGTATCTTAAAAAAATAGTTTTATATAATTATTTAGCATGTTAAGTAAAATGAATAGCAAAGGGGTAGTGGGTATTTAGCAGGTAATTAAGTAGTAGTAGCAAATAATGCAGTTTCTATTTTATTTACTTACTTAGTAAAAAGTATTGTAGAAATAGTACTGATGTCCTTAGTTCATTAGTAGTGCAGTTTTCAGTCGTAGAATCTACAGAAAAAAAGAAATATGTGGGGCAAAACTCATTATTTCTGTGTGTTTAGATTTATGTGCACATAATGAAACAATGTGAAATTACTTACATAGTTTTTAGAATCTGTATTCCTATGCTTTGTTCACAGTTATTTTGAGTGGAATATTCAGTAGTGGTAGTATCTAAAAAAAATATTTTTATATCATTATTTAGCATGTTAAGTAGTATGAATAGCAAAGGGGCACTGGGTATTTAGCAGGTAAGTAAGTAGTAGTAGCAAATAATGCAGTTTCTATTTTATTTACTTACTTAGAAGATGTAATAGTAGGTTGATAGTCTGGTTCTTCTAGTTGTTGTGCAGCAATTCGGATAGAGATGAATCTCCTTCAGTGACTTTTGGCAAGTAGTTTGTGCTTAGATTTTCATTGTTTATATAGGGGAGTGTCAGTAGTAATTACTTTGCTATTGGTTCATTTAAAAAATTAGGGTTGTGATTGGTTAGTTAGTATATTTGAATTTCAGTTGTGATTACTTTGTAATAGAAGTGAAAAACCAAAAATAATTATAAAAGTATACAAACTAGCATAGAATATTTTTATATGTGTAGGTGATATAATTATACCAATAGGACATTTTTGATGAATTAATAGTGTGTCTATAGTATTAATGTAAGGATTGTGTCTTTATTTTGATGTGAAAACATATAAAACGTTAATTAATTATGCTAACAGATGCTTATAAAAAGTCGATATAGCTTATAATCCGATATTGATGTGCACGATATTTTTGAAGTCGATATTATAGTTAATGTCATTATATTTTGGAGAAAGCGATATTTTTGTTTTCCGATATTAATGTAGTCGATATCAAAGTAAACGATGTTTTTGTATATCGATAATAAAAAATCGATATTTGTGTATATATCTAGTTAAGTATAGGAAGCCGATATTTTTGATTTCGATATATTTGTTCCGATATTTTTGTACATCGATATTGTGGATTTCGATATTTTGTCAGACATTCGTTCTTACTCTTGGGAGACATTCGGACATCTCCCTAGAAGGGCCGGAGGCTGTCTTATAGACAGCATTTGCCTGTGGGCCCTGCAAAACGTAAGCACCAGAGCGGCAACTTTCTAAAAGTTGCATTTTCTGAACAGTTACATTAAACTAGACTTGAGCATGAAGTCGAGTTTAATGTGAAGATTAATTTGATAATTTAAAGTACTAGCTTACTTTTGGAATTTCCCTTTTCTGTCTAGGGCTCTGTAGCAACCTGTCCACAGGCCAGGGTCCACAGGTAAGGTCCTCTCTTTGCTAGCCCAAGGATTGGCAGGTGCTGTTCAGTAGTTCGTGCAGCATCTCTTGATAGATCTAGGGATAGCACGACAGTCCTTCTTTGGTTCTCTCACCAGTCCAGATGTGATCAGAGGTCTGGATGCCATGGGTGCCATATTAATGCCCAGAAAATGCCCTTGCGGAGGTTGCAATCAGTAGCCAATGGGCTCGTAGGAGCTTTCCCGGCTGATGAGGATTTCCTGTGTTGTATAGCATCTATATATCCCAGAATTCACTATTCTGCCCACTCCCAAGATGGCAGAACCCCTCTCCCAGTGTTTGGAACTTGGTATCCCACCCTAGAGATGTGACTACCTGAGGGCTACACAACTACGGAAAAAGCTCTTTGGCAAGTAGTCTACCCTCTCTGTCCCCGACTCCCACCCGTCTACCTCAACACAAGAGCCGGAGGCTGTCTTATAGACAACATTTGCCTGTGGGCCCTGCAAAACGTAAGTACCAGAGCGGCAACTTTTTAAAAGTTGCATTTACTGAACAGTTACATTAAACTAGACTTTGGCATGAAGTCGAGTTTAATGTGAAGATTAATTTGATACTTTAAAGAACTAGCTTACTTTTGGAATTTCCCTTTTCTGTCTAGGTCTCTGTAGCAACATGTCCACAGGCCAGGGTCCACAGGTAAGGTCCTCTCTTTGCTAGCCCAAGGATTGGCAGGTGCTGTCCAGTAGTTGGTGCAGCATCTCTTGGTGGGACACCTAAACCTACAGGCCCTGGGCACTTCTAGTACCATATACTAGGGGCATATGCGTGAGTAAGATTATGTCAATTGGGTATAGCCAATCTATCATTACACTTTTAAGGGCCATAGCACTAGCACTGAGTTAGCAGGCCTCAGGGCACTCTCAAAGCTGATAAACCACTAGCAGCAATCCAAATCAGCAGCAGCAATCCAAAACTTTGGGCTCATCATGTAATAAGAGTCATTTCCTTACACTATCTGTTCCGTCCATCCATTCTCTCTCTCCTTCTCTCTTCACTTCTCTCTCTCTAATCACTTTCTCTCTACCTCCCCCTTATTCTCACCCTCTCTTTCTCTCTGTCTTCAAGATTTCTGAGCCTGTTGCAGATAACCTCAGGGAGCTTGGAGAAGTGAAATAGGCACAAAGAGTGGCCACAGGTTTCCAGACCCCCCTTCCCCCAAAAGGGAAGAAACCCACTGGGGACATGTCCTGTGGAATAAAATACCTGTCTCACCTTGGTGATGCTGTATTTGTGACCCCTCCACCCCCCATTTGTGGTAGGTTTGACATACCGAATGTTTGGCACGCAAAATCCAGCAGGGTCTATATTTGCACCAAAGGTTTAATACCTCAGAAGGCGGTATTGGGGCCATAATTTTCACAACAAATTGTATAGTTTGCTGTGATTATCAGAGGGCAGCGTCCATACACAATATATCATACTCACTAGCTTTTCTAGAGGAGGGCCAACTGGGGTTTCCTGAGAGTGCAGGGGTGGAGGAAACGGACAGAGTGGGGAAGGCACAGCAGACAGGCCAGATATTATGCTGGCTCACAGTGTCAGGGGCGAGGCAGCGCCTCTGTTAAGTACCGGCCATTCCTTTTCTGCATTCTGTTGCTTGGTGACAGAAGGCCCCTTTGTTTCCAGGACCAGCCATACACCGGTAAGGAGAGATGGGTGAAGGAGGAGTGAGTAGCCAGATCAACTGGGTTTTGGGAACTTTTACATCACTCATTTTTTTTATGGGAATTTGTATTTAAAATGTGTGTAGGGCAGTGTGTTACGAAATGCCTGTTTCTGCTTCGAAGGCACAGGGGAGGGGGCCCCCTTTCCCTGGGCCTCTAAGCACTAGAGCAAGCTGCAAGGTCCAGGTGTGGGTCCCCTTCCCTGGGCCTTGTAGCCATCACTCCCTCTTTCCTTTCCTTTATTTGTTCCCCTGTGAATTGAATCCAAAAATAAAAAACACTTTTGCTGGAAAGGTCGTCTTTTTTCTGACATTTTTCACTTCCAAAGTGCAGTCTTGGGATGGAGAGAAATAAATTGGTTCAAAATGTAAAAAATAACTTAAGGCACATTAGCGCCACACAGGCTCTTCCCTTAGCCCTACTTTATTTAATGTCTACATGTCCCCAATGGAGGAAGTGGTCAAACCCGCTTGGAGTAAAAATCCTTAGCTACGCCGATGACACCCAACTGGTAGTATCACTATCCCATCCCACCAAGAACCGTCCAACCTTCACACCTGCCTCTCTGAAATCTTTATGTGGATGAACGAATCAGCCCTTAAACTCAATGGGTCCAAAACTGAAATCATGCTTCTCGGACAGAAAGGGCCCACCCTTCCCCAAAACCTCTGGCCCACCTGCCTGGGAGAGCCCCCCACTCCCAAAGAGGAGATTAAGAGCCTAGGGATCTGGATAGAGAAGGACCTGTCCTTCAAAACCCAAGCAAAAAAAACTGCTGGGATCTGCTTTGGTCTTCTCAGATCATTCAGAAAAATTCTGCCCCTGCTCCCACAAACCTCCCATAAACTGCTCATCCAAGGCCTGATCCTTTCCAGGTTGGATTATAGCAACGCCATCTACCTGGGAGCACCCGAAGCCACCCTCAACAAATTACAACGACTTCAGAACGCCGCTGCCCGGCTTCTCACGAACACCCGGCCAGAACCTCGGCCAAGCCAGCTCTGAAACTCCTGTACTGGCTCCTAATAAGAGAAAGAATAAAATTCAAAGCCCTCTGTCTGGCGCATAAACTTCTACTGGACAAGGGCCCCCCCATCCTTAAAAACCTAATCACGCCCTACAAAGCCACAAGGCCCCTTCGTTCAGATCACGAACACCTTATCACAGTCCACAGAGTAAAAAAGGCACGCACAGGAGGTCGGCGATTCTCGGTAAACACGGCTAAACTGTGGAACGCCCTACCCCTCAAACTCAGGAGTGAATCCAGTCATCTCCGCTTCAGAAAACTATTGAAAACGCACCTCTTCCCCTGATCCACTTCTTCTCTTCTCTCCCTGGTCACCCCACCGAATCTGCTGTCTTGGTTTTTAGCGCCGGAATGCTTCCGGGTTACTATGCGCTCTATAAAACCAACATTCATTCATTCATTCACATTACAGAGTTTTCTAGTGTTTCTCTGAACTGCATTGTTTTCCCCGGGTGAGGAAGTGCACCATTCCTGGATGTACTGCAATACCTGCTTGATGGGCGGATTGGAAAACAAAATGCATACCATGGCTCTGTATTTATGAATGTGGTCTTTTTAAACCATATTGGTCATGTTTTGTAAGGATATAAGCAATGGACATTAAAACGTACCTGACCCCGGTGGTCAGGTGAGTTTTCTTTTTTTTTTTTTTAACCCCCCTCTGCGAGTATTGCAAGCCGGGACTGGGTCCGTGGGGTGCTGGGTGGACTCGTACAACGCCATGGAAGGGGTCATCTGTGTTTTTGTGGGGGAGGGGGAGGAGCGCTATCTCTAAAACACTATTTAGCTTTGTGTTCACAGCTTTCTAAAAACCCATCTGAGAAGCATGCACTTAAATATTGTATATATAGATCACTTCTGCTTCGTAATATTGGAGTCGCATGTTAAACTCCGGTGGGGTTCGGAAGGAGGGTCTCCATTCCCGTAAGAGGGTTTCAAGGGCTAGAACTGATGAACCTGACGCATTTCGTATCAGCAGAAATACAAACGGAAATACACTCCTTTACATTGGGGTATCCATTGGTTCAATGGCAAATGGAAAAGTGGAGCGTTAGTCTATCGACACAGAAGCGGTTTATCCGCACTTAAAAAGCGCCCTGAATCTCAAAAGCAAATGACTTTATTTATCATGGACTGAGACACTCCAATTCTAAGCTGATTTAAGCTAGCGATTCTCATAATAGCACTTTCCGGGTTTTGGTGGACACGGTGTGGGGAGGGTTAAATTCCAATACTTGTTGCGCTCATCTCAAGAGGTGGTAACATGTTGAGAATTAAACCGGTTTAATTCTTAGTGTGAGCGAAGTGAAAAGGTCAGGGCTGGAGGCCAGTTCTGGTGTCGTCCAATGCAGTTTTCAGAAACCCTGTCCTTTGAACCATAAATCACTTTATATACCTCTTTTGGTACACGTCCTGCTTCAGATTACAACAGAGTTTTTTGAGGCCATCGGGGGGCACCGATGCTACATGCTTGCTTTAAGTGTAGTCCCCGATTACTTGTGTGTAGGCAGTTTATTTTATCGACGAGTTTAATATAGTGCTGCTAGATTCTGGCGGGTGGCAGAGCGCTGGAACCAAGCGGTCTGTCACTATGTGGGCAGGAGCTGGGCAAGGGGGTAGACGGGCAGCTGTGATACAGTAGCATTCCTCTGCACCCTGGGCGTCTAGCTAGCTCCCAGAAGAGGCTGTCTGTGCGCTCTTACATCAGAAAGGGAAGGGTGTGTGTGTGTGTGTGTGTATGGGGGGGTGACGTTTAAATCTGCAGACACAGAGGCCAAAAGGTGAGATATAAACCTATTCATGCCAGTGAGGACAGACGACCCATTTTAATGCCAGCACTTAAGCGAGCACCCGGCACTTTACCATTAGAAGAGACATTTTATTACGTAGGCGCTGTAATGCATGTGTATGTAACCACACTGGCTTCTGCCCGGCCAAGTGGCACCTGTCATGCTTGATAAGTAAGTGTGTTTTCAAAGAAGGGAGACAGTGAAAGAGGCGAGTTTCCCACTCGAAGAAAGAGTGGTAGGTCCAGCCAGGTGTTTGCCCAAAGTAGCATGAAACACAAGAAGTACCAGGCTGTTCCTAATAGGGGTGGGGGGTATTTGTTGGTGACACCCGTGCGTCATGGAAAAACGCGTGGGTATCCAATGTGTTGGATATAATGGCCTCACACACCCTAGCAGGTGTCAGGCTTCATCATCGGCAATGCTGCTTGTTGGGTAGGCGGTGCAATACCCAATGGGCAACACCTCAAAGAGGGGCTCTTTGGCGGAGATCTTTTACCAACTGCCGTATGGGTGAAGTGTGGGTATGGGGCCAGTGCTGAGTAGACGTTGTAAGAGTTAAAATTGGGGTAAAGGGTACCAGGATCAGGTTTATTTAGTGGTACCTTATTCCAAATTAAAATCAGAAATAGAATTAGAATAGGCTCGGAGGGAATTAATGTCCCCTGGCACGAGACTAGACTAATGAGTATATCAATAGGTCGACATGTTTCTCGCTGCTTGTCCACTGACTAGCGATTCTTCAGGACCAGATACGAACAAAAAGTTTGTGGGTTATTGAACTATCTACAGAGTGCCTTTACCTTGCCATCGAACATTATTCCAATAAGTGTAAAGGCTAAAAAGTCGCCCTGTCTTGGACCCTTTGTGATGATTTGTAGAGCGAGACGATAGACGGGTCTTCTGGTGACGTGATTGATACCTCAGTTAAGTATAAGTGGGTCGCTTCCAGTCCTTAGTTTTGGGTTTCCTTCGGGATCTTTGATTTGATACTTGCAAGTACCAAAGCAGAGGGACTCGTATATTTGTGAGACTATCGTGTTTTGATAATCCCTTGAAGTTTGAAGCTAGACTAGTGAGCGAAGATGCCTGGTCTTAGCAAACTTGGAAAGATATTTTGTTGTAGTTGTAACAGGGATTCCCGATAGGAGGACTCGTGTCCGATACCTCCGGTTGGAACTCCAACTTATGAGCTCTATTCTGAACATGGTGTGGGCCCTATTATGTTTAATGAAGTATGGGTCCGATACACTAGGAAAGACGGCATTCTAAAATGGTCACAACATGGTAGCTATGATACAGAGATTCTAGATAATTTAGAAGTTAAACTATTTAAGAAGAAAGCCCGGCCGGCGATGTTTGACTCTTTCCGCCTTTGGCGAAAGGACGCCAAACAGCAAGCAATTAAACAAGCTAAAAGAGACAAAAGAGAGAAGGGCATATCAATAATGCAAGCCGCTAGGCAGTTTAAGGAAGATGAAGAAGATCGTGCGATTGAGGTGTCCGATAGGCAGCATTGCATGGCCATTGATAAATGTAATCCGGCCTTGCCGCTTTCCCTTTCCGAAGTGAATGAAGACCTTGAAAAAGATTCTTTGATGTCGCAATTGTTGACATTACCACCTCCTTACGTACAGAGTGCTACGGCACCTCCGCAACCCCCGGTTGCTCAACCCCCTGTTGTTGCTCAGCCGCCAGCTGTTATTCCACAGTTGGTTATTTCTCCATTGAGCCAGCCTTCCCTAGGGCCGCCAACTTTGCTATCAGTTTTGCCTCAAACTCCTTTGCCTTCTTCTCCTGTGCCTTTGACTTCCTTTTCTACTGATCCTATGTCCTTGTCTTCTCAAAATACTTTGTCCCCTGTTCTTATGTCAACTTCTTCTCCTTCTGCTCGGAAACGGATGACTGAGACTGTTGTTAGTCTTTTTGAGTCACTGAATATGAACCCTGTGTCAAACCGTAAGCAGAGTCGCAGTCAGCTCCCTGGTCCTGAAGAGCGGATAGTGTTGGATCTTTTGGCTCGTAGATTGATTTTGAATGCTTTTAGGTATGATTTGCAAGCAGTTATGGATGTTTTCTTGCAGTGGGATCCGCCGAAGCAAAGATATGTCTTTGATGTGATGTGTACCTTTCTGCGTGAAGAATTGGTAAATACCGAGTTGGGTTTGATTCCACAGGAAGTGCTCGATATTCAATCTGAATTTGCTAAAGGGACGATAGTGAATACCGATGTTGAGGAAGCGGTAGAGACACTTCTTGCGTTTAGGAGTAAACTTCCTTCTCAGTCGTTGTCTGAACCTGATCCCTCTGTTAGGAGAAGAGTGAAGCTGTATCCAATGAGAGAGGTTCCACCAGTTTGGAGAGAAGGGGACGCAAACGTTAATCCACCTGTTTTGCCTCATTTTCAGCGTCTATGGGTACATATCCCTTGGAAAAGAGCAAAGGTCTTGGCTCTTAAGCAGACCTTGCCTGACCCCCGTAAAAATCATGCTGGTTATTATAAGGAGTTGTCTCAGACAGTTGAAGCGTGTATTATGAATCTAGCCAATATAGATATGTTGATGGGTAATGTAGTTCCTCAACCTTTGTGGGCGAAGATTCGCCATGAGAATCATGCGGCAGAGTTAGGAGATACATGGGCTAATATTGCTGCTGCAGAAGGTCGACAGGTGAGTGGTGCTAAACCTGAGCCTTTAGTTGCAGACTGCCCGGTAGGATTATTAATTATATGAAGACTTTGATGCCTGCTATGCGAGTGATTTGGGATAAATTGTCTGCATGTAAGCAGAAGAAAGATGAAAGTGTGTCTGATTTCTTCACTAGGTTTGAGGAGACGTTTATAGATCATAGTGGTCAAGACATGAGTATGGAAGGTGGCCAACGGTTGTTCGTAGATAAGTTTGTTCATAACTCGCCTCCGGAGTTGTGTAATAAGTTGAAGGATTCAGAGAGTTCATGGGCTGTTTCTTCGTCGGCCCAGATATTGGCTACTGCACAATATTATGAGAATAGGGATAAGGATGAGAAAGAGAAGGTAGAGAGAAAGACTAAAGATTTAAAGACTAAGGTTCTTTTGCAACAGGCGTATCCGCCTCGTTATAATCAGCGTGAGTTTCAGCAACCTCAGCAGTTTCAGAGAGGATCTCAAAGGTCCGAGTCTTTTCAGCAGCGTGTTCCTTTAGGCCCTAATCAGTGTGCGTATTGTAGAGAAGAAGGTCACTTTAAGAGTAGTTGTCCGGTTTTGTTACAACGAACAAACTGCGCTTCTAGTGTGGGAGGTCGAGGTGTTCAGCAAGCTCTTAGAGGTAGAGGATGTGGTGGCTTCCTCCAGAATGCACGATCCTTTCCTCCACAGAATACTATGAATTGCTTTGATCAGCAGAATGTTGCGTCTGGTAGATCAACTCCGTACTATGCTGACGATTACTATGTTGAGAGTGAGAATGTTGACAGAAATGATTGCTAGGACAGGCATGGACAAAGAGAGGGAGTTATTTCAGTTCCAGTAGATCAGAATGGACCTTATGTTGAAGTGATTACATCAGGTGTGTCAGAGCCTTTTCTTTTGGATACTGGTGCTGTAAAAAGTTCTATTATGCACTCTAAACTCCCTGGCGCACCTTTGTCTGGCTTAACGAATATTTCGGTAGGATTTTCTAACGCCCCAGTTCGTAATCCAGTTTCTAGTCCTTTGTCTCTTTCGGCTGGACCTTGTGAATTGGAAGCACCCCTCATTTTGACGAAAGGTTGTGGTGAGAATTTATTGGGTTTGGATTTGTTGAAGAGGTTATATGCAACATTGCATTGTTCTCCTTCAGTAGTACACCTTACGTTGGGTAAGAAAGTGATTTCTCCGATGTATTTGTCTAAAGATCGGCTTCCACCGGAATTGAGTTCTCTCCCTGATACTCTTTGGGCTACTGGTCCTACTGATGTGGGTCTTTTGGAGATTCCACCTTATGTTGTGACACTTAAAGCGAATGTTAAATTACCACGTATTCCCCAATATAGGATTTCTAGTGATGGTGAAAGAGCGCATTTAGCATTCATCGATGATCTGATTGAGAAAGGTATGATCGAAGAAACGAGAGGTAATGTGTGTAATAGTCCTGTTTTTCCTGTCCTGAAACGTACTGATTCTTCGCAACCGCCTGTGTACAGGTTTGTGATCAATCTTCGCGAAGTAAACAAAATTGTTATGCCACAATTTCCTGTTGTTCCGGATATTACTGCTTTACTGACTATGATTCCTGCTTCAGCTACCCCTGGTTTCGGTGATTGATCTGAAGAATGTTTTCTTCAACATCCCGATTGCCGAGGAGAGTAGAGATATTTTTGGCTTCTCTTTAGGAGGCCGAAGTTTCCGGTTTAAGCGCGCTCCTCAAGGTTATTGTGAAAGTCCCTCCATCTATAGTCAGGTTTTGAAAACACAGCTTGATACGATTGTCTTGCCTGATGGTGCTGCTCTTATTCAATAAGTCGACGATTTGTTAGTGACTGCTGATGATGAGGAGACTTGTAAAGAAGCTACTCTTTCTTTGTTGCGACATTTGTCTGACCTCCATCATAAAGTGTCACTTTCAAAGTTGCATTATTGTCGACAAGAAGTGACCTACTTAGGTCATCTCTTATCGAAGGAGGGAAGAAGGTTGACTCCAGAACGAATTCAAGCGATTGCGAAAATGAATGTGCCAACTACACAGAGAGAAGTGCGTGCTTTCTTGGGTATTACTTCGTACTGTAGACAGTGGATTCCGAACTTTTCGTTGCTTGAAAAGCCTTTGTTAGCACTTACTCTTAAGGATACTCCGAATCCTCTTCCTTGGTCTGACGAATGTCAGAAGAGTTTTTCTGAATTGCGTGATGCGTTGTGTTCGGCTCCTGTGTTGGGTACTTCCGACTACAGTAAGCCTTTTACACTCTATGTTCACGAGAGAGAGGGATGTGCGTTGTCAGTTTTGACTCAGCAGTTTGGCGATAAACAGCGTCAATGTGCGTATTTCTCGTCGACTTTGGATCCGGTAGCTAAAGTTGCCGAGTTGTTTGAGAGCTACAGTGGCAGCAGCTGTTTCTATTCGACAGTCTGCTGGTTTGGTAATGAATAATATGTTGACTGTGATGGTTCCACATGCAGTGGATACTTTGTTAAATAGGACCAAGACACAGCACTTGACTAGTGCTCGAATGTCAGGTTACGAGTTGACGCTTTTGGCGAGTCATGCGCATATAAAGCGATCCAACACGTTGAATCCAGCTACGTTGTTGCCGATTTCTGTAGAGATGGATGTTCAGGAACAGCATGATTGCTTCCTTAGGACAGAGGAAGAAACAAAGGGTAGAATCGACTTAAAAGACACTCCTCTTGTGGTGTGTGATGGTACTTTATGGGTAGATGGTTCATGCTTTAAGCTTCTGAATGGTGATACGACTGCAGCATATGCAGTTACGACTTTGCATAGGATTGTTGAAGCTTCACGTGTCCCAGAAAATTCAGCTCAAGCAGCAGAGTTGATTGCACTTACGAGAGCATGTGTGTTGTCGAAAGGAAAGAGAGTGACTGTGTATACCGATAGCCAGTATGCGTTTGGTGTTGCTCATAGTTTCGGGCGTTTGTGGAAGGAACGTGGATTCCTTACTTTGCATGGTACGAAGATTCAGCATGGGCAGTTGGTGAATGAACTTCTTGAGTCACTTACGTTACCGATGCAAGTTGCGATCGTGAAATGCAGTGCACATAAGAAGGTTACCGATGACGTTGGTCGTGGTAATGCGTTTGCGGATGAAGTTGCGAAAGAGACGGCGAAAGATGTGATGAATCGAATGTATGTTGCGGGTCCAGCGAGATGGGTTCCGGATAGAGGAATGTGTGAAGACACGATAGAGAGTGTGAAATCAATTCAGGCTGAAGCTACTGAGAAAGAATTGAGTGTATGGAGAGAGAGTACGGGAAAATTGGATTCGACTGGTTGTTGGATTGAGTTGTCAGAACATCAGCGATGGTTGTTACCTGATGCGTATGTGCTTGCAGTGGTTACAATGGCGCATGGAATGGCTCATATTAGTGCGAAAGGGATTTGGAAGTTGTTGGCTCCAGTATGGAAGAATGCTGGAATTCCTAAATGTGCGGAGAATTTGGTCAAGAATTGTATGGTTTGTCTGATGTATAATCCTGGCAAGGGAACTCCAACTCCAGCTGGTCACTTTGCGCCTCCCACGTACCCATTCGAGGTGTTGCAATTGGATTTTATTCATATGGAGAGATGCAACAACTTAAAGTACGTCCTCGTAGTTGTCTGTGCCTTTTCTAGAGGGATAGAAGCATACCCCCTGAAAGATAATACTGCCTTGTCCACTGCTAAAGTCCTACTCAAGGAATTCTTCCCTAGATGATGGTGTGGAGTGAAAACGGAAGTGAATTTGTGGATCAAGTCATGAAGAGAGTGTGTGAAGGTTTAGGTATAAGACAGAAATTTCACGCTGCAAACCATCCCCAATCAGCTGGTTTAGTTGAATGCCATAATGGCACATTGAAGCTAAAGTTAGCCAAGATTCAGGCGAGCTCTGGTCTCCAATGGCCCGATGCTTTGCCATTGGCACTTTTGTCAACTAGGACGACAGTACATTCCTGAATAGGCCTTAGCCCCTATGAGATTGTGTTTGGCCCCCCCGGCAAATATATGGGGAGTGCCGAGGCCGACAAAGTTTAGTGAGATTGAACATCCTGTGCTGATCGACTATCTGTATGATTTCACGGCTAAATTGCGTGTCTTACACCAACAGGTTTACGATACACTTCGGCAAGCATCTGAAGATCCAGGACACGCCATTGACCCTGGTTCATGGGTGTTGATACAAAACTTTCAGCGGACAAAGAACGACCAGCCCCGCAGGACTGGACCATTCTAGGTCCTTTTGTCGATGCGTACCGCAGTGAGAGTTCACGGCAAAAGGCACTGGATCCCCGGCGTACACTGTAAGAGCGTTTCTTTGCCTCTGCCGTACGACCAGTGGGCCCAGGAGGGTGTTGGTGATCCAGAGACTGAGACTGTGCCAAGATTCGTGCCATTTAGTGATGCGTGTTTGGTTGGGACAAGCTCTGAGCGTGAGGACGACAATATTTTACAAGCAGCTGTGCCTCCTTCTTTGAGACTAGACACTACTGAACCTGAGTTGTTGTTTCGTGATCAGACATTGCCTGGCAAAGGCCGTTATAATTTACGATCAAGAGTTTCCTTTTTTTGAAACCACGCTCTCTCATCCAAAAAGCTGTTTTGACCTATTTTTCTTTTTCGAACTGCCATCCGGGTTCAGCTGTAGGGTCGCGGTATAAAGACTTGGAGTGTACAGCCGGTAGACACAAGGCCGACGGTTCTGGTTTGTTCTAGGGCATTCCCTGGGACATTCAGACGTACATCTGAGCAGAAGAGAATGAACTGCCGCGAACAGCACGGTTAGAAGATGGAGTTTTTTTTTTGAGATCGAGAGAGTTGTTGAAGAAATGAACTTTAAGACAAAACTGTGTAAATTAATAAATAGAAAATGTGTTTTTGATAACGTGTCTTTTAATGCTACTTAGCACAACGATGTTTTTGGTGGGATATGTTGTTTTCTCTTTTCAAGTGACGTTTGCACCCACTACACGACCTATGTCTTTTCCTACTATTTCTTTGCATTCATTTCATCCTTTGCCTGAACATGAGTCAATTAGAAGATCCGAGTTTGTTAATAACTCCTTTGTACAACTTTTGCATCAGCATCAGTTAGTAGTGAACACCACTAATTGCTGGGTGTGTGGGCTTATGCCTCATACTACGGATAAAGGTATCCCTTATCTGGTCCTGCCATTCAGCTATAATGGATATGTGTGGGCATATAGGACGATGTTCATTTATGCCCATGAAGTTTACCCCCTGCGTTCCATGAAAGATAATCCGAGTAATAGTGCTCTAGTGAAGGGAATAGTAGATATGATTCCAGGAATTAATTCCTATGAGACTATTCCTGGAGATAAGACGCGAGCATATATTGGACGGAACGGGACTGGATATGGTGTTAGTCTGAGTGAAAAGCAGCGAGGGAAAAGGTCATCTCCGATTTGGATCGTACCCCATCGTGGTCATTTTTGCCTGCAAGGTAATGGCAAGAATCCGAGAGCTCAGTTAGGGAAGAGTGTTTGCACTGAGACGTATGTTTTTGCGTCCCAGACTTCCCCACCGTTTTTAGCAGCTAAGGGTACGTATTTTGTCTGCTATGACAGAGCATATACATGGGTGCCCCCTGATTTTTCGGGAACATGTTATGTTTCGTTTCTATTGCCCCCTACGTATACTGCAGCCGCAGATGACCACAGAACGAGAGTCGTTAGAGGTGTCTTCAGTAAGGAAGATACTGTAGGACAAGAATTGGGAGACTTTCTCAAGGGCTTCCTACCGTTTTGGGGACCAATGGCTAATAGTAGAAACATACGGCAATTGACGAGAGTGGTTGAGTCCACCATAAATGAAACTGCTGGTGCCCTTAGTAATGTGACTGCTCAGCTCCAAGCCGATCGTCTTATGACGTTGCAGAATCGTGTTGCGTTAGATGTCATACTTGTAGATAGAGGAGGGGTATGTAAATTGATCCAATCGAGTTGCTGCATTTTCATTCCAGACAATGCTCCGACAGTGTACCAGGCCATTTCCAAGCTACATAAGATCTCCGAGTCTGTACATGTGGACGAAGGAGATTGGTCGTTGATGGGATGGTTTTGGGGATTGTTATCCACTTGGGGATGGAAGATTCTGATGATCATTGGGATGGTTCTAGCGATTCTTTTCCTGTCTGTCTTTGTGTACAGTGTGCTCCTACTGTGTGTAGTCTTTGTGCTACTACGTGTGTAAGGAGACCTGCCTCGAGAGAGTTACTAAGTACTAGGATCATGCTCCAGCAACATCTTGATGACCTGATTAATATATACCTGGATTCAGATTGACGTGAGTTTAAGTTATTGCCTATGTAAGGGCAAAAGGAGGGTCTGAGGTTCCGTGAATTCTGAACCCGTATTATAAAGGTCATGGTTTTGTTACGAATTCGATAGTATTGAACCGTAACTAGTGAGTGCGGCATGCACGAGTGATTTTGCCATGATAAACCGATGGCTTCACTGTGTATTTAAGGATTCTTTTCTGAATCCTCGGGTTCCATTTTGTGTACGGCAGCCATTTTGTGGTTGCCCTCAAATAGGCCGATGACTACGGCTGAACGAGTCCTTGGTATACGTACACGTTAGCTGACTTCTAGGTGACCTGACCGAACTGACCCCGTTGCCTGAAGCTAACCTTGCTAATCTAGTTCCTTGTCAAGTAGTTGATCGAGATTAAGATCAAAGAACAGGACATTGTTGAGTTTATTACACACGCACACACCCTTTATCCTACTTCTCATCTGTTTCTGTTCCTTCTTTTATGGTCTATTTATGATATGGGTTGTGGTCCTTTCTTATGGGTCTGTCCGGTCTGTCCGAGCAAGAATGTTGGGCTTTCCTGTCTAATTGATGGTGGGCTGGACAACTGAAAGTGGGTTTGTCGACATGCGATACCTTTTGTAATGTTACCTCTGATTGGACAATTCGTAAATAATGGGTGTTTGTCAGGAATGTGATTTTTGGCATAAAAGACGATGTCTCGCAATACGAAAATTGAGCGGATTCTGACGAACCTACTTGTGTCGTACTTCGTAGACTTCTGTTCCTGGTTGCAGCCAATAAATGTGATCTTTGACGCCACCGAGAAGTATCCTGTGTCTCTGTATTCTAAGACAGGTGAACCCGAAGACTTTGGGCGTGCCCCTGGCGCCACTGGGTTCTAAAACCCGGTTCTTCAGTCTGGCTAAAGTTGACAGGGGCAGATTAGTGGCTGCAACAAAAAAAAACTCAAAGGACAGGAAATAGTACTGTTCAGGGAGTCAGCTAACCTAAATTCCTACCCCTGCTATCGCCAGTGAAATGTAAGAAGCATATGGCAATACAAGACTAAGGGCCTGATTTAGAGGTTGGCAGAGAAGGTGTTCCATCACGAATACGACAGGGTACCCTCTCCACCACACTGAAGTTCCACCACCTCATTTAGAGCTGGGTGAAATTTAAGTATGTCTGTGAAGAAGACAATTCTGTCTCCACCGCTGACATTGTGGTCTGACGGCCTGATTGAGCAGGAGCCGTCAGAGGTTTGGCCATTAGTACACCCGCCCCTTTTAATTTTTTTTAATTTTTGGGGAACCTTTATTATTACTTCAAGCCAATACAAGCAAGGGCCTACAACCACCCCGGCCGGCCGCTAGTCAAGTCGTAAGTACAGCAAATCAATGTGGGAAAATATAGCAGCCCGGAAACCGGGGTCTAACAAGTGTCCAGGATATGACTTGTATTCAAGCGTACTGGCCGAAATTCAGGATTCATGAAGGTTCATTTTACAATAAAGAAAAAACTAAGAATCAATGCCATACGGTCATACATGGTCCTACAATAACAAGCATGAATCAGGAAATCCGCAAATAGTGCAAATACAATTGAAGTATTGGGGGTAAGGTATACGAGTCAGGATAAATGTGAACACAAACCCGTTCCGTAGCAAAGCCTCACCCCACCCCTCAAAACGAAACATACTGTAGGAAACATGAAAAACGACGACACCAAAAAGGAAGAAAGACAAAAGGGCCATAGAAACAAATAACGGACAAATTAACAAACCCCATCCCCCTACCCTCACCCTGCACCCCTGCAGAAGGCCACAGCCTACCCCCCCCCCCCCCCAGCAGCGTGCCTGTTGCCCTAAATAAGAGGGCGGATCAGCTATGATGGCGGCTGGCACCCTCTTACGCAGACCACATCCGGCTAGAAAAGCTGCCGTGCGGGAGGGTTCAGGGGTCTGGCGGCACGAGAAAGAGCCCACGTCCATAGATATATTGGCTGCTCTAACGACCCTGCATGCGACCCTGATCCGTAACGCCCGGGACCTGGGAAGAAGGATGGCCACCATTGTTGTCCCGCCGTTCCACACGGGCACAGTTCGATCTCAAGGAAGTGCCGACGTGCCCGCCTCTATGTCAGTGAAGAGTGCTCCAGCTACGCCTAGGTTCGTGGAGACGCTGGAAGACCCGGCTCATGAGATCGCCTTGGACAGATCTGTAGTACATGTGAGTGACTCGTCGGGGCACATATCTAATCAGCGGCTGGGGAAACAACGTCGATCTATGTCTTGGGCTGCCCCGGCGACGTCTCAGCGCTCGCCGGATGGTGTGACTCTCTCTCCTTGGATGGTGAGACTGTGTTCGGACTTGAGGATGTTTTCGGGGTCGATACCGACACAGACGGATTTCCGCCATACATATTCGGCTGAGTTTTGGTTGCTGAAGTCCCATGGAGTAATAACACGGCCCGGTCCGCCCGGATCACTTGGACCCTCCACGCTGCTCTGTATGCCGATTGATAAGTGGACGTATGTTGGTAATACTGATAGAAAAGGCCAGGGGTGATACCGTCTAGGATCCAGTGGACTTATTGATGGCTGACGGTGATTTGGGGGACACTCGGCGGGGATTTTATTGACGGTGCTATCGGTGATTAATGTTTTCCATGACTATTCTGATCTTGCTTTTAGCATGTTTACTGGGCGTGGGGGTGGGGGGGGAGGCCGGGTGGCAAGATCGAGGGCCCTTCTCCACTTTTTTCTTCTTTTCTTCCTTCTCCTCTTTTTCTATATTTCGGGTCTCTTATTTAGGGCAACAGGCACGCTGCTGGGGGGGGGGGAGGGGAGGGGGGGAGATAGGCCTATTTCCCTACTGGTCTGCCTTTGGGTTTAAGAGTCACATTCATCTATAGACTCTTTGCTATTTGTTGTACATTACCCATTTCCATTTATTTGCATTAACTGTTTGAAATTGTAAAATCTTTAGGTGTTGTACTATTTCTCAATCAAAATTCTGAATGTTTTGTTTAACTAAGGCAGTTCCAGTTATATATCTTTCCTTTGTAGATAATGTATATATGGTATGTTTGAGCTAAGTTTGTATGTGTTGAATGTGTGGCGAATGTGATATGATTGCAGTTTTGAATGGTGGTTCGTTCCAAGTGATTGTATTCTCATGTGTCCGTTCTCATAATTTGATTTTCTCCTAATGTTTTTTCCTCAAATGTAAAAATGAATTTTATAAAATACTGTTGATTTTCTATATATAATAAAATTGCGACTAAGAAGCATTCCCTTTCTGGAATTCGATTTTCTGTCTGTGGAGGATTAATCATAGTTCTAAGTTATGTTTATCAGTACTGGCACCTTCTTTTGTTATTTATGATATAGGCTCAGCCTTGCTGATTAGAGCCAGCCCCATTTTGTTTTCACATTGATTCCTATGGGCTTCAATGTCCATAGGAATCAATGGGCATTACCGAATCGGTATTTACCGATTCGGTAAATACAGATTGTTACAGAATCGGTAATTCAATTACCGATTTCACCTACATCTCCTCCCTTCTATTTTACCAATTCATAAATACTGAATCGGTAAAATTCGGTATTTATGAATTGGTAAAATAGAATTACCTACATCTGGCCCTTGGGGTCTGTAATGCTCCCTTTTTTGAAAACATGAACTATGTTCAAGACGACCAAGATGGTGGGAGCTCAGCTATATCAATATTGTTGTCTACATCAGCAAGTAGAGGAGCCCAGAATTCAACCCTACATTTAAAAGTATCAAGATGGAATCCATTCGGTCTGGGCGCTTTATTTATTGAACTCTGGTTCAGGGCAACAATAAGTTCAATGCAGAAAATTGCCACCTGTTGACTGAGCCACTATAATTAGAAGAATCGACAGTAGAGTTAATCTCAGAGAGAGGGTAATAAATATTTCGCTAAAATGTTCCAAAAAATGAGCTCCTGTGACAGGGCTACTCATAGTAACAGAAATCTTTTAATTTCTGAGGGGGCTCACCCTCCTTAAAAAAATATATATATATTTTTTGTGAAAGCTGCCTCCGTTAAACGATCCCAGTTATCTCTTCGAATTCTAGTCTTTCTTTTTAAAAGGGCCTCTTTCAAATCAGCCAATGCCGTCTAAATCTCTGTTGGATTTTTATGTGTAGAGGCCAGTGCCCTGAGTGAAACCCGGTTGGCGCGAGAATGAATGAAGGAATAATTCTTTATTTGTGTGGTTAATAAAAACCATTACAAAAACAACATATGTATGTAAAAATGGAGCGAAAGCGTATTTTTAGCAATTTTTAAAAAGAAAAATGAATAAATATATAACACAACATTTTCGTAAAACCTCCTTTGCTGTCTTTAGTCAAAACACTGAGAGTAATAACAGTCTTTTAGGCACGACAAATCAGTCCTTCGGTGGTGGCCAGACTGAGTAGGCTCGCCAAGCTTTAAGAACCACCTGGGTGTTTGCCAAAGTCGGCCTGTAGGGACTATCCATCAATGCTGTGCGGGTGTAATGAATACATTTGGCAAAATTGGCCATATGCTTCACAGTGTCCAGTGTATAAACCTGTTGGACTGCCTCGTTTGCTGTGCGCGTGCACAGTGGAAGAGAATAGGCTTAAGGTGGATTTGGCAAGCTAGCCGCAAGGCAGGGCAGCAAAGTAGAATGTGAGCCAGAGACTCTTGTTTATAATTGCAGAGACGACACTCCATAATGACTGCAAGAATCCTATATAGAGCTAGCCTCCCAACAGGCTGTGTGAGATGTTGTTTAAGGCAGGGTAATGTATGGAGGGAGCTTTGGGTCTCGTGGAAGCCTCTGGCTACCAGAGCTTCAATGTCCAACATGCGAGAACGTGATCGTACTTGCTTTTTTATTATTGTTTTGATGGTAACATACGTAATTATGCTAGAGTCCCAATTCTCTGTGGCTAATTGCTGTTGGTGCACGAACAAGAACTGTCAAATCAGCATTGTCTTGTTAGACCAGGTCTATGCGCTGGCTAGAGTAAAGACTTTTTAAGAATGTCATGTATTGCCATAAACCGAGGTCCTAACTAAGTTCCCTCTAAAATCAACAACTAACAGGCAGTCCAAAACATGTCTAAATTAGATTTAATTAGACAATCTAAAAACTTGACAGTGTTTGGCAAATACCAGACTAGCCTGAGCTCATAATGCCGGGGTACCGTCAGAATAACAGTGTCATCTGGGCCGAAAGCATTATGATGCTCATATTTAACATTCAAAGTTTCACCCTTCACCAATAGCTGGAACATCCCACAAGTGGAGAACATATAATCAATTACAGAGGCACACCCTCTACCATATGAAGTCTGAATCATAGGTTTACTCTTGCACAGGGACTAATGAATAATAATAAGGTTGCGAGCCAGAATATACCTACCTAGCTCAACACCTCTACAATCAGAGGAGCCCTGCATGAAAAACACACCAGAGCAGTGTTGGTGAGCAGATAAATACATGGTACAAAAGTTACACTTGGCATTGAAATCACTGCATAAAATAATATTGCGGTCCGACTGGGATGGTTTATGCATTAGCAAAAGTTTGTCAAATATGTTAAAAAGAGATTTAAAAAAAGTCTTATAAGTGACACTTGTAAAATCATTCTTGTAAAACTTGATTGAGAAAAAGTTGAACCTGTGCGAACCAATCGATCAATCCCGTGGACTTTAGAGGTACTGGAGTCCTATAAAACAAATTTTCCTTTGATCCCTACCTTTTATTTTTGTTTTGTTTTATATACACAGAACCAGTTTCGTTACATGAGGACACATACATTTTTTTTGTTAGGCACGTGTTATGTGTTATGTTATGTTAAAGGTTTATAGAGCGCTCACCTCACCCTGGGGCATCGCGGCGCTATCCAGAAAGACATATATCCTAGGGTGAATAGGAGGGCAGATAGGACTGGCCAGAATTAAAACAGGTGGGCTGTCAACCGTTTCCTAAAAGCACTGTAGCTTGTTGTTTTCCGTAGGTCCAGAGGGAGCTGGTTCCAGTACTTGGGTGCCAAGAACGAGAATGATCTACCTCCAGTCCGGACCAACCAAATACAGGGGATCTGGAGCAAGTCCTGGACCCTCGATCTAAGGTTCCTGCTTGGAATATATTTCCGTAATTTATTCCGTAGGCACACTGGGCCAGTATTGTTAACAGCCTTATATGTTAAACAACAGATCTTAAAGCGTGACCTTTTTTTTACTGTCAACCAATGTGGATCACTGAAATAATATCGAGACACAAAATATCGACCATCAAGAATATCGTTGACAAAATATCGACTGACAAAATATCGAGTTTCTATCTACAAACAGGAAAGTACAAAAATATTGAGTTAAAAATATCGTTTACAAAAAAATAGTTTTAAAAAATATCGACTTTACTAAAAACAATGTTAAATTAAATTAATATTAAAAATTAATTACTAAAATATACTTAAAAATACTTAAATTAACCTATAATAATTAAAAAAATTATGAAAGTAAATAAAAAAAAATGTTTATTCATATTTCTTAAAACATATATATATATATAGTAACAAAATATAATTAAATATTAGCCAATATTATTAACGTACAATAACAAAAGTGTAAATATTACTATTCCCACTCCAAAGAGTGCAAGCCTAGGGTAAGCGTTGGATAGCGTAGGGTTAAAATTACTATTTCCACTCCAGTGGGTGCAACAGTAGGGAAAGCGTTGGATAGCCTAGGGGTAAAAATTACTATTCCCACTCCAAAGAGTGCAACAGTAGGGAAAGCGTTGGATAGCGTAGGGGTTAAAATTACTATTCCCACTCCAGTGAGTGCAACAGTAGGGAAAGGGTTGGATAGCGTAGGGGTTTAAATTACTATTCCCACTCCAAAGAGTGCTACAGTAGGGAAAGCGTTGGATAGCGTAAGGGTAAACATTACTATTCCCACTCCAAAGAGTGCAACAGTAGAGAAAGCATTGGATAGCGTAGGGGTAAAAATGACTATTCCCACTCCAGTGGGTGCAACAGTAGGGAAAGCATTGGATAGCGTGGGGGTAAAAATTACTATTCCCACTCCAAAGCGTTGGATAGCGTAGGGGTTAAAATTACTATTCCCACTTTAGTGAGTGCAACATTAGGGAAAGCATTGGATAGCGTAGGGGTTAAAATTACTATTCCCACTCCAAAGAGTGCAACAGTAGGGAAAGCGTTGGATAGCGTAGGGGTTAAAATTACTATTCCCACTCCAGTGGTTACAACAGTAGGGAAAGCGTTGGATAGCGTAGGGGTAAAAATTACTATTCCCACTCCCAAAGAGTGCAACAGTAGGGAAAGCTTTGGATAGCGTAGGGGTTAAAATTACTATTCCCACTCCAAAGAGTGCAACAGTAGGGAAAGCGTTGGATAGCGTAGGGGTTAAAATGACTATTCCCACTCCAGTGGGTGCAACAGTAGGGAAAGTGTTGGATAGCGTAGGGGTTAAAATTACTATTCCCACTCCAGTGGGTGCAACAGTAGGGAAAGCGTTGGATAGCGTAGGGGTAAAAATTACTATTCCCACTCCAAAGAGTGCAACAGTAGGGAAAGCGTTGGATAGCATAGGGGTTAAAATTACCATTCCCACTCCAGTGGGTGCAACAGTAGGGAAAGCGTTGGATAGCGTAGAAGTTAACATTACTATTCCCACTCCAGAGAATACAACATTGGGGAAAGTAAATATTTCATATATTATTCAAAAATCTAAAAATGAATATCTATTATTAATTAATAAAAAATAAATAAATATGTTATCTAATATAATAATTAATATTTTAAAATGACTAATTAACAATTATTATTTCATTTAATCACCTTTATAAATTATTTTACAATTATTTCCAAATAAATAAATTATAATTAATTTTATTATTTAAATATTTATTAATAAATTACTTTCCACCCTATGCCAATATAAACCCACAACCCGCTACAGAAATTAAATTAGTACAATTTACATAATTACCAATTAATCAATTAATATAAATTCATTAACAATTATAATTAAATTAATTAACAAATATAAATTAATTAACAATTAATTACTAATTACTATCAATAAATACATTTACATATTTAATTAATTATAATTAAATTACTTTCCACCCTATTCCCCTATAAACCCACAACCCGCTACAGAATTAAATTAGTAGAATTTACATAATTACCAATTAATCAATTAATATAATTATTTTCCAATTACAATTAAATTAATTAACACATATAAATTAATTAACAATTAATTACAAATTACTATCAATAAATATATTTACATATTTAATAATTATAATTAAATTACTTCCCACCCTATTCCCCTATAAACCCACAACCCGCTACAGAATTACATTACGCAATAATTATAAAAACAAAATTCATTAAATAAAATTATTTATAACATAAATACACACTTTTCGCACATATTATAACATAAAAATACACTATAAAAAATTATATATTATAAAAAAATCGATATTTTTAACTATCTATATTATATACTTCGATATTTTAACTATCTATATTTTTAACAGTCGATATTACTTCACTTACCTGAAAAACGATATTTTTGTTGTCTATATTCTGTCCTGTCGATATTTTGTCCAGTCTATATTAAAAACTCGATATTATGTCCAATCGATATTTTGGACTCGATATTATGTCTGTGCACCAACCAATGTAGCTTCTTCAGGTGCGGAGCTGAGGGTGAACCTGCCGGCTGGGTAAGGATCATTCTAGCGGCAGTGTTCTGCACCCCCTGCAGTTTAGCCATGAGAGTCTCTCCGACTTCCGCCAGCAGGGCGTTTCCATAGTCCAAGCGGGAGGTGACCATTGCTTGTACTAGGGATCTCCGATAGGAGACGGGAATATAGGGAAATATTTTCCTCACCAGTCGGAGGGCGTAATAGCATGAGCTTGTCATAGAGGAGACTTGGGCTTTCATGTTTAGGCCTTGGTCCAGCTTTAAGCCTAGGCTCCTTCCTGATCCTTTAGGGGAAGGAGAAGCGCCTGGCTCCTGAGGCCACCAATCCTCTGACCAGATATCTGTTGCTTTCCCCAACAACATCAGCTCAGTTTTGTCGGATTCAACTGGAGACAGTTTGCTGTCATCCAGTTCGCAATGATGATCATGCCTTCGGCAAAACGAGCTTTATCGAGAGTGGGGTTTGATCCGATGTTAAAGATCAGCTGTGTATCGTCTGCATAAGAGACAATAACAAAGCCTAATCTCTCCACAATCCTGGCCAGTGGGGCCATATATATGTTAAAAAGAGTAGGGCTCAAACAGGAGCCCTGCGGTACGTCTCTGCCCAAGTGCCTTTTTTTTTATGTATACGGTCCCAGCATTACTGTTTGGAATCGCTCTGAGAAGAAGTCGATCAGCCATTTAAGTGCCATCCCGTTTATTCCTAAGGCCACGAGTCTCTCCGACAGCCTAGAGTGTGAGATGGTATCAAAGGCTGTGGAGAGATCGAGTAAGATTAGGATTGCTGAACCCCCTGCATCGATGGCTAGTCTAAGGGAGTCGGTTACTTCCAACATTGCTGTCTCAGTACTAAACCCTGGCCTGAATCCTGATTGCGAGGGATCCAGGAGTTGGTTTTCTTCTAGGTAAGTGCTGAGTTGGCGGTTAATAATCCCTTCCAAGATTTTACTCAAGAGTGGTAAAAGGGAAATGGGTCTATAATTTTCCAATATAGAAGGGTCCGCCGCAGGCTTTTTCAGAATAGGGCGCACAAAAGCTTCCTTCCATGGTGATGGTATAGAGCCCATGAGTTTTGACCGATTAAAGATGTCTGTAATCGATTGGGCGCTGCTAGTTGCTAGGAGTGTCATAATCCTAGGAGGGCAGATATCCAGTGGGGACCCTGACTTGGCCGTAGTCAGGCCTTTCAGAACCTCTTCTATCGAAATTAATGTAAAGCTGCTCAGAGAGCATGCCACCATTACATCCTGCTTCTCTAGTATGCTAAGTACCTCCTCGTTATATAGGGGTTAATAGGGGAAAGTTCTCGTAGATTTTAGCGATTTTATTATGAAAGAAGAGTGCCAAAGAGTCACATAGTTCCATGTGGAGATTAAGTGATTTGCCCAGAATCATAGGATGTTGTACGGCGTTGCCGAGACTTGAACCTGGTTCCCCAGCTTCGTCGTCGACCGCTCTAGCCATGAGGCTACATCCTCTCCCCTAACCCATTTTGGAAAGCCACCTTTTGGGCACCCTGCATTAGAAGGAACCACAAGTATAGAATAACAAGCAAAACCATTACACTTGAGAGGGGTAATAGCCCAGGTTTCCTGCATAATTATGAACCCATAATTACTTATCAAGGATACCTATTCTGGCTATGACAGTTTATTCTAAATCCGTGCAATTTCCACAATAACATGCTGATCACAGAAGAATTACCCTTAAACGTAGAATCATAGGACACCTCTAATTTGTCAGCATCCACACTTAGTATTCCAGGTGGGCACATGGCAATAGCAAGGGTCAGCCAGTCAATCTGTCCCTGATAGGCCATCTAATGCCGCAAACCTGTTTGAAAGGGATAGAGTATGGGGTGTAATCACTGGTTGGAGCGTGCACATACCTAAACATAGGGGTGAATTGACCCAATGTTATGATTCAAGGGATATGCAACATAAGGGGTCTTGTAAAGTGACCTAGTGAAAAGAGTAAAATTTGTGAATGCTCAGAAAATCCACCCTCTAGCCATAAGGATTTGTTTATTATGTATTGTACTAAATCCCATATGTTTACGTAGCCAGTGCAACACCTTACGTATCAACTGTTTGCTAGTCCTATCTTGTACTAGCTTGAGCTTTGGAACATTAGTCATGACTAGCACATACGGACTAACTGAAGGGGACAAACTAAGAATATACGGCTTCTGGGTAGAACTACCCTCCAAGGGAACCTGTTGCTGAAGACTAACCATGCCATTACTCACTGTACACCTGGGGTTGGTAGAACCATGAGCATTTGCCAGAATGCCTAATCGGGAACAGGCAACTGGACAACAGGGGACATCACAGGGATTTGTCCAGAACGAATAGATTTGCTAATTTCTGGCTGTTGAATACCTGATAATGACAGAGTAACAGAATTGTTGCTCCTAACCACAAGGAGGAACATCCTTGGGGGTAGAGGGTCAACAGGAGTTTAGCTAAAGATTGCAAATGCAATAATTGATTCTATTCTATCCAACCAATCGAATATAAGCTTAACTATTGCATTTAGTATAGCTTCAAACCTAACACAGCATTCATTCAAAAGTTCAGGCTCACAAGAAGTCTCAACAGCAGCCTGTTTACATTTCACAATATTTTTAGCCCCATCTCCCTAACTGAGTTTCACCCCCTGTTTTCCTTTTAACGGGCAGTTCATTGGGAGATAAGATAGAAATACATGCAGGCGACAAACACCCAGAGTTTGACTCTTGACCAATCACACAGGTATGGTTTCTGATCTACAGAAGCACATGACTCAACAGTTAATAGGTGTTTGTTCATAAGAGAATTGCCAATCCCTTCAATCAATAGCATTCTCTCTGTGAGTGAAATTTCTTCAGAGTTTACCCTTGCTGCTTCTCCAGAATACAGTCAATAGTTGTCCCTTTGGAACTAGGTAGAGAATCACTCACAATTTTCCATTTGCCCATATTTAAAAACAATCCGTTAGGAGGTGGTTGAAAGAGAGGTGGCCCAGTCCAGGCTTTTCATGACGATGACAGGCATAGATGGGCCTGTTACTGCCCGGACTGCATACTGCAGGAGCCACTTGCTAATTTTAAAGCTGGCTTGATAGTCCTCAGCTCCAGGCATTGCAGAGCTTTGTGGGCAATGCGGTCCAGCCCCGGTTGAGGCCCTGTGAGAAAGAGTCCCAGGCCGTTGAAGCCCCCAGATAATATTAAAGCACCATCTTGACGCTTGCCTGGTAGTCCTCAGCTCCAGGCATTGCAGAGCTTTGTGGGCAATGCGGTCCAGCCCCGGTTGAGGCCCTGTGAGAAAGTGTCCCAAGCAGTGGAAGCTCCCAGCTAATTTTAAAGCACCAGCCTGGTGCTGGCCTGATAGTCCTCAGCTCCAGGCTTTGAAGAGCTTTGTGGGCAATGCGGCCTGGCCCCTGATGAGACCCTCCTAGAAAGTGTCCTGAGCTGCGGAATTCTCCAGTTGATTTTTAAAGCACCCGCTTGACACTGGCCGAATAGTCCATGCCTCCAGGTGACGAAGAGCTTTTGGGCATTGCAGTCGGGCTGGCAATGAGGTCTTGCGTTTAAGCGCCTGCTTAGTGCTGGCCTGATAGTCATCGGCACCAAGCGTTAAAGACCTTTGTGGACAATGCGGCTCAGACTCCAGTGAGACACAGCAAGAAAGCATCCCAAGATGTGGGAGCCACCAGCTGATTTTAAAGTGCCCGCTCAATGCTGGCCTGATAGTCCCTGCCCTTCAGGCCATGGGGGGCTTTGTGGGCAATGTGGTACGGCCCACAATGATGCCCTGCGAGAAAGTGTCCCTTTCAGTGCACTCACAGGAACCACTATGACTCTGGGGCAGTAGACATCTCTAAATCAGGAGTACATTTACTTCTAAATTTAAGTCAAACCCTAAATGAGTCTGAGAAAAACGTGTAATTCATAGGGGCACATGTGTATTTATGCTCTGGCTATGTATGGTTATATTGTCAAAGAGGATCATATTGACGAGATGATGCAACTGCTTCTTGGCATGGGGATAACTTATCATCCTACGTTAAGTACTGCTTAGAAAACATGTTAGGGTTGTAATTTTAGTGGCTCGAGGTGGGATTTCACATTTTATCAATTTCTATTCAATTGTAAAAGGTTATCATATGATAAAACAAATAATATATATGACGTAGCTCTGTTGACTTTATTATGTGGTGGGCGATCCCCTCGCCCTCTGCCTCCCTTCAGACGCTGATTAGCACAGAAAAGAACATCGCGCTGCTGCCTGCCTGCCCTGAAAGAGCGCATCCAGCGCCCGGTATCGTTCTGCAGCCTCTTTATCTAACTATTTAATTAACTGCACACTCGGCGCCTGGATTCATTTGCCTGCATTATTCCTATCTGTAATAGCGGCGCACTATTGGCATTGTTTGGGGGGAAGAGAAAATTGTGTGGAGAGTATTTAAAATTGTGCACCACTCCGGCTGTAACTCACTTTCGTTTCTAGGACCGGGCTGCCATTTTAGGCTTGTGTTTACCTGCGTGAGCCCGTGTCTCCTCCCAGCGCCCGCCTCCCAGCTGACCCTCCCACGCTCCGCCCCCTCCTCTTACCATTTATGACAGATGTTCTCCCGCGCAGCGTTCACGTGCAGCGATCGCGCCCCATTCGCGCCGAAGGTGCGCCAAAGGTAAGCCCGTCTACGCCCGTCCGCGCCTAGACCGCGCTCAGCGCCAGACCCTCTGGCCCCCGTCCCACCCACCCCACCCGCATTACTTACGACGCCTCCACCCTATTAGCCCTCAACCCCGGTCGACTCCCCAACTGCGCCCAAGCCGCTCCTGGACACACCCATGGACCCTTCGCATGCATTTCCTGCAAGTATGACAGCACCAAGACCAACTCCTCATCCACTAACGCAAAACAGAGATTTGACACCAACCACCTAAAATGCATCCTGCTCAACACCCGCTCGGTCCACAGACACGCCATCGACCTTTGGAATCTACTAGACACCATCTCTCCGGACGTCGCCTTCCTAACAGAAACATGGATGAACGCCTCCTCAGCCCCAGACATCACCATTGCCATCCCGGAAGGCTACAAGATCATCCGAAAAGACCGTACCTACCAAACAGGAGGAGGCATCGCTATCGTCCATAAGAATTCCATCCGCATCTCAACCAGCTCAGACGTCAACCTCGCTAGCGCCGAACACCTCCACTTCCAGATCCACACCGACCCCAAGACCACACTCAGAGGCACCCTCCTCTACAGGCCACCAGGACCCCGTGCACAATTCAGTGAAGACATCACTGACTTTATCACCCCACACGCCCTCCCCTCCGAGGACTACATTCTACTGGGAGACCTCAATTTTCACCTGGAAAAAAGCAACGACAACAACACCACCACCCTTCTGGACAATCTTGTCAACCTCGGACTCAAACAACTTGTTAATACCCCCACTCACTACGCAGGTCACACACTCGACCCTATCTTCACCTCCAGCAAACATATCTCCTTCAGTCACACCACAGTTCTCCACTGGACGGACCACAGCTGCGTTCACTTTATCTACAAAAAGACCTTAACCCACAACCCTCCTCAACCTACTCTGCGAAGAAACTGGAACAAAATCACCATCGACCAGATCTCCTCATCGCTTCTTCAAAACCCCCCTGCCCACTCTTCAAACCCTAACCAAGCAGCCATTAACCTCACTCAATGGCTAACCAACAGCGCCGATAACCTAGCACCTTTGAAAAAACGTCAAATTAAACTAGGCAGCAAAAACGCCCCCTGGTTCAACGATGATCTTAAGAAAACTAAGAAACTCTGTCGCTCCCTTGAGAAGGCCTGGAAAAAAGACCCAAACACCAGCACAAGGGACGCCTTCAAAAAGGCCACCCGCATACACCACCAACTGATCCGGACTGCCAAGAAAACCGCATTCAAAGACCAACTAGACAACAACGCCCACAACAGCAAGGAATTATTCAACATCGTCAAAGAGTTTACCAACCCCACTGCCAACTCCAACGACATCACTCCCTCTCAAACGCTCTGCGACTCCCTAGCTTCGTTCTTCCACGACAAAATCACAGACATCCACAACAGCTTCGACAAGCAACCCGAAGACCAACCCACCCAACCTTCCGCCGTACCTTCACCCCCCGTGAACATCCTTAATGACTGGAACCCAGTCTCCACTGAGGACACCATCCGTCTGATGAACTCCATCCACTCAGGATCCCCCACAGACCCATGCCCTCACCACATCTTCAACAAAGCAGATTCCATCATAGCACCACACCTCCGAGACGTCATCAACTGCTCCTTCAACTCCGCCACCTTCCCGGAAAGCTGGAAACACGCCGAACTCAGCGCCCTTCTGAAAAAACCCACAGCTGACCCCACCGAACTCAAAAACTACCGCCCCATCTCGCTCCTTCCATTCCCGGCCAAAGTCATCGAGAAAGCTGTCAACAACCAGCTCGCAGCCTTCCTCGAAACCAACAAATCCCTAGACTCCTCACAGTCCGGCTTCCGAGCCAAACACAGCACGGAGACCGCACTCATCGCAGCAACTGACGACATTCGAACCCTACTGGACAATGGAGACACAGTCGCCCTCATCCTCCTCGACCTCTCCGCAGCCTTCGACACAGTTTGTCATAGCACCCTGTTACAACGCCTCAGAAACATTGGAATCCAAGGAAAAGCACTGGAATGGATCACCTCGTTCCTTGCCGGAAGAACTCAGAGAGTCTGCCTCCCACCATTCAAGTCAGAGGCCACTGAAGTCATTTGCGGCGTGCCACAAGGATCTTCACTCAGCCCCACCCTCTTCAACGTATACATGAGCCCCCTCGCGGCCATCGCACGCCAACACAACCTCAACATCATCTCCTACGCTGATGACACTCAACTGATACTCTCACTCACCAAAGACCCTAACACCGCCAAAACCAACCTACATGAAGGAATGAAAGAAGTAGCGGAGTGGATGAAGCACAGCCGTCTGAAACTGAATTCAGACAAAACAGAAGTCCTTATCTTAGGTACCTCCCCCTCCGCCTGGGACGACTCTTGGTGGCCAGAGGCCCTTGGAAAACCACCCTTCCCGACGGACCACGCACGGAACCTGGGCGTCATCCTGGACTCCTCACTCTCGATGACCAGACAAGTCAACGCCGTCTCATCATCTTGTTTCAACATTCTTCGCATGCTCAAAAAAACATTTAGCTGGATCCCCACCGAAACTAGAAAAACGGTCACCCACGCACTGGTTACAAGCCGCCTGGACTACGGAAACACCCTTTACGCCGGTACCACCGCAAAACTTCAGAAAAAACTCGAACGCATCCAGAACGCATCAGCCAGACTCATACTTGACATCCCGCGTAAAGACCACATTTCTGGTCACCTAAAAAACCTCCACTGGCTCCCCGTCAATAAGAGGATAACATTCCGCCTCCTAACCCACGCACACAAAGCACTTTACGAACTGGGACCCGAATGCCTCAACACAAGACTTTCCTTCTACACCCCCTCCCGCCAGCTACGCTCTTCCAACCAAGCCCTTGCTGATGTCCCTCGCATCAACAAAACCACCATGGGAGGAAGATCCTTCTCCTACCTGGCGGCTAAAACCTGGAACTCACTTCCCATTCACCTTCGCCTCACTCAGAACCACCTAGCCTTCAGAAAGCAACTTAAAACCTGGATATTCGACAAGTAATTCCCCACCCTTCTTCAAGCGCCTTGAGACCCTCTGGGTATGTAGCGCGCTATATAAATTAATTGAATTGAATTGAATTGAATGTATTCTTTTAGGTTCTCTTTCATGACATACGCAGACAACACTCAGATGTCTCTTCATCTGGATTTGATATATAGGTCCATCAACATTCAGAACTGTCACATTGTGGTTGTTCAGTTTAAGAACCAGAATTAATTGAAAACCCACATGAACAAACCTGAAATTATGACTGTTGGTCAGCATCTTCCAGACTTGGCAATCTTTAATTGACTGTTAGAATTGGGCATGCCCAACCTCGGTGCAGGAAATCCTGCCTCACTCTAAAGATCTGGTTTCTAACATGTTTCGCCCCAAATTAACAAAAAAAACATTTTCTTGTTTCTATAATTTCGTAAGATCATCCATCTTCAGCCTTTCTCTGGTCTGCAGTGGGTAGTCCATACTTGGACGGCTGGACTTCTGCAATTGTTTCCGGTGTTCCATGCCTGGTAAATCAGGCATTGGAACACCACCCCAAATATAATTATGTGAAAGGGAGTACCACACTGGAATTTGTAATCAGGCACTGATTTATGTAATAATTCCACCTGTTAATACTACGCTTTAATTCTTAACTGATGAAGTGCAACTTAAGCAAAAAGCTATAACTATCTTTAATTTGTATAGATCTACATGCCTAAAATAGATGAGGTGCTGGAGATAGCAGTGATAAAACTAATGCCAATGAAAGTACTGAAATGAACGGAATCTACATTCGTTTTTCACACACTTCTTTAAGTAGGTGAGATATCCTGCCAATGGACTTTGTGGACAAAATTATTGTACAAATGAATTGTGCTCAATTTATTTCTGGCAAGCAAATTCGTGAGAAAAAAATTCATAAGAAAGTTGATTGTCTCCCCCAAAAAATTCAAATAATGAAAAAGAAAAATTTCCTTTGCAAACATTACTTTTGGAAAACAACTTAAATTGTATAACTTGCAATTATCATATTTTTTGCAGAAACATTTATGATATGCATTTATTTTGCAATAATACAAGGTGGTGACAAAATGCACAAAGTATTTTTTTCAGACGTTGTACTTTGCATATTTAAGACGTCAGTTGAAGTGCAAGTATAGTACTGGCTTCTTCTCTTCATGCTCATCACAGTTAGCAACCTAAAGCGTGCGCACACCCTTAACCAATAGCCATTCATTCTTAATAATAAGCATATCAAACTCAAAGCAATTCACTTTAATGCAGGCACATTTTTTAAATCCTGCAGTACAGGCTACATCTTGGTAAAAACTGCAAATCATAAAATGCACAATTGCAAATCTTACCAACATTTTCAATCCAATGTAAGTGTCCCTTAAAATTAACTTAAAATCTTCAAGGGCTATACTTTTCAAAAGACACCAGGTGCTAGAAACTGTTTTGTCATTCGCCTTGGTTTATTGTTTTTTGCCAAATGCTTTCTTTGTCTATTGTTTCAGCCTGTGCGGATATAAATGGAGATCCTGGTCTGCATCCTGTCACTCTGTTCACAGCATTAACGTAGTCTCGCCTGGAACGCCAGGTTCGTCTAGTTCTTGAACTGCAGTGCTTTGTTGTCTGGTAAATGTGTTCCCTCTGTCCTTCTTAGTTTGCTTTGCTAATTTGACTTTGCTTACCCGATTCCTGCATCTTACTTGTAAACTCCTAAACCAGGGCACAAGTCCTAAAAAAAGAAGTGGGGGGACACGGTCACCAGAAGTGACGTCAAACAGGAAGTGACGTCATGAAAGGTGGCTTGCACCATCGGGCTCATTGCCTCCCCTCGCTCACCCCTTAGATGTGATTGCATCTGAGAAGCCAGCGCGTGAGCAGCGTTCTGAATGAGCACCGAACTCGTCCCAGTGAGGGCAAAGAGTGAAGTCCAGCTGTTTAGCAGGGGGGACGGCGTTCACTCGGTAAAATAAGTGGGGGGGCGCCGTCCACCCGCGTGGTACCCCGACTCAAGCCCTGTCCTAAACACTGTGTGCATCGCGGTTAACCAAAATGCCCCTGCTGCAGCTTTGGAGATTTTCTTGGGCAACCTCTGTAGAAAACATAATTATGACTTCTGTAATTCTGTTCTTTTGTTTGCAGTTGTACCATGTGCGCCAGGGCACAAGTCCTGAAAAAAGAAGTGGGGGGGGACTAACCTAGTTAATCATTATGCAAGTGGCATCGCAGCACGTGGCATCGCAGCATATGACATCACAGCACGTAACATCACAACGCGTGACATCACAGGAACTGACATCTGAAGAAATTATATCAGATCTTAAGCCCTCACATATATGTTTAGCAGGTGTATCATGAGTACATTTGAGCACATTTCGAGTACACTTGCAAACCCTCCTGATTTAGGCAAAAGATTCACACTGTTGTACGCTACCTAAAAAACAACGTTACCTTTTGTCAGCTTAAGCTTTCTATAGCCATAGTGCTTTAAAAGAAATAGTGATATTTAAATTATTACAATGCCTCCTCAAGGGTAATACTGAGTTATGATGGGTTTTTGGACCCACCAAATCAGGCACTGTACACTTAGCGCTCCGCGCCTTAATTATACTTTACACACTTTTTGAGATTTTGTGCTTATTTTTATTCTACTTTTTTGATTTGTTTCATTTGCTCATGTATTATTATCATTTCTCATAATACAAGCATGTAATTCATTTCATCAATTTTGCAAACATTATATCATATATACATGTTCAGTACTCTGGCTTCAATTATATTTCCACAATAAACAGTACACAAAAAATTTAACACGTGAGCCCAATGCATTTCGGCGCCTCTATGGTGCCTTCATCAGGGGCGTTTCTGAAAATAAAACATATGAAATAGTGTGAGATTCTGAATTCCATGTAGTTCATGGGTGGTATATGTAGCTAAACTCTATGGAAAAGTCATACCTGGTGTTTGTCATAACAGGTGGGTTTTTAAAAAAAAAAATACGCCTCACTCGCTGGATTCAGTGTCCAATCACTGTAAATAATGATGAATAACCTGTGTTGGTTATTAGATTATAACTGCATATGGATTTTGGATTGTATCTTAAAAGGACTAATAAGAACATACCTGTATAGGTAATTTTGTACTCGCTGAAAAGAGAAATTAATATGTGTCAAGATAAAATTTCGCCCTATTTTACGTGTTAATTGCTCTAACAACATAGGTCTAAGGACCCTTACCTTGTCTTCACCAAGATTATAATTCTATCTGGTGAGAAAAAACTCAATTACTCCACTGTTTGCGGGCAGTATATCAGTATTATCAATATACTCAATGTGAGCGGGTTAAAGCATACCTGATGCGCCAAAGATTTTCGCCGTGTTAGGGGTTCCTGTTTATCGGTCGTTATCCTTCACGGTGTGCCGGTGAAACGCCATATGAAACTTTCTAGGGGTTGCAAACATGGTGGCAGGGGTCACAACGGGTGGCTAAGGAGGTCGCAGGTGCAACCTCAAGCAGCCCCAAATTAACGTCCATGGTCTGGAAGAGAGGCAGGAAAGCACTAAATAAATGCTCCAATACAAGGTATAGTGTTTCCAGCCGCGGCCGCTGCAGGTATGAGCGGAGTGCCGGTGGGGCCAGGTGAGGGAGTATTTCGAGAGACGGCCACGAGGTAAAATTAAATAAATAATTAATTTTCCCTCGTGGTCATCTCTCGAAATCCTCCCTCGCCTGGCCCCACCGCCCCAATGCTCTTACCTGCAGCGGGTGCGGCTGAGTGATTCCCAAGGTACCTCACAAAGCTGTTTCTTCAAGTGGCTGTGTTTTGCTCATGACATAGGTGTGCCTCACTGCTGAATTTCCAGGATTAAGATTTACTCACAGAAAAAAAGCTTTGTGAATTACTTCCAAAAGTTAGGAATCGCTAACTCTTTGGTTCAATAGAATGATGAAAATCAGGGAAACACAGCTGAAACTCAACAGAGCGCACATCAGGGCAGGGCACGAGTTGGGGGTCCACGTGGGTGGACAGCGACCCCCCACTTCTTTCACAGGGTGGATCCTGTCCAACCTTCCAAGAAGTTGGGCCCCACTAAAAAAGATACTGAATTCGTCCCGGTGTAATTTCCAAACACTGGGAAACATTCAGCAGCGCCTGCACGTTGTTGTCTGCTTTCAATCAAAACACCTGCAGGTGGGGACGGGGCTCTCTTATTTCTGACTTCTGCTGGGATACTCAGCCATAACAAAGGCCTGGGGTCATCAGGCCTCCTTTTGTTGGAGTTTCCTGGCTGGCAGCAGTCAGGAGCCTCACACCTGATGCAAATGCAGCAGATGGGAAGCAAAGGCTCGCACCTTGTTAGCACTTCACACATACTTAGGAGAGGCAGCTTTTCACTTTGTTCAGGCTCTGTTTAGGAGATTTACATGCACTGTTAGAACGTCAGATGTGTTGATCTTTCCCAGTATTAGCACAAAATAAATTGCATTTATATATGCTTATTACCCTTGAGGAATCAGAATAAATGAAGGGCGTAAGGAGCACTCCCGTTTGTTCAAGATATTTCTAGTATATCCACTGGTGCTCCGATTTATCAGGGTAGTCAATCCTGTGGTGTAAGTCTGAGTTATGATGGGTTTTTGGACCCACCAAATCAGGCACTGTACACTTAGCGCTCCGCGCCTTAATTATACTTTACACACTTTTTGAGATTTTGTGCTTATTTTTATTCTACTTTTTTGATTTGTTTCATTTGCTCATGTATTATTATCATTTCTCATAATACAAGCATGTAATTCATTTCATCAATTTTGCAAACATTATATCATATATACATGTTCAGTACTCTGGCTTCAATTATATTTCCACAATAAACAGTACACAAAAAATGTAACACGTGAGCCCAATGCATTTCGGCGCCTCTATGGTGCCTTCATCAGGGGCGTTACTGAAAATAAAACATATGAAATAGTGTGAGATTCTTAATTCCATGTAGTTCATGGGGGGTATATGTAGCTAAACTCTATGGAAAAGTCATACCTGGTGTTTGTCATAACAGGTGGGTTTTTTTAAAAAAAAATACGCCTCACTCGCTGGATTCAGTGTCCAATCACTGTAAATAATGATGAATAACCTGTGTTGGTTATTAGATTATAACTGCATATGGATTTTGGATTGTATCTTAAAAGGACTAATAAGAACATACCTGTATAGGTTATTTTGTACTCGCTGAAAAGAGAAATTAATATGTGTCAAGATAAAATTTCGCCCTATTTTACGTGTTAATTGCTCTAACAACATAGGTCTAAGGACCCTTACCTTGTCTTCACCAAGATTATAATTCTATCTGGTGAGAAAAAACTCAATTACTCCACTGTTTGCGGGCAGTATATCAGTATTATCAATATACTCAATGTGAGCGGGTTAAAGCATACCTGATGCGCCAAAGATTTTCGCCGTGTTAGGGGTTCCTGTTTATCGGTCGTTATCCTTCACGGTGTGCCGGTGAAACGCCATATGAAACTCCGCGAACTCCGCCAGGAAGCGGAGTTTGTAAACATAGAGAAAGGACTTAATCACAGTACTGTGGCCGTACTGATAATAACTTTGGGCGCCATGCTTGAATGTGTAAAATGCCGGTATAATGCAGTTATAATCTAATAACCAACACAGGTTATTCATCATTATTTACAGTGATTGGACACTGAATCCAGCGAGTGAGGCGTATTTTTAAAAAAAAAAACACCTGTTATGACAAACACCAGGTATGACTTTTCCATAGAGTTTAGCTACATATACCCCCCATGAACTACATGGAATTAAGAATCTCACACTATTTCATATGTTTTATTTTCAGAAACGCCCCTGATGAAGGCACCATAGAAGCGCCGAAATGCATTGGGCTCACGTGTTACATTTTTTGTGTACTGTTTATTGTGGAAATATAATTGAAGCCAGAGTACTGAACATGTATATATGATATAATGTTTGCAAAATTGATGAAATGAATTACATGCTTGTATTATGAGAAATGATAATAATACATGAGCAAATGAAACAAATCAAAAAAGTAGAATAAAAATAAGCACAAAATCTCAAAAAGTGTGTAAAGTATAATTAAGGCGCGGAGCGCTAAGTGTACAGTGCCTGATTTGGTGGGTCCAAAAACCCATCATAACTCAGACTTACACCACAGGATTGACTACCCTGATAAATCGGAGCACCAGTGGATATACTAGAAATATCTTGAGCAAACAGGAGTGCTCCTTCCGCCCTTCATTTATTCTGATTCCTCAAGGGTAATAAGCATATATAAATGCAATTTATTTTGTGCTAATACTGGGAAAGATCAACACATCTGACGTTCTAACAGTGCATGTAAATCTCCTAAACAGAGCCTGAATGTGTGAAGTGCTAACAAGGTGCGAGCCTTTGCTTCCCATCTGCTGCATTTGCATCAGGTGTGAGGCTCCTGACTGCTGCCAGCCAGGAAACTCCAACAAAAGGAGGCCTGATGACCCCAGGCCTTTGTTATGGCTGAGTATCCCAGCAGAAGTCAGAAATAAGAGAGCCCCGTCCCCACCTGCAGGTGTTTTGATCGAAAGCAGACAACAACGTGCAGGCGCTGCTGAATGTTTCCCAGTGTTTGGAAATTACACCGGGACGAATTCAGTATCTTTTTTAGTGGGGCCCAACTTCTTGGAAGGTTGGACAGCATCCACCCTGTGAAAGAAGTGGGGGGTCGCTGTCCACCCACGTGGACCCCCAACTCGTGCCCTGCCCTGATGTGCGCTCTGTTGAGTTTCAGCTGTGTTTCCCTGATTTTCATCATTCTATTGAACCAAAGAGTTAGCGATTCCTAACTTTTGGAAGTAATTCACAAAGCTTTTTTTCTGTGAGTAAATCTTAATCCTGGAAATTCAGCAGTGAGGCACACCTATGTCATGAGCAAAACACAGCCACTTGAAGAAACAGCTTTGTGAGGTACCTTGGGAATCACTCAGCCGCACCCGCTGCAGGTAAGAGCATTGGGGCGGTGGGGCCAGGCGAGGGAGGATTTCGAGAGATGACCACGAGGGAAAATTAATTATTTATTTAATTTTACCTCGTGGCCGTCTCTCGAAATACTCCCTCACCTGGCCCCACCAGCACTCCGCTCATACCTGCAGCAGCCGCGGCTGGAAACACTATACCTTGTATTGGAGCATTTATTTAGTGCTTTCCTGCCTCTCTTCCAGACCGTGGACGTCAATTTGGGGCTGCCTGAGGTTGCACCTGTGACCTCCTTAGCCACCCGTTGTGACCCCTGCCACCTTGTTTGCAACCCCTGGAAAATAAGCCGCAGTGTGAGCAGTGCTTAATTGCACTACTGTGCTGAAGCTCTGCTTGCAGAGGCAAAATGATGGCCTGCAAGCTGGGCTTGGGTGGGGGGAAAGAACTTGTCTTACTTGCTGCTATGGTGACCCCAACTGGGCTGGCCAGCACCCGCAGCCATTGATTTCATTACACTACAGATTGTCAGCATACAAGCCCTCTAATATGAGAGGTCAGAGGTTAGGTGGTGGCTCAGCTTCTGCCGTCAGTAAGGCAGCCATGTCTCCATGAGTATGAGGATCTAACAGGGCCGGCTTTAGGGCAGTGCGACTGGTGCGGCCGCACTGGGTGCTGACCTGTGGAGGAGGGCACTGTGATTTCAGGGTGGCGCTGTGTTTAGCAATATCTTATGATCTAAGAGATGAGGGTAACTTTTGCAGGTGGTAGTGAGAGAATCCGAGGAGGCGGTCATGGGACGTGTGGGCGCCAAAAGTGATTGTCGCACCGGGCGCGACCAGCCCTAAAGCTGGCCCTGGGTTCTAATAGTCAATTGCCCAAGGCAAATGGATATAAACCAATTTCCCAAGATGGCTGAAATGTATCATAAGCAGAGGTAAGTTCAGTGCTCACACTGCTAGTCCCCTTGGCCTGAACAGTCTGGCCCCGTTGCCCCAATCCTGGGAGTGAGTTTTAAAATCTCAGAGGTGGGGGATCTTAGACCCATCCAGCTCTGACTGCGGCCTTGCGTGTCATTCTTAAAGCAATTGTCTTATAACTGCAGAGAAAGAAAATTCTACTGTACTGTGCTAATCAAGGCGCTAATATAGTTCATCTGATTCTCTTTAAGAAGACATTGTTAAGTCCATGTACATCATGGGCATGTGTCCTGGTAAATAAAAGTCCCATTACATAATCACAGGGAGGAAACTTACTCTAAAACATCTTGACGCTGGCGGGAGTCGCTTCACTTGCTGTCAGTTGTAAGGGGAGGATATTAAAACGACTTCTGCAGCTGCTCCCTCCCCCCCACCCCCTACCTCGGGTGTCCAGAATTTGAAAAGCAAAAACCAGGAGGGGCAGACATAAAAGTAGGACTACAGCCTTTAGACTTACTTCTATATCTGGCCTGTCCTGTTTTTTGCATATCCTTGTAAATATGTGCAAACATATGCATACACACAGACACACACACACTAGGGTTGTACGTGTATGTGTCTGTATATGTGTCTCCTCCCCACTCTGTCTTCTGGGAGCTGGCAAATGCCCCCTCGTGCTGCCTGACTGAAACAAATACATTTCAGCTTTCAGAGGCGCTGGTGAATTTGAGAGTATAACTCTCTGCTTTGCAGAATGACCTGACATTTGTCTCAAAAATAGGGACATTTACCTAATATTAAGAAAGGTGTCGGAACACCGAGACAGACCTCTTAAAGCCGGAACTGTCCAGGGAAATCCGGGACGGCTGGTCACCCTACCTCCACCTAGCCGTGTCTAGGACAGGCCTGCATCCTAGCATTCTAAATCCTTTTAGGGAGACACACGTCATTGGTGCCCTGGTTATTCCATAGTTGCTTCTGCAGAATCGTCCAGAAGAGGTCGTTTGGTGCTGCTAACTATGTCCATGCGTAGAGAATAAACACACAAATGAATGCATGAATGAATGAACGAATGAATAAATGAATGAAGAGTAAACCACCATGGCCTTGTATGTATTCATTACTCAGGGTGGTGGAATAGATTAGTCAGATTAGCAGACTATGTAATTGGACATTTTAGCCTGCCCTAAATGCTTCAGACATGGTTAGGACTAGAAGTATTTAAATGTATTTAAATGTATGTGAATGGAAGTTGCCAAGGCTGCTTTTCCAGGCTGGTGCTGCAATCGTGCTCTTTGTTTGGATCTTATTTATGAAATCATTTTTGATTTACAGTGCTGGTGGACTGGCCAACAAGACATTGTTTTGAACATCACCAAGCCGGAATGGCCTACCGGGCCCCGGGCAATGGGCTGGCATTTCCCGAGCGGCTGGAAGGGTAGGGGGCAGGTTTTGCAGTGCAGCAGTTTTAAAAGCATTGCAAAGCTCCTTGTATAGTCACCAGTTTTGGGCAATAATAAAAATGTCAAGTTAACTCTAGTGATTAATTAATGTACCTGCAGGAGAAAGATGGGTTTTGTTTAGTGACAGTTTTCACTTATCTAAGGTAGCACAGAAGGTTAATATGTCTACAGCAAAGAGCGTGTACAATGCATATTAAAGAACAATATTTTATGTGGATAGCTCAGTAGGTTCCTGCTTTTGTCACGATATTTTATTGTTACTGGACAGTTAATAAGTTACATTTATAATCTAGCACAGTGAGCTATGAACTACCATCTAAGAGCTGCATGCAAGTTGCATGGTAAAAGTTCTAAAGGTATGTTTTTTTCTCATTCTTTCTGATGTTTGCACAGTACTTCTTTAGTATCTGTAGAGAGTTTGCAGACTCTGTGTGTGATGTAAGTAACCAAAAGTTTGATTCACCACTTCCCATGATAGCACCAAGCCAAAGGTCATGCAATGTCGCTTCCTTTGATTTAATTGGATCTAAAGGTCACATGATATCACTTCCTGTGATGTCTTCAGGTCAAATGCCTTGTGATATCACTTCCTATGAGATCATCATTGTCGGTGAAAGGGAAGGCGATGTCACTTCCTGTGATGTCACCAGGTCAAAGTTCATGTGATGTCACTTCCTGTGACATCAGGTGGGGGTCATATGGCATGTGATGTCACTTCCGCTACACCTGGCATTTTGGTGAATCAACGTCTATGTTCCAGACTCCAAAGTGCTTTCAGACTCATAGGTAAGAAGTTAAATTTCTAAAGGGTATAAAGTGAAGAACAATGCTGCTTGAGGTATTGTCTATTAGTGCTGAGTGTTCTATACTTGGGGCAGCAAATGAATGAGCAGCTTATGTAACACATGCAAACCAGTTACAGATGTTGCATGGGACTCAGCTTGGTCCTGGATTTGGGAAAAGCCAGGACTTACGTTCTCATGTGAATTCTTGATGGCTATTGATAGTTCCCTATTCTCTTCAAAGGTATATCATAGAGTTTGCATGTCTGTAATGAGTAGGCGCATCCTCCAGGATGGCTTTTTGAAAAGGGTGGATGATTTGGTGTGTGACCATTCTTGATCTGAGGTTTCTCCTACAGTTGTGCAACCTAACGTTGAACTGTATGAAGGTTGGACCCATTCAGCGGATGCCCCAATGTAAAAAGCAAAGGATATTAAAGGATGTTGTTCTTGCTACTATTACCCAGTGAAGAGTTATGATAGCAGGGGTAAATATGATACCATTAGTTTACGTGAAGGACTTATCTTACTTCTCTGTTCTGGATTCTTGGTAGCTTGCTAATTATTTCTTTTGGGCTCTTGGTTTAGTGTCCTTTTGCTTACTCCAAAAAGGAAATCACTAGGGCATGCAAATCCTTTGACTTGTGTCAGAGATATAAGTAAGGCAAGTATTACATTTTCTGTGGAATTACTTTCCAAGTCTTTCTGCAGCATCACTTGTACAAAACTCATATTCTTGGAATTCAGAAGGTTGTTCAAATTGTAAGATGATCTTTAGTATCTCTAGTGCAGTTGTAGCAGGTAATATTGAATTATATCATACGGCAAGGAAAGGGGTTAGATACCTGTAATTTAACTTGTGTGCTTTGTTGAACCCAAGGGAACACCTGCTTGGGTGGTGTATGGTGAGGAGTTGAAAGGAGGTCATTTTGGATTGTTCCTTCTTCCCTAAGATAGAATTTTAGGACAATGGCATGGATACCTGCATCACAAAGTGTTAAGCCTAGTGTTTGGTGCTTCAGCTCAAGACATTTCCAGAAAACCTTTAGAGTCAAAAAGTGTAAAAAGAGGCTACGGCCTACCAAGAGCACTGGCATTCAGACTAATGAAATGTGGTTGTTTGTTTTAGTTTAAGATTTAAGAGTCAAATACTATTTCATTGTTGGGCTAAATGCAAGGCAGAATTAAAAGTAAAGCTACATTGAACTAAATGGATAATCCCAAAATAAATCCTACAGAAATACAGCAGCCTCTCTGAGAACACAGATCAGTCTGTCTATCTATCTATCTATCTATCTATCTATCTATCTATCTATCTATCTATCTATCTATCTATCTATCTATCTATCTATCTATCTATCTATCTATCTATCTATCTATCTATCTATCTATCTATCTATCTATCTATCTATCTATCTATCTATCTATCTATCTATCTATCTATCTATCTAATCTGTTGGGACAGAAAAGTCCTCTGCATTGTTAAAGACATGTAACCCTGCCCTAAGTGCCCAACTGTACTGCTGTCTGGATCCCTAATGCTGATTTTCTGTCATAGGCTATGTTAGACGGACCGGGAGGGTCGGCCGAGGATAAGGGGAGAGGTCTCCGGGGAGAGCCGTCTCCGACGATCGTACAGACAAGTAACTTCCCCCCCACAGACGGACACCACACAAGGGTAAAGTTCAACGATACTTTATAGGCAATTCTTTAAGTACGATGAATGGTACAAGGAGGTCTGGACTCAGGGGTCCCCTCGATTCTGGTCTCTGGTTAGGGAGAAGGGTAGCGGGACAGTCTTGTTACCAAAAGATGGGAATAGCTCTCAATCCTCGAGCTCGGCGTTCTAGATGATCGGGCCGCGGCGGAGCCAGCCGGTCCCGAGATGGACGAAGGAAGCGACGGTCCGCGGCGGAGCCAGCAGGTCCCGATGAAGATGGTAGTTACAAACGGTCTGCGGCCACGCCAGCAGGTCCCGACGACGATGAAGCTTTACGAAGGTTACGAAGGTTGCGGCAGCGCCAGCAGGCAGGACGATGATGCGCAAGGCAGAGCTACGGCAGCGCCAGTAGTCCGACAAGGATGAGTTCTTCTCTGCGTCTCTCGACTCCAGGATACAACTGCCTTCCTGCTCTGGAGCTGCCCCAGTTATAGGGCTGGTGCCCTTTGATGTCCGGACCCTCGCACTTGGAGGTCGGGAGGTCCGGGATGAGAGAGTCCAGACACCCAGCAGGGGGGTGGAGCCAGCGCCCGGGGAGGCGATGGGCGAGCGGCACCTGGCGGGGGAGAGCCATCGACGCCTCTTTCTCCCATTGACTTGCCAAGTAGCCCGCTCACCTCCTGGGTGGATGGTGGTGCCGGGATGTCTGAGGCCTGGCTAGGCCCAGGGTTGAGGTCGATCGGGGGCCAGGGGGCCTCGTGGTGGAGTGTCCAAGATGGCGCCCAGGCCGGGCGCGTGGGCCAGTAGTGGGTCGGGCCCACGAGGTCGATATGTTCAGGGGCCGGGGTTCCGGAGGGGACGGAAGACGAGCAGTGGTGGTGTGTGGCACTGGTGTGACCGGGCTCGGGCCTGGTCAGGCCGAGGGGGGAGCGGCCCTTCATGTGGCCTGTCCAACATGCGTCCCCCCCAGCTGAAGGCGGGGAGAGTCACCCATCCTCTTGGGGACTCTCCTCGTCGAGGCGGAAAAACCGGGACAGGCCATCCGCGTTGGCGTGATCTGGCCCAGGCCGGTGCTCCACAGTGAAGTCCATCCCTTGTAGGGAGATGGACCAACGCAGTAGTTTCGGGTTTTCCCCCCGCATCTGCATCAGCCACTGCAGGGGTCGATGGTCGGTCTGCACCCGAAAGTGCGTGCCAAAGAGGTAGGGCCGGAGCTTTTTTAGGGCCCATACCACAGCGAAGGCCTCCCTCTCTATGGTGCTCCAGCGTTGTTCTCGGGGTAGGAGTCGCCTGCTGATGAAGGCCACGGGCTGATCAAGGCCTTCGGTGTTCACTTGAGACAGGACTGCCCCAATGCCATGGTCAGAGGCATCCGTCTGGACGACGAATTCCCGGCTGTAGTCGGGGGCCTGGAGCACAGGGGCGGAGCACATGGCGGCCTTCAATTGTTCGAAGGCTGTTTGACAATCCGGGGTCCAGTTGACTTTCTTGGGTTGATTTTTGGACGTGAGTTCTGTGAGGGGCCCCACTATGGTACCATAGTCTTTCACGAACCTTCGGTAATAGCCCGTGAGGCCCAGGAAGGCGCGTACCTCGGTCTGGGTGATGGGGGGCTGCCAGGATTGGATGGCGGCAATCTTGAGCTGCAGAGGGGCCACCAGACCGCTTCCCACCTGGTGTCCGAGGTAGGTTACGGACCCCTGACCAATTTGGCATTTACTGGCCTTAATCGTGAGGCCAGCCCGCTGGAGGGCCTGTAGCACCGCTTGGAGGTGGTGGAGGTGCTCGGGCCAGTGGTGGCTGTATACAGCGATGTCGTCTAAGTAGGCGGCGCTGAATCCTTCGAGCCCTGCCAGGACCTGGTTGACGAGCCGCTGAAATGTTGCTGGAGCATTCTTCATGCCAAAGGGCATGACCTTGAAATGGTAATGGCCATCAGGGGTGGAAAAGGCAGAACGTTCTTGGGCCCGGGGTGTGAGGCCGATCTGCCAGTAGCCCGCCGTCAGGTCGAAAATACTGAGGTAGCGGGCAGCTCCCATGCGGTCGATTAGTTCGTCTGCTCGGGGGATGGGATGTGCGTCTGTTCGGGTTACCGCATTCAAGCCCCGGTAGTCGACGCAGAACCGGAGTTCTGGTGTGGTGCCGGGAGCGGCTGCTTTGGGGACCAGGACTACAGGGCTGGCCCAGGGGCTGTCTGAGGGCTCGATGACCCCGAGCGTGAGCATTTTGGTTACTTCTTCCTGGATGCAGGCCCGTACCCGATCTGGCACGCGGTAGGCCCGGTGGCGGATAGGGGGGTTGTCCCCCGTGTCCACGTCGTGCACACACCAGGAAGTGACACCTGGGGTGAGGGAGAACAGGCTGGCGAACTGCAACAGAAGGTCTCGACACTCCTGGCGTTGCTCCCGGGTTAGGGCCTCCGAGAGTCGGACCCCATCCACTGAGCCGTCTTTCTCCCGAGTCCGTAGGAGATCAGGGAGGGGCTCGGAGTCTTCTTCGGCCCCATTGTCTGTGGCCATCAGGAGGCTGAGTTCTGAACGCACAAAGTGGGGTTTCAGTCTATTAGTGTGGAGAACACGGAGGGGGTTCCGGGCAGATTCCATGTCGATGAGATAGGTGGCGGGGCCCTTGCGCTCGACTACTTTGAAGGGCCCTGTCCATTTGTCTTGCAGGGCGCAGGGTTCGGTGGGGGACATCACCCATACCTGTTGCCCAGGTTCAAATTCGATGGAGGAGGCATTCCGGTCATACCACTTTTTCATGTCCTCTTGACTGGCCTCTAGGTTGGCTTTTGCCAGCTCTCGGAACCGCCGGGTCTGGTTGCGGAGGGTTAGGAGGTATCGGAAAACATCTGGGGGGTTCTTTAGAGGGGGCATCTCCCAGCCTTCCTTGACTAGGCTGAGTGGCCCCCGTACTGGATGTCCATACAGCAGTTCAAACGGGCTGAAGCCGAGGGACTTCTGGGGGACCTCCCGATATGCGAAGAGGAGGCACGGCAGCAGCACATCCCACTGGCGACGGAGGGGCTCTTCCAACCCCCCAATCATCCCTTTGAGCGTGCGGTTGAACCGCTCAACGAGTCCGTTTCCTTGAGGGTGATAGGGGGTCGTGAATCGGTAGGTAACCCCACATTGTTGCCAGAGGGACTTCATATATTTGGAAATAAAGTTCGTGCCTCTGTCGCTGACGACTTCTCGGGGGAAGCCCACACGGGAGAAGATTCCCATCAGAGCCCGGCCGACTACCGGGGCTGTCACAGTCCGCAGGGGAACAGCCTCGGGGTAGCGGGTGGCGTGGTCCACTAGCACCAGGATGAACCGATGGCCTTGTTTTGTACGCGGGTCCAGGGGGCCCACAATGTCTATTCCGACCCTCTCGAACGGGGTGGTGACCACGGGAAAAGGTTGCAGGGGGGCTTTTAGTTTGCGGCCGCTCTTTCCACTGGCTTGGCACGTGGGGCAAGATCGGCAATGCTGGTGTACATCGTCCCTCATTTTGGGCCAGAAGAAGTGGGTCACCAGGCGGCTGTAGGTTTTATCTTGACCCAGGTGTCCAGCCAGGGGGACATCGTGCCAGGTTGAGCAGAAAGCCTCTAAAACGGAGGGGCACCACTAGCACTCGGCTGGCCCCCAACTCCGCGATTCTTTGTTCACTGTATAGCAGTTCATTGTCCCAGTAGATCCAATGTGTTCCGGAGGTATCCCCTGCGCTTTGGGCGAGGGCTTGTTGGCGGAGTCCCTCGAGGGAGGGACAGGTCTTCTGTTCTTGGCGAAACTGTTCTTGCGTGGGCCCCCCCTCTTGAGGCCACTGGTCGAGGTTGGCGAGGTCTGGAGGTTGAGCTGGTTCTGGGGGGACGTCACGGTCGGTGGTTTCGGCTGGTGCGACCGGAGGCGGAGGCGCCGGCCATTCGGGTTCCTCGGGTCGGGGTTTGGCACGGGCGGCCATGGACCGGGTGGTGACGCATGCCCAGTCCGGGATGCCCAACATCCCCAGGTGTTCTCATCGTTCTACGGCTGCCCACGGAGAGCTTTCAAGGTCATTCCCCAGGAGGCAGTCTACGGGGGCATCGTCTCGGACCGTTACTTTCAACATGCCGGAGACCCCTCCCCATTCGAAAGGGACGCAGGCCATCCGACACAGACTCTCTGAGTTATCGGCTGAACGGACAGGGCAGAGAATGTTTGGTAGGAACTGTTCTGGGGCCACCAGGTGACAGCGGACGGCTGTCACACTGGCCCCGGTGTCACGGAGGGCTTCGGCCCGGCGTCCATTGATGCTCACCGATTGGCTGTACTTCTGGGTGTTAGCGGGTAGGGGGACCCGCGGGACCATGTCTTTCCCCCCTAAGCAGGCTAGAGCCATGGCGGCTGGCTCCCATTCTTGATGCTCTTGCTCATATTCTTCTTGTTCCTCTGAGATCTGTTCTTCCCCCAGAGCAGCAGCGGCTACTTGGCGGGGTCTTGGGCTCTGATACTGGGGGCAGTTTGGGTCGTTTGCATAGTGGCCGACTCGTTGGCATCGATGGCACGTAACATTGGCTCGATATCCCGGTCGCGCCGGGGTGCTGCCCCGGTTGGCCGGGGGGGTGGTGCTGGTAGCGGGGGCGACCGGAGCGTTGTCTCTTCCACGTCCTTGGCCTCCTCCTCCTCCTCGGGGACGGTGCTGACCGTTGTTGTTCCGGCTCTGTTCATAGGACCCATTCCGGCCCACTCTGGTGATTTCCCACCGGTCAGCTTCGGCTGCGAGCTGCCGGGGATCGGTCAATTTGCTGTCGAGGAGGTGCTGGCGGAGCTCAATGAAGCAATTGTTCGACAGATGCTCCCATACCATAAGATTGAAGAGTTGTTCGTAAGTTGTGACCTTGCTTCCTTTGATCCAGCCCTCGAAGGCTCGGCTAAAATAGTTTACATAGTCCACCCAAGTTGTACCCGGGATGCGGGTGCAGTCTCGGAACCTCTGACGGTACATCTCGGGTGTGAGGCCATAACGGGTGAGGAGTGCAGCTTTCATATGGTCATAGGAGGTCATCTGGTGGTCCGGGAGCTGTAGCAGGGCGTCGCGGCCCTCGTTGAGGAATCTCCCCCATAGACCGGCTCCCCAGTCGCTTCTATCGATCCGGTGGGCGGTCATGGCGATTTCGTAGGCCTTAAACCATTGCTGGATGTCGTCCTCTCGGAAGTACTCTCGAACGACATCCTTGGGGATGTGTACCTTTTTCTCTGTTGCCCCTGGGGTGTGGGGTTGCTCGGGCACCCCTACTTCTTTATTCTGCTTGCGTAGGTCGATCTCCGCTAATTTTCGCTCGTGTTCATATGCCAATTTCTTCTCCTCGAGCTCCCTTTGTCTCTGTTTTTCCTCTCTTTCTTCTCGGAGACGCAGGTGCTCTAAGTTTATTTTTTGTTCGGCCAACTTAAGTTCAACATCCATTTTGAGCCGGGCCATTTCCAGCTCGTGTAGTCGGGTTTTTTCTCGTTCCTGGATCTCGTCTTGCGAGAGACCCGTTCTTCGCTCTTCAGGGGCTGTGGTGTGTTTTTCTATTGCTGCGATGTTTTGATCGGGGGTTCCGGCAGCCCCGGTTTCTGCCCAAGACTCTAGGGCATGCTTGAAATCGTCCTTGGTACTTAGACCGGTGGTAGCGATACCTAGTTCGATGCAGAATTGTTTTAATTCACGATGGCTGTACTCGTCTAATTTCTCCATCTGAAATTTCTCGGTGGATCCGCTTTCTTTGTTTGACATCGTGATTTCGTCGTGGGGTGAGCTACTTTCTGTACGATAATGCGGTGATTCGGATCGCGCCGCTGGCCACCAATGTTAGACGGACCGGGAGGGTCGGCCGAGGATAAGGGGAGAGGTCTCCGGGGAGAGCCGTCTCCGACGATCGTACAGACAAGTAACTTCCCCCCCACAGACGGACACCACACAAGGGTAAAGTTCAACGATACTTTATAGGCAATTCTTTAAGTACGATGAATGGTACAAGGAGGTCTGGACTCAGGGGTCCCCTCGATTCTGGTCTCTGGTTAGGGAGAAGGGTAGCGGGACAGTCTTGTTACCAAAAGATGGGAATAGCTCTCAATCCTCGAGCTCGGCGTTCTAGATGATCGGGCCGCGGCGGAGCCAGCCGGTCCCGAGATGGACGAAGGAAGCGACGGTCCGCGGCGGAGCCAGCAGGTCCCGATGAAGATGGTAGTTACAAACGGTCCGCGGCCACGCCAGCAGGTCCCGACGACGATGAAGCTTTACGAAGGTTACGAAGGTTGCGGCAGCGCCAGCAGGCAGGACGATGATGCGCAAGGCAGAGCTACGGCAGCGCCAGTAGTCCGACAAGGATGAGTTCTTCTCTGCGTCTCTCGACTCCAGGATACAACTGCCTTCCTGCTCTGGAGCTGCCCCAGTTATAGGGCTGGTGCCCTTTGATGTCCGGACCCTCGCACTTGGAGGTCGGGAGGTCCGGGATGAGAGAGTCCAGACACCCAGCAGGGGGGTGGAGCCAGCGCCCGGGGAGGCGATGGGCGAGCGGCACCTGGCGGGGGAGAGCCATCGACGCCTCTTTCTCCCATTGACTTGCCAAGTAGCCCGCTCACCTCCTGGGTGGATGGTGGTGCCGGGATGTCTGAGGCCTGGCTAGGCCCAGGGTTGAGGTCGATCGGGGGCCAGGCGGCCTCGTGGTGGAGTGTCCAAGATGGCGCCCAGGCCGGGCACGTGGGCCAGTAGTGGGTCGGGCCCACGAGGTCGATATGTTCAGGGGCCGGGGTCCCGGAGGGGACGGAAGACGAGCAGTGGTGGTGTGTGGCACTGGTGTGACCGGGCTCGGGCCTGGTCAGGCCGAGGGGGGAGCGGCCCTTCATGTGGCCTGTCCAACAGGCTAACACAGATGATGATGCATGTGTGCAATGACATAGGCCTGCCTCACAGATAGTGGTCTTGTTGGATTGGGAGTGGTGCCAAAAACGCTACCCTCGTAGTGGTGGAAGGCTACCGTCTTCACCAGGAGTCAAACAGCACAAGTGTGGTGGTGGCATCATACTATGTAGGGATCAGTAGTAGTTCACAGGACCTTTTTCCCTGTGCCACTAGAGTAAGACTTACAGACTCACTCACCATTTTAAAAAGTTCCACTGTTGTGTGCTTAACTCACTCTTGGCCTACATCAGGTAGATGTGGAGCACTGTGCAGCACAGGAGTAGTGACTGCTCTGTATGTATATGTGTTTGGAAAGGGTATGGTGAGAAATGGGGATGTTGCTTCACAGGGGTCTGAGCCCTGGCCATGCAACAGCCACAAACCCTTGCAGACTGAACCCAAAAATCAGTAAATTAACCTGTTCTTACCCTGGGTAGCTTGGCACAAAATGTTGTTTGGATACAAGAATTGGTTTGGACCCGGTCAGCGCTTATCTTCGGATTTAGAAAAATTCTTGACGAAAAATGTCTTAGAAGTTATAGTTCAGTGGTGCAAGGCTGCAGGAGGTGTGTGAGGAGGGAGTGTTGTAGTCGGATAGCCTTGGGTCGAAGCCGTGGTGAAAGTTTCTATGTTTGGATTAGCTGCTGAAATGGAAGTCTAAAAACTCCAGCGGGACGAAGCAGAGGGATGTAGCTGAAGACAGTTTCACAAGGATGGATACCCCTTTGGGGAAGGACTGCTGAAATGGATTTGCTGCTGCAGCGAAGAACATAGCGGGAGGAGCCGTGAAGGCAATCTGACTGGCAATGCACCATGGGCGGATGGGCGTGCAGGTTAGTCCCAGTACCTCTTGTGTTCTAAGAGCACTTTTTGGTCAAAATTTGTCTAGGTCCTGAATTTTGGATACTGGCTATCTGGGCACCTTTAGCACCACAACCAAGGTTCCAGGACTAGTGCGGCACCTCTTGGGGGTTCAGGACTCACTGATGGGCCCATGTGCGGTTCAAGATGGTGGGAGCCTTTTATGTCCTTGTGGCTCTGAACAGGAGGTCAGCAAACTAGCCCTTGGAGTCACTTCTGATAGTCCTGGGTACAGGTGAAGATGCCGGGACCAACAGCAGGTCTAGTATCTGAGGGTTCAAGGCAGGCTCCAGGCAGTAAATCAGTCCTTCCAGGCACAGCATCAGTCTGGCAGAGTGCACAGCAGGTCACAACAGCAGGCAGTTCTCTGACAGTCCTTTCACAGGTAAAATAGTGAATTGAATAGTGGGTCTGAAGGTCCTATTTCTATACGCTGGTGCCCTTCTTCTGGATGGTGGGAGAAGCTTCTGTAAAGGTTCTTTGGAGTTCATGGAATTTCCTGACTCTCCTGCCCTGGCTCCAAGCTGGCTTTAGAGACAATTCAGAGTCATTAGGCCCTTTGTGTGAAGGCAGAGCACATGCTATTCAGCTTCATGCTCAGCTCCGTTCCACATCCTACCAGCAGATGGACCATTGAGGCACACCTAATCCCTCTATTGTGTGACTGTCTAGGCGGAATTTACAAAGTCTCAAAGTCAACTACACCCAGTCATGTGACCCAAGACAGGCTACAGGCACAAAAGGGCTAAAGGCAGAAAAAAGCAAACTTTCTAAAAGTGTTGTTTTTAATATTGCGATAAAAAAAAATCAACTTTACCATTAAATAGGGCTCTTCACCACAATCCCAAAGATACCAAACATGAAATAGCTACCAGCACCTGATTGGAAATTACAGCTTATTAAATGGAATAAGTATTCCTTGATGTTATCCTATGGGAGGGGTATGCCTCCCATTATTGAAAAAAGAATTAGGAGTTTTTCACTACCAGGACATGTAAAACTTAAAAATACATGTCCAACCTTTTAATTACCCAGCACCCTGCCCTACGGATTACCTAGGGCCTACCACTTGTGGGACACCCCCGCGCCGCACGGCCACCAGCTGCTGCGTGTGTCCCATTGCCTTGCCCTCTGCCTCGCTGCCTGCCTCGCTGCCGGTTGACTCCGCTGTCGTTTGTTTTGTTTTGTTCTTCATTTGTGCTTGTTTAACCAGTATTTTTGCCCGTGTTAGCGTTTTTGTGATCCATTTGTGCCTGTTTTTCTTTTGTCAGTTTGTGCCCGTATTAGCGCTCTCCTTCCTGTTTGCCCGCCTACCTCGCCGCCCTCCGTCTTCCCTCCCCGCTCCCCGCTTCCCGCCACCACCGCTGACCACGCCCCTTTTGCCTTCTGTTCCCTCCCCGCTCCCGCCTCCCAGCTGCTCCACCCACCCGCGCACTTCGCCTTATATGGCGACCGTGCGAACGCGCAGCGTGCACGCGCAGCGGGCGCGCCGATTGTGCGCCGAAGGCGCGCCAAAGGTAAGCCCGTCTACGCCCGTCCGCGCCTGGCCCGCGCCCAGTGCCAGGACCCCTGGACCTCGAAGACCCCGGCCGACCCGCCGGACGTACTCAGCCGCCACCCTCATCGCACTCAACACCGGCCGACTCCCAGAGTGCCACCAAGCCACACCACGACGCACCCACGGACCTTTCAGCTGCCACGCCTGCAAATTCACCTGCATCCGGACCTGCCTCGCACCAACACCCGCCAAGTCGAACACCAGCAGCACCCACCTCAAGTGCATCCTGCTCAACACCCGCTCCGTCCACAGACACGCCATCGAACTCTGGAACCTCCTAGACGCCACAGCCCCTGACGTTGCCTTCCTCACAGAGACCTGGATGAACGCCTCTTCAGCTCCCGACATCGCCATCGCTATCCCAGAGGGCTACAAGATCGTCCGGAGGGACCGCAACGCCAACCAGATGGGAGGAGGCATCGCCATCATCCACAGGAACACCATCCGTCTCACGACCAGCACCGACAACACCCTGACCACCGCCAAACATCTGCATTTCCAGATCCACACCGACCCGAACACCACCCTCAGAGGCACCCTGATCTACCGACCCCCGGGACCACACACACAATTCAGTGAGGACATCGCCGACTTCGTCAGCCCGCATGCCCTCCCCTCCGCCGACTACATCCTCCTGGGGGACCTCAACTTCCACCTGGAGAACAACAACGACCGCAACACCAGCACCCTGCTCGACAACCTCGCCAATCTTGGACTCAAGCAGCTGGTGTCCACCCCCACCCACCTCGCCGGACACACACTCGACGCAGTCTTCTCTTCCAGCACAGACATCGACTTCAGCCACGCCACAGAGCTTCAATGGACGGACCACAGCTGCGTCCACTTCACCTTCAAGAGAACGACGACCCACCACCACCAGCAACAGGCCGCCCGCAGAAGCTGGAACAAGATCACAGCAGACCAGCTCGCCACCTCCCTGAGCCAGCACCCTCCTGCCAGCTCAGCGAACCCCAGCCAGGCCGCCGACAACCTCACGAAGTGGATCAGCAACTGCGAGGACGAACTCGCTCCACTGAGGACCCCGCCCAGCAGATCCGGCAGCAAGAAAGCCCCGTGGTTCACCGATGAACTCAAGAGCTCCAAGAAGAACTGCCGAGCCCTCGAGAAAGTCTGGAGAAGGGAACCTACACCGGACAACAGGACCACCTTCAAGCTGGCCACCCGGAAGCACCACCAGCTGATCCGCGCCGCCAAGAAAACTGCGTTCAAGGACCGGCTGGACAACAACGCACACAACTGCAAGGAACTCTTCAACATCGTGAAAGAGCTATCCAACCCCAGCGCAGGAAACAACGACATCACCCCATCGCAAGACCTCTGCAACTCCCTCGCTTCATACTTCCACAACAAGATCGCGGACATACACAACAGCTTCAACAACCAACCAACGCACACCAAGACCGAACAACCACCCCCCACCACCACCCTCCACGCCTGGACCCCGATCAGCACCGAAGACACCATCCGCACGATGAACTCCATCCACTCCGGATCACCGACCGACCCCTGCCCTCACCACGTCTTCAACAAGGCTGACGCTGTCATCGCACCCCACCTGCGAGACATCATCAACACATCCTTCGACACCGCCACCTTCCCTGAGAGCTGGAAGCACGCCGAACTCAGCGCTCTACTCAAGAAACCCACAGCGGACCCCACCGAACTCAAGAACTACCGCCCCATCTCGCTCCTCCCGTTTCCAGCCAAAGTCATCGAGAAGACCGTCAACAAGCAGATGGCCGCCTTCCTCGAGACGAATGGATCCCTCGACCCCTCACAGTCCGGCTTCCGAGCCAATCACAGCACCGAGACCGCCCTCATCGCCGCCACCGATGACATCCGAGCCCTGATGGACAACGGAGAAACAGCGGCCCTCATCCTCCTAGACCTCTCCGCGGCATTCGACACGGTCTGCTACCGCACCCTAGTACAGCGCCTCAGCAACGTCGGAATCCAGGACAAGGCGCTGGAATGGATCATCTCCTTCCTCGACGGAAGAACACAGAGAGTCCGCCTACCACCGTACAAATCAGAGGCCACCGAAGTCATCTGCGGCGTCCCTCAAGGATCCTCTCTGAGCCCCACCCTCTTCAACGTCTACATGAGCCCCCTCGCGGCCATCGCACGCAAACACAACCTCAACATAATCTCCTACGCCGACGACACCCAGCTGATCCTCTCCCTGACCAACGACCCCGCCGCCGCCAGAGCCAACCTGCACGAAGGGATGAAAGAGGTAGCCGAGTGGATGACGACCAGCCGCCTGAAACTGAACTCAGACAAGACGGAGGTCCTCATCCTGGGCTCCTCACCCTCCGCCTGGGACGACTCCTGGTGGCCTCCCGCCCTGGGCACCGCACCCAAACCGACAGACCATGCACGCAACCTGGGCTTCATCCTGGACTCCTCCCTCTCCATGACCAGGCAAGTCAACAACGTCTCCTCGGCATGCTTCAACATCCTACGCATGCTACGGAAGATCTTCTGGTGGATCCCCACCGAGACCAGGAAGACCGTCACCCAGGCCCTCGTCACTAGCCGACTGGACTACGGCAACGCCCTCTACGCCGGTACCACCGCCAAGCTCCAGAAGAGACTCCAGCGGATCCAGAACGCCTCAGCCAGACTCATCCTCGACATCCCACGATCCAGCCACATCTCCGGACATCTGAGAGACCTTCACTGGCTCCCCGTCAACAAAAGAATCACCTTCCGCCTCCTCACCCACGCACACAAAGCCCTACACGACCAAGGCCCGAGCTACCTCAACAGCCGAATCAACTTCTACGCTCCCAAACGCCACCTCCGATCAGCCAACCACGCCCTCGCCGCCGTCCCCCGCATCCGAAGAGCGACTACAGGAGGAAGGTCCTTCTCCTACCTGGCCGCCAAGACCTGGAACTCCCTCCCGACCGACCTGCGCCTGACCCAAGACCACCTCTCCTTCAGGAAGAAGCTGAAGACCTGGCTGTTCGAGCAGTAGCGGCACCCCCCCACCCCCAGCGCCTTGAGACCCTACGGGTGTGTAGCGCGCTCTATAAATGTAAGTGATTGATTAGGGGTGACGTATATGTAATGAAAGGGGAGTTTTTGCTCGGCAAGGGGGTTTTAATGCCAAGTCGCCATGGCAGTTTAAAACTGCATTCACTTTGCAATTGCAGGCCTGGGGCATGTTTTGAGGTAGTACGTAAGTGAGTGGCACAATAAGTGCTGCAGGCCCACTGGGAGCATTTTAATTACAGACCCTCAGTATATGGTATACCACTCTGCAAGGGTCATACAAGATAATTAAATATGCCAATTGCATATAAGTCAATAAAACCATGTTCTAGGGAGAGAACACAACCACTTTAGCACTGAATAACAGTGGTAAAGTGCACAGAGTCCTAAGGCCAATAAAATAACAAATTCAGGAAAAGTGAAGGGTAAAAGACAAAAGGTTTGGGGGTGACCCTGCCAAGAAGGCCAGGTCCAACAGGTACAATGCAGGGATAGAGCAGTGCTGTGTAGTACATGTGGGATTGCAGCATGTGCTGCATGTATGTATGCCTGCAAGGAATACATGACATGAGAGATGTAATGCTGTGCAGTGAGCGTGCAATGGAATTATGTGCTGTGAGTATGTGTGCTTGTTGTGAAGAAAGGTACGTGAAGGGAGAATGTTTTGCAGCCTGCAGATGGTGATCGTATGTGTGCTGGAAGTGAATATTTGTAAGTAGCATACTCTTGTATAATACACAGAAGCTACAGTACTGAGCAGTGACAGCAGACTGAATGTGTGTGATGAATGCATGTATGTATATAGTGGCACAATGCATGGGCAGTAAATGTGCTGTGAATGTACCCAGAGTAGATATGCATAAAATTGTACATTATATGGAGAATCGTGGGTTCAATTTTGGGAAGGTCAGTCCTGCCTGGTGAAGACATGAGGAAGAGAAGAACCCCCCAAGACAGATATATGTATTGCTGCATTCCAGTTAGCTGGGTGGGACACACTGGAGGAAAAGAGAAAGAGGGGCAAACATTCACATGTGAACTCTGGTCACTCTCATAAATTGTGTTGTGGGTCAATCAGTTTGGAATCGTACCTGCTGTGCCAGGCATCCTTTCAGGTGGAAATCAGAAAGGGAGAAATGTACACTTCAAAAGAAGCAAAATCCCAACATAAAACTCCAGAGAATCAAGACCCTAAAACACTTTTGGTGTCTGGAAAAGGACTATAAGAAAGGGAGGACAAGACCCCAAACGTTGTCATCTACCAGGCAGCCAGACAAGATATGTGAGCAGGAGAACCTCTGCAAGACGTCTGCCTGGGACCAGGACTGAGGGCAAAGGCCTGCTAGTCTCCCTGCTGGTTGAGGGTACATCGCTCTGGAAAACCAAAAACACCTGGCCTGGAGATTGGAGCACCACCACCTGCTTGCTTGCCATGGTGTGCTCTGTGAGACAGATAAGAGCATTGGAAGGAGTGAGGTGCAGTGGACAGCCCTACTGTGAGGACTCCCTGTGCAGGTGTGAGGATTCAGCTGTGTCCCGATCAGATCATAGTCCGTGTGCAGGAGTGCTGGTTTAGTGACCCCCAATATGCCCGGACAGGGCTGCCATGGACTGAGCAGTTCGATAGTGCAGTGCAGAACTTGCCAAACCTGTACTGATGTGCTGCAGTTACCCCGTATGCCATAAGGGCCACCAATATAGTTACTGTGAGTGCACTGAGACTCGTAAGCGCTATGGTGGAGGTGTTTGCACCAGAGGAGTCTGTGCCCATGCTGCAAAGTACTGCAGCAACCCCGTAAGCAAGGTACCAACATTGCAAAGAAGTTGAGGGCCATCGCCTGAGGAAAAGGGCGAAGGCGGTGTTCAGTGGGTCAAGCCCACACAGCAAGAGAACTGTCCTGAGGACTGCCGCGCATGCCATAAATTACTTTTCACCCTCGCTGAGCTCCAGTTGGGAGCTGAAGAAACTATTCTCATTCCTTCCGCCCGCTGGGGAAGATCAACTTACTGCATCTTCGTGAGCTGGGAGCTGTGCCGATAATCTAAAGACTCCAGCCCTGCCACTCAGGAGAGAGAGCCTGTACAGCTGGGTACTGCTGCTTCAGTTGCTAGCAGCCTGTCTTCTGTGAGCAGGATGAGACCTCGCAGGTGGTCGCACTGAGGACACTTGGTAACCCGTTGAATGCTTCTGTACTGCAGGAGTGGGTAAGACTTGAACTAGACCCATTGGTCCACAGGGGACGTATTGCTAGTGGTGCTGCGGCATCATAGACACTTTTGACTAAATCCTGAAGAATCAATGGGGAACTCTTGAGTACGGCCTACTAGTGAACATTCCCTCAATGCGGCTACCAGTGAATGCGGAATACACCCGACCACCTTATAAGAAAGAGGGTGAGACAGGATTTGCCTGACAACTACTAGAACACCGACCTCAATGGGATTGTGTTATTGCTTTTGAATGTCATTATTCTTATGCATGTATGGATTTAGGAATAAAATACTTATTTTTCTTATAAAAGCAAGTATTTGACTGGACATTGACTTGTTGTTCACAATGTTTGTACTTTGAATTATGAGCCATGTTCACTTACCTGTATCTATACCTCCTTACTGGGGTTTTTGACTGCTCATCCACAGCTACCCCTGAGAGTCAAGTGCAGAAGGGGTACTTGGCCCAGTTGCTTAGCAAATCAATAGTGGTTGGGCCCTGGGACATCAGTAGTAAAATGGCTCAACCTGCATGGTTGGGCCTAGTAACCCCTGCGTACCCCGTGGCACTCTGAAAGTGGGTCTGAATCTATCTATCTATCTATCTATCTATCTATCTATCTATCTATCTATCTATCTATCTATCTATCTATCTATCTATCTATCTATCTATCTATCTATCTATCTATCTATCTATCTATCTATCTATCTATCTATCTATCTATCCCTTCTTTATAGTCTCTTGCTGAGCACCAGATCACTAGTATTTAATGGCACAGTACACAATATATTAATTTAGTTTGGGTAGGTTTACCTGAAAAATAATTCAGCCTATAGATGTTTTACCCCACTGCGCAGAAGCCTGTAGTTAGAATTGGTTCAAGAAACATTTGTGCTGATTAGTAGGGTTGTAGTTCTACTTATATTTCACCCACAATGAATAAATTACTGGATAATAGTTGGAAGAAGTGAGGAAACATGTCACCCTCCAGTACCAGAAGAGCATCCTCACTCTTGACCACCAGCTGTAGCTGTCTCCAGAGCAGCATTATTGCAATAATGTGTGCAACAGGTGCAGTGGCACCGGGGATCCAGGATAGTAAGGTCTCCACTGCATCTTAGATATTGTTTTTAACTGCCTAAGAGTGGGATAGGGTCCCATGGCCTTGCTTGCATTCGGGCCTATGTCGCTGGTCTACTGCTAAAAAGATAGGCAATGAGGCCTTTGTAAAATAATTCCTGTAATCAAGCCAGAACATGACATGGTCATTTTTGCTATCACCCTAAAATATTACGCAGCCTCTTCCTATATAACACAGCAATCAAAATGCTTCTTCTCTCATAATGTGACTTTATTATTGGGACTACATATTGTTTCAAATGCGTGGACAGGGCTATGACCACAAATTGCGCCAGGCAGATAGTTAAGGTTGGTGTGACAAAGTCCTTCAAAATCTGAATCCTTCCCTGCTTGAGCCTCTCACTTAACAATTGTCCCCTTTCTTCAAAAGATGAACAATCTTGTAAGAATAATGCATACACTAAATAGCATTAAACTCAAGTGAAGTGTTGTTGCTGTGGTCATTCTATCACTGCTGATGACTTCACGGGATTCAACGAAATCCCTTCATGAGAAAGACAGCATCGGCGACAGAACAGTGATTTTGGTTTTGGAAAAGTGTTATGATTTCGCTGCTGGTTCAGGTTGCTAGAAGCACTATAACATCTCATGTACATCAACCTGATAATGCCTCCAGGAGGGGGGAATAAAAGACTGCTGCCAAAACATATCACCCACAGTTACTTATAATATATATATATATAAAACTGTAACTCACCATGAAAAAAAAAGATGAGAAATCTTACGATAATAATAAGGTTAATAGTGATTTGTGTTTCATATTATAGTGTGCTGAATAGTGCAGATCATGCCATTTCTTGGCACTTTAAATACCAGATCACTAGTTTGAATCTCAGCCATGTCTACTCTGCCATTTATCCTTTCCAGTCAGAAAATTGAACAGCATTTAATTAGGGAGTAGTAACCCATGCTATTTACTGTACTGTTTACTACACTTAGAACCAGATGTGCATAAAGACTAGTCGCAAAAAGTGGTAGCAAATTAGACACTCTGGGGCAGATCTACAAGAAAGTGCTGCTGCGCAGAACCGCAAGCCTTTTGGCTGCGCCATGCTGCGGCACTTTCAGAGCACCGGAATGCGTCATATCTACAATGATATGTCGCATTCCTATGCTCTCCCCTGCGCTGGCGCAGAAACAGCTGCCAAGCACCGGCACCCTTGCACCATGGTGCAAGGATGCCTGCGCCATGGGGAGATTGCTTTTGTGAAGGAAGGGGCCCCTTCCTGCACAAAAGGAATCACTGCAGGCATTTTCCTCTTTCAATGTGTGTTGTAGAATTCAGTACACATTTTAAGAGGAAAAAAACGAGAAGAAATGAAAACATTTCTCCTCGTTTCGCTTGGCTACGCCACCCCTATGGTGGCGCAGCAAACTGATGCATTTCCAGGTTTACGATTTCTCGTAAACATGGAAATGCATCAGTGGACATGGGTGTTGCGTGGGAACACCCACAGCAACACCCATGTCTCGCCCCTAACACGCAAAGTGTTGCGTGAACAGGGGCGATATTTACTAGCAAAAGTTAAGTCACGGAGGGTCACTTTACCTGTGCTTGTAAATATCTTTTAGCTGGCTGCGCCACTGGTGCATCACGCAACGTGATGCACCGGCGGCGCATGGGACTTGCAAATCAGCCCCTATCTTTTTGCAATGCAACCCAATGAAACAGAGAGCCAGCGCAACAATCGCACCTCCCTCCTTATCACCAAACAGTATCCGGACTTAAACGTAGAAAGCAACGTTCCGTGCGCATCCACTGCACGCCGTTTCCAAGGTACGCCATCGAAAGATCAGAAAAATTCAACATATATATGTGAAGTGCACCTCATAATCAATATTCCACTAAAGTCAGTCTAATATTTTCTTATGATGTCCAAGATAATCTTTATTTTTCATTCATCTTTATTATTCTCTTCCTGTTTTTTATGTCCCTGTATATATTTCCTTGTGAGGAACTTGTATGATTTTTTAAAATTAATATGTATCTATATGTTGTATTTGCATGTTTTACAGCACTGACGAAATTCACATGTAGTGAACGAAAGGCGTTGGCTGATCTGCTTCCATGAAAAATAAAAATTATCTTGGATATCATAAGAAAACATTGGACTAAGTTTAGTGGAATATTGATTGTGAGGTGCACTTCACATATATATATATGTTGTACTATCTTTTTGCTACCAGTATTTAATTTTTTCGAAATGACCAAGTTAATATTGGTTTGCCTCTCAAAATCTCCAGTCGCATGGGTAACAGAATGACCGGCCTAATGAGTATTAGTTGGGCTTGTCACCATTTATGTTTAACCTCTGTGTTTGGCTACATATCAGCTACAAACACATGCATGTTTGCATGCAAGGAACAGCACATCAATTCAATTCAATCCAATGTATTTCTTTGTTCGGTTAATCAGCAATAACCATAAAAATACACAACAAGAAAATACTTCTGAAAATACATTTAAGAAGAGGCATCATACATAAAATACATCATAAGGTGCCATTTTATACTTAAAAAGCTATTAAAATTCATACATACAAATTGATTTTCGTAATCTAAAAATATTTTTTTTAAATTCAGAAATAGATGCAACAGTTAATACCGTGTCCAATCTCTGCATTTCTAAAAAGACTGGGCGACATCGATTCACATTCATTTCCTTTAAAATTGAGATAATCAATTTCTTACAAGGCAATATAGAACATTTACAGAAAAATAAAATGTGGATATCAGACTGGGGCGAAAAATCATCACAAGGACACTTAATTAAATCATATGTCCAGGTATTCATGACAGGGTAACTAAGGACTCTATAAAGTATATTTAACCTGAACCGTGTCAGGACATATCTCTCAAAGTTGGTCATATGTAAAGTTAGATATGGCTGTAGTTTGTCCTGAGTTAATATCAATTGGTGTGAGCATACAGTCTTTTTCTTTACTTACTCACTAGCTCTTTTATCTTCAAGATACTCCATACATTGTTTTTTCAATGTCTTCCTCTGGATATTAGCCATTGTGAGAGGATCATCATAATAATTTTGGCAATCCATTTCAACAAAGAAATGTTTTACGTAGGCAAGCCATTTGATCCTACTCACGTGTTCTAGTTTTAAGACATTCATCAAAATAGTGTGATTCAGTACACACTCGTCGGTTGTCCAAACCCTGTGCCAGAGAAGTAAAGGCTTGACTTTAATTGTATCTTCAATGTGTGGCTGGCTGAGTTCCGTGTGACAAATGTAAGTCGAGACACTCTCAGGTACGGCTAAGATGTATCTCAGAAACATATTTTCCGCTATTTGAATGGATTTTGTGTTGGCGTATCCCCAGAGTCCCGAGCCATAAAGAGCAACTTATATACAGGTCGCATTACATTTTTTTAAAATTTCCCTGATCGGCTTTTTTCCCATTTTTCTAATAACATTTTTTAAAGCCATTATTGATTTAGAAAACATAAGGCTTCTTGCTTTAACTGCACTAGCCCATGTACCAGACTCGTGGAACAGGATGCCTAAGTAAGGAAAGGTAGGGGTAGAATCCAAGGGACTATCATTTATATGCATGGTTTTTCTCCGTCTACTACTACCAGGGCCACAGTTCATTGAGAACGTTTTTGTACTGTTAATTTTTAGATCCAAATGTAACATAAAGGTGTTAAAGGATGTTATCAAGCCCTGTAGGGCAAGTGGGGTCTGTGCCATTATGACCGCATCGTCTGTGTGCAAGAGTGCAGGGATTGATCTTTAATCTACCATAGGCATATCCCTGCACTCTTGGAGCAAAATTCTTTCAAGGCCATTAATTTATACTAAAAATAAAAAGGGGGCCAAAACACACCCCTGACGTACCCCACGACCTATCCCAAAGGATCTAGTGCATTCTCCATCCTTCCCATAACGGACAGATGCAGTGGCACCTGAATATAGTTCCCTTAGAAAACAAATGATGGTTTCTTCCACCCCCAAACTTTCTAATATTGCCCAAAGTTTGCTGTGAGAAACGCAATCGAATGCTGACGTTAAGTCAACAATTGTAAAATATATGCGTTCCCCCTTTGCCCTGGTATATTTTTGGTGCAAAATAAATGGATTTAGGCCCTGCTCTATTGTTCCTACCCCCTTCTGAAAACCATATTGCAAGTCACTGATCATCCCATTTTCTTCCGCCCAGATTTGAAGTCTCACTAAAATGACTCTCCCAAGGATTTTTATGGCTGAATCTAGTAGGGAAATCGTCGGTAGCATGCACAATTTTGCCTATCTCCCTTCTTAAAAATCGGCACAGTTACGGAAGTGAACCATGAGGCATTTAGACCCCTCTCAAAGGTAGCATTAAAAACTTGTACTAAAATGGGCCCCCAAAGCTCAATATTGTATTTAAACAAATCCACTGGGATGCCATCAGGGCCTGCAGCTTTTCCACCCCGGGTTGTTTTAAGGCTCGCCATTACTTCTTTCAGGGTTACATCCAATTTCATGTCCTTAACCCTTTCTTCCCAGGTGTATGAGGTAGCAGTTGATATGCCCCTTGTATGGCACTATACAACTGGGAAAAATGGTTTACCCATTCGTCCTCGGTGATCGCTATTTCTATGCGTGCTTTTGTATCATAATAATGAAAGGGGGCATTCACCGCTTTCCAGAAAGCGGATGGGTCTCTAGAAAACGAGGCCTCACAGAGGGACTCCCAGGCGTCCCTTTTTATTGCAGCTTTCTTTTTTTTCAGTGCCCCATTATAAGTTTTCCTCACCCCTCTAACCAGTAGTAGGTCGCGGGGCTTCCCGTGTAGGGCATTCTTAAGATCCGAGAGTGCCTTTGTGCATGTTGAATCAAACCATCTCCTATTTGTTTTCCCACGATTCTTTAATTCAACCCACAAGCTATCCTTAATAGAGGATGCAATGATGTTAAAAGTTTTAATTATACACTGACTGTCTGCATGCCCATCAGACAGATCAGAAAACTTTCTAAACATTTAGTCACCAATTTATGTAAAAATGTGTCTGGGGCCAGTTTGCTCCATTTAAGTGAGTAGCCGTTTTGTCTTCCAAGTATCACATCTGGAGCCAGTTGCCTGATTGACTGCTCCCTATCTAAATCCCGAAATGGGTTTTCGATCTCCATAGTTAACGGTCGGTGATCGTTAAACACAATATCAAGGGTCTTACATATTTTAATCTGGCGTCCATACCTAGTAGGAAATAAAATAAAATCAATTGTAGTGGACGCACCCCTACCAATAAAAGTCGGGACAAAGGGAGATTCTATTTGGCTAATTTCATTCGCATACCCCAGATCACAGGAGAACAGTATTTCATTTAGCAAGTCCCCACATGTGGTGTGCTCAAAATGTGTAAGGGGAGTGTCCTGGTCCAACGTAAGACCACAAGTACCTTGTCGGCCCCACTTACAAAGAGCACAATTAAAATCCCCCCCCCCCAGATAACCGATACTTCTTTTATGTTTGTGTCCATTTCATGTTTTAAATCAACCCCAACATTTTTATTATCGGAACAATGTCAGTAGTTGGAATGGTATTATAAAAATGTATAATAATAACACAAGTGGCCTTATTAATGCCTATCTTCACCAGCTGATAGTAGCTATTGTGTGATAGTAGTTGTACTTTCTCATATTTAAGCTGGTTGGACTGGTATATAGACAGACCTCCCTTAGCCCTACCATGTGAACCCGCCACTGCTGGTGTGAACAGGGTTTTATATCCACAAATATTTAAGGGCTCTGTTAACCATGTCTCCTGTAGTCCTAAAATATCATACCTATTTACAATATTTTCCCATGTAATATTATTTATTTTGGATTTTAAGCACATCACCATCCATGTGTTTGCGTTCCCAAACATCAGTTTGTTTTGTAAAGTAACCCATGTTTTTTACCGGAACAGGTGTTGCTTTTTAAAAGACAATGTTTCTTGTTTGGGAAAACATCATGGTGTACAAGCAGAACCAGTGTCTTTCCTCCTCGAGACTGCCAGCACCATTCAGAAAGGGTGAGGTGTCCAATAGTGGCCAGTGCTATGGGCAAAAGTACAGCCCACCCTCCACCCTCTACCCCCACAGCACGGTGGAGCATGCAATGCTTCCCAAACATCCCAGGTATCTGCCTACACACACCTGCCCCCTGCTTCCCACACAGCATCCCAATATTACCACTTTGTCTCTCTTCTTCAACCCTAACATTATCTAAAAGGTGTACCCATCCAGCTCTTAAGGACAGGATACCTGTAAGCTCTAATGTGCACTTTTTTAAAACGGAGAAGGAAGCATAAGAGGGTTATACCCCCAAACAATTAATTTTTTGTTTCCTGAAAATAAAAGGACAGATGGCAGGTGCAGTGGCAAGTGCCCTTTTATGGTAAGTTAACCAAGTACCATGTCTTCTGCTTTTTTCGTTTCAGGAGATTGAGCAGTGCGGGACTCATTATTGCACCCTCCAGGGCATTGATCAAACTGCAAGTAATTCCTTCAACAGTCGAATTTATAGAACTCACATTTTGTCCCTGGTTGTCTTCTCTTCTGGTAAATATCTGAAGATTGTAAGATGCCTTGTTTCCACCCAAAGTCGATAATGGTATCCGAGGCTTCAGAGTGATGCAAGATGTAACTATTCTGCCTGACGTCTGTGCTGGACATGATGCCAGGCATCATGGCTTTGGAGACCCTGGGAGGATACCCTAAAACAGATGAAAGGGCTAAAAGGATGCCTTCAATCATCCTATCGGTAATTGCTTTTATTATAGCTAAGATATTGATTTTGGTTGAGTTACATAAACATCTATGGAGGAATTTAACTCTACCAGGTAAATCCAATCAAAAAGTTGATTTATTAAAAGAATGGTGAATCTGAGGAAACATCCTGAAAAGTAGACCTTTGTCTTCCAGGGATCGAAGTCCCGTTTCTGAGTGATAGAGTCACTGGCACAAGAAGCACAGCCATGGATGATTGCTTACTGCTGTGGAAAGAATTCAAACTCCTGCTCTTCCTCTGCCTATACTGTCAGAAGCTAATCCTCAAAGAGCTGCCCAAGTCACTGAACCTCAGCCTGTCAGTCACTCTGTTGATATTCCTAAAGGAGAATCTAGTGACACTGATTATTCTGTGTCTTACTTGAATGAAAGTGGTTTACCTGATGTAGAGGAACATTAGAAAAATATAAAGGAAGATGCTGTGATAGAAATTATTGCTCATTTATGTACCACTATAAGTTTTCCATACCCTTCAGTTTTTTCAACCTTAAAGACTGAAAATCCAAACATGATTGATCATCCTTCCTCTCCATCAGGACATTCAGAAAATTGTGCTACACGGATCACTGAAATCATATCGAGAGACAAAATATCGACCTGCAAGAATATCGTTGAGAAAATATCGACTGACAAAATATCGAGTTTCTATCTACAAACAGGTAAGTACAAAAATATCGAGTTAAAAATATCGTTTAAAAAATATAGGTTTAAAAAATATCGACTTTACTAAAAACAATGTTAAATTAAATTAATATTAAAAACTGAGGGGCCGATTATGATCGTGGACGGACTTGCGTCCGTCCGCGATCACTGAGGAGGAGGTAACCTCCGCATGGGCTGCCGGGTTCCCTCCTGTGCGATTAGGATGTGACCGCCACCCTGGCGGTCACATCCTCTATTTTTAACATTGCGGCGGGTGCGGGTTCAAGCTGCACCGCAGCAATGTTAAAAATGCGGGCATTGCATTTGTATGCAGAAAGAGGCAGGCACCGCGCGGTGCCTGCCACTTTCTGCATACAAATGCAGGGCGGTACCATAGGTACCCCTCATGTGCACCCCCCACCCCCCTTCACCTAGGGGGCCCGCAACGGGCCCCCGCAGTGAAGATCCGTATGCTTTTACACGGCGGAAAACCCGCAGTGGAAAAGCATTTCTTTTGGGGCATCCTAATATGGCTGGCGGTGTCTGAAAGACACCGCCACCATATTAGGGCTTTTCCGCTGCGGTTGTAAGCCAACCACGGCGGAAAAGCTGCGGACGGAAACCAGGACCCACCATCCATCCTAATGTGGCGGTGGGTCTTTGGTGGGTCCGCTGCGGTTTTTCCGCATCCTCCGGGCCGGCGGTGGCTTCCGCCGGCTCCAAGGATGCGGAAAAACCGCAATCGTAATAGGCCCCTAAGTACTAAAATATACTTAAAAATACTTACATTACCTTATAATAATTAAATACTTAATGAAAGTAAAAAGTAAACATTTTTTATTAATATTTCTTAAAACATATATATATAGTAACAAAATATAATTAAATAATAGCCAATATTATTAACGTACAATAACAAAAGAGTAAAAATTACTATTCCCACTCCAGTGGGTGCAACAGTAGGGAAAGCGTTGGATAGCGTAGGGGTTAAAATTACTATTCCCACTCCAAAGAGTGCAACCGTAGGGAAAGCGTTGGATAGCGTAGGGGTTAACATTACTATTCCCCCTCCAAAGAGTGCAACAGTAGGGAAAGCGTTGGATAGCGTAGGGGTTAACATTACTATTCCCACTCCAATGGGTGCAACAGTAGGGAAAGCGTTGGATAGCGTAGGGATACAAATTACTATTCCCACTCCAGAGAGTGCAACAGTAGGGAAAGCGTTGGATAGCGTAGGAGTATAAATTACTATTCCCACTCCACAGAGTGCAACAGTAGGGAAAGCGTTGGATAGCGTAGCGGTTAAAATTACTATTCCCACTCCAAAGAGTGCAACAGTAGGGAAAGCGTTGGATAGCGAAGGGGTTAAAATTACTATTCCCACTCCAGTGGGTGCAACAGTAGGGAAAGTGTTGGATAGCGTAGGGGTTAAAATTACTATTCCCACTCCAGTGGGTGCAACAGTAGGGAAAGCGTTTGATAGCGTAGGGGTAAAAATTTCTATTCCCACTCCAAAGAGTGCAACAGTAGGGAAAGCGTTGGATAGTGTAGGGGTTAAAATTACTATTCCCACTCCAGTGGGTGCAACAGTAGGGAAAGTGTTGGATAGCGTAGGGGTAAAAATTACTATTCCCACTCCAAAGAGTGCAACAGTAGGGAAAGCGTTGGATAGCGTAGGGGTTAAAATTACTATTCCCACTCCAGTGGGTGCAACAGTAGGGAAAGTGTTGGATAGCGTAGGGGTTAAAATTACTATTCCCACTCCAAAGAGTGCAACTGTAGGGAAAGCGTTGGATAGCATAGAGGTTAAAATTACTATTCCCACTCCAGTGGGTGCAACAGTAGGGAAAGCGTTGGATAGCGTAGGAGTTAAAATTACTATTCCCACTCCAAAGAGTGCAACAGTAGGGAAAGCGTTGGATAGCGTAGGGGTAAAAATTACTATTTCCACTCCAGTGGATGCAACAGTAGGGAAAGTGTTGGATAGCATTGGGGTTAAAATTACTATTCCCACTCCAGTGGGTGCAACAGTAGGGAAAGCGTTGGATAGCGTAGGGGTAAAAATTACTATTCCCACTCCAAAGAGTGCAACAGTAGGGAAAGCGTTGGATAGCGTAGGGGTTACAATTACTATTCCCACTCCAGAGAATACAACATTAGGGAAAGTAAATATTTCATATATTATTCAAATATCTAAAAATGAATATCTTTTTTTATTTTTTTTTTAATTTTTATTGAACATAGCAATGGATAATCAATGGTACAGAACATCTTTTCATTCTCAATAATCATTTCAATAATTAAAAATTAAAAATAAAATATATATATATATATCAGACATGAGACACAAAAATTAGGAAGAGGCGAAGAAATTCATCAAGCACAGAAAGGGAATACATGCAACAATTTTTTAAGAAGGGTCTGTGCAAAATCCGCAATCTATAAAGTCACACTGCAAAGAAGTGCAAAAACCTGCAATAAAGTGCTACTGCAAGTGCAAAAAGCTATAATAAAGTGAAATCTAGAAAAGTGCTAGTGCAGTCGAATGTATAGACCCTTTCCTTATCTCCATCCTTCTTTTTCAGCTCATCCCTCCTTTAATTGTTCCAAATCCCCAAAATACTTCCAATTCCTTTCAAACCTCCTAATAGAACCTACTCTGCCCGAGTATGCTTTTTCAAAAAGACGGCTTATTGAACCATTTTATCAGTGATGCAATTTCCCTTGATTTCCAATTTTGTAGTAGCGAGCGACCGCACATGATATAAATATAAATACCTCTTCAGATTTGTTAAGCTTGCTCCTATCCTTGCTTATACCAAACAAGGCCGCTTCTACCATAGGCGAAAATGATTTTCGAATGGCCAATTCAATTTCCGCAAATATCTCTTTCCAGAAAGACTCCAGCATCGGGCAGGCAAACATTCTTTCCATAGCTTCAGGCGTATAATAAGCTAACCAACGGGACAAGAAGGCCATCCTCTTATAGTTGGCAGCGCGCAAAGATTTGTTTCCCAGTAAACAGAGAGCCTCCCAATCTTTCAGGGAGAAAGAGCACTGGGTCGAGAGACTTACTTTATTCAAATGTTTATCGATCAGTGGGGATTGACCCGAGCAGTGGAGCAATTTATACCACTGCCCTATCCCGCTGCTCTTCCTTCCGTAAAGGGTATTTAGTAATTTATTAGGGGCATTCAACAGGCCACTTACATCCTTTTTAATAAAATAAATAACCTGTAGATATTCAAAGAAAGACGGTCGCCTTAGAATGTTCGTTCTAGTTATCACCTCTTGCCAGCTAATAACCCTATTTTGGACTAGCAAGTCTCTCAACTCCCGAAACCCACACACTTCCCATTTTTTAATCTTAGACAAACTTAATGGAAGGCCTATTTTACTACATTCAGACAAACTTAGATACTGGGAACCATCAGAACCATGTTTTTTAAAAAGCAGCAGCAAGCGCGTTGTGTATTCTTTCAACGTCTTATGCCTTGATTTTTTAGGAAGCTTCGCGGTCTTTAAAAAAAATTGGGATTTGGGAACCTGCTTCTTGTACCATTTTCTCCCCAAAAAAATTATCTGTTGTCTGATAAATCCCTCAAAAGACCTGCCACTATGTCAAAAAAAGCAGCTTCGTAATAAGTCGTTAGGTGGGGTAACGCTAACCCTCCCTGACCTTTTTTTAGAGTTGTACCGCCGGGAGTTTAATTCTAGGAGTTTTATTGCCCCAGATAAATCCTCTTAACATTGTTTCTAACTCTTTAAAGAAAGACAAATTAATTTTTATCGGTACATTAGTAAACAAAAATATAAGTGAAGGCAGAACTGACATTTTAACCATTGACACCCTACCAATCACTGACAATGGAAGCAAAAGCCATTTATCTAACAGGTGCTTAATTTTTTTTTTCATTCTGATGTAATTCAGGCCAAAAAGCCTATCATACTCTGCAGTTACAAAAATACCCAGATATCTTATTGGGTTTCTTCTTGCAGCTTGGACCTGCAAGAAACTAGGGAGAAACCCTATATCTGTATTTAAAGCAAGGACTTCAGTTTTTTTTAGCATTTATCTTATATCCCCCGATCTTTTCATAAGCTTTAAATTCTTTCAATAAATTCTCAACTACCTTCTTTTCAGGAGCTAGATAAAGAATAATGTCATCGGCAAATAATTTTAGTTTAGACATGCCGATGATAGGGGGCAGGATAGCCGCATTATCCCTAATCCTTGCCACCAAAGGCTCGATAAAAAAGGTAAAAAGCAAGGGAGATAAGGGACAGCCCTGCCTAGTGCCCCTGGTTACATTAATCCTCCCGGCCTGTTTCGCATTAATTATTAACTGAGCAGATGCTCCAGTATATATATTATGTAGCATCTTAACTATTTGCGCCGGGAATTCAAATTGGCCGAGAGAATAAAATAGGGCTTCCCAATTCACCAAGTCGAATGCTTTTTCGGCATTGACCATTAAAATACAAGCTGGCACCAAATTGGCATTCAGATAGTTCAATGCCTGAATTAGATATTCCGTATTTGTGGCCATATAGCGTCCTGCAATAAACCCAGTCTGATCATAATGGATTGCTTCCTGGGCTGCCATAACAAATCTTTCTGCCCATATCTTCATGAAAATTTTGTAATCTGAGTTCAAAAGGCTGATTGGCCTGTATGAATTTACATCATCCTTATTTTTATCTTTTTTTACAAAGCATATAATTGTTGATTCTTTGAAAACCCCAGGAACGTGACCACCTAACTTAATATGGTTAAATAATTTTTTTAGGGGTTGTTCAAGTTCTGCAAGAAATACCTTATAAAATTCAATAGGGTACCTGTCCTGGCCACAGGCCTTGGCCCCGGCAGTTGCCTTGACACTTTTACGAATTTCTAAAACAGTTAATTCACTACCTATTTGAGTCTTCCGAAGTTCTGAGATTTTAGGAATCTCTATATTCGCGAAATACTCGTGAATCCTTTCTTCCTCTACCTGATAGTTTGTGGAATAAATTCTCTTAAAGTGGTCCAGGAAAATCCCGGAGATCTTCTCACTTTCTACCTCTACAATCCCACTCAGAGGGTCCTGAATTTTCACTATATGTGAAGATTCCTGTTTTTTTCTTGCAGAGTTGGCTAGTAATTTCCCAACCAACTGACTGTCTTCGTAAATTTTCTGCTGGAAAGTTTTTGAACTATTTATTTCTTCGAGAATAAAAAAATCCCTTAAACATGCTTTTGCTTGTTCCAATTGATTTGGCTGAAGCTGGAGCTGTAATACATATTGCTCCTCGACAGCAGATTGTAATTTAGCTATTTTTAGCTTCCTCTCCTTCGCCTGGGCGCTTGTGAAAGCAATTATCTTGCCCCGTGCTGCTGCTGAATATCTATTAATAATTAATTGAAAAAACGAATTAACAATAATTATTTCAATTAATCACCTATTAATACATATTAATTAAACATTAACAATTAATGATTTTATAATTTAAATTATTTTACAATTATTTCCTAATAAATAAATTATAATTAGTTTTAATATTTAATTAATTATTAATAAATTACTTTCCACCCTATGCCCCTATAAACCCACAACACGCTACAGATATTAAATTAGTAAAATTTACGTAATTACCAAGTAATCAATTAATATAAATGAATTAACATTTTTAATTAAATTAATTAAAAAATATAAATTAATTAACAATTAATTACTATTTACTATCAATAAATAATTTTACATATTTAATTAATTATAATTAAATTACTTCCCACCCTATTCCCCTATAAACCCACAACCCGCTTCAGAATTAAATTAGTAAAATTTACATAATTACCAAATAATCAATTAATAATAATTAATTTCCAATTACAATTAAATTAATTAACACATATAAATTATTAAACAATTAATTACAAATTACTATCAATAATTAAATTTACATATTTAATTAATTATAATTAAATTACTTCCCACCCTATTCCCCTATAAGCCCACAACCCGCTACAGAATTAAATTACGCAATAATTATAAAAACAAAATTCATTAAATATAATTATTTATAACATAAATACACACTTTTCACACATATTATAACATAAAAATACACTATAAAAAATTATATACTATTAAAAAATCGATATTTTTAACTATCTATATTATATACTTCGATATTTTAACTATCTATATTTAATATAACAGTCAATATTACTTCACTTACCTTAAAAATGATATTTTTGTAGTCTATATTCTGTCCTGTCGATATTTTGTCCAGTCAATATTAAATACACGATATTATGTCCAATCGAAATTTTGGACTTGATATTATGTCTGTGCACCGTGCTACACGAATGGGAGGAACTAAAAAAAAATTATGTTTGACATGTTAAGTTGTATCCCATACAATATTTTTGATAAAGAACTTTTTGAGGTTTTTGAGGTGGATTCGCTTCTTCCTTGTCTGGCACAACATTCTACATTAAACTCAAAGGATGCTTCTCCTACAGTTTGCATGGACAAACAGGTGGGACATGCCCTTAAGTGTGAGCACGCTGCTTGTTTTTGCTGTTTAAGACCAGTTATTTGCAGCTTTCTGCTTTCAAGCCCTAGCGAAAGACTTTCAAGCCCTCCTTACTACCAAGAAAGATAGATCTGATAGTGTCAATTGAGTTGACATCATAGGAAAAAAGCTGCAATTCATATGTAACATTCCTCTTGATATTTTGAATCTATTAGACTCCATGCCTTCCATCCTTTCATTTTTCAATTTCTTTTAACCATCACATGTTATATCTTCCTATTTTTGTAAAAGGAGGGAAGGGAAGTATGATGTAGATAGAATGTATAGAAGGTAGAGGTTTGGATTATACAACATAGAGTGTCTTGAAACTAAAAGTGACAAATGTCTACCTTTAAGTAATGCCATTACAATGCATGTACATATAAGATACAGTGTGTAACACAGTGACAAAATCTGCTAGTGTATCTTTGTCTAGATAAGCATAATGGTATAACTGTTGGAATGAAAAAATATGCGACCCAAAAGTACCATAATGAAATTTGTTTTGAAAATGAATGATCTTGACCCTTGCTACAAATGAGTAGATTTTATTTATCATGATAAGAAATGTATAAAACAATATATATTCTATAAAATATTTATAACTATATTGTATGTATATGTTTTCACTTTTTTCTATATAGGTTATGTTGTATGTTATATACGAATGACGGTCACCTGACGAAGGCCCCCTGGCCGAAACGCGTTGTGTCCCACCTTACCGCATTTGCCTTCTTCACTTTTCCATCGACTAATCATATCGTATAGCACTCGTTTATTTTTATTTTTGCACTATTGTTGAGCGTGTGTAGTTTATATCTGTATGTACACTATATGTTACTGATTGTTAAATTATATGAAATGTATGTGTCTTTTATAAATGAATTGAGGTAAAAAATAAAAAATAATGAACAAATAATCAAGAAACATAAAAAAATAAAAAAACTTATAATTTTGATATATCACTGTCTCAGAAAATCATTATGTGTTAGCATTTAATATGTAATATAGGGTTAAGATAAGGGCGCTTCAATTATCAATAAGTTTGCTTAATACTTGTTCCTTTTCTCTAAAAATGTTGTTCTTTTCCCTACCAAAAGCAAACTAAACATTATGTAGGGGTCCCCATTTTTTCCATTAACAACATTCTACATTAAACTTAAAGGATGCTTCTCCTACAGTTTGCATGGACAAACAGGTGGGACATGCCCTTAAGTGTGAGCACGCTGCTTGTTTTTGCTGTTCAAGACCAGTTATTTGCAGCTTTCTGCTTTCAAGCCCTAGCGAAAGACTTTCAAGACCTCCTTACTACCAAGAAAGATAGATCTGATAGTGTCAATTGAGTTGACATCATAGGAAAAAAGCTGCAATTCATATGTAACATTCCTCTTGATATTTTGAATGCTTCATCTAGGGTGTGTCTCTGTGAAAGCAGCTAGACTGAAGTTTTACCTGCATGCTAAGGAGGAAGATCTGGCACAGAAATCTCCTCTAAAACTACCTTTTCTAAGTCTCCTTCTTTCTAGGCTACGTCTGGGGGAATTGATCATACAAGCTGCTGAAGGCCGCAAGTTAGCAGTCACTTTTAATCCTTTCTCCATGACAAGGAGCTTCATGTAGGTAACCCCTCTCTCTGACAAGTGGTTGCTCCTTTACACTCTTTCCTGGGGAAGCCTCATAATAGGGGTTTTAGATCTTCTCAGGATCATAACCCCACTTCTTCAGACACTCAGCACTCTTGATTAAGACAATATGATGACCCAAGAAGAAGTCATTCCGGTTCGATGCCTTCTGTATTTCTTCATAAACATCTAGGTCCATGATGTTTTAGACCTTTGTCTTTTGATATAATTTGTTAAAGTACCTCCTTTTTTGTTCCAGATAACTCAGTGGCTTAAGAATCCTCTAAAAAGAAAGCACTACAGATGGGTATACAGGGACTAATCAAGAAAAGAGCATTGGTACATTGAACAGATTATTGGGACTTACTCAATCCGGATCCTAGTACCAAAACCATCTGTGAAATTTGGCCCCACTATAGATGTAAAGAGTTGGACTTCATGAGTCCAATCAACTACCTCCAGAATGGACACTTTCCAATCATCATCCTTGCTTTTCCATGGGGGTGAGGGTTTGAGTTCAATAGACATGATAAATGCACATTTTCACATACCCATTGATAGTTAACATCCGCCTATGATTTCTTCTTCCAGCAGGGCATTCCTAATTTCAAGTTGTTTCTTTCAGCTAATATTGGCACCTTGAATATTTACCAAGGCCATGCCTTTTTGGAAGCAATCGCTTCATGGAGAGCGCATTCACGGCTGACCCCACCTACATCACGGAATGGTCCATGCATTCTCCTTGCAGCTTGCTAAATGGCACATTGAAACAAAATTGCAACCTTTGACTTCCTCACTGCATTGTGAATTGCCCCAGCTAATCCTAGACAGAAGCTCATTTTATATCAGGTCTATTCAACACTTCTTTCAGAAAAACTCCAATCCCTTCTCACCAAGCTTCTAGAGAAAAAATCAGGACATCCTTCTCAATTTTCAAGGGGGCATGACCACCTATGTGTTTCAGATTCCTTGGGCAAGAATTCACATAGAACATCTAACCAGTCATCTTTTCAACAACGCTTCTGGGGACCTACAAATCCTAATCCCAACCACCCCCATATTTACAAAGCTCTGGAATGGTGGCTTACAACGGGAAATCTATCTAAAGGAGTTCATCTGACTCCTCACGCTCCAGTAGTTGTGACAACAGTTGCCAACGAGACAGGTTGGGAAGAAACTCTGCGAACACAGAATGTTCAAGGTCATTGGAAATTGGAGGAGGCAACCAGCTTTTCAAACTCGAGAACGCAGTCAGCATTTCTTAAAGCTCTTCTGTTCTTTGCCTGTATAGTGAAACGAGAGTCCTGATAAAAACAATTAGGTGGCCACTGAATATGTAATCGATCGGGAGGAGTAAAGTCCTGGGCTCTATACGCAGTAGCTCATCAGATTTGCTCATGGGCTGAACCACAGCTGATCTCTCTGAGAGCCAGCTACATTCCAGACATAGATAACATGAGCACATAATCACTGAATAGGATATTTCCCTCTTCAATTAAGTTTTACTAGACTGTTAAACTATTTCAGAATATTTGTCAGAAAATTGTCCATCCCAAGATCGATCACTTTGCAAGTCACAGAGGTGCCCAATTTACCCTGTACTTCTTCAAGACCCTAAACAAAATCCTTTAGCAAGGATGCATTTCTCCCCTTGGCCTCCTGGTCTTCTGTTTACCTTCCTGTTGTTTGCCCTCATAGAGAAATGTATCCTTAGGGTATGGAGAGAGAAAGCTGAGGTTCCCATGGTAGCTCTAGCTTAGAAGCGTAATATAGGTTTCCTATCCTTCAAGAGATTTTTGTGAGTCCTGGTTGGCCTCTTCCTTGTGTCCCTCCTCCTCTCCCATGACCTATTTTGACCCAGTCTTCTTTCCAGTGATTGCTCCTGATGACTGGTGTTACAAAATATGTATGAATATCCATATAGATTCATGTGAATGCATGTCAAAAGATATGCTTAGTTAGATCACATTAACATGAGGTCTGGAGCTCAAAAGGGCTTCCTATCTCACCTTGACTGGACAAGCTTCAACAAGCTATTCTATACCCACTTAGAGGTCACCTTGCTTGTCCTGACTACATGATATTTCTTATTCTGGTTGTGCAAGTTGCTTACACAGTGCCGAGCCAGCCTTTCTGGTCTGCCCATATCTGGCTGTTTATATTGTGCACATGGTGCAGACATTGCACATCCATGTTAGCCATATTTGGCTTGGTGCCTTATTCTAGCTCTGCTGACATGGCATTTAAACTGTATATAACACCTAGAAACTTGTCACTCTGGGAAGAAGCGGTCTGAGAGCCCCTAAGGTGGCAGATCTGACTTCTTCCTTGCTAATTAGCAATGATGCATGCTTTTGGTACCAAGAAATAAATTTCACTCTGTTTCTGAGCAAACCTGCTATGTCTGGTGAGTTTCATTCATTTGCTCCTGGGAGGGTGCCCGAATTTCCCCATCAACTGGGAGATCGAATGGAGGGATCTACTTGATGTAGAGGTCTCCCTATGGAGTGCTCGCTCTGTCCAGCAGTCTCATAGGCCATCCGCTCTTAAAACTTAGAATTATTGTGTTTTTTTCTCTCTGGTGGGCCTCGCTCCACTTCTTGTAGACTTCTGGGACATCTAAAGTTACTACATAATGGTTTTTATCTAGGCCCCATAGTCTTTTCCCTTCAATAGCAGTTGGCTGATTTTAAATCGTTAGTTTCCAGGAGTTGATTTGGGTCAGTTCTGTGGCCTACCTCTCTGCTTACGTAGAAGCTCTGAGCTTAGCTGCCCATGATTTCTCGCATACCTGCGTGAGACCCCCCTTTTACTCTTCAAGCTCTTCAAAAGCCTTTTTCTGAAACACTGGACAACATTCCTCCCTTAAAATCCTATCAGTCAAAGTAGTTGTCTTAGTATCCATTACATAGGACAACAGACTTTGGAAAAATGAGCCATAATGATGTTCCACTCCTTTTCTTTGCTTTTCTCCTGAATGTTTCGATTTTGTCCGAATGTTCCCTTCGGATTTTCATCTTTATGAGAATCTTTCTGCCATATTTTTTCCTTACCCTTTTTGAAATGAAGAAGAAGCTCTCCACGCAATGGATATGGCCAGAGCAGTACAGATGTATCTTGACCGCGACTGCTTTATTTTGGGTGTCTAATCTCTTCATCAATATTTTATGGGTCACCAGGGGTCACAAACCTTAATTTGCTACCCCTTTGAGGTGGTTCCTTTCAGCTATTTCTGTGGTTTATATTCAAATTAAAGTTCTTGGGCCTGTCTACATTCAGGGCAGTGGAAGGTCATTCGCAGATGTTGACTATCACTTATTGATGTCTATGGGTGTCAAATTGGTACTAATGGGTGAAACCTTTCGCCCAGAGGAAGTATTAACCAGTGCAAAAATGACAAAATAAGTAATAATTTCTTTAAAAGTGCTGCATTATGTTACATAATTCGTTTTCTTGCCACATAATTTAAACTACCCTGCTGCGTACTTTGGTCCTTCCCTGCTGCTTAATTTCAGTGGCCCTGGTTACACCTCATAAGTATGGGCTGGTAGATATGGACTTGGATTGGATGAGAAAGAGTAAGACTCGTTGTAATGAAGACATTTCCTGATAATTCCAGGTTCCACATAGTAATTACCGTTTACGAGAACGGGGTGGAGGGAGGGTGGTGTTAAATCATAACTGCATAATTTAGGTGCTGAGATGCTATCTAGAATCAATATTTAAGAAACAAATATATTCACATCTAAATTGCGGGTCACTCGTAATCAGCCTCTTAGATGCATCAACATTGCAGTACGTAGTGATGCATAAAAATCAGGTTATCTCTCTTCAAAATTAATCTGCTTGGTCTAAACAGAAGCAATTACAAACTTTTCATGTTCCACAGACCTTACCACGGGGTGCAATTATGTTCTGTACAAATTAGCAAAATTAATAGTAAAATGTTCACATAAAAGTAAAAGCCTGTGACCGAGCTCAACAGGGCAGGAATAAAATTATAGTGTTCAAATAAAAATAAAATGTGAGAAAGGAATAAAAGTAACAGAGGCAAAGGCCGAATGAGTTCCCAGGAAATTAGCAGGGTTTTTTAGAACGTCAAAAAACGAGGGACGGAGAAGCGAGTCGGAAAAATTTTATTTGTAAAAAGCACGAATTGCCTGAATCACCACAGGGACGGGATTCCAAAAGAGGGGTGGGAGGATAGCACCTGAAAATGCATGCATAATAAAAATGGACATCTGCAAAATCTGTGAGTGTCCAGTCACCATAGATCATTGCAATCTCATTTCTTTTATATGTATCCATATTTTACGTAGACAGTAATTACGAGTGGCCCTGCCCTCGGTCTGATGTTAAAATCTGCTACTCTGGGATTCGCAATTTAACAGGCACAACAGTTATCACTCATTTTGATGTAAGCTCCTGAAATGAAGTATCACCTGCGTTTTGGAATTGGAGCAGTCTGCCCTAAAACCTGAATGTTACAGATTTTTAGGGACATTTTGTCCCAGAAAATATCAGCAGATTTGATGTGCGGTCCATCCCATGCTGCCCATGGCCTGCAGCGAGGCCCTGTACCCAAGCACCCACGGGTGCCCTCCCCCCAACACAGATGGCCAACCCCTTGCTGCACATGACCGAGTCCCCAGGTTCTAGGATGGCAGCAAACATGTATCCTTCACGTTGCGGCCAGCTAATCAGAACACGCACTTGAGCTTATGGATCGGCACGATAGCAAGAAATATATAAACGTTTTGAGTCTTAATTTCTCAAAAACTACCACTTAACAGATTTACACCAAATCATAAAAATCATGGTTTCTGGGTCAAGATCTAGCTTTCTACCAAATTTAGTGTCATTCCATTCAGCTGTTTTGGCTGCAGCGTTGCCTAAAGTTCCTGTGGGAACTTGCATAGGAAAAATGGTGTGGGGACCCGCCTTTCGCCCACTTGATGGATCACCTTGAAACTTTACAGAAAGGAGCTCTGGTGGATAAAATATTTTTTGAAAAGTTTCGCAAAGATTCATCAAACAATGTCAAAGTTATTAGCAAACCTAAATATCTATTTTCTATGGAAACGTTGTTCTTTTTATAACTACCCAGGACGACTGTCACTGGGTCACACATATATATATCTATATATCTATATATATATATATACTAGCAGCCCGCCCCGACCTTGTCCGGGAGCAATCAGGCTTCCCCGACCCCCGCCCGCCCCGACATAGCAGCCCGTCCCGAAATGAGTGTTCAGGGCCCCCGCCCGCCCCGGCCCCCGCCTGCCCCCTGCCATGAGTGTTTAGGGCCCCAGCCCGCCCCGTCCCCCGCCTACCCCGACCCCCGCCTGCCCCGACAGGGTCCCCCGGAGCCTTACCTCAGCCGCTGCTCCTCCCCCGCGCTCCTCAGTTCACCACTCCGCCGCACCTCGCCGCTCGTCCCCGCTCATCCCCGCCTGTCCGCCGCTCCTCACCGCTTGTCCGCCGCTCCTCACTGCTCCTCCCCGCTTGTCTGACGCTCCTCCCCACGCCATGTCCGCCGCTCCTCCTTGCGCTCCTGGACGCCGCTCCTCCCCGCGCTCCTGACGTCAGCACGCAGGTCGCGGCCAGCGCTTCTTTCACGGGACTACTTTTTTTTCCGCTAAATTTTTTAAATAACGTATATTTTTTAATTTTATATAGCCTATGTCCATCTGCACACCCTGACGGTTACAACGATGTATCGGGTGTGTGAATTGGCGCTGTGGTTCCCGAGTTTACCCGCCTCAAAGGTTCAAAGTTCTTCCTTTATAATAGTAGTATAGATATATATATATATATATACTAGCAGCCCGTGCCGACGTTGTCCGGGTATGAATTGCTGCCGGCCAGTAGTATATTGTTTTGTAGGATTTCGTTTTGATAGCATTTCTTATCTGTGACAGACCTGTGAAATGCTCCGATTCACAGTGCACTGCTGATGCACTTAAGAGTGCGCGTTCAGTAGTGTGTGAACTCGAGTTTCCCTACTTTATTTTTCCTTGCAATATTATATAGCGTGAACTCGACAACATGGCATGAGCACAATTTACATTACAGAAGAACACATTCATTTGTGGTAGGCACGGGGAGACAAAGCGATTTGCCTGGAATCACAGGATGTTGAGCTGATGCCGAGATTCGTACGTAGCTCCCCAGCTCTAAAGTTCGCAATTCTAGAACTTGTGGCGGGAGGTGTGTCTAAAAGTGTATGTCGGTGCTGGCCATCAATGAGAGAGACCTGTGCATTTTTCAAAATGGTGGTGAAAAAATATGAGTATGTTGCTGGAGATGTGGGCCTGCATGCCACCAATGTACTTACCGGGGGAGGATAAACACCCATTATTCCGCAACTTTCTTTCCGCATACCATCACTTCGCATACTTTCATTACGAAAGTACCATGACTCCGCAATGCCATTATAACGCATGGCATTACATTTTATATGCTTTTACCACGCATACATTTACAACGAAATTCGTTGTAAATGCATGAATGGTAAAAGCATTTTTTTTAAATGTTTGGATAAGGTAAGTATGGGCATAGGGGGATATGTTTTGGGGTACTGAGGTATATGTTTTGGGGTGTTTGGGCATTTTAAGGGTTCAGATATAGTTTAGAGTTATGGGGTACAGGGGTAGTTTTAGGGTTTAGGGACAGGTATGGGTTTTGGGGTACAGGGGTATTTTTAGGGTTCATGGCTAGGTTTGGGTTTTGGGGTACAGGGGTATCTTAAGGGTTCAGGGCTAGGTTTGGGTTTTGGGGTACAGGGGTATTTTAGGGGTCAGGGGTAGGTTTGGGTTTTAAGGTACAGGGGTATTTATAGGGTTCAGGGCTAGGTTTGGGTTTTGGGGTACAGGGGTATTTTTAGGGTTTAGGGATAGGTTTGGGTTTTGAGGTATAGGGTATATTTATAGGGTTAAGATGGGTTAGTGTTTAAGGGTGTTGGGGTATTTTAAAGAGTAAGGTTGGGTTATGATTATGGGGTGCAGGGGTATTTAAAGAGAGCAGGGTGGGATTAGCACACAATATGAGACATGGCATGAAGGGCAGAACGTACCACACGCCCCCGTGTTTGTCACGCCCCCAGCACACGCCCGCGGCACAACGCAGACACGGCCACAAGGGACTACTTTGCTGGCACGGTTCTTTTACCTTTTAAATGTATATGGTGGACGTCTGCATAGCCTATGTCCTTCTGCTGCAACTGCCCTATCAAACGCTGTATTGGGTGTTGTGATTGGTGCTGTGGTTCCTGAGATTACCCGCCTCAAAGGTTTGGGCTCTCTCTTTATTATATTAGAATGGATATATATATATATATATAAATATATATATATATGTATATATATATATATATGTGTGTGTGCGTGTGGGCGTGTGTACGTAAGTGTATGTGTAGTTATGTTGATGATAATGGTACTAAATGCTTTTAGTCAATATTTTTAGATTGATATTTGTGATCTCAATAATGTGATGTACAACATCCAACACTGAACTTTATTTATTGGTAAAAATGTGACTTTTATAATAGAAGACTACTGTTCTCCCATCCGGCTGTTTATATATATAGGAAAAGTGTTTTTTGATTGACTATATCTTTGGCGCCATTTGACGAATCTTCACAACATTTTCCCCAAAAGTGCCATCCTCACTCTTGTTGCACATGGAAAGTTTTGGGGTGATCTGTCAAGCGAGGGCAGAGAGAAAAAGAAGGGGGGGTCAAAAAACGTGACTTTCCCAAGTTATTTCCCATATGACCTTTAGACACAGCTACAGCTTGAACTGCTGAACGGAATTACACCAAATTTGGCTGAATGGTAGATGTTGGTCCAGGAAAGTGCCTTTTGGTAATTTGGTGTAAATCTGTTCAGTAGTTTTATGAAATATTAAAGAAAATCCAAATTTGTATTATTATTATTATTAGGTTTTTGTAAAGCACGTAGTAACCCGTAAGTATCCCAGCGCTGAGGTCAGGACAGACCAAAGGATAACATAGGGGGAGAAAGTAAAGGAGATCAGGGGAACAGGTGAGTTTTCAGCAGTTTTCTGAATCGGAGGTAATCTGATTCCATCCTTAGATTACGGGGGAGGGAATTCCACAGGCGGGCTGCGTTGACAGAGAAACGCCGTCCACCAGTGCGCGCCCTCTTCACTCTGGGAATAGTGATGAGGTGTTCATGGTCAGATCGAAGGGATCTTGAGGCTTTATAGGGCCTGATGAATTTTTTTAGGATAGGGGGGCCTTTATCCTGTAGGAGTTTGTGTGACAGACAGAGGGCTTTAAACTTGACTCGCTCTCTCACTGGAAGCCAGTGGAGCTGCTTCAAGGCTGGTTTGGCTGAGGATCTGGCCGGGGTATTGGTGAGAATCCGAGCCACGGCGTTCTGGATCCTTTGCAGTTTGTTAAGGGTTGCTTCGGGGGCGCCCAGATAGATGGTATTGCTGTAATCCAGCCTTGACAATATGAGGCCTTGAATGAGCAGTTTCTGGGAGACAGGTGGGAGTAGGGGCAGAATCTTCCTGATAGATTTAAGGAGCCCGAAGCAAGTCCCAGCGATTTTTTTGGCTTGGGTCTTGAAGGACAGGTCTTTTTCCAGCCAAATTCCCAGGCTCTTGATCTCGGACTTGGGGCCTGGAGGTTCACCCAAGCAGGGGGGCCAGATGTTCGGGGGGAGGGATAGCCCATTCTGGCCGAGGAGGAGAATGTCTGTCTTTGAACCGTTAAGTTTCAGCGATGAACTATTCATCCATCCTTGAATTTCTGCAAGACAGCTGTAGAGGTCAGATGGTTCTTGATTAGGGTGAGATAGAGACACCACTAATTGAGTGTCATCAGCATAGCTGATGATTTTCACTCCGAACGGGATGACGACCTCCTTCAATGGGGACATGTAGACATTGAATAATGTCGGGCTTAAAGATGAGCCCTGGGGCACACCACATTGGAGGAGGGTTTCGGGAGAGCGGGTGTCATTCTCCCAGACCTGAAAGGAGCGGTGGCCTAGGAATGATTTGAACCAGGTCAGAGCAGTGCCCTCAACACCGATGTTTTTGAGTCGCTGGATAAGACCCGATGGTTGACGGTGTCGAAGGCCGCGCTGAGGTCCAGGAGTATCACTGCCACTGATCCTCCTGCGTCCAAAAGGACTCTGGCCTCCTCCACTGCTGCAAGCAGGGCAATGTCAGTGCCCTGCCCTGGGCGGAATCCGGTTTGCGAGCTTCTGAGCAAGTTGTTAGTCTCCAGAAACTGCGAAAGCTTTTTGTTAACTAGGTTCTCAGCGATTTTACTGATTCCGGGGAGGAGGGAGATTGGCCTGTAATTGGCCATGTCCAAGGGGTCCAGAGAAGGTTTTTTAAGGAGCGCTTTGACGACGGCCGCTTTCCAGCTGGGGGGAACTTTTCCCTGTATCAGTGAATCGTTAATGAGGTCAGTAAGAGGAGGGGCGATTGTGGGGGCCACTTTTTTTAGGATACGTAGGGGGACCGGGTCCCTGGGAGATCCGCTTTTGATAGTATCTAGCGTGGTTAAGACCTCTTCAATGGTTACTGGTCCGAGAGAGTTTAGGTGGGGAGTGGATGGGTTTGAATTAATGCAGTCTTCCTCAATGAGACTGAGGTCGACAGGAGGAAGAGAGGCGAGAATTTTCTGAATCTTCTCGTCGAAGAAATTGGCCAGTTTGAGGCATTTCTCTTCAGATGTCTTGGAGTCTGGTAGTTTCTTTGGTCCCGGATCTGGGACTTTAAGTAATTCTTTTAAAATGATGAAGGTTTCCTTGGCGGAGCAGGAGGAGTTTTCTATCCTTTCCTGAAAGAACGTGCTTTTGGTGTTGCGTAAAGCGATCTTGTAGTTTTTTAAGGAGGTGCGGAAGGCGTCTTTTTTGACTGTCGACTTATCTTTCCTCCAAGAGCGCTCCGTTCTTTTGCACTCCTTACGTAGGAGGTTAAGATCAGGGGTGTACCAGGGAGCAGGGCTCACTCTTTTGATTCGCCTAAGGGTGGTAGTTTTGGGGAGAAGCTTGTCCAATGAGTTGGTGAGCCAGGAGTTGAACTGGTTGTCCGCAATGGCTGGGTCAGAACCGGGGGGGGGGTGATGCCCTAAGAGTGGAGGCCCATTCTTCTGGTGAGAATTTGTGCCAGCGTCAATCAGTGACCCGGGTTTTGGCCGGTAGGGTGGGAGGGACGAAGAGATGTGGAGGATCCGTGACTTTTCCCGATCTTATGCTGAGATCTGATTGGCTGCCAACATTTCAAACCAGGATGTTTTGGCCCCCAAGTTGTGACTCACGGAAAATCACAGATTTTTTTTTTAAAGAGAATGGGGCAGGGTGGGAATACCCTGACCCCCTAGGCCTCTTTGGAAGGGTCCCACAGGGACCCTGCAGGGCTGTAAAAATCATTTTTTTAATTGATCTCCCACACTTCTTCAATAATTGCCATGGAAGGGCCAGGTCCTCGGGGCTTTTGCATAATAAAGAAGGGAGGTCGAATGGGCTGCCTCTCCTGGTGTCTTTTAATGCCCCTGGGACCACTACCTCACCAGGGCTTATTTGTTTTTAAATGACGGGGGCTAATAATGCCATCACCTCCATGGGACTTTAGTTTAAAACAATGCGGGCGTGTTTAATCCCCTCACACCCCAAGAGGTCACCACCTCCCCAAGACTTTAACTTCATGAATGGGGGGGGGGGGCGTGCGGATCCCCCCAGCAGCCCCGAGGACTACCACCTCCCCAGGGCTGTTCTCAAATTGATTGTAGCTGGCTGCATGGACACTTTCTCAGGTTATTTTTTATAATTCTGTGTTCTAATTATAACGTCCCTGTAAACTTTGGTTTTTTAAGTGAATATATTAACAATTGAACAAGGGCACTGGTTGCTCGAAACGCGTCGCCAGAGGAGTAGTGAAAGATAAAGAACATCTTGCCATCTATACGGGTGTCCGTTTCTCTCTTTTCGCCAAGAGGAGGTCTTAGGAGCAGTTTCGTCGTGAATATATATATATATATATATATATATATATATATATATATATATATATTCAAAAAACCATAGGTTTCACACCAGTTATAGTTAAGAATTAGCATCTAAAAAACCTATTAAATTCACTGAAAAAACATAGGTTTCACACCAGTTATAGTTACCTGGAAATTTTACTGACATAAAACCATTGAAATTCCACGTTATAGTTAGTTGGACTCACTATAACTTGCACTGCTGATGACGTCACATATTACATCACTCATGACATGGTCAGTGACATCACTCAGGGGCTGCTCAGAAACAAAATGTGCCATTTTCCTGAAAATTTCAGCCAATTCCGTCCACAAACGCCAAAGTTATTCGACATGGAATTTTCAAAAATCCCATAGGAAAAAAATCCTAACTATATATACCTACTGGCGACCGCCAGTAGGTAATATATATATATATATATATATATATATATATATCTATATATATATATATATATATATATATATATATATATAGATATATATATATATATATATATATATATATATACTAGCAGCCCATACCAACGTTGTCCGGATATGAATTGCTGCTGGCCAATAGTATATTGTTTTGTAGGATTTCGTTTTGATAGCATTTCTTATCTGTGACAGGCCTGTGACACGCTCTGATTTACAGTGCACTGCTGATGCACTTAAGAGTGCGTGTTCAGTAGTGTGTGAACTCGAATTTCCTTACTTTATTTTTCCTTGCAATATTATATAGCGCGAACTCGACTACATGGCATGAGCACAATTTACATTACAGAAGAACACATTTATTTGTGGTAGGCACGGGGAGACAAAGCGATTTGCCTGGAATCACAGGATGTTGAGCTGATGCAGAGATTCGAACGTAGCTCCCCAGCTCTAAAGATCGTAATTCTAGAACTTGTGGCGGGAGGTGTGTCTAAAAGTGTATGTCGGTGCTGGCCATCAGTGAGAGAGACCTGTGCATTTTTCAAATGGGTGGTGAAAAAATATGAGTCTGTTGCTGGAGATGTGGGCCGCCGTGCCACCAATGTACTTACCGGGGGAGGGTAAACACCCATTATTCCACAACTTTTTTTCCGCATACCATCACTCCGCATACTTTCATTACGAAAGTACCATGACTCCGCAATGTCATTATAACCCATGGCATTACATTTTATATGCTTTTACCACGCATACATTTACAACGAAATTTGTTGTAAATGCATGAATGGTAAAAGCATGTTTAAATGTTTGGATAAGGTAAGTGTGGGTATAGGGGTATATGTCTTGGGGTACTGAGGTATATGTTTTGGGGTGTTTGGGTATTTTAAGGGTTCAGATATAGTTTTGGGTTATGGGGTACAGGGGTATTTTTAGGGTTCAGGGCTAGGTTTGGGTTTTGGGGTATAGGGGTATTTTTAGGGTTCAGGGGTAGGTTTGGGTTTTGGGGTACAGGGGTATTTTAAGGGTTCAGGGTTAGGTTTTGGGGTACAGGGGTATTCTTAGGGTTCAGGGCTAGGTTTCGGTTTTTGAGTACAGGGGTATTTTAGGGTTCGGGGGCAGGTTTGGGTTTTGGGGTACAGGGGTATTTTTAGGGTTCAGGGCTAGGTTTGGGTTTTGGGGTACAGGGGTATTTTTAGGGTTCAGGAGTAGGTTTGGGGTTCGGGGTACAGTGGTATTTTAAGGGTTCAGGGCTAGGTTTGGGTTTTGGGGTACAGGGGTATTTTAGGGTTCAGGGGTAGGTTTGGGTTTTGGGGTACAGTGGTATTTTTAGGGTTCAGGGCTAGGTTTGAGTTTTGGGGTACAGGGGTATTTTTAGGGTTCAGGGGTAGGTTTGGGTTTTGAGGTACAGGGGTATTTATAGGGTTCAGGGCTAGGTTTGGGTTTTGGGGTAGAGGGGTATTTTTAGGGTTTAGGGATAGGTTTGGGTTTTGGGGTATAGGGTATATTTAGAGGGTTAAGATGGGTTAGTGTTTAAGGGTGTTGGGGTATTTTAAGGAGTAAGGGTGCATTATGATTATGGGGTGCAGAGGTATTTAAAGGGAGCAGGGTGGGATTAGCACACAATATGAGACATGGCATGAAGGGCGGAATGTACCTCACGCCCCCAGCATTTGTCACACCCCTAGCACACGCCCACAGCACAATGCAGACACGCCCACAAGCGACTACTTTGCTGGCACGGTTCTTTTACCTTTTAAATGGATATGGTGGGCGTCTGCTTAGCCTATGTCATTCTGCTGCAACTGCCCTTTCCAACGCTGTATTGGGTGTTGCGATTGGTGCTGTGATTCCTGAGATTACCCGCCTCAAAGGTTTGGGCTCTCTCTTTATTATATTAGTATGGATATATATATATATGTGTATTACCTACTGGCGGTCGCCAGTAGGTAGTTATAGTCAGGACCTATTTTCCATAGGAGATCCGCAACATTCTATTTGGAATAACTTTGGCGCCGTCCTATCCTGAAAGTCTCTGGATGATTCGTCAAGTGGGGGCCAAGAAAAAAGGGGGTTCACAAAACATGTTTTCCCCATGCGATTTTCCATAGGAACCTTTAATTGCAGCTACAGCCCGAACTGTTGAACGGAATTACACCAAATTTGGCAAAGAGGTAGTCCTTGGTTCACACTCGTGCCTTTTGGTTAAATGGTGTAAATCTGTTCTGTAGTTTTTTAGATAGTAAAGGAAAAAAATACATATATATCTGGGCGGAGCCTAACAACACATCTCATCGTGAGATCTGATTGGCTGTCAGCACTTCATCCAAGAAGTGTTGGCATCCATCTTGGGACCAATATACATGATAGTACCTCATTAAAAAGCATTGCAGTTCATAGAAGGTTTTAAGACTTTAGTTGCATTATAAATTATTTGTTGATGGTACCATACTCATTTTAGTAATTGTCGTGTGTTCTAAGGTGATTTTACCGTGTGAAAAAGCCTTCTGCTGGGATATCATTAATCATGTTTGAGAGAAAACTATTTTCTCATGCTTTTCCTACAGAGGTTTGGAAGGAGATCTAGGAGCTAAACTGAGAGCATATTCTCTGTAAATTCACATTATCTTTCTCAGTCATGTGAGAATGAAGTCTGACATTCTCAGTAAAACATCTACATCCAACAAGGGCAGAGACTGTCAGTTGATTCCTTTGTGTTCTACTGCAGCTTCCAAGACTGTTCTAAAGAACAACTAGAGTGCTAACAGCCTTACTTATGACAAAAGTATAGCACGCCTGAAGCCATCTTGATTGGAATAAAGTGGTAACTCTTAAAACATGTAATTTAAAAAGGAACAAAATGAGGGGGTTCATTTTGCCATAGAAAGTATGATTAGTGCTGCAGAAAGAAAAATTAGGGCACATTTTGAGTGACTTCTCAAATCCTCTTCTATTTCATAAAAAAAAATTCTGACATGCAGACTGAAACATGTACTTTCAATACCAGCAGCAGACTTCCCTGGTGAGTAGTAGCTTTACTACAGTGATCTAATGAGCAACTAGAGTGCTAACATTCAGAATTTATGGCAAATGAGTGACATATTTGAATGCCTTCTTGATGGAACCAAAGTAAAACACTGAAAGAATTTCCTACTGAGGAGACTGTAGTAAATGAGGAAACTTCATAACAAAAAAGTCTCCCAAGATGGCCGCCAGAGACAAAAGAATTCAAATGTAGCACAAATATCAGTGTTAGTGGCCATCTTGTGCCTCGGTAGAACAGAGTCACAAGAAAACAGTAAAACAAAGTTGAGAAATAAGGGAAGGGGGCAGGCTAGAAACATTCTGAACCTCTAGGCTTGCTCATGGGGTCGTACATGTATGTTTAGGCTCTTTTTTTATATAAAGAAAAATCGCGGTGTACGCATACGGAAATCCGTACAATTATGAGCTGGAGCTGGATTTTGGCTGTGAATACTCCAAACCAGGAAGTGTTGGCAGCCATCTTATTTGTCACGAGATCCGAGTCACAAGAAAACAGTAAAACAAAGTTGAGAAATAAGGAAAGGGGGCAGGGTAGAAACATTCTGAACCTATAGTGTTGGTCAGGGGTGGTACATGGATCTTTAGGCTCAAATATTTTTTTTTTAAATAAAAAATCGCGGGGTACTCGTCCAGTACTCGTATGCGGTGAAAAAGGTGGAAAAAAAACTAGAAGTCCGTTTTATTCATTAGGTCCCGGGGGTAAGTATGGGCGAAATGTGCGAATTCGCGTTACGCAAATTCGCGTGAAATCAAATTCGCAATACGCAAAATCCGCGAATTTGTGCGAATTTTTGTTTTTTGCGCGTTCGCGGGGTTTTTTGCGTGTTCGTGGGGCTTTTTGCGTGTTCGCGGGCCGCTTGCATGGAGAAGTTACCCATGCGGTCGTGTATGGGCACAGCACCCTCTGGTTCACCACTGCCACCCTCTGGTTCATCACTGCCACCTCTGGTTCACCACTGCCACCCTCTGGTTCACCCCTGCCACCCTCTGGTTCACCCCTGCCATCCTCTGGTTCACCACTGCCACCCTCTGGTTCAGCACTACCATTCTCTAGTTCACCCCTGCCACCTTCTGGTTCAGAACTGTCACTCTCTGGTTCACCACTGCCACCCTCTGGTTCACGACTGCCAGCCTCTGGTTCACCACAGCACCTCTGGTTCACCACTGCTACCCTCTGGTTAACCACTGTCACCCTCTGGCTCAGCACTGCCACCCTCTGGTTCACCACTGCCACTCTCTGGTTCACCCCTGCCACCCTTTGGTTCACCACTGCCACCCTCTGGTTCACCACTGCCACCCTCTGGTTAACCATTGTCACCCTCTGGTTCAGCACTGCCACCCTCTGGTTCACCACTGCGACTCTCTGGTTCACCACTGCCACCCTCTGGTTTACCCATGCCACCCTCTGGTTCACCCCTGCCACCATCTGGTTCATCACTGCCACCCTCTGGTTCATCACTGTCACCCTCTGGTTCACCCCTGCCACCCTCTGGTACAGCACTGTCACCCTCTGGTTCACCACTGCCACCCTCTGGTTCACAACTGCCACCCTCTGGTTCATCACAGCACCTCTGGTTCACCCCTGCCACCCTCTGGTACAGCACTGTCACCCTCTGGTTCACCACTGCCACCCTCTGGTTCATCACAGCACCTCTGGTTCACCACTGCCACCCTCTGGTTAACCACTGTCACCCTCTGCTTCATCACTGCCACCCTCTGGTTCACCCCTGCCACCCTCTGGTACAGCACTGTCACCCTCTGGTTCACCACTGCCACCCTCTAGTTAACCACTGTCACCCTCTGGTTCAGCACTGCCACCCTCTGGTTCACCACTACCACCCTCTGGTTCACCCCTGCCACCCTCTGGTTCACCCCTGCCACCCTCTGGTTCATCACTGCCACCCTCTGGTTCATCACTGCCACCCTCTGGTTCACCCCTGCCACCCTCTAGTTCAGCACTGTCACCCTCTGGTTCAGCACTGTCACCCTCTGGTTCACCCCTGCCACCCTCTGGTTCATCACAGTCACCCTCTGGTTCATCACTGCCACCCTCTGGTTCACCACTCCCACCCTCTACCGAGACCTTTTGTGACGCAGCGGCAGAACAAAAGATGTGCCATGGTGCTGGGTATTAACAACGTGACGCATCTGAGAGATGCGTCACGTTGTAAAGCCCTGTGCCATCAGGAGGCGTTCCGGCGCAGGGGAGGGCATTCCTGCGCAGGAACGCCTCCTAAAAGTGGCTGAGTGAAATCTACAGGATTTCACTCCGTCACTTTTAGGCCAATGCTGCGTCAAAACCCTGCGCCTGCTTGAAGCAGGCGCAAGGCTTGATACAGCATTGGGGAGATAGGGCCCCTCAGAGCATTGCTGGAGCTGCGTCGCAAGCTCGGCGCAGCTCCAGCAATGCGCTGCTTTTACAGCACAGATGCGTGATGCATCTGTGCCGTTTTTGCCATATGGTGCGCCACATTGTAAATGCGGCGCACCATGGGTGGCGGAGCTGCGGTGCACAATAACTGGGGATGCGCCAGTTATTGTAAATCTGCCCCTATACATTTAGCTGATTAGACAGTAGAAAGTACTCCAGCTGAGTAGAGGTATTGCACAAAAAGGTGGCATCTTCGTGGACAAACATGCAGGGCGGGATTCATTCTGCCCCCTGTTAGACTCGTTTTTTGTGCCCTTCTGCCCTCTGTTAGACTCGTTTTTCCCTTGTTTTTCTGCCCTTCTGCCCTCTGTTAGACTCGTTTTCCCTTGTTTTTCTGCCCTTCTACCCCCTGTTAGACTCGTTTTTTGTGCCCTTCTGCCCTCTGTTAGATTCATTTTTCCCTTTTTTTTCTGCCCTTCTGCCCTCTGTTAGACTCGTTTTTTGTGCCCTTCTGCCCTCTGTTATTCCCTTGTTTTTGTGCCCTTCTGCCCTCTGTTAGACTCGTTTTTTTGCCTTTCTTCCCCGTTAGACTAGTTTTTTGTGCCCTTCTGCCCTCTGTTTTTTTTTTGTTTTTTAAAAAAAAACTTTATTGTGCAAAACAGAAGAATTACAAGTATGGGCCTACAACCCAGAGGCCGGCCGCTAGTGATCATCAAATAAATAGGCAGTCAGTGAAATAGCAGCAGGTCCCGGGTAGGTCCAACAAAAGTACAGGATACACAATCGGCAAAAAGGATGCATGCAGGATACACAATTTTTTATTTTATGAAAGGAACAATGAAAAACAAAGAGACAAACAACTCAAGGCGCGAAGTATGAGAAATGAAGTTGAGCTCCGATTCTGGGGACCTACCATTACGGATAGGGAATCAGGAGGACATTGAAGAACCAATGGGGGGGGGGGAGCAGTGGGGAGATCGGGACATTCAATCAAGGAATATGGCATTGAGGAGCCTCAGAGGTCAGGGGGACAGGGAAACCTCAGGGATATCTGCGAAGGGGGGAGTGCAGATGTCTCCACGGTATGCATTCCATTGGCCCCAAATTTTACTCCACGCCCTAGGCTTGCCCCTAGCCAAATACACCGTCTTCTCCCTGAACATGCACCAATCCATGTTCTCCTTCCACTTCGACACGGTGGGAGGCCGTTGGGATCCCCAGAGCTGTGCGATGTCCCTTTTGGCAATCATGTTCCCAAGGGCCGCCCACCGGGTCTGGGCAACGTAGTAATCATTCGGCTCCCACACATTCAACAAACATCTTCGAGCCTCAGGCAACAGAGCGACCCCAGTGACGCACTCCATCAGAGCATGCACACGGCGCCAATACGTAGCGACCTCACGGCACTCCCAGAGGATGTGAAGAAAGGTGGCACTCATTCCACAGCCTCGCCTACACAACCCATCCGACGAAAAACCCATGGCAACCAAACGAGGACCAGTTACATACACGCGGTAAAGAATTTTAAGCTGAACAAGGCGGAGACGGGCCGGAATGGCAACCTCTTTAGGGGAGGATAGAGCAGACTGCCAGTCTCCGTCGTCTAATTCCAACCCGTCTCCAGCCCAGGTCTCCCTGAGGCGCACGAGGAGATCTGCCCGATTGTTGATCAACTTTTTATAGATCAAGGAAATCGTACCATCGGGCAGATGACCGTCAAGTATACGATCCTCAAGTGGGGAAGATTCAGGGACCACAGTACCGGCCGTGAAGACCGACAGTAAAGCATTACGTACCTGTGCGTATCTAAAGAACTCCCGCTCACTCAAGTCATATTCACTCCGAAGCTCCGCAAATGTTTTCACCGCACCCTTCACCCAAAGATCACCCACTCTGCTAAGTCCAATCATATCCCAGTTCTCAAAACCTTTTGTCTTCCAGAGGCACCCCAACCGTTCCGAGGCAAACAAAGGGGTCGCCTGCGTCAATCGATCATTCCATCCCAGAGCCACATTTGCATCGTTCCACACACGCACTGCAATTTTAGTGGGTCCCGTAAGGTTCCTCCCCGCCGTCCGAGAGTAGAGTGCTCTGTTAAAGTCGCCACCGGGCAACAAGTATTTGTCCATAGCGTAGGCAGGATTCGGCCCGGGAGCGTATGTGGCATGGTTAATTACGGACAACTGGGAAGCCCAATAGTACCTCCTGATGTCTGGGAGAGCAATACCCCCATCGTACCAGGGGAGGGTCAGTTTCGAGAGAGCAATGCCCGCTCAGCCGTCCCAAACAAGTCTCCTCTGGAGTCCCTCAACCTCCCGAAAGTAGCGCGCAGGAATGATATCAAAGGAGTTCTGGAGTGCATAGAGGAATCGGGGTAGGGACATCATTTTGAACAGCGCCGCTCGACCAAGTGGGGACAGTGGCAATCTGCGCCAACGATCCACGTCGAGATTCAAGCGCCGCAAAGGAGCAAGGAGATTATGTTCGTGACGGGCAGCCGAGTCCAACGATATATAAACCCCTAAATTTTTAAAGCCAGAGTGGGAGACCTGAATGGGAAACCTGGTCGGTAGGGGAGGAAGACCACCAGAGATTACATATACGCAGGACTTATACCAGTTGATAATCAACCCGGAGTTCTTGCCAAAGGAAGTTAGGACATCAAAGAGGACGTTCAGTGACTTACGGGGGGAGGTAAGGTACAGGAGAATATCATCTGCGTATAATGACACCCGGTCTTCAAAGTCAGGGGTCCAACGAATGCCCTTTATCGAGGGTTCCCATCGAAGCCAGGCAGCGAGCGGTTCCAGGGCGAGGGCAAAGAGCAGGGGGGACAGCGGACACCCCTGTCTAGTACCCCTCCCAAGAGCAAAAGGCTGGGAGACTCTACCGTTAACAACCACCGGGGCCAGAGGGTCCGCGTACAATAGCCTCACCCAACTAATGAATCCCGCACCGAACCCAAACTTCTCAAGTGTGGCCCAAAGATACGGCGACTCTATTGTATCAAAGGCCATTGTGGCGTCTAATGAAGCCAAAATGGCCGGTTCAGACTGAAGCTCCGCCCTTGGAAGAACGCCATGAAGGCGACGCAGGGTCAGAGCTGTGTTCCGGTGCGGGATAAAGTCGGATTGATCCGGATGGACCAGGTCACAAATAACAGTGAGAAGGCGGTTGGCAAGAACCTTCGCGAGAATTTTAGGCTCTGCGTTTAGTAGAGAGATAGGTTGGTATGAGGCACAGCGGTCACGAAGTTTGCCCTCTTTGGGAATCACCACTATGGTGGCCAGGCGCTGATCAACGGGAAGGTAGCCAAGGTCACGTGCCTCCGTGAACATGTCACGGAGGTACGGTGCGACCCTGTCCGGGCGAAGTTTATATAGTTCGATGGGCAGGCCATTTGGCCCCATGGCTTTACCGGATCGGAGGGAACGAATGGCAGTAGCTATCTCATCGACTGACAACGATACCTCCATACTCTCCCGGTCCTCTTCGGACAGGCAGGGTAGCATGATATCCCTCAGCAAAAACCGCGAGTCATCCTCGTCCCTGTCAGACACCGGGGAGTAGACCACACGAAAATAGTCAGCAAAACATTCCACAATCTCACCAGGGTCAGTCACCTCCACACCATCGGAATTATGAATCATAGGGACCACACAATTCGCTCTCTCCTTCTTATCAAGCCAGGCAATCAGCTTACCCGCCTTGTCACCAACGTCATACACTCTACCTTGTTGTTCTCTGTACATCGATTTGGCAGCCTCTGTCACAAGGGATTTGTAATCAAACTGTTTCAAGCTAAGGGCGTGGAGTCTATCCCGAGTGACACCCGTGTCTAGGTCGTCTTCTAGGCCCAATATTTCAGCCTCAAGACTCTCGACCTCCCCGTCCCTCGCTTTCTTGGTCTCTGCTATTAACGATAGGGTGTGTCCGCGAATAACAGCTTTAAAGGCCTCCCATAAGGACACCGAGGACGAGACAGACCCCTCATCCTCAAGGAAATAGTGATCAAGTGACTTAGTGAGGCTGGCACGAGTCTTAGGGTTACGCAGGTGCCAAGGGTTAATAGGGGCAACTCGTCCCGTAGTATGTAAACCCACGTCAAAAAGAAGCAAAACAGGAGAGTGATCTGAGATACCCCTGGCCAAATGGCTGATTTCCCCGATGTATGAGGACTGGACAGCGGGCATTAGAAAGTAGTCTAGCCTGGAGAGACTCCCGTGAGCACCAGAGTGAAAGGTATAGTGACGTAGAGTGGGATGCATCAGCCGCCAGGCATCCACCAGACGAAAGGTGTCCAAGAACCCGCCCAACCACGATTGAGACGCTGGAAGTTCCCTGGGGGGGTGACGGTCCATGTGGCCGAAAAGTACCGAATTGAAATCCCCACCCACAAGGAGAAGACCATCAGGGAGTCCCAGCAGCAATCGACCCACATCAGAAAACGTAGAGGCCTGGAGGCCCGGGGGCACATAAACAGAAACCAAAGAAAGAGTCTTACCCTCCCACCTACCAGTGAGTGCGATATAGCGCCCCCTGTCATCGGAAGTAACGCTATCGATCTCAAGAGGGAGGGAAGACCGGATCAAAATACCCACGCCCCTAGAACCAGTGGTAAATTCAGAATGTGCTACCAGTCTGTAACCCCATCTATTCATCGCATGACACACATTGCCAACTAGGTGCGTCTCCTGCAGGAGTACCACATCGGGGGACAAACGTCGTAAATATTGCAAAACAACACCCCATTTTATACGATCACCCAAACCATTGACATTCCACGATATAATCTTCAGCCCACTACCCCCCATTCCCAAACATGTTACATGGGGGTCCCCATGAAGAGCAGGACATCAGGATGAGAGAAAGAGTCAATACGCCACCTTGAGCAAGGAAAACACAAACAGAAACACACCCCCCCACCCCCCAACTGGAACCCGTTTCAACACCCCCCTCCCTGCACCCCTGCAAAAGAACAAGAAACCACCCCAAAATGCAGTGTGCCTGTCGCCCTAACACCCCATTCTACAGAAAGACCCCGGAGGAGGAAAGAGGCCCGTTCCCACCCACCACCCAGATGTGGACTACTACAAGGCAACAGAAATAGAAAGATAGTACCCAGCTGAGCAAAGTCCAATGTTCAGAGATCAAGGACCGAAGAGTCACTTATGAGTAGGCTCACCACCCTCGGCACCGCCAGGGTGCTCCGTACGATCGCCTCGCCCCGGCAGGGAATCCAACCAGTCGCTCACACTGTCTGGTCGATCGAAAAAGTAGGTCCGTTCCTGATATTCCACACGAAGCCTGGTAGGGAAAAGCATGGCGTCCTTGAGGCCCAAGTCCCGGAGACGTCGCTTCACTCCCAGAAAACCCATCCGTTGTCGTTGCACAAGTTGTGTAAAGTCCGGGAAAAAGTTAATCAGGGAGTTCTCAAATTTCACCGGGCCATGCACTCTCAATGCCTGCAAAATTGCATTGCGGTCTCTAAAGTGAAAAAGTCTCGCAATAATGGGCCTCGGAGGGGCGCCCGGCTTGGGTTGTCCGCCTGGAACTCTGTGTGCACGCTCCACCGCGAAGAATTTACTCAGGCCATTGGGAGCAAGATGGGTGAGGATCAAATCCTCGATCAGGAGATCCACAGAGTGAGACTCTGGGTTTTCCGGGACCCCAATGACGCAGGTATTATTGTGTCGTGCCCTATTTTCATAGTCCTCCAGCCGATGGGACATTTGGTCATTCACCAATTTCAAATTCCCAAGTTCCGTTTGGAGTTCCACCACATCAGCCGTGAGGCTTGAGGTCTTCAAATCGAGCGACTTAACCTTTTCATTCATTTTGGACAAGTCAGCCCGGATCAGGGTGACATCCACCACGACCGTGTCAATTTTACTAGCCAGAGCTTCGTATTGCTGGCCGATAGTTTCCCTCATACCGGTGATGGTACCCATAATGTCCTGCAAGGACAACTCGGCAGGAGCAGGAGAGTCATCTCGGGCGTCCTCCGGGGTTCGGCTGGATAGCCCAGGGGAGCCTTTAGCTTGGGTGTACCGATCGATAACGTTGGTCTGTACCGGTCCACCACGTAGAGATGGTTTTGTCCTCCTCCTCTCGGCATCTCCCCTTCCCGCCATACTGGAAACTGTTCTCCGGAGGGGCCCACACGACCTTGTGAAAATGGCCGCCGACAGTCCGGGCGCCAACGAGACCACGAGAGCTGGCTCGTAGGACCAAGAAAAGGCACGATGTAGTAAAAGAGTTGAAATGAGAAAAGTGTTCAGAGGCTAAGTGGGGGCTGGACTGGTCCCCAACCGGGCGAAGCGGTCTCTAAATCAGACCGTGCGGGGATCCGGGAACGAAACCGAAAGTAGAGATGCGGTCCCCAGGGAGGCTCACTGCCATTGTTGTTCAACTCCGTCCCAGATCCGCAAGTGGCCAAGACCCCGGCACAGCCTCCAGGTGGGCCAGAGAACTTCAAAGTACGATAACTTCGGCCGCCGATGTCTGATTTCAATTCTGAGAAGAGTTATGGACTCAGCTGAGGGTCATCTTTGAAGAGCTGTCCAAGAAATCAGGATAGACTCAGGATAAATTGCGAGGAGCGGCGAGGGTCCGGGGAGCTCTGTGCTCACGCGACCATCTTAGATGCCCGCTAAGCTCCTCCTCCCCCTTCTGCCCTCTGTTAGACTCGTTTTTCCCTTGTTTTTCTGCCCTTCTTTCCTCTGTTAGAATGTTTTTTTGTGCCCTTCTGCCCTCTGTTAGACTAGTTTTTCCCTTGTTTTTCTGCCCTTCTGCCCTTTGTTAGACTGCTTTTTGTGCCTTTCTGCCCTCTGCATCACCACATCATCACTCAGCGCTACCCCAGCATCACTCAGCACCACCACATTATCACTCAGCACCACCACATTATCACTCAGCACCACCACAGCACCACTCAGTGCCACCACAGCATCACTCAGCGCCACCACAGCATCACTCAGTGCCACCACATTATCACTCAGCACCACCACAGCACCACTAAGCACCACCACAGCATCACTCAGCACCACCACAGCATCACTCAGCACCACCACAGCACCAATCAGCACCACCACAGCACCACTCAGCGCCACAACAGCATCACTCAGCACCACCACAGCATCACTCAGCACCACCACATTATCACTCAGCACCACCACAGTACCACTCAGCACCACCACAGCATCACTCAGCACCACCACAGAATCACTCAGCACCACCACAGCACCACTCAGCACCACCACAGCACCACTCAGCATCACCACAGCACCACTCAGCACCACCACAGCACCACTCTGCGCCACCCCAGCATCAATCTGCGCAACCATTCAACAACAACTGGTTCAAATATGATCTCTCAATGTTTCAAACTTTATTACAAATGTCACAAAAAGATGTTAATATTTAATTTCTGTTCTTGGATTTTCGTCACAATAAAATACACTGAACATAATCTTCACAAAAGTTATTTACAAAAGTTTAAGCTATTGCCATTATAAATTAAAATCACTTTTATTTAAGTATTAATTATTTAAAAAAATGTAAAGCCATTGTAATTTGTAATATCAATACAGCTAAGTCACGTAATACAAAACATGTTGCATTACAAATCTTATAGGTGTCACATTTGCGAAAGTTATAACTATTGGCATTGTAAATGACAAAGCTATTAATTTAGCTATTTTCAAAACCAACACATAAATAAAAAAAATTGTCATTTACAAGACCAATAGCTCAAACGTTCCTAATGCGAGACCTATTGCATTGCAAATGCTTGTTTTTATATCTGTCAGTGCTTCCTGTTGAGGTTTAATTTTCATGACAGGCGCCTCATTGCCTACTTGTAACTATTCTCTGACCCTGCTTCAAGGGTCAGAGCAGGGTCAGAGAATAGTTGCAAGTAGGCAACGAGGGGCCAGGAAGCCCTTACAGGCTTACAACATCAGGCGCCCAAGTTGAAGTTAATTTCTTTGTAACCCTTTTGTAAAAGGTTACAAAAAATTAGCTTCAACTTTTGCACCTGCTGCTGTAACCCTGTAGGTGCTTGGCTGAAAATTCGTCCCCACTGATTCGCGGATTTTACCGCGATTTCGCGAGATTCGCGGATCGCAAAATCGCGGAAAATCTGCAAATTCCGCGAGCGGAACGAATTTTCAGCCCATGCTTACCCGGGGGGCAAATTACAGGGTCAAATATTTTGCATAATGGGGGCTTGTAAGGTGCTTCTAGCACTGGGGAACGGCACTGCTGTGGTTTTATTTTGAAGTATGCGGGGGGTTACGGTCCTACTCCCAGCAGTCTCCGGGAGCGGCACCCCTCGAGTCTTTTTAAATAAAAAAATGTTTTGAGTTCTCCCTCCCTCTATCCCCGTACACATCACGGGGGACGCTATGTTTTAAGGGCAGTAATATGTATCCAGCTACGGGTTTCTGCACTGTCTGTTTTTTTTTATTAATGTTGGGAGGGTGGGCTTGATATTGATAATACGTCCTTGTTAATTCCCATAGAAGCCCATGTTCTGGTGTTAACATGGGTTTCTATGGGAAATAACAAGGCTGTATTATCAAGGTCATTATCGACATTTTATCCGCAGTTTCCTGCCAATAAAACGGCGATAATTTTTACACCAGTCTTTCATAATATGCACCTAAGTTTACTGGTCAAAAAAAGAGCAATGGGCCATATTATCAACAAAAGGCGATACATTATTGCCGCTTTTATTGGTAGGAGACTGCCGATAAAGCGGGGATAATGGTCTTTATAATATGCCCTTGTGAATTGCCATAGCAGCCCATGTTAATACCAGAACCTGAGCTGCTATGGGAATTTACAAGGGCCTATTATCAAGCCCATTATCGCTGCTTTATCAGCAGTTACTGGCGATAAAAGCGGCGGTAATGTATTGCCTTTTGTTGATAATATGCCCCTTCATTTCTATGATAGTATGTAAAAGTTTCCTTTTTTTGTGTAGCAGTTGTACTCTATACGCATGCGCAGCCTCGTTTGAAGCCCACGTTTTTTTCTTTTTCTTCAAGTTCAACAAACAAACCTTTCCTTATTTCAGGTATTAAATTTGCCGCTTTGTTTTCCCGGTCGTGTGTGATCCGCTGCTGTACTTTTGTAATATATTAGTAATCGTATTTTATCTAGATTTATTTGGAACGTAGTGCCAAGGCACCAAACGTTGATCATGTACTCCGTCCAGCGCCATTTTAGTCGTTTTTCACTGTTGTTTTTATTATATCTGTTACTTTCATTTCATCGTCCTCGTATTTTCTTTGTGATCGACGATATTTCGTGGCACGGACACCACAGTGTTTGTCCTTAAACTCTGATGTTATCAGACATGGTCACACGTATACCTAAAAACTATTTTGAAGGGCGTAAGTCACAGGCATTACACAGGTGTTCGTCAACACAAAGACATTATTAAGATTATGCATGGTAAATGGATAGTACTTGTAAAAGCATGCCTGGTAAAACTATGGGGCATATTAGAATATCGCCGCTTTTATCGGCAGAAAAACTGCAGATAAAGCGGCGATAAAGGGCTTGATAATAGGCCCTTGTGAATTCCCATAACAGCCCAAGTTAACACCAGAACCTGGGCGGCTATGGGAATTTCCGAGGCCCTATTATCAAGCCCATTATCGCCACTTTATCGGCAGATTCCTGCCGATAAAAGCGGCGATAATGTATCGCCTTTTGTTGATAATATGCCCCTTCGTTCCGTGCCCTGCATCACATTTAGTGATGCAGGGCGCAGGATACGAAATTCATTTTATTAATTTAAATGTTTACTTACCTGCAATCATCCAGATTCCACTGTTTATAACTCCCCACCCTGCCGCCCCCGCCCCACCTGCCTACCCCACCACAACTCCCTCCACGGGCGGCGGCTGAGTCAGTTACTTGTACTTCCCTTAAGCATAATAAATAATAAAAAAATTATATATTATAAAATGATCACCTGTGAAAGATACAAAAAAACATAGTTACAATATATATTTTACAACACAACATAATTTGTAAAACATTTCATTTGCCTTTTTTGCTGTTCTCAGAATATATTGAACTTCACTATAAACAGTGAGTTCAATAGTTCTCATCACATAACAGCGGGCAAAAAAAAGACAATCCATAAGGATATCTTAAAAAAAACCAGTCAACAATCTCAATAACAATATAAAAAATAGAAATAAAACAGATCTTAATGTCTTTTTTCTAAGAGCAATTTCTTATGTAAATATGACACATCTGAAACAATCATAAAATAACACTTACACTGTAAATAATGTTACTTACAAATATGTGCTGACCTACTACAGAGCAAAAACTCCTTAATGGTTTCACACACTTTTCCTTACGGCCAAATAGTATGCATCAAGTCCTTTGTTTGGAAGTTGTTCAATAGTAATCCTGAACGTCCGCCTCCCAGCCTTCTGATCCAAAACCACCGACATCATCTACGGGTCCCCCAGGACTCATCCATCAGTCCGACGCTGTTCATCATCTATATGGTCACACTAACACAAGTAGCCCAGCATCATAACTTCAACAACATCTCCTACAAAAAGAACACCCACCTCATTCTCTTCCTAACCAAGAAGCCACATACCACCAAAAGCAACCTCCACGACACAATGAAGGACGTCACCAACTAAATAAAGAGTAGCACTGTAAACACAAACTGGCACAAGATGAAGGTACTCATCCTCAGACCCACCCCCTCAGCCTCAGACAACTCCTGCTACCTGACTGCACGGTGAACAGTACTAACACCTTCCGACCATGTCCACAACATAGGATTCAACCTCAACTCCTCCCTCTCCATGTGTAACGACGTCTACACCGTCTCCTCGTACTGCTATAACACCCTGCACATGCTCCCTAACATTTACAAGTGGATCCTAACCAAAAGAAGAAGAACAATGACACAGGCCCTCATCAGCAGCAAACTACACTGTTGCAAAACACTCTAGTCTACACATGACTTGCAGGCGAACACCTACAACAACTACAAAAAATCCAAAAGACCTCCACGTGAGTGATCATCAATGTCCCCGGCTGCACTCATATCATCCACCACCTGATACATCTATACTGCCTCAATATCAACAAAAGGATCACCTTAAAGCTCCTTACCCTCACTTACAAAATACTCTATAACACCAGACTAATCTACCTTAACAGCAGTAATCCTAAAGGGTAAATTTTGATCTTAAAATTTTGCCTTTAAAAATATTAGGTAAGAATTTGGTAACTCTTTGGGCAAACATTGCTTAAAAACTAATTGAGTATCATTACAATGTATCCAACCTTTCAGACATTTTAAATAAACAATGTAATGTCCAGATGTGGTAGAAGGTCCATCATGAAAAATAATAGCAACAGCTACAAAAGTTCTTCCTGATATTTAACATTGACCAGCTTAATTTTTAATTAAAGTTTTCAATTTTCTTCCATCAGCTCTACAACGTTGCAGCATTAAAATAACATACTGTCCATATCTTTGTATAAGTAATGTTGATGACATTTCTGATTTACATTGGCTACACTCCATGTTTTGAATTGCTCCTCTAATTAGATTGTTAAAAGACACTGATTCACAGTCAGGTAAAGTCAAATATATGAATCTCTCAGTGTCTATGTCAGTACTACATGTAAACAAACAATTTTGACAGACATGTTACCATTTATAATAACGGCCAAAAAGGTTTTCAATATCTATACCTTCATCTTCCAGTACACCAAGCATAAACATTAAAAATTCCTGACAATCTTGCTGAATATTCTGCGTAAATTGAGTACAACCAGAACATATGTCCAAAACATTTCGAATATCAGAAACACTTTGTATTTTACTTTTATCACTAGTACATTTCTGATAAACAGAATTCAACAATGAACAGAATCTTTTGTCCCGATTTTCTACAATTTGCTGTTGCAAACTTTCAAGAAAAAAACAACATTAACAACTACATTAGCATAGCAGTTGACACCACAACTATTTTCAAACCGATAACCAACATTCTCTTCAAGACTGTCCTTTGTCTTTTTGCTTGCAGGCGCAACATCATCTTGTTTTTTTTCTTTCTCTAGAGTTTCACAACAGATATTCTCAAATCTTCTTTTTCTACCTACCACAAGCTTTTCAACTACTGGATATTGACCTAAATTGGGTGCATATTCTCTTCTTAACCTATTATACTCTTTCACACGATTTGCATCTGCACAAACCTGTGTCTCATCAAAATCAATCAAGTACAATCCAGATAAAGTTCTGACTCGAGACAAAGCAACATATGCCATACCTTTTTTAAACACGGTACTTCCAATATTCACTAAAGCACAATCTACACTTAAACCTTGAGATTTATGAATGGTCACTGCATATGCCAAACAAACAGGAAACTGTTTTCTGCAGACATACAAATCCTTTACAAGCAAAAAATGAGCTGCACAATGACTAACTTGTTGTACTTCAGCAATTTAATCGAATTTGATTTTCAAAAATTCAATCCCACCTCTATTACATATTTACCAAAATCAACAATTTTACCCATTGCTCCATTTACTAAACCTTTTTCCATATTCAAATTACGTCGCAAAATTACCCTACTATTTACACATGCATATAAAGTCTTTTCTAAACCAGCAGTTTTACTTAGCGATTTCTCTAAACAATCCAATTTCCTCTTCAACTTTTCACTCAAAATAATACTGATTCCTTCATGTTCTATCTTATCAATTGCTTCCAATTTTATAATTTCTTCATTTTCCAACTAACATTTCTTCACTGAATATAGAACATTCACGCAGTGTTGGCATTAAGCAGATTACAGATTTGTTTTCTGCAATTCTCATGTATATTTTCTCTGGGACAATATTTGCATTTGGAAACAAATTGGAAAGTAATCGTCTCTGTAAAGTCTGTTTGCCATGTTTGGTCAATTTTCCAATTCTTATATCTTGAAGAATAGTTCCATAATCAACATCATTTGCCTGTCGCATATTTGTAGTAATTTCCTTATACTGAAAATATGACCAAATGTTTACATAGCCAATACTCCCCAAAGACGTTCTAGTACCTTCATGCACCACTGTTTTAAACACTGGCTGTCCTTTTACAGGAGTAAGTTGTAGAAGATCTCCAAAAACTATGACGTGTTTTCCTCCGAATTATACGTTATACTCTGTTTTAAGAATTTGCTGCATTCTTAAATTAAAGGCAAGCATTAAGTTTGAGACCATGCTTACCTCATCAATAATGAGTAGCTTAATTTTCCTCAACACTCTTGAAACTTCACAAGAAGGTTCTCCAGAAAGCTTGTGGTATTCTAATTTGTTGTCATGCTCTACTGGTAGCATTAATAAACAATGTAAAGTAATTCTTTTAATATTGTGAGCTGCTACTCCAGTTGAAGCAGTGACAACACAAGACAAATGCGACTTAGTTCTTTTCTGTAGAAAACTGGTGATTACTTTAATTAAAAAACTTTTTCCTGTTCCCGCTTGTCCACTCACATACATACGGATAGGTTCAAATGATGAGCAAGAGCATTCTTTCTTCTCATAAAGTAATCCATGGTCAATCTGTTCTTTCACTTGCTCATATATTTCTTTCTGCTCAAGATTTAGTTGTTCTTCCAAGTTTCCTAAGTTTGTTACATCGTCTTGACGTTGATACATTGCTGTTTCCACCTCTTCCATTGCAGTTGCTGCTTCATTTAGAACAATTGGTTCTCCTAATGGGTTCTGACTCAATGGAGCAGAAGTTTGACTGTCCTGAGAACTGTCTCTAGCAATCTCAGCTGCAATTGTAGATTCTTTCTCAATTTCGTCATTAAAAATTTTCACATAATTAGCAAAATCAGGCCATTCTATAGTATCTTTAGTTGCATTGAAGGAATCTTCATAGCTCTCAAAATCTCCAAGTAAATCCAATTCTGAACGCCATGGCTTGAAAAGTTGCAAAAGAGCTAAATAGTAAAAGTCCCTTTTGTCAGGTGTTTCGCAACTCAGTTTACGGTGATTAATCAAATGTCCTTTTCCTTGTTTCACCAGACATCCTTCGGAACCAATCACGGCATATATACCATTATTGATGTTTTCGGTAACATTCCGTTTAAAAGTATAGTTTTGCAGCACTTCATAGAGACAATTCATCTCAAGATTATGACTTCTATTTGGATAATATGTATCCAACATATTTGTTTTCACAATATCAGTACTTTCTGGCTCTTTTTCAGCTAAATATTCAATTTCTTGTACAGATTTAAGACCTCGGTTTCGTGTGGCAGCAAGACCTAGACTCACCCAAATGATTCTTCTAGATTTAGAGTACAGACTTGCAGATGATAAGCAATCCGAGCATTCATACGCTCCCATTTTTCGATGAGATAACATCTTCAAACTGTAACTGTATAATTTCTTACTTAGACTCTTCTCATGGGAAATCTCTTCCCCCATTTCCTTCAATTCCGTCTTTTCTGACTTTGTTATGTACAATGTCACATATCAAGCAACAGCAATGGAATTGTCTGCAACATATTTAATATCCATATTAGCATTCCACATGGACAAAATGACTGGGTTGTAGTCATTTATGTATTTTGACTCTTCATTTCTTCTTAAGTTGTAGGTATTTTTAGGAGACTTTCTTGTGATAGTATGTCGTAAAGATGACATAAAACTGTTCACTCTTCCTTTCGATATTACAGGTCGAGGAAATGCAAAACGGCATTTGCTGTAGAATTTGTCTTTAGATTTGTACTTTCGACAACAGTATTTTCCACAACGATGGCTTTGGAATCGTAAGACTTATTGTCTTAAATCCTTATTTTGTGTACTTTTGGGTACTTCACATGTAGCATATTCTTCAATAAAAGGCAACACAGTATCATCTGAGTCTGTTCCAAATTTGGGAGCATCTTTGATCCATAATAGCATATGTATGTGAGGAGCACCTCTTGCTTGATACTCCTTTCTCCAAAAGAAATCCAGAACCTCTCCAAGAGGAGGATTTTTTTTATTGGTGATAAAAGACATCATAGCTTCGAATCTATGATTGAAATACCTGCATACATTAACAGGATCCAAAGAGCACAGTTCTCCCGGTGTCTTGTATTCGATATTTAGTATATTTGGATTTGCCTCTCAAAGAAATTGAAGTAAATCATCCCAAGCATATTCAGCGCAGCTTAGAGTAAGGAACCATGTAGGAGTTCCTAAGTTCCTTAGCATACATTTGAGTTCTCCGTGACGACGGTACCAGTACGCATTAGTAAAACGCTGACATGCCATCAGATTAATCAGCTGAGATTCCAAAACATTATCCTTCTGCTGTACTTTATCCATAAATTCCTTTGCCGAAACATTTTGCAGATATATACCTGTTTTCAATATATGGTTTACTGCATAAGAAAGTCCAGACAAATCACTCTCAAACAAAAGATGTAACAAATACGGAATACATTGTCGAAATCTTGGATCTTCTGCATATAATCTTGATGTCCGGTATTCAGAGGCAGGAATCTGCACAGGTCGTTCATCATATCGTCCTCCTTTTCCTGTAGGAAACAACTGTGGGAAACAACGAGCTTCCAAGCTTTTTTTCCCATACACTAATGGGACTTCCTTTTGCTTCTTTCATTTGAAATAACTCTATAGCATTCCCCATCATTTCTTTGGAATGCAATGGATGAACACTGTAATGTTCGTAAATGTCTTCAGTTCTGGACCATCCATTTTTTCAATTTGTCGAGATGGCAAGTCACTATCTTCTTGTACAGTTAATTCTTCATCTCCCACATACACTTTTTGTAATATTGATTATTTTTTCCAGGATACAACGTTGCCTTTTTCACTTTCCTAACATCCACTAATTCTTGACAGATTTTCTTACTCTTAGTAGGAACGCCATTAACAAGAATAACTAAAGGTTCATCCTCTACATTTTCTACACCAATAGTTTAAATATTTTTCTGTAAATCTAGAGGCAAATATACAACTCTTCCCTTTAATCCTCTCTGTAAATCAGAAGGAGGCAATTTTCCTGTCTTAGGCTCCATACGAACAATAGCCTGAAATGGATGCACACAATGAATAAGAATAGACTCATAGGTATTTAAATCCATCAGTTCCGAAGGAATATTTACCAACTCAGGATTATTAAGCACAGCTCTAGCAGGCATTTTGTTCTCATCTAAATTGTTATAACAATATTTACAAGTACGCTAATCAGAACCCAAATCAAAACAATTCTCTACCAACAAATAAGTTGCAAAATCCTTCCACTCATTATTATTTTCTTTTTCACTTTTTAAATATAGATCAACAGTCTTGGTCTGATTTTTATAATGAATTCGTCGACAACAGATACAAGAAAAATTTGGACCTTCACCTGAAATCATCTTAAACTGTATAATTTCTTGCTCAACATTTTCTACACTGCACTGTCCTACATTCTCTTCAACATTTTCTTCTATTAATCTCTCACTTTCTCCACTGTCTTCCTGAGGACCAAAGTAACTAATCTGAATTTCATCACAAACATTTGTTACATCTGATACAGATCCATGCAAAAGAGCACTGTTCAACTTTTTTAACATTAGTGCTGGACTTTTCGCGTAATACAATGTTCTGACTAATTTTCTCATCCGAGTATGATGCACTGCTAACATCCTGAAATGGTGGAAAACACTTTGACATACTTTTATAGAAAGACAAGCCAGAGAATGACCTTGCAAACCAGTATTTTCTCTCATGCTGCAAGGGTCTAGTCCTTGCAACATCTTAATCTTTTGTTTAACACTTTTCTTTGTATAATTACGTAAGAAATTGCGTAAAAAATCAATAGATTCTTGCCGCACACTGCAAATACTACTACAATTCCAAGTGTACACTGGAGCTTTAGGATGTCTCCCTAAAACTTCACCAGCTAACTTAACACCTCTTCTGCATTTCTAGAAATAATTTTCTCTTTCTCAATAGGACAACCATTTCTAACCTCATAAGCACGACCACTGGTGTCAACTGCATGCAACAAACCATTACTCTGAAGATAACTTTCTTCATTAAAAAAACTTGAACTATGTTTCCATTCACCCAAAAAAACCTCACAAAAATTACTTCTGTTAATTAATCTTCTCCACTTACTTTTGGACTTCATTAAATGGATTCGCTTATCTAGTGATCTAACTCTATTGATTACTAAAATAAACAATTTTCCTTTCAATTCCAAAGCTTTCTCAACTACATTTTCTATAGCTTTCTTCTTCTTATAAAATCCTATTTTTTTCTTACATACCTTAATTTCTTTAATTAAATTTGTTACAAATCTATTATAAAACATTTGTTTCCTAATTTCTATAAATTGATTTTTTCTCCTTTTACTATACACAGTTTTGTCTGCACTTGATTTTCCATTATTATTTTCTTTATTAGTATTTTTTTTTCGTGGCTGATACACTAAAAACATTTTTCTGTTTCTGAACACTACTCTTAGTCTTCAATATTTTCCTCAAAAAAGTGCTCCTGCTCTTACCAGGACTTTCTTTCTCTTTGTTAAGACATGTCTGTTCATGTAATTCTTCTTGATGACTGCTCTTCAAATATACACTTTTCTTTCGTTGCTTGCGTTTTTGGAACTTCGTTGGCATGATACAGTATTTTCAGTATCGATAAACACAACCTATAATAAAAAAATATATATAACATTACAAAAAAAATATATCAAATATTCGATTATATTGCTTACAAGAACAGAGGGAGGATTATGAGGACAAACCTTGGACTATAAAAATAAAAGGACTTACAACAAAAGAACAAGGAGTATGAAGCAAGGAAAATATAATAAAAAATGAAAGTATAAATAGACACTGCAATATAGCGGAATAAAGAAACAGCCGCGGCCCATGGAGGGAGTTGCGATGGGGCAGGCAGGGGGGGCGGGGGAGAGGCAGGGTGAGGAGTGCTAAACAACGGAATGTGGATCATTGCAGGTAAGTAAATAATTAAATTAATAAAACGAATTTCAGGACTTATTATCAACAAAAGGCAATAGATTATCGCCGCTTTCTTCATCAGGAAAATGCCGATAAAGCGGCGATAATGAGCTTGATAATATGCTCTTGAGAATTCCCATACCAGCCCAGGTTAACACCAGAACCTGCGCTCCTATAGCAATTTACAAGAACCTAGGGGCATATTACCAAGGGGGCGATAGGCAATTATCACCGATTTAGCGGCCGTTTTTTGGCCGCTAAGCGGCGATAATTCTATTGCCCTATTAGCAAGCTGTCGCTAACTGATGTTAGCAACAGCTTTTAGGCGATAGCGAGCAGTTTGGGGCCCGCTTTGCATGTCAGCGATGTTTATCGCTAATGACATGCAAAGTGGGGGTACCCAACTAGTTAGCGACTGAAAGCAGTCGCTAACGTCGCTATCGCCTATCAGCAAGGCAGGCGTAGCGTTGGAAATATTTGCGCTAAGCGCGAATATCTCCAAATACTAACACTTGCCCAGACCAGTTCTTAGCCATGTTATCCAATGGGAGGTGGATAACATGGCTAAGAGCATTTAGTCGCTAATGCGTGAATATCGCTGTATTCTCAGCGATATTCACGCATTTCGCCGCTATCGCTGGATATTTTAGCACAATGGAGAAAAACGTTGCTAATAGCATGTTTTCTCCGCTAACACATCCAGCGATAGGCAGCGATAAAAAATCGCCGCTAAGCCTATTTAGCGATAAATATCGCTACTTGTTGGTAATATGCCTCTTATTACCAAGCCCATTTTCGCCGTTTTATCGGTAGTTTCCTGCCCATAAAACGTCGATAATTTTAACAGCGGTCCTTAATAATATGCCTGTCAGCGCCATATTATCAGTAAAGGGCGATACATTATCACCGCTTTTACCGGCAGGAAACTGCCACTAAAGCGGCGATAATGGTCTCGATAATATATCCTTGTGAATTCCCATAGAAGCCCAAGTTAAGACCATAACCTGGGCTTCTATGAGAATTCACAAGGATATATTATCGAGACCATTATCGTCTCTTTACCGGCAGTTTCCTGCCGATAAAAGCGGCGATGATGTATCGCCCTATCTTGATAATATGGCCCATAATCCTTTAATGTACAGAGACGGACAAAATGATAATAAACAAAAAAACATAACAGCATGAATTATAGCAAAACACATTTACTACTATAAAACGTTTAACAACGGACGAATATAGGGGCATATTATCAAGATAGGCGATAACGTTATCGCCGCTTTATCAGCAGTTTTCTACCTATAAAGCTGCAATAATATTATCGCCTGTCTTGATATACCCCATAATTCCTTAATGTACAAAGATGCACCGCACACACTCCCATACAACTTATCAACTCACCTTTTAAATTGATTTGTAGATTTAGAAGAATACCACTCACACAGTGGATATTCTTTTACAGAATCTCTCTAGTTCCGTGTTTGCAGCAGAACCGTCAAATGGAACATTTTCCCTCTCATTGTACACATACATACATATAAATAACCAATTAAAATCCTGTATACATTAATTCAAAATAAAACACACATTTCTATTGGTTTCCAAACCTTTGCAAGTAACAAAACTTTCAACCCTTCCCTCATTCCACAATCTGCCAGTTACCATAAAAACACTTCAGGGAACACCTAACTCAGCACACAGGTGAAAAGTTCATCATACATTGTTGCAAATTGAAACAGCAAGTATGCTTGACTGGAGAATATACCAGCTTATTTTATGTAACGTTCTTTTCTATCACTTTTTCTTCACCAATAAAAATAAGGCTTTTAAAAAACAGAAATATGCAACCTAGTTTTCTGTAAAATGTTGTCAAACAACCAATCATTTCTTTTCTTTTTCAAAACTGCATGTTGTCCACCATTTTAGAAAAATATTACTTTTCAAACTACCATTTCATTTACAGATGCCATCAGAATGCATCCAGACCTCTCTTCAAAATGCTTACAGTGTGGATTGTGGGACACAGCTATATTTTCTGGAGCCAAAGGTACGCACAACAGAAAATAATTCACAAGGACCTAGGTTTACCAAATGTGGACATTAAATGGATTGAACAGAGAGGATTAAAGTGTCACCAATTGATGCCATTGGTTAAATCCTTTATGCATCTCCAACACCCTGACCTCATAATTGTGTACTGTGGTGGGAATGACATAGGCACTTTGACTGGGGAAGCTCTGGAAATGCTTATAAAGGACACATTTGCACAATTGATGACACTGTTCCCCAAAACTGCCTTTGTATATTCTAATATATGCCAAAGGCAGAAATGGAAGCGGTCCAACCACTATTGTCCACAGTTTGAAAAAGCTAGGAAACATGTGAATAAATCTGTTTCTGCCTTTCTCAGAGACTACTGAATGGGGTCCATTTACAACATCAATCTGCGTTTCAATATGCATGGCATCTATAGGAGAGATGGTGTACATTTTACAGATGAGGGGAACAGAGTCTTCCTCATAAACTTAAGACTCTGCATCGGTACTTACTTGTAGGTACTAAAATCTCCCAATAAACACAACAGCTCTATTTAGAGCCACACAACACATAAACAAATACACTTCATAAATATCTAAAATTATTTTTATTTTTCTTGCTTACATACGCTTATGTGATGACTTTCAGCATTCAGCTCCTGCTCGTAATTGTACGGATTTCTGTACGCATACTGCGCAATTTTTCTTTTTAAAAAAAGAGAGATTAAACATCCATAAACGACCCCCTGAGCAACCGTAAAGGATCAGAATGTTTCTACCCTGCCCCTTTCCCTTATTTCTCAACTTTGTTTTACTGTTTTCTTGTGACTCGGTGCTACCGAGGCACAAGATGGCCTCCAACACTTCCTGGTTTCAAGTGTTAATATTATCAAGCCCATTATCGCCACTTTAGCGGCACTTTCCTGCCGATAAAGTGGGGATAATTTTGTCGGCCAGGCTTGATAATATGGCCCAGAGTGCGTAGTTACAGCAGCTTCTCTGTAAAATCTATAATTTCCTTAGAGCAGTGACAACAGATACCTTACAACAGTCTGACAAACAGATCCACAACCTTATTATGCCACTTTTGAGTCACTTTTAACATGGGTAAAGTTACGCAAGGAGCTTGTAAATCTATGTTTCACTTTTTAAGAAAAAATCTCAACTCCAGACTCTGCAAGACAGTTTTAATGTTCTTTTCTCTCTCTCTCTCTCTCTCTCTCTCTGTGACATCATTTCTCTTTCTCTCTTAAACTTATAGACACTGCTGTCCACTTGCACATGTAGAAGAACAGCCCAACTGAAGTTGTGAATTGCACTGGCTGAAGTCTTTGGCCGCAGTGTTTATACAACGGTAAGCACAGAGGCCTAGATCTACAAAGCCTTCATAGCATTGTATTAGAAATAAGTCGACATATTTACAATCCTGTTATGCCACTTTTGTGTCAGTAACGCAGTAGGCACTTCCATATAGACACTACTTGAACGCAGCATTATAACAAGTGAAAAGTACGAGGCACAGTGCACATGTAAAACCATAGAGTTACCTTGACTTGTAATGGTTCAGCTCATTTACTCACATCTACATAATTCTAAAACTCTAATTTTCTTTTTTGTTTTCCAGATTACCAATCGGACATCTTATGAAGTCCATTTAACAATTTGCTTATAATATTGTTTGTTATTAAACTTATTTTTCTACTTGTTTGCAATATAGTTATAATTAAGTTTGGTTTAGTTATTGTTTTAATAAAAGTTAACTAAAAAAAAGTCCACACTTCTTTTATTTTGTGTGGGGGGTGAGGGGTGTATGACGGTCCACAATAGAAATAATGTTGAAATAGTATAGTAGGATATTCAAGACTAGGATTGAAAACTAATGACTTCTATTTCCTCTGAATAGACTACAACTTAGAAAAGAAATCAAAATAATACGAAACAATGTGTACCACATTTACAAACCTCTTGCAACATTTTCCCATGCAAACTTACCCCCGCTACAAAATGAAATGTTTGGGCCTCAATCATACCCCTCAAACCACGGAAACAATCAACCCACAAAGATTTCTATATTGTATGAGGAGCTGCGTGGCCCTCCGCCCACTGCCCTGGTGTCCACAACGCCCAGACCAGGTTGCTGCAGTGTTCTGGGGGGAAACAGCCATTACAACGCGGTCATAACCACACGTGATCGTCACCTCAAAGCCATTAGCATGCATTTCGGTCCATATTATGAACAAAACGAGATAGATTATCGCTGCTTTATCGCCATTTTCCTGTTGATAAAAGCGGGGATAATGTATCGCATTTTGTTGATATCGCGTTTTGTTGATAATATGACCCGAAATTCATTTTATTAATGTAATTGTTTACTTACCTGCAATCATCCAGATTCCGTTGTTCATCACCCTTCACCCCACCCCTCCCACGCCCCTCCTTCCTGCCCCATCACAAGTCCCTCCACGGGCCGCGGCTGAAAGACGCGGTTGCGATCTAGTCATTTACCACAGAGTTGTGGGGAATCCTTGGTGAGGCATACGCTGACTAACGAGTGCGCACTTCACCGAAGAAGTTCCGGAGTTCAGACTCGTTTTTAATTGCTCTTTAGACATTCCTGAAGAGAAAGTGGAAATATTTCTGTGAGAGTTAAACAACGTTGTTTGACAAGTTAGTGAGTAAGTAAATTTACCTGACATTATAGACAATATTGAATATGATGTCATTTGAGATGTCAACAGTGATGTCATGAGTGATGTCACTGACCATGTCATGAGTGATGTAATATGTGACATCATCAGTAGTGCATTGCGGGCGCTCGAGTTATAGTTAGCTGAACTAACTATAACGGAGGAATTTCAATGGTTTTGTATGAGAGAAATGAACAGCTAACTATAACATGGGTGAAACCTATGGTTTTTCAGTGAATTTCTAAGGTTTTTTAAATGCTAATTCCTAACTATAACGTGCCTGAAACTTATGTTTTTTTCAGTGAATATATATATATATGAATATATATATATATATATATATATTCATGAAATTCGCCACACGTCGCAGAATCACACTGTCGGATTACCAAAATGACGAGGAGTCGACCTAAATATTGCTGGTGCAAAGCGTGGTTTATTCAATAGATGCCAGCGCTGCCGCCATTATATATATATATATATATATATATATATTGTACTGTATTGTTGATTATAATATTTTGTGCTTTACTGATTATATTTGCCCATCCAGGGCTCAATTGTGCCAGTGATTGTAACTGAATCTACACTACTTAGTAATGGTGGCTTGTATAGCACATGAGTCCTTTCTTTATTCTGTTGATTGGATGTATTTAAACACTGCCTGATGGAGGCGCCGGCCTATTAATTGAAAAAGGCGGTTGCCGAAACTCGTCTGTGAGAGTGTTTGCCCAATAAATACATTTATTGGACCTGTCCCCGTGAGTGCTATGTACTTTGTGCAAGGAGCTTTGGTCTCAGCGTGACCCGCGGGTTCCGTCACCCGCTGCTACAGCACCCGGCCGTGTGTGAAGGGGAGTTGACGGATAGTGAGCCTAATTGAAATTTCCCTGCACCGAGAGCTGATCAAGAGCCGACAACGTAGCTATCTGGCTATAGAGGCAAGCGTTTCAAGCGCTGGTGTTCCACGGCGTCCCGCTGTCAAGATATACAGCGGGAGAGGAAGAACGTGAAAGCTGAAAGCTGTGGCAACAGTGTTGCAATTCCCTGACGAAGCCGCGCTTTGAAGCCGAGCGGCTTTTCAACAAACGTGAGAAAGACTTTTTGATGTTTGAAACCCGAACGGGCTTAAGAATTCAAGGCTTTGCAACAAACGCAGATATACGGCGCTAGCCCACAAACAGTTATTTGGCAGACCGAGGGGACAACACTCATTAACAAGTCGATATTAACTTATGTCACGCAGCATGTTTGACGAAGAGACACGGCTGGAGGCAGCCACGGAAATGTTGAAAGGTGCAGGACTGTAATCTCGTAAAGACAAAGACGTTGGACGTTGCCAGTACACAGAAAACGAGTGGTGATGCACTGAAAGATCTCTTCAGTAAACCTGAAAGACTCTGTGAGCGGGAGACCCGTAAATGGTGGGAGGCAACCTCCCTCCAGAAGTACGTGGAGTGTGATTGAGTGCCACGGGGTCTCAGGATTTATACTGTTCCTGCCTACGAAAACCCCAATCCGCAGCTGCTGAAGGAATGGGCAGAACTATCGGCTCATTCATCAAAGAGCATGTTAATGTTGCTGATTAAATTTGCATGGTGTGACAGAGATATAACACTACGCGAAATTGCGGAACTGGAGGAAGAGATCACATAGAATGCAGATAAAGAGAGGCAAACTGAATTAACGGAGGCAATGAAAAAACACCTCCAAGCGTACGAGCAAAAGATCAAACAACGCAAACAGGATAAATTTGAGAGGGATGAGAGAGATTATTTACAAGGTCGGATACTAACATTCTCCCAAAAATATGATCAACCAAGAAAAAGGATTATGAGTCACAGAAATATGGTACCTGTCCAGACCTCTGAATCAGATGTTACTGAAAATGAACAAAGTGAAGAAGAAAGAGAAGGCGGTGCCCCTGGAACATCAGGTAGTGTGGCATCAGCACCAACAATGGTATCTATATCTGAGCCTTTTTTAGACGAGTTTCAGGTGAACCGGGAAACATGGACTACTGGGGGACGGGGACGGGGCACACCAATGGAACCAAAGCCTCAAAGAAAAAAGAAAGCAAACGCAGGACAAGGCGTGGTGGGTGGAACAAATGTCAGTGACGCATCACCAAGGATGACCAGGAGCAAGAAATTCTGGAACAGGCGATAGATACCCAAGATTTAACAGTCGTTAACCTTACGTCAAGAATTTTACCTGAAGACGAGGAACAGGTTTTATGACTGGGGTTGAATTTTTGCCCGAACAAGGATTCTGAATACACACAATTGAGAATTGATCTCTTCAAGTTTTGTAGAAAAATAAAACTACTAAAATATTTCAAAGGCAAAACACGTCCTGACAAACCCAAATCCTCTAAAGAAATACCAGCTCTGACTGCGGGGGATATTGAAGCTCTCGCGGTTATGAATGATCTGGCAGAGGAGGGAGATCCTATGACCATGAAACCACCGATAGTCCAAAGCAGGAACTGGGCAGGTGTGACTCAAACTAAACCAGATAGTCCCTTTATGCCTAAATCACAGGTTTGTCCCATGATGCCAGCTGATGCCATCGACACCTTTGCAGATGTGATGGTCAAGGACCTTTGGAGCCATTGCAACAGAACAAGAAAGAAGAAATCAGGCAATGGCAACCTCACACAACAGCAGAGGAAAGCAATACATGACTTGGAAAAAGATGATAAGATAATATACAAACCATCCGATAAGGGTGGAAATGTTGTTTTGATGACAAGGGATTTCTACATCAAGGAAGCCCAATCCCAATTGGAGGATCAAAAGAACTATATAAGGGTGACCAGAAAGACATTTGATGACAGTGTTCACGCTTAAAGCTCCCTACTCAACAAATGGTATCTAAAAAGGGATGCTCAGCAAGGAGGAGTTTGCCTTCGTGGGATGTAAGCATCCAACAGTACTGACTTTCTACCATTTGCCTAAGCTGCATAAGCATCCTACAAGTCCACCCGGACGTCCGATTGTTTCATCTGTGGGAAGCCTGACGGAGCACATGTCAAGATTTGTGGACTACTTTCTATACGATTTTGTGAAAATGTTAAAATCATACATAAAGGACACAACAGACTTTCTCCTCAAAATTGATGAACTAAACTGGACTAATGACTTTGTAATGATGACACTCGACATCTCGAGCCTCTACACAAGTATTGATCATCTCCAAGGGGTAGAAGCAATAAAATGGTACCTGGAGAAAAGGCCCATCAATCTTACGGCACACAATGAAATGTTACTTGAGTCTATAACTTTTTGCTTAAGTAACAATATATTCTTGTTCCAGGATCACTTTTACAAACAGTTGTGTGGCACCGCGATGGGCACCTGCTTCGCCCCCAGCTACGCGAATCTTTTAGTTGGCTGGTGGGAGGAGCAGGTGGCCTGGGCGGCAGAGAATGCCGTTTGGACAGAGAGAGTGATATCCTGGAACAGGTACATAGACGATTTGTTTATCATCTATCGAGGGACGAAAGAATGTGCCAATGCTTATATCGATGTACTGAATAAGAACAATCTTAATCTCAGATTTACTGGTGAAATTAGCACTGAGACAGTCAATTTTCTGGACCTTAAGGTGTTCGCAGCTGAAGGGAAGATCTGTACTGCATTACACAGAAAACCCACAGCTGGGAACTCTGTGCTGCATGCCAGTAGTTATTTACAACAAGGGGTGGTGAGGGACAGAGTCTCTGAATTAAGCAGAAAGCTCTCACCCAGTCAAGAGATCAGGGCTAGATCCAACACCGTTTTTTAGCTCACTGCACCATCCCAGTTTCAGAACCTGGCTGTATGCAAATTAGTCTGTTCCTGTCCCAGTGCATGATGGGAACAGGGCAAACCAAACTACAAAAGCCAATTCTTACACTGGGAAGGAAACAAGCTCCCGGGGACCGGTTTCTGGCATTACAGCCGTCTTCGGCCCGGTTTGCTTGAATCCTGATGGTGCAATGAGCAAGGGTCTCACATCTGAGAATACCCTTCCACGCTTAGGGTGGACAAAAATATTTACAACAAGGGGTGGTGAGGGACAGAGTCTCTGAATTAAGCAGAAAGCTCTCACCCAGTCAAGAGATCAGGGCTAGATCCAACACCGTTTTTTAGCTCACTGCACCATCCCAGTTTCAGAACCTGGCTGTATGCAAATTAGTCTGTTCCTGTCCCAGTGCATGATGGGAACAGGGCAAACCAAACTACAAAAGCCAATTCTTACACTGGGAAGGAAACAAGCTCCCGGGGACCGGTTTCTGGCATTACAGCCGTCTTCGGCCCGGTTTGCTTGAATCCTGATGGTGCAATGAGCAAGGGTCTCACATCTGAGAATACCCTTCCACGCTTAGGGTGGACAAAAATATTTACAACAAGGGGTGGTGAGGGACAGAGTCTCTGAATTAAGCAGAAAGCTCTCACCCAGTCAAGAGATCAGGGCTAGATCCAACACCGTTTTTTAGCTCACTGCACCATCCCAGTTTCAGAACCTGGCTGTATGCAAATTAGTCTGTTCCTGTCCCAGTACATGATGGGAACAAGGGCAAACCAAACTACAAAAGCCAATTCTTACACTGGGAAGGAAACAAGCTCCCGGGGACCGGTTTCTGGCATTACAGCCGTCTTCGGCCCGGTTTGCTTGAATCCTGATGGTGCAATGAGCAAGGGTCTCACATCTGAGAATACCCTTCCACGCTTAGGGTGGACAAAAATATTTACAACAAGGGGTGGTGAGGGACAGAGTCTCTGAATTAAGCAGAAAGCTCTCACCCAGTCAAGAGATCAGGGCTAGATCCAACACCGTTTTTTAGCTCACTGCACCATCCCAGTTTCAGAACCTGGCTGTATGCAAATTAGTCTCTTCCTGTCCCAGTGCATGATGGGAACAGGGCAAACCAAACTACAAAAGCCAATTCTTACACTGGGAAGGAAACAAGCTCCCGGGGACCGGTTTCTGGCATTACAGCCGTCTTCGGCCCGGTTTGCTTGAATCCTGATGGTGCAATGAGCAAGGGTCTCACATCTGAGAATACCCTTCCACGCTTAGGGTGGACAAAAATATTTACAACAAGGGGTGGTGAGGGACAGAGTCTCTGAATTAAGCAGAAAGCTCTCACCCAGTCAAGAGATCAGGGCTAGATCCAACACCGTTTTTTAGCTCACTGCACCATCCCAGTTTCAGAACCTGGCTGTATGCAAATTAGTCTGTTCCTGTCCCAGTGCATGATGGGAACAGGGCAAACCAAACTACAAAAGCCAATTCTTACACTGGGAAGGAAACAAGCTCCCGGGGACCGGTTTCTGGCATTACAGCCGTCTTCGGCCCGGTTTGCTTGAATCCTGATGGTGCAATGAGCAAGGGTCTCACATCTGAGAATACCCTTCCACGCTTAGGGTGGACAAACATATTTACAACAAGTGGTGGTGAGGGACAGAGTCTCTGAATTAAGCAGAAAGCTCTCACCCAGTCAAGAGATCAGGGCTAGATCCAACACCGTTTTTTAGCTCACTGCACCATCCCAGTTTCAGAACCTGGCTGTATGCAAATTAGTCTGTTCCTGTCCCAGTGCATGATGGGAACAGGGCAAACCAAACTACAAAAGCCAATTCTTACACTGGGAAGGAAACAAGCTCCCGGGGACCGGTTTCTGGCATTACAGCCGTCTTCGGCCCGGTTTGCTTGAATCCTGATGGTGCAATGAGCAAGGGTCTCACATCTGAGAATACCCTTCCACGCTTAGGGTGGACAAAAATATTTACAACAAGGGGTGGTGAGGGACAGAGTCTCTGAATTAAGCAGAAAGCTCTCACCCAGTCAAGAGATCAGGGCTAGATCCAACACCGTTTTTTAGCTCACTGCACCATCCCAGTTTCAGAACCTGGCTGTATGCAAATTAGTCTGTTCCTGTCCCAGTGCATGATGGGAACAGGGCAAACCAAACTACAAAAGCCAATTCTTACACTGGGAAGGAAACCAGCTACCGGGGACCGGTTTCTGGCATTACAGCCGTCTTCGGCCCGGTTTGCTTGAATCCTGATGGTGCAATGAGCAAGGGTCTCACATCTGAGAATACCCTTCCACGCTTAGGGTGGACAAAAATATTTACAACAAGGGGTGGTGAGGGACAGAGTCTCTGAATTAAGCAGAAAGCTCTCACCCAGTCAAGAGATCAGGGCTAGATCCAACACCGTTTTTTAGCTCACTGCACCATCCCAGTTTCAGAACCTGGCTGTATGCAAATTAGTCTGTTCCTGTCCCAGTGCATGATGGGAACAGGGCAAACCAAACTACAAAAGCCAATTCTTACACTGGGAAGGAAACAAGCTCCCGGGGACCGGTTTCTGGCATTACAGCCGTCTTCGGCCCGGTTTGCTTGAATCCTGATGGTGCAATGAGCAAGGGTCTCACATCTGAGAATACCCTTCCACGCTTAGGGTGGACAAAAATATTTACAACAAGGGGTGGTGAGGGACAGAGTCTCTGAATTAAGCAGAAAGCTCTCACCCAGTCAAGAGATCAGGGCTAGATCCAACACTGTTTTTTAGCTCACTGCACCAGGGAAAACTATATCCAGTATACCCTATGGCGAGTTACTGAGAATAAAAAGGAATTGTACACGACAGGAGGACTATGAGAGAGCGGCCAGGGAAAGTATAATGAGGTTTCAAGTGAGAGGATACAATAAAGAAACACTACATGAAGCAAAGCTGAAAGTTGATAAGAAGTTGAGATCAGAACTAATTTAAAAAAACAGCATAGTGGTATCCAAAAAGCAAATGGCCGATAAGAATAGTATGAGACTGATTACAAACTATTCTAGTGATGCCTATGAAATCAGAAAGAAATGTGTAAAGAATTGGCACATACTCAAATCTGATCTGATTATCGGAAATTACTTACCTAAATCTCCACTAATAACTTTCAGGAGAGCCAGGTCATTGGGTTCTAGTATTGTGCGTAGCCACTGTAGAAAAGAAGAAAAATCCTCGCCATTTGGCAAATTGACAGGTTTCTATCCCTGCCTTAAATGCAAAGCTTGCAGGAATAGTAAAAAAGTGACCAGTTACCAAGTACCTGGGATGAAAGAGCCCAAGAAGATCACTAGTTTAATGAACTGTAACACAAGCCACACGGTGTACTGTTTGGTATGTCCGTGTGCCTTGCGTTACATTGGAAGCACAACTCATCCTACCAAGATTAGGATCTTGGAACACCTGAGGGCTATACAAAACAGGGATCCCACCTACCCAGTGGCGAGACACTTTGGAGTGTTTCACCAAAGCAACAGAGAACTCCTTAGCTTTTACTGCATGGATCAGGTGCCTGCAGATATAATGGGAGGGAACAGGTTGCTCCAGCTAAGAAGGTTAGAATCACTCCATATTATCGAGAACCAGACCAAAAAACCAGGTGGCCTCAATGCTGGAGAGGAGTTAACAGTCCATTTATGATTTTCTTTTGGAATTGACTCTTCCTAATACTGTATGTTGTATATTATAGTGCGCTTTAACATTTCCGTGTGTATGTCCATTCAGGGCTAAATTGTACTGTATTGTTGATTATAATATTTGTGCTTTACTGATTATATTTTCCCATCCAGGGCTCAATTGTGCCAGTGATTGTAACTGAATCTACACCACTTAGTAATGGTGGCTTGTATAGCACATGAGTCCTTTCTTCATTCTGTTTATTGGATGTATTTAAACACTGCCTGATGGTGGCGCTGGTCTCTAATTGAAAAAGGCGGTTGCCGAAACGCGTCTGTGAGAGTGTTTGCCCAATAAATACATTTATTGGACCTGTCCCCATGAGTGCTATGTACTTTGTGCAAGGAGCTTTGGTCTCAGCGTGACCCGCGGGTTCCGTCACCCGCTGCTACAGTACCCGGCCGTGAGTGAAGGGGAGTTGACGGATAGTGAGCCTAATATATATATATATATATATATAAAATGGCTCAACAGCAAAGTAAAGAGAGATTTTTAGAAAGTGGCTACTCCCAGCAAATAGTAGATCAGGCTATTGCTAAAACAGAAACTTTAGTAAGAAATGACTTACTGGCCAAAAGCAACAAAAAGGATCAGGCCATCAATCTTAGTGAGGAAGCAAAGACTGAGGAGGATCAGAGTTTTCGCCTAATAATAGGTTATAGTAGACAGCACAAGGAACTTAAAAAAATTATCCAAGGGAGCTGGCCAATACTCTTCAACGACCCGATATTAGGACCCCTGCAACCGCAGAGGGTGTCCATTACTTACAGCAGGGCTCCCTCAATGAGAGATTGTTTGGTGGTATCTGATCCAGAAATTATATCAAATTTTGTTTGGTACCAGAATTTGAAAGTGTTCAGAAAATGCAAAACTTGTAAGGCCTGTACCCACGGAACCAACACCACGACCTATTTTAGCCCATTCAGTATTAAACCTTACAAAATAACGAAAATGTTAACATGTAAGACTGAATATACAGTGTACGTCCTAACTTGCCCGTGTGGGCTTATATACGTGGGCAGTACAAAGTTACAAGCCAATGTGAGAATACTCCAACACCTCCGCGTAATTACCAATATGGACAACACTTATCCGGTGGCGAAACATTTCAAGGAACGCCATGGATCTAACAACAAAGGGTTGTCCCATTATTTGATTGATGCAATTTCCCCAAGTAGACGCGGAGGAGATAGAGAAAGTAAATTACGCAAGTTGGAGACCAGATATATTTTATTACTGGATTCCAAACACCCAGAAGGCTTGAACATAACAGAGGACATGTACACTTGCTTAGAGTAACTATGAGCCAAATTCACTAACATAATCATGCTTGTATGTCCTAGAGAGATGAATTGAGAAGAACAAGAAACTTTGTATAAAACATCAGCTTTACTTTTATAAAATAGGTATCTTGTAAATAGAATGAATTTTAATATCAAGATTTTAAGGATTTTTTAATTATATTTATTTTTTGTATAGTATTTATTTGAGACATTGATATACTTGAATGACATACAAAGTATTAATGTCAACAATGTATATATTAAATACAAATTTGAAGGAAGCTAAGACAACAGATTATTATGAAATCCTATCATGATAGGACTTTTTTCTGATTAATTGAATTGTGGAATTGACTTAGAGTGGCCATATGAGAATTAACTTTGAACAAATCCTTAATGTTAATCAAACTACGGATTCATATAAAATCACATGATGCAAATATGATTTATTGAAAAGAATTGTACAAATCAAAGCAGGCAACAATATACAGAAAGACTTGATTAGACAATAGGTTCGTAAGAATTTATAAATGAAATATATTGGTTTTAATTTTTAATTTTTCACTAGCACTTTAGGCACTTTCATAGACTATTTCAAAGCAATGTGATTTTAATTCACAATAAGAAAGGTGTTTATGTATTTTACTAAAATATCGATATGTGCAAATTGATTGTGACCCAACCAAACATGCCATTGGTTCAAATCGCACTTTACTATTTAAGTATAAATACAGCCCGAGCCAAACTTGGATGATCATGCATGTATCGATACTCAAAGGACATGTTAGATTACATCTTGGTAAATGCACAAAACAGTGTGGGTTGTAAATATTTAACATTTGTGACATGCCAGGAATCAGTGTTTTACTGAGTTAAATATCGACTTTGTTTGGAAGTAGAGTAATTCCAAAACGGACTCATTCTTGGCTAAAGGCATGACATATTTTAGGGTCAAATGTTAAACAGTATTTTACTTATATATATATATATATATACATTTATTTATTTATTGCGATTTTGCACATAAATAATGTAAAGTTTTGCCCATAACATTGTGAAGAAACTATGCGAAAGTATTTTTTCCATTGCGATTGAAAATGTTAATCACGTGACACACTTGTATTATGCACTACCACTTTAAAAATGTTTCCTAAATGCACAATATTTGTCGAGTGAACAAGCGGCGAAAGCCACGAAACACGTATCTGACCTTTTGGGGAATAAATAATTGAAGCACCGATACTGGGTCCGTGTCCTGTTTGCTGGCGGCAGCGCGTGAATGACTACGTGACGGCTGAACTGACAGGATTGTTGGATATACAGTCAACACCATTCCAGAAGTACTAGAAAAAAACAGTTGGCTATAAACTAAAGGCATTTTTCATGCCGTACATGTAAAGCTTGTGTTCAAGGTGTAAATAAAAAAGCTTACACAACTCCATTCAGTGATAGGCTCTACAAAATACAGAAATTCCTCACATGTAAAACCGATTATGCTGTCTATGTACTGGAGTGCCCGTGTGGCCTCCAGTACATAGGCAGCACTAAACTGCACTAAACTGCAGGTACACAAACGCATCCTCCAACATTTAAGAGCTATCAGTAACCAGGATAATACTTATCCGGTGGCACGCCACTTCAGGGAGGCACACAATTCTAATAACTCAGGCCTCAACTCAGGCCTCAAGTACTTTGTTATTGGCAGCATTCCAGCGAGTAGAGGAGGAGGGGATAGGGAAAGTAAGCTGCGTAGAATGGAAACAAGATACATTCTGCAGTTAGATTCAAAGTCACCAGAAGGCCTAAATGCCACGGAGGATCTGTACACATGTTTAGGGGAATAAGTAGACTGAAGGGTTATCTTTGAGGAATAAAAATGTGTTTTTAGCTTTTTTTAATGCAATTATATACTGTTTACTTCTATTTAAAGATGTTGATATGAATAAATATTTATTTCTGCATGTGAGAATAGATGTACACAGTGTAATATAGTAAATATATATCAGCAATACTACAACTGATTTCCATGACCAAATAGAGATCAACTAGCCATAATGCATTAATGCATGGAGGCATACGGAGTATACCACAAGACAGCAATGAGTAGATATGTCTAGGTAGTGAATTTGTACATATTATAAAACAGTACCATAAACAAAAAATGTCTTGCATTTTAGAGGGTTTATACTTATGTTTTATCATATTTATAAGTGTTTTATATTGTGATACTTATTTATTTATAGATAATGAACAAATTCCTAATGTATTTATACAAATATTTATTATGCCTGATATTTGCACTATGATTATGTACTCGGATTTAACATTTAGGAATAATCAATTGGCTTATTGCTTCTTTGCACTATTTTAACCAATACGTGAACACATTTTCGAACAGATGAAACAGCTTGATAGTCTTCTTGTCAATGAAATGACATTTTAAATGCCCTTGCTCTGAGAGTATTTTACAATGAAGAATATACGTGATTACGAGACAGGAGTTTTTTTTTTAAAGTACGTGGAGTCATATTGAATTTTAGCACACCTACACATTATACAGCTTTTTTTACACTGGGCAGTTCAGAGGCAGATGAACATAGATAGACAATTGTGCACAGGGATATGCATTATATAAATGAAATTAATGCCCCTATATCATTCATTCAGTTTTGTATCGTCAAGATTTGTGGGTATTAGACTGTTATGAACTTAACTAAAGATTTTGCAGTAATTGTAGCAATTGCATTAATCAGACTGATGGACGTTTGGCTACATTTAAACTTCTATGTCTATGTTTCTGTAAAATGTTACGTAAAGTTTTTTTTGCAATTGTCACTTTAAAAACTTCCTGAGAATGGTAACCTGTGTCATGTGATCAAGGCTCCATTGGAAGCAGAAACGTTATGGCGACACAGCGAATAAAGGAATAACGACCTAGAAATTTGGGTCTCTGTCCGTTCCTTTGGATGTAGGAAATGCGGAGTGTGTTGATATATATATATACACATATATATATATATATATATATATATATATTACCTACTGGCGGTCGCCAGTAGGTATATATAGTTAGGATTTTTTCTCTATGGGATTTTTGAAAATTCTATGTCTAATAACTTTGGCGTTTGTGGACGGAATTGGCTGAAATTTTCAGGAAAATGGAACATTTTGTTTCTGAGCAGCCCCTGACAATTTGGGGGGGTTTCATCAAGGGGGGGCCGAGAAAAAAGGGGGGTCCCAAAACACGTTTTTCCCATGTTAATTTCCATAGGGCGGTTGGCCTCACTTTTAGCTCGAACGGCTGAATGGATTTGCACGAAACTTGGCAAAATTGTAGGGACTGTTAGCCCGATGTGCCTTTGCTAGGTCTCAATATATGTGCTCCAGTGGATTTTGAGTAATTTAGGTTCAAAAAAAGATATATATCTGGGCGGAGCCTAACCACACATCTGATCTGATTGGCTGTCAGCACTTCATCCAAGAAGTGTTGGCAGCCATCTTGGGACCAATATACATGATAGCACCTCATTAAAAAGCATTGTAGTTAATAGAGGGTTTTAGGACTTTAGTTACATTATAAATCATTTGTTGATGGTACCATACTCGTTTTAGGAATTGTGGTGGGTTCTAAGGTGATTTTACCATGTGAAAAAACCTTCTGCTGTGATATCATGAATATTGTTTGAAAGAAAACTAATATCTCATGATTTTCCCACAGTGGTTTGGAAGGGGATCTATAAGCTAAACTGAAAGCATATTTTCTGTAAATTCACATTATCTTTCTCAGTCATGTGAAAATGAAGTCTGACATTCTCAGTAAAACATGTACATCCAACAAGGACAGAAACTGTCAGTTGATTCCTTTGTGTTCTACTGCAGCCTCCTAGAGTCTTCTAAAGAACAACTAGAGCGCTAACAGTCCTACTTATTACAAAGGTATGGCACACCTGAAGCCATCTTGATTGGAATAAAGTGGTAACTCTAAAAACATTTAATTTAAAAAGAAACAACATGAGGGGGTATATTTTGCCATAGAAAGTATGATTAGTGCTGCAGAATGAAAAATTAGGGCACATTTTGAGTGACTTCTCAAATCCTTTTCTATTTCATTAAAACATTCTGACATGCAGTCTCCCAAAATGGCCACCAGAGACAAAAGAGCCCAAATGTAGCCCAAATATCACCCAGATGTAGCCCAAGTATAGCCCAATGACAGAATGTCCCAGAGTGTTCTAAAGAACAACTAGAGCGCTAACAGTCCTACTTATTACAAAGGTATGGCACACCTGAAGCCATCTTGATTGGAATAAAGTGGTAACTCTTAAAACATTTAATTTAAAAAGAAACAACACGAGGGGGTATATTTTGCCATAGAAAGTATGATTAGTGCTGCAGAATGAAAAATTAGGGCACATTTTGAGTGACTTCTCAAATCCTTTTCTATTTCATTAAAACATTCTGACATGCAGTCTCCCAAAATGGCCACCAGAGACAAAAGAGCCCAAATGTAGCCCAAATATCACCCAGATGTAGCCCAAGTATAGCCCAATGACAGAATGTCCCAGAGTGTTCTAAATAACAACTAGAGCGCTAACAGTCCTACTTATTACAAAGGTATGGCACACCTGAAGCCATCTTGATTGGAATAAAGTGGTAACTCTTAAAACATTTAATTTAAAAAGGAACAAAATGAGGGGGTATATTTTGCCATATGAATTATGATTAGTGCTGCATAAAGAAAAATTAGGGCACATTTTGAGTGACTTCTCAAACCCTCTTCAATTTCATTAAAAAATTCTGACATACAGTCTCCCAAGATGGCCACCAGAGACAAAAGAGCCTAAATGTAGCCCAAATATCACCCAGATGTACCCCAAGTATAGCCCAATGACAGAATGTCCCAGAGTGTTCTAAAGAACAACTAGAGCGCTAACAGTCTTACTTATGACAAAAGTATGGCACACCAGAAGCCATCTTGATTGGAATGAAGTGGTAAGTCTGAAAACACTCAATTTAAAAAGGAACAACATGAGGGGGTTAATTTTGCCATAGAAAGTATGATTAGTGCTTCAGAAAGAAAAATTAGGGATCATTTTGAGTGACTTCTCAAATCCTCTTCTATTTCATTAAAAAAATTCTGACATGCAGACTGAAACATGCACTTTGAATACCAGCAGCAGACGTCCCTGGTGAGCAGTAGCTTTACTACAGTGATCTAATGTGCAACTAGAGTGCTAACATTCAGAATTTATGGCAAATGTGTGACACATCTGAATGCCTTCTTGATGGAACCAAAGTAAACAAGCATTGAAAATGCAATAGATCTCGCCCTCGTTTAAGTTAAAGCCATTCTGTTTGTAATGAGGTGGCTTTTTAGCTTTGCTTTTATTAGCGTTTTTTCAACTTTCATGTAAATAACATGCATCTGTATGCATATAAGTATATGTATGCATGCATTTATGTTTGTATTTATATAGATATACAGATGATATATGTTTATATATGTATGTATATATATATATTCACTGAAAAAAACATAGGCTATAGACCATATATAGTTAGGAATTAGCATTTACAAAACCTTGAAAATTCACTGAAAAAACCATAGGTTATAGACCATATATAGTTAGGAATTAGCATTTACAAAACCTTGAAAATTCACTGAAAAAACCATAGGTTATAGACCATATATAGTTAGGAATTCGCATTTACAAAACCTTATTTTACTCACACAAAACCATTGAAATTCCATATATAGTTAGTTGCACTAACTATATATCGCGCACCCGCAATCCACTGCTGATGATGTCACATATTACATCATTCATGACATGGTCAGTGACATCACTGATGACATCACTGATGACATCTCAAATGACATCACTGATGACATCTCAAATGACATCACTGATGACATCACTGATGACATCTCATTTGACATTACTGATCACATCACTGATGATATCATTCATATGATAATACGATGAACCTCTTCAGACTCTAATATAACCTTATATACAATCAGTGTAAACAGACACTCACAGACTGTCACTCATCCATGGAGTTGCTCACACACCTAGTCAGTCATGCAAAGAATCAATCACACCTCCATTTCCTCAACTATACAGTTATACACACCTTACTTATTCAAACATATACTAACACATATTTACTCTCTTATACAATCCCTGATACAAGTTCACAATGATCCATACAGCCACTCACACATTCACTGGCTCTTATGCACAGTTATTTATATATGTCAACTCTCACATGTACTGTGTTTTACATATGTACTTACTTTGACATGTAGCACTGAGATATCCATTCACTCACCAATACACTCATGCACACAGTCAACCGCCCATACAGCTGTTTCCACCTGCACTTTTGAAACCATACATCTAGTGAATCAACTGCTCACACATCTATGCACAGAGTCATACACCTCCCAGCCACCCACACACACACTCAGTCTCCCATACAAATACTTGGGCAACCAATCAATAACCCATATAGTTACTCATATAGCTACTGATCAACACATGCAACAGTTTACAGAACAACAGACATAATGATGCACAAATTAAGACAGTTTAGTCACTAACCCATGCACTCAGTGAGACACATTTAATCACTCACTCATACAGTCAGTCATGCACCTACTAAATCCTTCATCCAGACACTTATACATCCACTCATTCTTCAATATGTAAGACATATTTTAACTTTACAGAAACATACAGTCACTGGATGTTGTCATCAGTGATGTCATCAGTGATGTCATTTGAGATGTCATCAGTGATGTCATCAGTGATGTCACTGACCATGTCATGAATGATGTAATATGTGACATGATCAGCAGTGGATTGCGGGTGCGCGATATATAGTTAGTGCAACTAACTATATATGCGAATTTCAATGGTTTTGTGTGAGTAAAATAAGGTTTTGTAAATGCTAATTCCTAACTATATATGGTCTATAACCTATGGTTTTTTCAGTGAATTTTCAAGGTTTTGTAAATGCTAATTCCTAACTATGTATGGTCTATAACCTATGTTTTTTTCAGTGAATTTCAATGTTTTTTTAATAGCAAATATCAAAAGCTGTAAAATGTATTCTTCTTTTAAAGGAAAAATATATTTTATATGTATTTAATATAATTTTTTTATGTATATAAATTTTTTGAGGGAACGAATTTATCAACTATCATGCTGAAGAAGAGTGTGGGGAAAAAAAAAACAAAGAGGAGGACTAAGAGGAAAGAACAATCAGTTCAAAAATACAATTGCTTTAAAGCATGAAGTGCTTTTCCACACATTTACATTTAAATAACCCATATTAGAACATACAAAATATCTACAGAGGAGACGGTGTACATTGAATTTTAGACTCTTCATTGGTAGCTACATGTTGGTACTTACATCACCCACACAACACAACAGCTCTATTCAGAGCTACCCTACCTCAAGCACTCTAAAATATTATTTTACTATTTCCCTTGGTTTTCCCCTTGTTACGCTTTCCGGAAAGCTACCCGGTGCGCGGACTGGGCGCTAACCGTGCGAAAATTTGAAAAAAAAAGTGTTTTTTTTTACATATATGGGCCTCCTCAGCCACCCTCAGAAAACCTAGGGGGTCAGGATATGTCTCCCGTGCCCCCTTATACCCATTCCCAACATTGTTTATCCTCCATCTTGTGACTAAATTCGTCCGAAACACAAGATGGCGGGCTCCCGTTACGCTACCGGTGAGCTACCCGGTTCGCGTACCGGGTAGCGCTACCACCGCAAAAAAAAAAAAAAAAATATTTTTTTTTTTGCCCCGCGGGGCCCTTTAATAGCCCCCACATCAATCCTAGGGGGTCAGGAGGGGTCTACCTTGCCCCCTTTCATTCATTTCCCTCTTCATTTATTTCCACCTCTTGTCTCTCGATCCTACCGAGAGACAAGATGGCGGCCGCTCCGGACTGTTTAGAATGTTGACAGTCACCGGAGAGCCAATCCGCTTCTCCTCGCGAAGTTCCGTTACGCGTCTGGTACGCGAACCGGGGCGCTAACCGGGACGCTGTCACAGATATATATATTTTTTTTAACGTTAATTTCTCAAAATCCACTGGAGCACATATCTTGAGACCTAGCAAAGGCACATCGAGCAAACAGTCTCTACAATTTTGCCAAGTTTCATAGAAATCCATTCAGCCGTTCGAGCTAAAAGTGAGTCCAACCGCCCTATGGAAAACTCAATGTTAAAAACACGTTTTGGGACCCCCCTTTTTTCTCGCCCCCCGCTTGACGAAACCCCCCCCCAAAACTTTCGGGGGACGCTCAGAAACAAAATGTGCCATTTTCCTGAAACTTTCAGCCAATTCCGTCCATCAACGCCAAAGTTATTCAACATAGAATTTTCAGAAATCCCTATTCAAAAAAATCCTAACTATATATACCTACTGGCGACCGCCAATAGGTAATATATATATATATATATATATATATATATATATATATATATATATATATATATATATATATATATATATATATATATATATATATATATATATTACCTACATATATATTATGTACTGGCGTTGATGGACGGAATTGGCTGAAATTTTCAGGAAAATGGCACATTTTGTTTCTGAGCGTCCCCTGAAAGAAAGTTTGGGGGGGTTTCGGCAAGCGGGGACCGAGAAAAAAGGGGGTCCCAAAACGTGTTTTTAACATTGAGTTTTCCATAGGGCGGTTGGACTCACTTTTAGCTCGAACGGCTGAATGGATTTCCACAAAACTTGGCAAAATTGTAGGGAATGATAGCCCGATGTGCCTTTGCTATGTCTCAAGATATATGCTCCAGTGGTTTTTACGAAAATTAACTTTGAAAAATATATATTGGGCTACATTGGGCTATATATATGTTAGAGCCCAAATGTAGCCCAAATGTAGCCCAATGTAGCCCAATGTAGCCCAATGTAGCCCAAAGATGGCCACCAGAGACAAAAAAAAACAAATGTAGCCCAAATATCAGCCAGATGTAGCCCAACTATAGCCCAGTGACAGAATGTCCCAGGGTGTTCTAAAGAACAACTAGAGCGCTAACAGTCTTACTTATGGCAAAAGTATGGCACACCTGAAGTCATCTTGATTGGAATAAAGTGGTAACACTTAATACATTTAAATTGAAAAGGAACAAAATGAGGGGTTTCATTTTGCCATAGAAATGTTAAACTTTCAGGGGACGCTCAGAAACAAAATGTGCCATTTACCTGAAAATTTCAGCCAATTCCGTCCATCAACGCCACAGTTATTCAACATAGAATTTTCAGAAATCCCTATTCAAAAAAATCCTAACTATATATACCTACTGGCGACCGCCAGTCGGTAATATATATATATATATATAAGAACAGGGCGCTTGGAGGGATGACGAAGTCAGGGCGCAATCGTATGCCTGAGAGGAACATTGTATCTTGCTCACGTTTCCAAAGCGTGTTTGTCCCTGTAAAAGCGCGATCCGAGCACTGGAGAGACCTTGGAACCAGAGAGGGGAAAAGTACTGTGTGTGGAATTGTCCCAGTCCTCTCTCTGTGTGAATATCTGCTGTCCAATGGGGTCACTCACCTGGCGATTTAAACTGCCTACGAGAGTCTCAGCACAACTCACCCTTCCAGCAAACAACCGGCACTGAAGAAAGCATACCGCTGAAACGCGTCTGCCAGGAGCTGGGAGACAGGACCTCGTGAATTTTGTAAAGTGTCAATTGGTGGCATTAAAACTTACCTGAATGCAGCTCAAGCATGTGTCAGACCCGTTTTTTCAATAAAGACGGGATTGGTGGCAATGTTAATGACGGAGGTCGGCTCCGCATACTGGCACGCCTCTTGATCTGGAGCTCCGCATATGGCCGGCAAACATTTTGGTTTTCGTGCACGGACTGCACAAATGCGGCGCCCCCCAACCTGGATGGAAGTGTAGGTATTGGGGAAAGAGCAACAGCCTGTCTGTTGATGAGCTGCACACAGGTGAAAAACTTCCACCATGGATTGTGCTTTGTAAGAAGGAACAGGGCGCTTGGAGGGCTGACGAAGTCAGGCCGCAATCGTATGCCTGAGAGGAACATTGTATATTGCTCACGTTTCCAAAGCGTGTTTGTCCCTGTAAAAGCGCGATCCGAGCACTGGAGAGACCTTGGAACCAGAGAGGGGAAAAGTACTGTGTGTGGAATTGTCCCAGTCCTCTCTCTGTGTGAATATCTGCTGTCCAATGGGGTCACTCACCTGGCGATTTAAACTGCCTACGAGAGTCTCAGCACAACTCACCCTTCCAGCAAACAACCGGCACTGAAGAAAGCATACCGCTGAAACGCGTCTGCCAGGAGCTGGGAGACAGGACCTCGTGAATTTTGTAAAGTGTCAATTGGTGGCATTAAAACTTACCTGAATGCAGCTCAAGCATGTGTCAGACCCGTTTTTTCAATAAAGACGGGATTGGTGGCAATATATATATATATATATATATATATATATATATATATATATATATATATATATATATATATATATATATATAAATGCATATATATGCATATATATACATTTGCATATGTGTGCGTGTAGAGAGAGGTAGAGAGGCTAGAGGTGTAGAGGTAGAGGTGTAGAGAAAGAGAGGTAGATTTATAGAGGTAGAGAGTAGTCGAGAGAGAGGTAGAGTAGCAGAGAGTGTGTAGTAGAGAGTAGTACAGTGAGTAGTAGAGAGTGAGTAGTAGATAGTGAGTAATAGAGAGTAATAGAGAGTGAGTAGTAGAGAGTGAGAAGTAGAGAGTAGTAGAGATTGAGTAGCAGAGTGAGTAGTAGAGAGTAGTAGAGAGTGAGTAGTAGATAGTGAGTAGTAGAGAGTGAGAAGTAGAGAGTAGTAGAGTGAGTAGTTGAGTGTGAGTAGCAGAGAGAGAGAGAGTAGTAGAGAGTGAGTAGTAGAGTGAGTAGTAGAGAGTAGTAGAGAGAGTAGTAGAGAGTAGTCGAGAGTGAGTAGTAGAGAGTGAGTAGTAGAGTGAGTAGTAGAGTGAGTAATAGAGAGTGAGTACTAGAGAGTAGTAGAGAGAGTAGTGGAGAGTGAGTAATAGAGAGTAGTAGAGAGTAAGTAGTAGAGAGTGAGTAGTAGAGAGAGTAGTAGAGAGTGAGTAGTAGAAAGTAGTAGAGAGTAAGTAGTAGAGAGCAGTAGAGTGAGTAGTAGAGAGTGAGTGTTAGAGAGAGTAGTAGAGAGTAGTAGAGTAGTAGGGAGTGAGTAGTAGAGAGTGAGTAGTAGAATAAAGTGGAGTGGAAGAGAGTGAGTAGTAGAGAGCAGTAGAGAGTGAGGAGTAGAGAGTAGTGGAGTAGTAGAGAGTGAGTAGTAGAGTGAGTAGTAGAGAGTAGTAGTAGAGAGTAGTAGAGAGCGAGTAGTAGAGTGAGAAGTAGAGAGTAGTAGAGAGCGAGTAGTAGAGAGTAGTAGAGAGTGAGTAGTAGAGAGAGTAGTAGAGAGTGAGTAGTAGAGAGAGTAGTAGAGAGTAGTAGAGAGTGAGTAGTAGAGAGAGTAGTAGAGAGTAGTAGAGTAGTAGAGAGTGAGTAGTAGAGTGAGTAGTAGAGAGTAGTAGAGAGCGAGTATTAGAGAGTGAGTAGTAGAGAGTGAGTAGTAGAGCGAGAGTAATAGAGAGTAGTAAGAGTGAGTATTAGAGTAGTAGAGAGTGAGTAGTAGAGCGAGTAGTAGACAGTAGTATAGTAGTAGAGAATGAGTAGTAGAGTGAGTAGTAGAGAGAGAGTAGTAGCGAGTGGGTAGTAGAGAGTAGTAGGGTGAATAGTAGAGAGAGAGTAGTAGAAAGTAGTAAAGAGTAAGTAGTAGAGTAGTAGAGAGTGAGTAGTAGAGAGAGTAGTAGAGTAGTAGAGAGTGAGTAGTAGAGAGTAGTAGAGTAGTAGAGAGTGAGTAGTAGAGAGAGAGTAGTAGAGAGTAGTAGAGTAGTAGAGATTGAGTGGTGGAGAGTGAGTAGTAGAGAGTAGTAGAGAGAGAGTAGTAGAGAGTGAGTAGTAGAGAGTAAATAGTAGAGAGTGACTAGTAGAGAGAGAGTAGTACAGAGTGAGTAGTAGAGTGAGTAGTAGAGAGAGAGTAGTAGAGAGGGAGTTGTAGAGAATAGTAGAGAGTGAGTAGTAGAGTAGTAGAGAGTGAGTGGTAGAGAGTAGTAGAGTGAGTAGTAGAGAATAGTAGAGAGTGAGTAGTAGCGAGTGAGTAGTAGAGAGTAGTAGTAGAGAGCAGTAGAGACTGAGTAGTAGAGAATGAGTAGTAGAGAGTAGTTGCCAGTGAGTAGTAGAGATTAGTAGAGAGTGAGTAGTAGAGAGTGAATAGTAGAGAGTAGTAGAGTGAGTAGTAGAGAGATAGTAGTAGAGAATAGTAGAGAGTGAGTAGTAGAGTGAGTGGTAGAGAGAGTAGTAGAGAGTAGTGGATTAGTAGAGAGTGAGTAGTAGAGAGAGAGTAGTAGCGAGTGGGTAGTAGAGAGTAATAGGGTGAATAGTAGAGAGAGAGTAGTAGAGAGTGAATAGTAGAGAGTAGTAGAGAGTGAGTAGTAGAGAGATAGTAGTAGAGAATAGTAGTAGAGAGTGAGTAGTAGAGAGCAGCCGTGGCCGGCAGTGGGAGTACCTGCAGGGCGGTGACGTGGGGAGGGGCAGGGTGTGGGTGGTAATGTATGGATTACGGAGTTTTACAGGCAAGTAAACATTTAAATAAATAAAACGAATTTCGTTGCGCACACTGCATCACATTTGGTGGTGCAGTGCACTCAATGAAATTCGTTTTATTTATTTAAATGTTTACTTACTGGGAAGCTCCGTAATCCATACATTACTACCGCCCACCATGCCCCTCCCCCTCCCCACATCACCGCCCTGCAGGTACTCCTACTGCCGGCCACGGATGGTAGAGAGTAGTATAGAAGTAGAGAGTGAGTAGTAGAGAGTGAGTAGTAGAGAGTAGTAGAGTAGTAGAGAGAGAGTAGTAGAGAGTAGTAGAGAGTGAGTAGTAGAGAGTGAGTAGTAAAGAGAGAGTGGTAGAGAGTGAGTGGTAGAGTAGTAGAGAGTAGTCAGTGTCAGTCAGTCAGTGTCAGTGTCAGTCAGTCAGTGTCAGTGTCAATCAGTGTCAGTCAATAAGTGTCAGTCAGTCAGTCAGTGTCAGTCAATCAGTCAGTGTCAGTCAATCAGTGTCAGTCAGTGTCAGTCAGTCAGTGTCAGTCAATCAGTGTCAGTCAGTGTCAATCAGTCAGTCAGTGTCAGTCAGTCAGTGTCAGCTAGAGCAGCTCTGCTGACCTTATTCTCTGGCTCTAAAGCAGCTCTGCTGACGTGGTTCTCTGGCTCTTAAGCAGCTCTGCTGACCTGGTTCTCTGGCTCTAAAGCAGCTCTGCTGACCTGGTTTCTCTGGCTGTACAGCAGGTCTGCTGACCTGGTTCTCTGACTCTAGAGCAGCTCTGCTGACCTAGTTCATAGGCTATAGAGCAGCTCTGCTGACCTGGTTCTCTGGCTCTAAAGCAACTCTGCTGACCCGGTTCTAGGGTCTAAAGCAGTTCTGCTGGCATGGTTCTCTGGCTCTAGAGCAGCTCTGCAGACCTGGTTCTCTCCCTATAGAGCAGCTCTGCTGATCTGGTTCTCTCCCTCTAAAGCAGTTCTACTGACCTTGTTTCTCTGCCTCTACAGCAGCTCTGCTGACCTGGTTCTCTGGCTCTAGAGCAGCTCTACTGACCTGATTCTTAGGCTCTAGAGCAGCTCTGCTGACCCGGGTCTCTGGCTCCAAAACAGCTCTACTGACCTGGTTCTATGGCTCTAAAGCAGCTCTGCTGACTTGGTTCTCTAGCTCCAGAGCAGCTCTGCTGACCTGGTTCTCTGGCTCTAAAGCAGCTCTGCTGACCTGGTTCTCTGGCTCTAAAGCAACTCTGCTAACCCGGTTCTATGGCTCTAAAGCAGTTCTGCTGACAGTGTTCTCTGGCTCTAGAGCAGCTCTGCTGACCTGGTGCTCCCCATATAGAGCAGCTCTGCTGACCTGGTCCTCTCCCTCTAAAGCAGCTCTACTGACCTGGTTTCTTTGGCTCTACAGCAGCTCTGCTGACCTGGTTCTCTGGCTCTAGAGCAGCTCTACTGACCTGGTTCTTAGGCTCAGGAGCAGCTCTGCTGACCTGGGTCTCTGGCTCTAAAGCAGCTCTACTGGCCTGGTTCTATGGCTCTAAAGCAGCTCTGCTGACTTGGTTCTCTGGCTCCAGAGCAGCTCTGCTGACCTGGTTCTCTGCCTCTAAAGCAGCTCTGCTGACCTGGTTTCTCTGGCTCTACAGAAGCTCTGCTGACCTGGTTCTCTGGCTCTAGAACAGCTCTGCTGACCTAGTTCTTAGGATCTAGAGTAGCTCTGCTGACCTGGTTCTCTGGCTGTACAACAGCTTGGCTGACCTGGTTCACTGGCTCTAAAGCAGCTCTGCTGGCCTGGTTCGATGGCTCTAAAGCAGTTCTGCTGACCTGGTTCTCTGGCTCTAGGGCAGCTCTGCTGACCTGGTTCTCTCCCTCTAAAGCAGCTCTGCTGACCTGGTTCTCTCACTCTAAAGCAGCCCTACTGACCCTAGTTTCTCTGGCTCTACAACAGCTCTGCTGACCTGGTTCTCTGGCTGTAGAGCAGCTCTGCTGACCTGGTTCTTAGGCTCTAGAGCAGCTCTGCTGACCTGGTTTTCTGGCTCTAAAGCAGCTCTGCTGACCTGGTTCTATGGCTCTAAAGCAGCTCACCTAACATGGTTCTCTGGCTCTAGAGCAGCTCTGCTGACCTGGTTCTCTGGCTCTAGAGCAGCTCTGCTGACCTGGTTCTCTGGCTCTAAAGCAGCCCCGCTGACCTGGTTCTCTCCCTCTAAAGAGCTCTGCCGACCTGGTTCTCTGGCTCTAAAGCAGTTCTGCTAACCTGATTCTTCTCTCCCTCTAAAGCAGCTCTGCTGACCTGGTTTCTCTGGCTCTACAGCAGCTCTGTGGACCTGGTTCTCGGCATCTAGATCAGCTCTGCTGACCTGGGTCTCTGGCTCTAGAGCAGCTCTGCTGACCTGGGTCTCTGGCTCTAGAGCAGCTCTGCTGAACTGGGTCTCTGGCTCTAGAGCAGATCTGCTGACCTGGGTCTCTGGCTCTAGAGCAGCTCTGCTGACCTGGGTCTCTGGCTCTAGAGCAGCTCTGCTGATCTGGGTCTCTGGTTCTAGAGCAGCTCTGCTGACCTGCTTCGTAGGCTCTAGAGCTGCTCTGCTGACCTGGCTCTCTGGCTCTACAATGGCTCTGCTGACCTGGTTCTCTGGCTCTTAAGCAGCTCTGCTGACCTGGTTTCTCTGGCTTTACAGTAGCTCTGCTGGCCTGACACTCTGGCTCTACAACTGCTCTGCTGACCTGGTTCTCTGGCTCTAAAGCAGCTCTGCTGACCTGTTCTATGGCTCTAATGCAGCTCTGTCCACTCCTACAATCATCCTGACAGAAGCATGTCCTTATCTAATCACTCTGCTGAAACATAAGTGTATCCTGTTGTCAACTACTAGCACTCTAGGAACTCAGTCACTGTCATGGACTAGCAGAATGACTCAGGCATTGAGACAAGCAGTGGTACAGTCAAATGTGCACAATATACGCGGTCCTTTAACCCCTTGCAGGCTACTGAGTCAGTCCTGCAAAAGTCCAGGTAATAGTAAACAATAAGAGGTGTACAGAGTTCCCCCAGGAGAGCTCTAGAAAATTAGCTCAACCAGTAATTCTCTCTCACTCAATCTAGACAAAGGGTGAAGTGAGGGTCTCAAGTGTGCGGTGTAGACCCATATTCCAGAATGTAAAGGTACCTCACACAGGCTACCGACAGGACTACAGCTGTAGCCCCAGTCGATAGTCGTCCAGCCTCATCATCGGTACCCTGCTCCTTCGGCAGGCTGGCGGTGCAATGCCCGTCGGGCAGCGATGGAAGCTGCACTTTTGATGGAGATCTTTTATTCTGGGCCAGCGGGTGTGTGTGTGTGAGGGGCCTAAGGGAGTGTAATCGTGAGCGTGGTAGTGAAGTTAAAAGAAGTCAGGGAAGTCCTGTTGGTGAATGTTTTAATAGTCAGGCTTCCTGCTTCAGTAAAAAGGTACAGGGGTACTAAGGGGTGGGAAGTAATGGAACCAACCCTTACTCGACCCTTAAAGTGCAAGAAATGGTCAACATGTTTCACGCCCTAAGGGTGATTCATCAGGACCTGGGTGCTCATAAATTACTCGGGTCCTCTAAGTTTTGCAGGACACCAGTATACGACCTGAGGCAGTGTCGTATCGTAATGGTTCCACAGAGGGGGCCTCCTGGGAACTGAAAAAGAATAAAGAGAGACAACAGTATAGACACGGATAATGGCACCTTTACTTTAACTTACTAGTGACCTATTATCTGTGTTTGTGTGCATGATATCCAAAACATGCGTGCCCAGTGAATGGCTCTGCCCAAACATTGACAGCATCAAGTGTTATCGTGGGAAAGAGAGAGAGTCAGAATTCAATTAAATCAGGTGAGTGCGTGGAAGGTGCTCGCACTAAGCAATGGTGGCGTGCTAGTTTATTATGACTGGTGTGCTTTAAACCATGTCGTAAAATCAACACTGCCGCCTACATCATGCAGTCGGTCATCACGTGGCAGGACGCGTGTTCAATCATACACCTCGAGGAGATGCGGCAGCGTGTGACACTAGCCAGCCAAACGTGATAGGTTCGAATCTTTATGCTTAAAAGTAGTGAGAAAGCCACACAGTAAAACCGGAAACGGTCGTAGTTTGACACTCTGTAGGGAATAATCAATCTGTGCACCGGTACAATGGTCATAACGATTAGTACGCCGTGGAGTTGCATATATGCCCGACTCTGATCATGAGAGAGGCGGGAGACCGAGTGCAGGGGCCCTTTACAAAGCCATGTGGCATTTATCGGATCGTTTTCTCCAGTGTCGGCGCACTCACCCCTAATGTTTCCTCCTGGAAACCTCACGCGCCGTCCAAGTGGGGCCGGCAGCGAATGAGGAAGTCCTATGGGGGGAGAAAAAGGGCAGACGCCCACAGGGGAATCAGACATGAAAATCGATCCGGGCTACTAAGGGCAGATTGTGAAGATGACACTACGTCAATTCAAACAGCTGATAACATACCCGCCCAACACCTTACCTCTTACGTCGCTGCAGGCAAGCTGCTCTGCACCTACCCCTCCCACTGGAAACCAACGGTCTGGACAGCCGGCATGGTTGATCAGATCGTTTCCGGGTTTAAATGAGGGAGGCAGCGCGCGCATATTGAGGGTGTGTCCGTCCAGTTGCTAAGCGACGGTACACAGAGGTGAAAAGAGAGAAGGGGTCGGTGAAGGACTGCGCAAACCGGGCGCGTTAGTGTGAGCGCCATCTTGGAATGGGGTCAGGTGTATTGTTGACAGGGAATGCACAGAAATGGAAGTACACGTGGACAACATGTCCAAACTCCTGACTATCTGGCGAGAGTCGTCCAGGGCACCTGCCCTGGACGACTCTCGCCAGATAGTCAGGAGTTTGGACATGTTGTCCACGTGTACTTCCATTTCTGTGCATTCCCTGTCAACAATACACCTGACCCCATTCCAAGATGGCGCTCACACTAACGCGCCCGGTTTGCGCAGTCCTTCACCGACCCCTTCTCTCTTTTCACCTCTGTGTACCGTCGCTTAGCAACTGGACGGACACACCCTCAATATGCGCGCGCTGCCTCCCTCATTTAAACCCGGAAACGATCTGATCAACCATGCCGGCTGTCCAGACCGTTGGTTTCCAGTGGGAGGGGTAGGTGCAGAGCAGCTTGCCTGCAGCGACGTAAGAGGTAAGGTGTTGGGCGGGTATGTTATCAGCTGTTTGAATTGACGTAGTGTCATCTTCACAATCTGCCCTTAGTAGCCCGGATCGATTTTCATGTCTGATTCCCCTGTGGGCGTCTGCCCTTTTTCTCCCCCCATAGGACTTCCTCATTCGCTGCCGGCCCCACTTGGACGGCGCGTGAGGTTTCCAGGAGGAAACATTAGGGGTGAGTGCGCCGACACTGGAGAAAACGATCCGATAAATGCCACATGGCTTTGTAAAGGGCCCCTGCACTCGGTCTCCCGCCTCTCTCATGATCAGAGTCGGGCATATATGCAACTCCACGGCGTACTAATCGTTATGACCATTGTACCGGTGCACAGATTGATTATTCCCTACAGAGTGTCAAACTACGACCGTTTCCGGTTTTACTGTGTGGCTTTCTCACTACTTTTAAGCATAAAGATTCGAACCTATCACGTTTGGCTGGCTAGTGTCACACGCTGCCGCATCTCCTCGAGGTGTATGATTGAACACGCGTCCTGCCACGTGATGACCGACTGCATGATGTAGGCGGCAGTGTTGATTTTACGACATGGTTTAAAGCACACCAGTCATAATAAACTAGCACGCCACCATTGCTTAGTGCGAGCACCTTCCACGCACTCACCTGATTTAATTGAATTCTGACTCTCTCTCTTTCCCACGATAACACTTGATGCTGTCAATGTTTGGGCAGAGCCATTCACTGGGCACGCATGTTTTGGATATCATGCACACAAACACAGATAATAGGTCACTAGTAAGTTAAAGTAAAGGTGCCATTATCCGTGTCTATACTGTTGTCTCTCTTTATTCTTTTTCAGTTCCCAGGAGGCCCCCTCTGTGGAACCATTACGATACGACACTGCCTCAGGTCGTATACTGGTGTCCTGCAAAACTTAGAGGACCCGAGTAATTTATGAGCACCCAGGTCCTGATGAATCGCCCTTAGGGCGTGAAACATGTTGACCATTTCTTGCACTTTAAGGGTCGAGTAAGGGTTGGTTCCATTACTTCCCACCCCTTAGTACCCCTGTACCTTTTTACTGAAGCAGGAAGCCTGACTATTAAAACATTCACCAACAGGACTTCCCTGACTTCTTTTAACTTCACTACCACGCTCACGATTACACTCCCTTAGGCCCCTCACACACACACACCCGCTGGCCCAGAATAAAAGATCTCCATCAAAAGTGCAGCTTCCATCGCTGCCCGACGGGCATTGCACCGCCAGCCTGCCGAAGGAGCAGGGTACCGATGATGAGGCTGGACGACTATCGACTGGGGCTACAGCTGTAGTCCTGTCGGTAGCCTGTGTGAGGTACCTTTACATTCTGGAATATGGGTCTACACCGCACACTTGAGACCCTCACTTCACCCTTTGTCTAGATTGAGTGAGAGAGAATTACTGGTTGAGCTAATTTTCTAGAGCTCTCCTGGGGGAACTCTGTACACCTCTTATTGTTTACTGTTGTCAGGACAAGTACATTGGACCCCCTTAAAAATTGTCCAACCTTCTTTCCCCTTGTTTGATATCAAAGTCCAGGTAATAGTCATGCTTGTCTGTAATCACACAGTGTGTGTCTACTCCTACAATCATCCTAACAGAAGCATATCCTTATCTAAGCACTCTGCTGAAACATAAGTGCGTATAAACTTATCCTGCTGTCAACTACTAGCACTCTAGGAACCCAGTCACTGTCTATGCACTTGCGGAATGACTCAGGCATTGAGACAATACCTAAGCACTTATAAGTTAACTGAGCACTCTGTTTGCAGCACTGTCATCATTCTAGTTACTAGTGATGTTCTTATAGAATGTCCTAGGCACCTACACAAGTGGACGTACAATATTCTGTGCACAGTCCCTACAAACATCTAAGCAGATACATACTATTGGTACACTCCACTGAATACTGAAGTAGTACTCATGCAGCCTAGGATACCTCCTGTCAGTCTCATGCAGTTTGTCAATCAGCCATCCAGCACTATGTTCTTATTGTATCATTCTGCCAATACCTAAGCACTTATGGAGCAGATTTACAAGCCCCCTGCGCCACCAGTACGTCACTTTTTGTAACGTAGTGATGGCGCTGGGGACTCCTCCATATTTACAAGGAGAGGAAAAGCCACCCTGCGTGGCTTTTCCTCTCCTTGAAAATACGACCCATTTAAAGTCCGCACTTTGCGTTGAAGAGGAGTTCCATGGGTGTTGCTGTGTCTGTTCCCACACAACACCCATGGAATAACACATCTCAAGACGTACGAGAAAGTGTCAATCTGTAGATACGTGTGAATGGTGCGCCACCCTAGAGGTGGTGTAGCGAGGCACAACAAGGAGAAATGTTTTCATTTATCCTCGTTTTTTCCTCTTTCAATGCATGCTGCATTCCACAGCACACATTGAAGGTGGAAAATGCCTTCAGTGATTGTTTTTGTGCAGGAAGTAGTCCCTTCCTGCACAAAAACAATCTCCCCACGACACAGATATCCTTGCACCATGGTGCAAGGGTGCCTGCGTCACTGCATGGCTGCAGTTTGTGTGCTAGTGCAGAGGGAGCACAGAATTGCGACATATTCATGTAAATATATCACATCCCTGTGCTTCAGAAGTGCCGCAGCGCGGTGCAGCTAAAGGGCTTGCAGTGTCACGCTGCAGCACTTCCTCATAGATCTGCCCCTATAAATTCACCTTACAGAACTAATGCATTCTTTCAGTCAATCATGCTCAACACATACATTCAACCAAGCTTTCAGACATTACCATGCAATTATAGTTCTTTTTTTTTACCAGATAAGGTAGTTCTGAACTTTTTTTTTCCTTCTGTTTTTTGTTTTCTATTTTTTTTTAGTTTTTTAAACAATTTTGTACTTTTTTGTGTGCTTTAAAAATTTAACAAAAAAGGAACTAAGTAAACAGTTAACTTTTGGAATTCAATATCATTCCAAAAACAAACAAATTTGCATTTGTGGTTCGGTTGAGCTGCACAAATAGTGTCCACTGACTGTTCACCATAACAGATGACGGTTTTGCACTTAGTGCAGTGATGCTGCAGAAAAGCAAATTCTGGGCGAATGTCTACTGTTGGTGCTGAAGTGGATGCTCCGGAGGTGGTAGCAATGCCTGGTGGTGGATTTTTTGCTGCACGCCTCAATTCTTATCGTGCCAGATTCTTTGGGTGAATGGTCTGCAGATGTTTATACATACTCTATGTTCCACAGGAGTATTTCTTGTCACTGTCTCGCGACAGGACCCTGTCATACAGCAAGCATGTGACTTTTCTTGAGTTGACCGTTTTTTTTCCGGCAGGAAAGGTGGAAAATTTCCATACCACTGATTCAGACTTCTGCTTGGGTGGATCTTCCTCCAACATATCTTCATCTGAAGAATGATGAGGAGCTTGCGAACCAGATGCCATTTCTCCAATGCAATTTTTTAAAACACCAAAAAAAAAAAACAGCTCCAAACAGAATAATTAAAATGGGTGGGGTCCTTCAACAGTTACAGTGGGAAATGTTATGAACCAATCAAATCTTTTTTTTTAGGACACATGGAATCTGCACACCGTGCACTCATGAAGCGCGCACCCGACGCGACTCCGCGAAAAGATAAAAAAAAAAAAATAATGTAAGTTTATTATAAATAGAAATATATTATTTTTATAAATACCTTAGATACTTTTTTGCCCTAATATGTACATTAAAGGCACGTACATATCATTTTAGAACATAAAAAAGTTCACGGGAGTCGCTCGCCCAGCGTGCCCCAGCACGTATTTGACATCACGTGGGGCCCACCACCGCGCAAGCATCGCGTACCATAATACACATGTGTCGCGAATGCGCTGGAGCAGGAGTCGCAGACCGGTCGCATACTGGTCACGCACACCACACACACCACGTAACATTGTACGTATATGACGTAACTGAAAAAAACCAAGCACTTGTCGCTCACCATACGCGGATCCTTCATGACTTTTCTAAAATGGCAGCTAGAATACGCTGCGGTAGGTACGCTTTGGGTGCGCAACTCCCCCCAAAAAACGTAAAATAAAAAAAAAAGAAAATTATATAAATATATTAAAATACAAAAAAAACAAAATAATAAAAAATATTTCAGTTTAAAATGTATTTTAATTTTTTTTTGCAATTTTCAGAAAAAGATATAATGTTGCTGGATAAATAAAATATTTATAAATAAACAGTTAAAAAACTGCAGAAATTCCGTACAAAAAAATAGGTACAACTACTATTCCACTTAAAAAATAGCATTTAAAAAACCTTTGAAATGCACTGAAAAAACCTTAAGTTTCTGAGACATTATAGTCAGAAATTAGCATTTAAAAAACCTTTGAAATTCACTGTAAAAACCATAAGTTTCAGAGACATTATAGTTAGGAATTAGCATTTAAAAAACCTTTGAACAGAGGAAGAGTCGAGCCGGCGACCGAGATGGCCACTTGAGCATCGGCTCCGCCAGCCGCCACATCCTGACAGACTATCCAGCACACTATCCTGAGCCCTGTCCCTACCATCGGGTGGGGGACCAGCGCCTGAGTCACTAGGCGAAATTCTGGTTCATTTGGTGGCTGTGGTGACCGAATATCGTCGCCGGCAAAATTGGGGCCTGTGGCATCGGAGTCCGGGGACCCGGCTCAGGAATCACCCGGGACGGAGTGCAACAACATCGGCCACAGAGACCGGAAGTGGCCGAACGGGTCCTGCTTTGTCGCATCCGGATCACGAATGCGACGACGTGCACCTCCCAGCCTGGTCTAGATACCGACCATCGATGCACCAACCCTTACTCGATTGAGGAGTGGTGGGTTTCGCCCTCATTTGCGTTTGTGATGGCATCGAGAGACTCTGAAAGGAGTCAGCAGAAGACCTCAAAAACTACTCCACAGGTCCAGTCGAACCGAATCGATAAATATGCCATTTCCAAGGGGTCCCCCAGCGACGTGAAACGACTTCCGGCTGGAGGCACCGAAGGGAATTCGGTCAGCGACGACCCCAATATGAAGGACCTAATGGCCGCGATCGCTGGGGTCCAATCTTCCTTGGGCAAGATGGACACAAAACTGGACACTGTCACCATTGAGGTGGGTCTTCTCAGGACCGACCTCACGAAAACTACAGAGAAGGTCAAAAATCTTGAGGTTAAAACAACGAGTCTTCTAGAGGACGTCTCCGAGCTCCAGAAGGAAGTGCGAGATCTTAAGGCGCCCCAACATCAATTTGATAGCAAGCTTGATGAATATGAGGGTCGGGCACGCCGCAATAACGTTCGCATTTTGGGGGTCCCGGAAAAATCTGAAGGGGCGACCCCCGACCTCTTTGTCGAGGAACCTATTCTGAATCATCTCAAGCCGAAGGGCCTTAGTAACTTTTTCACAGTGGAGAGAGCACACAGGATCCCCGGAGGCCGCCCGAAGGTTGGGGCATCTCCGCGTCCTATCATTGCCCGGGTCCTGAACTTTCGTGACCGGGACGCCATTTTGCAAAGGGTGAGGTCCACTGGTCCATTGGCATACGAGAATGCTTCGCTATTGTTCTTCCCTGACTTTGCACAGATGGTCCAGAGACTTAACGTCCATAAAGCGGAGGTTGAGAGACGGAGATGAAATACTCAATGCTGTATCCCGCACGACTGAGGATAGAACACAACGGAAAGACCTGGTTCTTTGATAACCAGTTGGTAAAGGTCATATCGACCTTGATCCATCCGGATCAGTCCGGCTTTATGCCTTGGCGTAACACTGCACTTAATCTGCGCCGTCTGCATGGAGTGGTTGCAGGCGCATCCCGTATCCATGAACCAGCAGTTTTGTTATCACTTGACGCCACCATGGCCTTCGACCGTGTGGAGTGGCCTTATCTATTTGCGGTCTTGACGAAGCTGGGATTCGGCCCTGCATTCATTGGCTGGGTCCGTCTTTTATACTCGGCCCGATGTCTCGCGTTGTTGTGAATAACCATAAGTCGCGTGACTTTTCTCTTGGAAGGGGGACACGACAGGGATGCCCCCTCTCACCTCTTTTATTCGCTTTGGCTCTGGAACCGCTGGCGGCCTGGGTGCGGTGGGACCGCTCGATTAGGGGGCTGCGTTGGACCACAGACTGGGAGGACAAGATATCGCTATACGCTGATGACATTTTGTTATATTTGACCTCCCCGCGCAGCTCCCTGGTCGTCTTTATGGATTTTCTGGCCATTTTCGGCAGGTATTCTAGTTTTGCGATTAATTGGGCGAAATTCGTCCTCTTTGTGTTGAGTGGAGACCCCCCTAATGTACCGGATAATTGTCCTGTGAGACTGGAGTCGGTTAGTTTTCGCTACCTGGGGTGCTACCCCAAGGTGCGTTTCCGGCTGAATCTGTTGCCTCCCTTAGCTAGGCTCCGGTCAGATGTTGCACGGTGGAAGACACTCCCACTTTCCTTGTTGGGCCGTGCCACCCTCTTTAAAATGATGGCTCTCCCACGATTTCTATACGCTCTACAAAACTCCTTCGACCCTGTGCCACAGTCGTACTTCAGTGAGATTGAGTCCCTACAGCGTAGTCTCCTGTGAGAGGAGAGGCCGCGCATTGCATTGTCAAAATTTATGTTGCCGTGGTACGACAGGGGTATCGGTCTTCCTAACATTCGGAAATATTGTTGGGCGTCGCAGCTGGCCCCCATAAACCACGCTATATACGGCTTACCGGCAGACCCTGGTTATGCGATGGACCGTGCTCAGGTACCGGGGGTGATTACACCCGTGTTTTATACGCGAAGCGTGGTCAATTTCCTTTGGTGGGACCTCCTTCGATCTCTACTGGAGTGTGGCATGCGGCCAATAGAGATATTAAGTGGCCCGGTCGCTTGACACTGGCCACTCCACTGTGGAGCTCTGAAAAGTTGGGTATGCTCTGGAAGACTAAGGAGTTTGATCGCTGGGATTTGATTGGCATAACACAGATCCGCGATATATGGGGCAAGGACAGAGTAATGTCATTTGAGGAACTACAGGCTAAATATCAACTGAATGAGACGGAACGGTTTCGGTACCTCCAGATCAGGCATGCTCTGAGCGCTGCTGTCCCCAGTGGTGAGACACTCCCAGTGGCCTCCCCATTGGAGGATCGCTTGCTTGATGGCCTGGTACCTACCAGAGTTATCTCCCTAACATATAGCAAACTCATCAATCACACCGAGGATCCCTTAGTGTTGTTGCGTGGGCAATGGGTTCCCGATGGCTGCATACTCAATGATGAAGATTGGAGGGAGGCGGTGGCTTCCCCCAAGGAGGTTGCGGTCCCCATGAGGCTCCGTCTGGTTCAAATTAGGATTTTACATCGCTCTTATGTCACAGGTCTGGGATTGCAGAAAATGGGCTTGGCTGGGTCTGCTGATTGCCGTAGAGGGTGCGGGCTGCCTGGAACTTTTCTACACACATTGTGGGAGTGTGAGAGGGTTCGGGAATTCTGGACCAAGATACATTCCAAAATGAGTGAAGTTTGGGAAGGGAGGGTTGAGCCAGAGGCCAGAAGATGCTTGCTGAATGTGTGGGAGCCTACGGACCTGCCGAGCTCTGGCAAGGTCTGGGTAGCTCTCGCGTGTGTGATCGCCAAACGGAACATTGGCCAACTCTGGGGTGCCTCTCGGGCACCTCGGGTAAGGAAATGGATGGAAGATCTTGACTGGAGTATGTTTTGTGAGAAGTCGGTGTACCTATCCAGGGGGCAACCCCGCAAATGGGTCAAAATTTGGGGAGCCTGGAATGCCTATTGAGGCGACATTTGTGAACCGCCCGATCTGGAGCCTGCGGTGATGGACAGTGAGGACACCTAGGCCCAATTCCTTCCTTTTACATCTTACGCTGTCATTGTTGGGAGCAGCATTCACATAAATGTAACTGTGGTTTTCCGATGCACCCTGGTCGTTGTTTGTATGTTGTATTGTTGTTTTCTTTGTTAAATAAAAAAAATAAAAAAAATAAAAACCTTTGAAATTCACTGAAAAAAACCATAGGCTACATGAGTGTTATAGCTAGCTTGACATTTTCACTCTTACAAAACCATAGAAATTCCTCCTTTATAGTTAGTTGTGCTAACTATAACTCGCGCATCCGGAATGCACTTCTGATGATGTCACATATTACATCATTCATGACATGGTCAGTGACATCACTGATGACATCACTAATGACATCTCAAATGACATCACTGATGACATAGACAAGGCTACAGGTCGAACGGGTGAACGGAATTACCCCACATTTGGCAAGGAGAAGGGTCTTGGTCTAGATAGCACGTTTTTGTTTATTTGGTGTAAATTCGATCAGTAGTTTTGGAGAAATATCAAAATTTACAGATATCGATATTTGGGAATTCTGCCATCTGATTGGCTGAGGCGTTATTAGCACAAGCTTGCTGCTTATTGGCTGCGAGCGATGCAAGCTGTTGCAACTAGGAAGTGCTGGCCACCATTTTGTGATTCTGTTGATACGAGTAAGGGGAAAAAAAGGACAAAAAGAGTAGGAAAGAGCAGGATAGGAGCGCTGTGAGCTCTGTAGGGTGATTTGGGTGTGCTATAGAGGGAGAGTGAAGCGAACTATTTACCGGTGTGAACGTGGTGCGCCTAAACCGTGAGCTGAGTGCTGTCAACTGATGTGCTGTGGGCGCTGTAGCATACTGGCCAAAGCGAAGTATTTATCCTTACCGGTGTGAAAGTGCTGTTTTGCCTAGAGATGGTGCTGAGGTGAAGTACCGGTAAACTCGGGGATGAAACTGTGTGCCTAAACTGTGAGCTGACTGCTGTAAACTGGTGTGCTCTGGGCGCTGTAGCATACTGTCCGCTGTAGCATCACTGTGCAGGTGGTCTTAGTATGCGTTTAGACTATAGCGGGTGTGGGAAGCAAACTACTCACTGGTACCGCTCTGAAGACTCGGGGATGAAACTGTGAGTCTAAGTCATGAGTAAGCATGGGCGAAATTTGTGAATTCGCGTTCGGCGAATTTGCGGATTTCCCAGCGAAATCGCAAAAAAATCCACGAATTCGCGAATTTTCCAGTGAAATCGCAGATTTTTTTGCGATTTGCCCTAGAGTACTTTCTACTGGCTAATCCAGTAAGTGCTCCCTCATTGGGTAAATGTATAGTGCTTTTACTACACTGCAGCTGCGTAAAGGGCCAGAAGATGTGTCTCCAGTGACCATGTGTGCCTGTAACACAGGCACAGGCACACACGGTTACTGGAGACACATCTTTTGGCCCTTTACGCAGCTACAGTGTAGTAAAAGCACTATGGGGCAGATTTACAAGCCGCTTGCGCCTCTTTTGCGCTGCAGTTGCGTCACTTTTGTGACGCAGCGGCAGCACAAAAGATGCGCCATGGTGCTGGGTATTAAGAACGTGACGCATCTGAGAGATGCGTCATGTTGTAAAGCCCTGCGGCTTCAGGAGGCGTTCCGGCGCAGGGGAGGGTGTTCCTGCGCAGGAACGCCTCCTAAAAGTGGCTGAGTGAAATCTACAAGATTTCACTCAGTCACTTTTAGGCCAATGCTGAGTCAAAACCCTGCACCTGCTTGAAGCAGGTGCAAGGCTTGATGCAGCATTGGGTAGATGGGGCCCCCCAGAGCATTGCTGGATCTGTGTCGCGCTTGCGACACAGCTCCAGCAATGCGCTGCTTTTTACGGCACAGATGCGTGACGCAACTGTGCCGTTTTTGCCACATGGTGCGCCGCATTGTAAATGTGGCGGACCATGGGTGGCGGAGCTGCGGCGCACAATAACGGGCGCATCCCTGGGCCAGTTATTGTAAATCTGCCTCTATACATTTAGCCAACGAGGGAGCACTTACTGATTAGACAGTAGAAAGTACTCCAGTTGAGTAGAGGTATTGCACAAAATGGTGGCATCTTCATGGACAAACACGCAGGGCGGGATTCATTCTGCCCCCTGTTAGAATCATTTTTTGTGCCCTTTTGCCCTCTGTTAGACTCGTTTTTCCCTTCCTTTTCTGCCCTTCTGCCCTCTGTTAGACTAATTTTTCCCTTGTTTTTCTGACCTTCTGCCCTCTGTTAGACTCGTTTTTTGTGCCCTTCTGCCCTCTGTTATTCCCTTGTTTTTCTGCCCTTCTGCCCTCTGCTAGACTCATTTTTTGTGCCCTTCTGCCCTCTGTTAGACTCGTTTTTGTGCCTTTCTGCCCCCTGATAGACTCGTTTTTTGTGCCCTTCTGCCCTCTGTTAGACTCGTTTTCCCCTTGTTTTTCTGCCCTTCTGTCCTCTGTTAGATTGTTTTTTTGTGCCCTTCTGCCCTCTGTTAGACTTGTGTTTCCCTTGTTTTTCTGCCCTTCTGCCCTTTGTTAGACTGCTTTTTGTGCCTTTCTGCCCTCTGCATCACCACATCATTACTCAGTGCTACCCCAGCATCACTCAGCACCACCACATTATTACTCAGCACCACCACATTATCACTCAGCATCACCACAGCACCACTCAGCACCACCACAGCATCACTCAGCACCACCACATTATCACTCAGCACCACCACAGCACCACTCAGCACCACCACAGCATCACTCAACACTACCACAGCATCACCCAGAACCACCACAGCACCACTCAGCACCACCACAGCACCACAGCATCACTCAGCACCAGCACAGCACCACTCATCACCACCACAGCACCACTCAGCGCCACCACAGTATCACTCAGCGCCACCACAGCATCACTCAGCGCCAACACAGTAGTGTGGCTCACTGGTTAGAGGCGGCAGACCCGAGAGCAGAGGACGGCCCGGGACCAGGGTTCGATTCCCGGCGCGGCAGGTTTCTGGACCAGGGTCAGCGGACTCGATAATTCTCTCGCCTCGGTGCCCACTCTGATCAGCGATCACACTCGGCAACTCTGGGCATTAGCTTGCCTCATCTTCACTAACGGCCCCACCAGACCGCCGGGGATGCCTGGTCTCACCCTGGAGATACCCATTAAGGGACCATCTCTCAGGGAAGCCAGGAAGGGTTTCGCAGCGGTCGAAGCGCCTTGGGACCCTCCGGGTAAGTAGTGCGCTATATAAATGCCTATACATACATACATACATACATACATACATACTCAGAGCCACCACATTATCACTCAGCACTACCATAGCACCACTCAGCACCAAAACAGCATCACTCAGCACCACCACAGCACCACCACAGCACCACCACAGCATCACTCAGCACCACCACATTGTCACTCAGCACCACCACAGCACCACTCAGCACCACCACATTATCACTCAGCACCACCACAGCACCACCACAGCACCACTCAGAACCACCACAGCACCACCACAGCATCACTCAGCACCACCACATTGTCACTCAGCACCACCACAGCACCACTCAGCACCACCACATTATCACTCAGCACCACCACAGCACCACCACAGCATCATTCAGCACCACTACAGCATCACTCAGCAGCACCACTCAGTGCCACCACAGCATCACTCAGCGCAACCACAGCATCACTCAGCGCCACCACATTATCACTTAGCACCACCACAGCACCACTCAGCACCACCACAGCATCACTCAGCACCACCACAGCATCACTCAGCACCACCACAGCACCACTCAGTGCCACCCCAGCATCAAATGTAAATGTAAATGTAAATGTGCTGGACTTGTAAAGCGCACAGCTGCCCGTAAGCGTCCCGGCGCTTGCTTAGGGAACCCGTCCTGGTATTCCCATGTGAGAAACCACGGCAGGGTGTCCACAAGGTGAAAGCCAGGCATCCCGCCGCGAGGGGCCATAGTGGAGATTAAGCAAGCTATTGCCCAGAGTCGCAGAGTGTGACCCCGTGAGTTGAGTAGGCACCAGAGCGAGAATTGTCGAGTCCGTGGGATTTTGAGCCCGAGACCCGCCGAGGCAGGGAATCGAACCCTGGTCCACAGTCGATCTCAGCTTCCGGGTCTGCCGCCTCTAACCACTGAGCCACGCTTCTCCACTCTGCGCAACCATTCAACAACAACTGTTTCAAATATGTTCTCTCAATGTTTCAAGCTTTATTACAAATGTCACAAAAAGATGTTAATATTTCACTTCTGTTCTTGGATTTTCGTCGCAATAAAATTCACTGAACATAATCTTCACAAAAGTTATTTACAAAAGTTTAAGCTATTGCCAATATAAATTAAAATCATTTTTATTTAAGTATTAATTATTTAAAAAAATTAAAAGCCATTGTAATTTGTAATATCAATACATCTAAGTCACGTAAATACAAAACATGTTGCATTACAAATGCTATAGGTGTCACATTTGCGAAAGTTATAACTATTGGCATTGTAAATGACAAAGCTATTAATTTAGCTATTTTCAAAACCAACATATAAATAAAAAAAATTGTCATTTACAAGACCAATAGCTCAAACTTTCCTAATGCGAGACATATTGCATTGCAAATGCTTGTTTTTATATCTGTCAGTGCTTCCTGTTGAGGTTTAATTTTCCTGACAGGCGCCTCATTGCCTACTAGTAACTATTCTCTGACCCTGCTTCAAGGGTCAGAGCAGGGTCAGAGAATAGTTGCAAGTAGGCAATGAGGCGCCAGGAAGCACTTACAGGCTTACAGCAGCAGGTGCCCAAGTTGAAATTAATTTCTTTGCAACCCTTTTGTAAAAGGTTACAAAAAATTAGCTTCAACTTTTGCACCTGCTGCTGTCACCCTGTAAGTGCTTGGCTGAAAATTCGTCCCCTCTGATTTGCTGATTTTACTTTGATTTCGCGAGATTCGCGGATCGTGAAATCGTGGAAAATCCGCAAATTCCGTGAGCGGAACGAATTTTCAGCCCATGCTTATACGATTATAAAAGTATACAATGCAAAGTTTTGAGGGGATGTGCCGGACAGGCTTGAGTATGCAGAGCACAGACATGTACATGTGAACATACACTTATGGTCTATTGAGTGAAGTAGACAGTGGACGCAACCATGATAGTAAAGTCAGTAGGGAACATTATGAAAACATAGCTCGTACCTGCCCACACCCCCCCAAATCTTTAGCGTAGTGGGCTGGCTCTGCGTATGCACGGCTAGCGTATGGGTATGAATAAAAGGCACGTTTCTATGGGTGTGGTTTTGCTCAGGAATGGCAAACGTGTCTGCCAGGTCTGCGCAGCTTACACCGCCATAAGGTTGACCCCGTGAGCGAAGGTGGCTGCGTGAATGATGCTCTCAGCCGGCTGGTATCTAGAAACTGTCATGGCCACTGCAACGCACATATGCCCCACAGTTCACCTTTCGCTACAGCATTTTGTGAAAGAGGACCCACCACGTGCCAGCGGAAGGTCCTGGGCCGAGACCTGCGAGGTCGGAGGGTTCCTGAGATCAATGCTGGCTATCGCGACACAGGCACACAGCGCCCAGCCTGAGGCCCAGCACTGTGGAGTGCTCTGTATACTATTAACACAGTAGTTCAACAGGTACCAACATCACATAATGGACGATGTTAGAACTGCATCTGAGAGTGGAGATGAAGGTACTCCCTTCGACCAGGTGCAACCAACTCCAGGTCCCAACAGTGGAACAGTGTCTTGATCCCACAATGGACGATGTTAGAACAGCATCTGAGAGTCGAGATGAAGGTACTCCCTTCGACCAGGTGCAACCTACTCCAGGTCCCAACAGTGGAATGGTGTCTTGATCCCACAATGGAAGATGTCCGATATTACTTGTTGCTTGGTTTTCATAGAACTCCCTCCATTGAGGTGCATCAGATTCTGTGTTTGCGTAGCTAACTGTTGCACATGATTATTGTGCTTGGTTGACACCATTCGGTGGAGTACACTGCGGTACCGCAGGTCCGAACAGTGATACGGGGTCTTGATTCTATGATGGAGGATGTCAGAAGTTCAAGTCTGTGATTAATTCTGTGTACCCCCTCTGATCTGGTGCAACCAACTCCATGCTTTCGAATTCAACGGTACGTGGCTGTGAGTCGTTAATGAATAGTGCCTCCGGCCTACATTGCGGTCAGCAGGGCTCACAATTTAGATTGAGTAGAGATTGTTTAATTACAGAATCCAGTAGTCAAGTAACTAAAACGTCTATTGAAATATACACAATATCTTTTTAGTATACTTGTTTGAAGAATTTTTTTTAGATGTCCTATAGGTTTACTACAATGACCAAATTCATCTTGCAAGTCCAAAGAAACACTGACTAGTGTACAATGTGGACAGCAGAAATCGCTATTTGAATTGTTTTGATTTATTTATTGCCGAGTTTTCTGTAATTTATGTTGTTGTATTTTGTGAAGAGGAAGTGAGAAAAAGTATTCATGGTTGTCTACGTGAGTACTGCCTTCAATTACAATTCAGATCGAGTCACTATTGTAGATGACGCAGTCCTGTAGGAAAAGACATTGCTCCAGTGCGCTCTGTCTGCACCATGCATACATATCATTATAGGCTCCGCCCACACTTTTTGTTGCTTTGCTTACGACAAACTGGGGAGCTCAAGTCCACGTAACGTAGCTGTGGGCCCTTGCTGACCACTCTCTCTGGCCTACACCGCAGACAGAAGTGTTCACAATTCTGATAGAGTGGTGATTGTTTAATTACAGAATCCAGTAGTCAAGTAACTACAACGTCTATTGAAATATACACATTATACTTTTAGTATACTTGCTTGAAGACATTTTTTTAGATGACTTAGAGGTTTAGTTCCATGACCAAATTTATCTTGCAAGTGCAAAGGAACACTGAATAGTCTACACAGTGGACAGCAGAAATCAGAATTCGAATTGTTTTGATTTATTTATTGCAGAGTTTTCTGTAATTTATGTTGTTGTATTTTGTGAAGAGGAAGTGAGAAAAATTGTTCATGGATGTCTGCATGAGTACTGCCTTCAATTTACACTGCAGACAGCAGTGTTCACCATTCAGATTGAGTTGGTATTGTAGAGGAGGTAGTCCTATAGGAAAAGACATTGCTGCTGTGCGCTATGTCTGCACCACGCATACGCATCATCACAGGCTCCGCACATGCTTTTTGTTGCTTCTCGTATGACAAACAGTAGCTCAAGTACACCATACGTAGCTGTGGGCCCTTGCTGACTGTTCTCTCTGACCTACACTGCAGACAGCAGTGTTCACAATTCAGATCGAGTTGCTATTGTAGATGACGCAGTCCTATAGGAAAAGACATTGCTCCGGTGCGTCTGTCCACACCACACATACGCATCATTGCAGGCTCCGGACACGCTTTTTTTTTGCTTCGAGTATGACAAACTGGGCAGCTCAAGTCATGCCACGTGGCTGTGGGATGTATGACATCACAACGCATGCTTTCACAACGCATGCCTTTACAACGCGGTTTTCACAACGCATGCCTTTACAACGTATAGTGCTTTGGGGCACTGGATAGTGAATTGTTTAATTTACTATTCCAACTCCAGTCCCCGTGGATAGTAGGGAAGGTGTTGGATAGTAAATTAAACCTATTCCCTATCCTAGAGCGCCCCCCAGCGCAATGCGTTGTAATGGTTTGCATTGTAAAAGTTGTGTCATAATGGCACTGCGTAGTAAAAGTTGCGTTGTAAAGGTTGTCTCCCGTGGCTGTGGGGCCTTGCTGAACGCTCTCTCTGGCTTACACTGCAGACAGCAGTGTTCACATTTGAGATTGAGTCGGTATTGTAGATGGCGCAGTCCTGTAGGAAAAGACATTGCTGTAGTGCGCTCTGTCTGCACCACTCATACGCATCATTGCTGGGTCCGCACATGCTTTTTTGTTGCTTCGCGTACTGCAAACTGTGGAGCTCAAGTCAATGACACGTGGCTGTGGGTCTTTGCTGACCGCTCTGTATGGCTTACATGCAGACAGCAGTGTTCACAATTCAGATTGAGTCGCTTTTGCAGATGATGCAGTGTTAATGGCAACAGATATTGCCCCTATTACAACCCCTACGCAGCACGCATCATCGCTGACTGTGCACATGCTGAATGCTTTTGATGTGGCTATGTGAGTGCACTAGAATTGATGGAGCGTTTATGATATAATCTTTTTGTGTATTATTTCAGATCTATTGATTGTGTCTCAGTATACCACAAGTTGTGGTTCTTTTACAATAGAATTTTTTCTGTATTATTTCACATTTACTGTCCCTATCTTACTGCAGCACAAATTATTGATTATTTTAATATTGAATCTCTGTGTGTGATCCAATGATTACTGTTGTAGTTGATGCTAGCAGCAACCATTCCCTCAGGGCTGCTTTAAACTCACATGCATCCAGCACAGATGTCACTGGATATGTGACGCTGGTAATAAAAAGGAGTCGAGGGCACATGCCCGTACCCACTTCCACCACTATCTATCTGTGTCCGTGTGTTTATTATCTTTGCATGATACTGCCTCTGGGCCGTACTATATTACATTGTGCTGTGGACAGCGCATGCAACCATGTTACCTCTGGTAGTGGAGAAAACTTTGGTTATGTAACATTTAGGTGTATGGCTATCACAGGTGGAAGGCTACTTTACAAAGTATGAATATTGATGAAGATGATGGTTGCATGTTGTGTGTAGTGTAAGATATGTGTACATTGCAAAAACCTTAGATAAAAGCTCTTTAAGCAGAAGCGGTGTGTCTCATCAAATGCAGTACAGAGATTGACTAAAATGGGTGGCGTTTTCCAACTGTTACAATGGGAAATGTTATGAACTAATGAAATGCTTTTTTTTATGGTCACATGGCAATTGCGCACCCAGTGCGCAAGGAGACCTTGCCCGACGTGATTTTGAGAAAATATATTTACTATAATATAAGTTTCTTTCATTTAGAAATATATAAATGTTAAAAAAATATTTTTCGTTATCGCTTGCTCTCAGATACAATTTAAAGTTATTTAGATGTAGTTTTGAGACAAAACAAAATGAGGGAATGGCGTACGCGGTACGACAGCGTACGTCTATGATGTAACACAGGGCAAGGCAGGGTGCACTCGTCGCATACACAACACGCAGCGGGCGTGACCCCATACGTATATGATGTAACGCGCGGCTTGGCAGTGTGTACCCAACGCATACCAAAGTAGCAGCTGGCGCGACCTCATATGTATATATTGTTATGCGGGACGCTGTGCCACAAATCCATTGGATACTAAATGTGCATCATTTAAATGTGGTGGATAGGATTCGCATGCAGATCGAGCTTGGTAGACTACCAGTACGTGACTGTAGTTTTCTCCCCCAAAAAATTATATACATATTGTTTTGGAAAGATATAAAACATTCCATAATTTTTTAAGTTAAAAAAAGGATAATAGAGTTGCTAAATATTAATAATAATTAGGAAAATTATAGGTTTTATAAATATTAGAATATGAAATTAACATTTAAAAAACCTTTGAAATTTACAAAAAAAACCATAGGTTTTACAGATGTTATAGTTAGGACTCAGCATTTCAAAAACCTTTGAAATTCACTGAAAAAAACATAGATTTCAGGGACGTTATGGTTAGTTGGACATTTGACTCATATAAAACCAGAGAAATTCGCCAGTTATAGTTAGTTGAGCTAACTATAACTCGCGCGCCCGCATTGCACTGCTGATGATGTCACATATTACATCACTCATGACATGGTCAGTGACATCACTGATAACATCACTGATGACATCTCAACTGACATCACTGATGATGAATATGATTTTCTTTAATCATGTGTTCGATGTGTTCGTGAGCAGATGTCGAAATTAGTATTACTGGGAAAATGTGACCCTCAGGCCACTCCTTGTAGAGGTATTATTATCATCCAGTAAGGTTACTAGGCCACCTAGACAACTGTCCTGATAAATAAGGGTCACTCAGTGTGAGATCCATTCAGTGCAAAAACATGTCGACGTAAAGAGATCAGGAGTTCAGAGTCATCTCCTCCTGATCTTAAAATTGCTGCTGGGAGGTATCTTTAATGCTTCTGTACTCTACCTTTTCTCAATTTTAATAGGTCACACTATGATTAGTCTAAACTGCAGTAAAGACTAGCTATCTGCGTATGGTCCCTCTTGGTGAAAATGACAACATCAGGATGGGAAATGGCTCCAAAAAAGACATACCCCAACTTATGCAACCCTTGCTGGACATTACATTAAGACTCTGGGGCTGATTTATTTAGTGGCGGTTAGGCTGTCTTGCTCCTTCACCCTGGTGGAGATCCTGACGGCCAACCTTATAAGTGTCCGTCGGGCCAGTGGACATTTAATGAATTGACAGGAACCACGATAAAAGCAGTTTGCATCAATGCATTGTAACTTTGCTGTACAGCTCTGTCAAACAAGCAACAGCAAAGTAATTTTTTATCCTAAAAAACGAAGCCCCAAAGCAGGATTTTGTTTCTGAAGTAAAAAAAAACAATGTTCTTCCTCGGCATGGGAGTTCTCTCGCATGGCGAGAGGGACATTTGACAGTTTTTATTGCCCCTTGCCACCAGGGATTTCCTGGCGGGATGGACAGTGAAAACTGACCTGTATGTCCTATCACGTAAATGGGCTGACATACAGGTCAACCTCCAACGGGCCAATGGAATAGTCTACGCCGTCGTTATACCAAAGGTTTGCCTGCTTTTAAATATGGCGGCGGACGATTATGTTGGCAGGAAGTGCACTTCTTCACTGTTTCACCAACATATTACTCAAGACCTAAGTCTTGGTAACTTTTATTGTATATTCAAATATGTGGAATTAGAACGCCACAATAGACCAAACCTTCTGATGAAGCCTGCCATGTGACGCGGGTAAGGATCTGGTATTCTTCGAAGAGAAATCCTGAGACTACTGATCACGTTCATAGCAGGACACTGACAGGCCCTACCACAAGGAACAGAAGAAGGCTCAGGGTTATTTGGGTATGTTGAAGTGTGTATAAGGAGGATGTGGTAGCCTCTTTTAGAACATTAGGCCAGTAGATGGAGTAAAGAATAAAATAGTGGTTAACTTTAGAGTTTCTTTTTAGTGCACAGTGCATATAGATCTTGAGGGGGTGAGCACAAAGGATTTCAGCTGGAGCTTTCTTTACACCCTGTACAGATATCAATCATTTGCAAATTTCCTCTAGAGGTTAAGAGGAAGGGAAGGAGGAGCAAGATGAGGATCATCATATACATGCACTTAGGAGTCTGTAGCATTTTTCAGAGAGGTGATCTGAAAATGCTCTGAACCCACACTATAGCTTACTATATATTTGTGCATACAAAAGAGTTTCCATTAGCAAATGAAGACGTTTTATCTCCAATTTGAATTTACTTTTTTAAACGTCCATAGTGTCAAATACATTTAGTATCGCATTTATAATTTATTTAGCATCAGAAAACACAGACTTCATTTTTAATAAAACCATTGAAAGGTTAATGACCAAACTCCATACTTTGAAACCCTTAGGTATGCAAACAGTGAAATGAAAGCGGCCGTTATTTTATAATTAACTGCCGAAAACAACAACATGCGTGGAGCATAATATAAGGGCAAAGGACCATTAATGCACAGACATGGGAGACCAGCATTCATAAACGCGAGCGCCAAATTTAGATGCAAAGAAGCCCATTAATGAAGCCCTTTCAAAAAGCCCCCCTGTGTGGCAGCAGTTTTCTCACACTTTATTACAGTAATGACTACACACATTTGTCTTTGTAGATCATACTCTTACAGTCAACCGTTAAAGCTGCTGAACTAAGGAATATGTGGAGCGATATATAACCAGATGACATATTTGCCTCTAGGATACACATCATTTGAGCTTTCATTTTTTGTAGCAGTGTACAGGTAAATTATTTCTCACTCAGTATATACAGCAGCTGTAATCTAAGAGGCCTATAAAAACACATTAACATACTGTCAGTGACAATAAATATGTGTATGTAATGTAACGTTTATAGAATATAATCAAAAACGCATCCTATATTTAAAGCACCACTTATGTACACTTACACATGTGTTTTCCTATACATTCCAATACATCTGCATTAAAATATGTTGAGGTGAAGCACAAAGCCTTTTTTGGTTGTAAAGGAACAATTATTGCTGAAAATAGTTACATTTACCTTGACAGCAATTCACAGAAGGACTCCTGGATGGTGTAAAGGGGATTACTACTGCAGACTTCTCCGCCATAAGTGCAAATAAATGTGCAATAATAAATCCCACACAAGGGACGGGAAGGCGGTCAAACAAGGCAAGGTTCAATTTGGCGGTCTTTAAACACAGACGATGATCTAGATTTGGGCATTCACAAACTGAAAGGTGAACCTTTTCCATTGAAGAAATAGAGATTTACTTCAGTCAAGGACCTGAGTAATTCCCCTTCCAGAATAGAAAGGGGAAAAGGTTACCCCCATATGCGGCAGGGGTGCAGCCCTCATATTTGGCAAGAGTGCAGTGTAAGGTCTATCTCTACTGCGAGAATATTTTCACTTCATGGAGCAAAAAAGAGAACTTTTTAAAAAGTGCTCTTGCACTTTCGGCTGTCCTACTATGCAGAGTTGTACACTACGTACAATTCCAAACAAGGGGAACACTAGCCTGCGCCTTGCATGACTTTCCAGGGATAATACTAATATTGCCCCTGTGGTAAGAACAGCAAAAGAATTCAACAAAAGGAGGTACCCCTGGTGTTTATCACAGGGAAGGGGGTATTTTTATCAGAAAACAAAAAATCCCTGTTTAGACAATAGTAGGCTAAAGTGGCCGGACCAAATAGTACTAGATGGGGTAGGAAAATAAGTGAATAATTATCCTTATGATAATTCACTACTAGTATCCTATTGAAGCAGGCAGGGACTCAGCATTCATACAGCAATATTCGAAAGTATACTCCACAGATCAAATTTTGTTGGTTGCAAAAAAGGTTAAAACAATGTATTACCTCCCAATGTGGGTTACAGTCTAAAACATGATAAAAAACACTTAAGATTAAAAACCACCGAAGGTGGTAAGGCAATGGCTATATAGTAGAACAAAACAGTCGACGCGGCGTTTCGGTGTATTCTAATTCTTCACACCTTCTTCAGGACTTTTGTACAATATTGACTCAATATCTGATTTAATATGAACAAGGCTTCAAATTTCCTTTCCTTTAGGCTTGAATTGCTTGTACTAATGTTTCATAGGCTTCATAGTCAAATGAGAAAAGCCTTTGTATACACGGAGGAGCCACCGTCAATATGAAGGATGGGTCATCTTTATATTGGAATCTGTTTCTGTTTATATTCTCTCAGGGGATCTTTGGAGATATAGATCAAAGTACGATAGTCTTGTTGTGCCAGGCTTCACCTTTCTCGCTTTGATGAAGTGGTCTCGAGTTCAGAAAACGGCCTCCCTGCTCCTCCGTGTGTCACAGCTCCATGGCGATTCGACTGTTTTGTTCTACTATATAGCCATTGCCTTACTACCTTCGGTGGTTTTTAATCTTAAGTGTTTTTTATCATGTTTTAGACTGTAATCCACATTGGGAGGTAATAAATTGTTTTAACCTTTTTTGCAACCAACAAAATTTGATCTGTGGAGTATACTTTCGAATATTGCTGTATGAATGCTGAGTCCCTGCCTGCTTCAATAGGTTACTAGTAGTGAATTATCATAAGGATAATTATTCACTTATTTTCCTACCCCATCTAGTACTATTTGGTCCGGCCACTTTAGCCTACTATAGTCTAAACAGGGATTTTTTGTTTTCTGGTAAGAACAGCAAAAACATGTCAATGTCCGCTTAGGCTGAGTCATAGATCCGCGCTCATGCTTTTACACTTATCTTTGTGGTGTGGGCATGCTCTTTCTTATCTAAATCAGGCAAAAACATAAGGACACGTATAGAATAGAGGAGTAACGTCCTGGCTTCACTAAGGGCTGCACTCAACTCAGCTGCTAGACTGGTTACAGATTCTAAGTGAAAAGATCATATATCACCAGTCCTTAAATCCCTCAATTGGCTGCCCTTCGAAGCATAAATTCAATTAAAGATTGCTGTTCTCACTCACAAAGCCCTTCACCTAAATACTCCTACGTACCTTGCAGAAAAACTTACTTTATCCTGTGGAGTAAGAGCCTCAAGAAGTGCCTCCTCCCTTCTCCTGAAACCTCGTATCCGTAAGAAAAAGAGAAGCTGCCACCAAGCTTTCTACGGAGCCGCCACTAAAATTTGGAACTCTCTCCCACTTGAAATTCGCAGAATCTCCTCATTGACAGCGTTCAAAGTGGAAGCCAAAAGATTCCTAATTAACAAATTCATGCCCTAATAGGGTTGGTCGCACAGGCATGTTGACATTTCTCCTGCTGACTTTGTTCTTATTTTGTTACAGCTCCCTCCTGAACATTGTGTTCCACCCTTGTTTACCCCCTACATTTGTTTTATTGTATTACACTGCTATTTGTATTCTATAATGTATTCACTTTCTATCCCATACTTAACTGGATATTGCCTCTGATATTTGTTGTCTTCCTCCCTTCATATTGTAAAGCGCTTTGTTATCCTCGGGATCTTGTTCGTGCGCTTAAAAACGTTATAAATAAATAAATAAATAAATAGGATGGCAGAGCATGAAAGTCCTAAACTCACCCCTTTATTTTATTTTTAATCTGTGATGAGGCGAGGAGCTAGCTACAGGAAGTGAGCAAGCGCTTTATAGAGAACTTTTCTATTGCAGTAGAAACATTTCATACAGGGAACTATATGTAGGGAAGCATTGTGAATGGGGAAGCTTCATGAAATAAGATTACATAAATGGGGTTGGGAACATATATTAAAAACAGCAAAGTTACATTTACTTTTGTTTACAAGTTGAAGCACCTGCTATTTGGTCAGATTTTAAATTCAGGGTTAAAAGCAAAAGTGCCAATTCACAAAGTGCCTCCGCACTCATGGCGGAGGCCGCGTACTGGTAGTGGGACCTCTGAAATGGCAACTGCAGTACGGAGGTTCGGCCATGAGCATGGGACCCCACCACAAATGTGGGGTCTCCGCTATGAATCGTGGATTGTGAATCTGTTCCCATGTTTGTGCCTGGTAAGGAAGGTACATGTTGCTATGATTTGGTAGTGAGTAGTACCCAGTGCTGAAATATCTGGTTATGGGATATTCAATTTAGTTAGGGTCAGCAGGACGTTTCTGGCGAATTTTGCACTTCTCGAGAATTGTTATTCGATGACTGAATAGTTTCATGACTATTTCGGAATATTTTTCTTGAGCTCCGAACGAAAATTAGTGCTGGATTTTGTGACTCAAGACTCTTCTTTTGAGTACCACAAGGTAACACTAAATGCTTGTTTTCTTGCGTTCAAATCTTTGTACTGGCCATTCCTTTCTCAGCAGCTATCGCCACACACCAGAAACACACTCCAGGCCAATAACTGACACTGCCCATCCGGCTCTCCTCCCTCGGACCACTGCATCCACCAAGTGTGCTTAGCTTGGTGTTATTGTTTCAAGTGATTGTGAGTCACTGCTTCAGTGTGCAGAGTATACATCACGTATTACAACCTTACAATTACTACCTAATCCAGTGCTACTCACTTTACTAAGCATCCTACCAGTTACATTGGGGCACGTAATCGACTGAGCTATTTTGCCTCAATTGCAGTTTATGACATGCAGGGTACAGGACAATCTCCACCTTAAATGCAACAAGCCCCTGAGAAATCTTACGCGGATACACACCTGTGACCTTCAGATTACACATAATGTTCTTCATCAAGACTTTGATCCTTTAAATTATTCTATTTGGATGATTCAAACCACTCACCAGCAGATAAACCATACAACTCTTTAGTAAGTGCTTAACCACCTGAGCCATTCTACCAATATTATGATCAGACACATAATGGCTACATATGGATCTCTGCAACAGGTGCCTTAGCTCACTAAGCAATCTTGAAATGCAGCTTGTTTGTGTCTAATACCATGAACCAAATGCAATGTGTGTTACACAACTATATGCCTAATTAAGGAGTGTTAATTGTAGAAGCGAGGGTAAGGACCAAATAAAAGTACCTAAGTCAGACACATATTTTGCCATATGCCTGATACACAAAGTGTTTTCTGTTTTCTGTAAGTAGTTGAGTCTTGTTTGTGTCTTAAGTGTGAATTGCACCCCAATGTGTAAGTCTGATTTGCAAAGCTTTTTCTAAACGTAGTTGAGTCTTACTCCAGACTGAGGTGTGACTTACTCATATATTGTTAGGAGTGCAACATACTTAGGCAAGGATCTTCCTTAACTATATCTCCGTGTTATAGTCCAACTCCACTGCAAGAGTCCTTAAGGGGTATGTAGTTCCTCAACCATATGTGACTGACATATGAAAGTGACTGGAGGGTGTCAGGATGAACTGTGGGCCGAGATTACATTATTGGGTGGTCCTGTGCGACAGCGCATTATTCTGAACTTCCTGACCCGAACTCAAACATAGGTGGAAATATTAGACTTGTATTTTGGCCCTGAGAGGAAGAGCTGCAATTTGGAGATAATTACCGCTGTCAGTAATGGGGAGAATAGCCTTGTCAAAATGGTGGTCCTTTCGTGTCACTTATACTGTCATGCCTAGTTGCCAATCCTGTAAAGGACCTTAATGCTATATTGCTGGCTTTAGTGCGGTAATCAGGTAGACACAGGATAGTGTTGGGCAAGCTGCAATTAACAACGGAAGAGGCCACTCTATGAGTTGTACTATCTAGCAGCATATTTGCAAATGTCTGGGTGATACTGGGGTGGCACATTCAAGGGTAGGAATAACAGTACCTACAAAAAAACAATCGAATGAGCATCTTTCTTAAATTTAAGGGCCGGTACAGTGCTATAAAAAAATTAATGATGGTTCTCAGATTTTACTGGGCCCTCTGCCTGAAAAGAACATCAAATGGTACCGTACTTGTCTGTGAGCCAAGAATTTCTTGTGTCTGTGGGGTACAAGGATTTCTTGGACCTCATTATAGAGAAGGCCTGAGTTAATTAAAGTTGTGGGTAAGAAAAATGCTGAGTTAGTAAAACATCTCTATGAGAACGGTAGTACTGAATGATTACAGGATCTGGTTTAGTACTATGACATCCTAATGGGACAGTTTCTTCTATAAGGGCAACCAATTAAAGAACTAAAACATATATAGAGTAATGGGGCTGCTGAAACACCCACAGAGGGTGACAAAGGATATGTACCCAGGGGCTTGGGAGAAAAGCAGTATCAATTGTATGTTGGGCACTTCTTGATCTATCAATATGCTCACTGGTAGAGCTTATAGAGAAGAGGGAAGCAGATATTGATAGGACTATTGATGAAGACGATTGAAGATGAATATTGAACGACACCTTTGGAGTTTCCAAGATCGCTCGTTTACCGCCAGTACTGTGTTTTGCGGGTGGTAAAGTGTCTAGCATCCAATGCTGCTTACGTGCTGATGTACCGTGATCACTTACTCTGCTCTAGAATCTGCCACTGCCACTGGGTTTAATACAGTGCTCATCTCAGGTTCACGTGGGACGAGGAGCTGGCCAATTGCCTGGCAGTAGAAGGGAGTCTGCAGTCTCTGAGCTCTGTGGTACAGGAGCAACCTGTGCGGCACTGCAAAAGACAAGGAGTGGATCTCTCAGGGAAAGCACCTCCCGCCTCTCCTTTCTTCCCCCCTTGAGGTGGGGCACACTGTAGTGTGATTGCGCCTATAAGGGTGGTTGGCATCTCAATGGAGACAATAAAGGGAGAAAGTTAGCTTTGTGTGAATGCAGCCTCAGCAAGGCCTGAGGAGCCACATGGTCATGTAGAGCTGTGTAGAAGGGTCATCTTGAAAGAGTACAGTAAGTTTTGAAATAGTTACAAGAAAACAAATCTCGCTTATGGTGGTGTAAGAAAATGTACTAGTCAGTATTAAATAATCCTTACTGATAGGGGCTCACCTCTGTGTCACAGTTTTCCTCCCATACTGTCTAAATTCTAATACTACAACACCAATAAACTTGTTATCGAACAAAGAGCCTCCCATATCATAGTAAAAAGCAACTGGCTAAGAACACGCGTAAGGTCAAATGGAGCATCTTCCTTTAGCACTAATAACATGTTGTAAGAAAACGATAGGTGTGCCTGAGACTAAACAATAGATTAGTGGCATAGGTGCAACAAATCTAGTGGAAGTTGCCCAAAATCCATAAATGAAAACACAGAACAGCAAGGAAATTGAAGAGCAAACCCTATTAGAATGCCATACTTCAGCAAATGGTGAGACTAAATATGATAAAGACACATTTGACATTCGAAAAACTAGCACTTAAATTATTGTAAATGTTCAAATAAATATTCCATCTTTATCATTCTTTACAATTGCTGACTAGGCCACTGATTCGAATTCTAAATCTATTCGTGGTATGGACTAATCACCAAAATATGGTAAAAATATAAACTCCTGGAACTTAAATATTAGGTTTGGTGACCTAGGATTACTATATGAATTAATCTCTGTCCAGGAAGTACAGGAAACTTCAGAAATGCCAGTTAATGACGCAATTGCCATGTCAATATCCAAGGATTCCCACTGCAGCAATGATCATGATGGTACGTCACCAATACACCCAGTATTGTCATCAGTGGGGGCAATCAGCGGTACATTACAAAGATATCAGATCACTTTATTGCCTAATCAAGTACATTGATCAATCAGGTGGCATTATAAAAGGACATTTCTATGGATATAAAGGCTACATGAGAAGATTACAAAAAAATATAGATTAAGGTAATTTCACAGCTACTGTCACAATTAGATTTTAAATTCTTTTGCATACGAATGGTTTGACTGACCAAACGCAACTTTTGCCTAGCAAAATAGTAACACACATGACACCATTAAAAAATCCCAGTATAAAAAGCAGACCAACGACCATAACAAACACATAACGATGAATTAATAGAGGTTACTCGTAAAATTGATAACGCTACAGTTGACAATTCTATGACTCCAACAGGAGAAAGGCATAATTCAAATCAAAAATTTACATCACCTCCCATATGTTTTTTGCAGTTCATATACCACATAAGAAGTCTGCTCCTATGACTACTATAGCCATAGTTTTGGGGTGACTGATAAATCAAGAAATATTGAGCCTGTCACGGACACAATTGACACAATACTCACATTGCAAAATCAGATGCCAGAACCTACGTTAAAAAAGGTTACAAAAACTGAGAAGCTTAAACAAAAAACTGGGCAGAAGTAATTAAGGAAGTCCCAACAAAATATTGACAACTCTCTACAAAAACACAAATTATTCCCAATTTTTGGAGGATACAACGCACACGCCACAAAGGAGACAATATCTATGGCAGAGGCTGATAGATGGTTTCACTAAGCAAAACTTAATAAATGTTAGTAACGAATATCTAAAAAAACAACAACCTGGAAATAACGATGAACTAGCATCAAAGTTAAATAAAAAAACAATAAGCTAACATCACATTGATTAAAGGACTAGCTGAAGGTGTTTCCACCATGATGAAATCACTTAAATAGACAACTGATAAAATGTCTCAGTGGGGAACCATTGTAAAAGCAGTGGCCAAAAAAATACCCTCATATCTTAAAAAAGACATACAGGACTACAAAGATTTTCTGGGATTTTTAGTTGTATATGACACAGTGACTCAGTATTCAAATGAACAAGATAATCTCAAAATCACACAAATAAATTAAGTGGAAACTATGATACAGAAACATATTCCCATACTGGCAGAATTGCGCAATGAGCATTAATCCTTAGTGTCAGGGCCAGACTGGCCATAGCAGGCACCAGGCGTTTCCCCGGTGGGCCGCTAGTGTGGAAGCCGATTTTGGGTCCCTGGGGCCCTGTAACAAAACCGGCCCTGGCAAACAGCTCGGCCGCTCCGAGGGGGCCAGCCGAGCTCTTTGCCAGGGCCAGTTTTCGTTCCCAGTCCCGCCCTGCTTAGCGTAACCACTGTGGGCACAATGATCTTGACAAAGCAACCTCCCAAAAAGGCCCCTGCCTTGACACTATTCATATCTGTTCCTTGAACATCGCGGGTCTACATTGACAAATAAACCAAGGGCGATCAGCTTTAGTTACTTTCTTAAATATGAAATAATCTATCTACAGGAAAAATACCAAATAGACATGTAATTTCTTAAATTATACATTGTTCTAAACATTATCATTGAAAGGCAGATTGGGAAGACAAAGTGGAGGTCTTCTAAACTTATTTGACAAAAAATGTGATATTATAAAGACAAAATGAATTACAAAATCAAGGATTCGTTTGCTGTGACATTTCAATTTAAAGATAAATCATATTGGATAAAACTAAGGGCCCTATTCCATGTTTTCAGGTGCGGTGGCGGAACCACCCCACTGCTACACCCCCAAACCCGCGCAGAGACCGCTCGCCTTATTATGACTTTTTAAGTCCTTTGCAGGGTTTTCCTTTGGTGTTCCCCCAGAGGTGTCTATAAAATAAGCACCCCAATGGGAACGCCAAAGGACTCAGAAGTCCATGCCGTGCTGGAACTTCTGTGTATGTACACAGAGAGGTTGTGCCCCCACTGTGTGTATCCACAAGGCGTGAGGCACAAGGAGGCCCTTCAGGACCCCCTTAATTTTCTCACTGCCACTGTTTTCATGGAGGAAATACCTCCATGAAAACATTGGCGGTGATGAAAGTCGTAATATGCTTTGTGAGACAGTGGCGGTCCCGCCAAGCATATAGGTGCCTGTGGACTGCCGCACCATCATCAGGGAATGGCGGTTCCGTGGCGGAGTTGGCAGTCTCAGGGTGGGACGACTACTAGGGTCATAATGGGGCGGTCCCAAGACCACCATCACCGCACCATCACACCAAGAGTCTGGCAGTCCCCGGACCTCCAGACCCATAATAGGAAACCATATCTTTATTTGCTTCCATAAACAAGTAAAGATAAAGAAAGGACAGTCTCAGTTTTAAATGAACTTAAATTAGTAATAGAAACATAACATCAGTGACCAAAATAATAATAATAATTGACATATTTAACACAAATCTACTAAATACTACAAAAGATAGAAACACTGACGATTCAGCAAATGATTTTTACTCTATATCGCAGTAGATCTACAAGTCAAGTAAACAAAAATCATGAGAATTACGCTTTATCTTGGCTTCCTACATTTAAATAAGAGATTTTATTATGACCATCAGGCAAAGCACACATTCTAGGCAATGGTTGCTAATCCCTCATTGACTACGCATTTATATATGTACCAGAATTTGTCAAGTGCACTGACTCTAAACCCGTTGAAAGAGCAGACTTAACCACCAACCTCAGCATATTAGTCTAAGAAGGTGCACGCATGACTAAAATCTGGAAATATGTTCCAAACACAAGACACCACTGTATTTCAAGGAACAAAATTATATGGAATTGCATTTTTGATAACAAAACTACAAACTTGAGGAACCAAGACTTCTAAATGTAAATAAATGTAGTTTTCACAAAGCTAACACCTTCACTAAATGCTTGGGCATAAAAGCGGGAGACATTGTGTCCTAATAGCTTTAATTTTTATCATAGACAATCAAGTCAAGAGCAAAGGCGCAATGCATTTGATATAAAATTGAAAAGATTATAGGGACCCTGAAACACATCTATAGGAGAAAATTGAGGGGGTCCTTGAAACTACCAACTTCAACATAAAGAGGCCAAGAAAATAGACAGTTAAAACAAAACCATAAAAAGAAAATATATACAATCAAAATAATCAACCAGCAAGCCACACAAGCAAACTGGTGACTATTATGTTACTTACAGGAGCTGAGAACAATTCATCGCACAACTGTACAAAGAAGAAGCCACTTTCCAAGGCATCTAGACAATAAACAGAATTCTGACAGGTATGACATTATTTGTGAAAAAACAATGACTTTTATATAAAAAATAAAGCTGCTACGAATCTCACTCTCCTAATCTTAATGGCATTTCTACAGCACTAATTAAACAAGACTCAGCTAAGTGGGGAACGCGTGGGCAGTTTTTTTTACCACTGGGATTGCAAGCAGCCAAATACTGCCATCTTGTAAATGACAAATTCTGGTACAATGCATAAATGTGGTGCAAGCTTCTTTTAAGGCTCTATTCAGAATAGGCTCAAGTGCACAGCATAAAATTCCATCTAACAGGATTCAGATCTTGATGTTCAGCAGTTGACAATATCTTGGTAACAACCACTTTAGTAACTAGGGTATTAAACACGAGTTGTTTGTTTTCTGTAGCGATTTCTAAACAGCTTTTGATCGTGTTGATAGAAACCAGATCTGGTCTAAATGATTAACATTGGGAACAGATAGTACTTTGCTTCAACTAATAATTGATCTACAGATACTATGAGCCAAGTTAAAATAGTCAGACGGTGTGAGATTCCGATAATCCCCCTAACGTGTATACGATTTAGTACTTCTATCTACTGCATAAAAAGGTTTACAGCGCCAATTAAATAATCTTCAGGTTTATTATAGTTTGAAGAGATTATGAATAATCCATGAGAAAACAAAAAAAAGTTCTTTGGGTGCACCAAGTCAAGCTATAACATGGTAATGGATGAAAAGAAATTGAATAGGTAACATACTATCCTTATCTGAAAGTCAAAATAGATAGAAAATTAAATTAGCAAACTCGTTTAACACATTTAGCTACCAAAATATCAAATATCACAGGAGCCATAAAAGATTGCCTAACATAAATGGAAGCAGAGGAATAAGTGCTGCAATAACTGCTATCCAATTAAATTAATTCCACTTTTGCCTTATAAAGCAAATGGCCTGTACCAGGAACCAATAGGTAAGTTGGATAAGCTGTTTATAAGAAGAAACAGTTGGAACACCGTGGTCTTAACCACAAGTGGTCCGACTCTGCAAGCTAAATAAAGCTTGCCTTAACCACGCATATGCCTTAACCACGCATATGCGTGGCAAAGGCAATGCACGGTTTAGCTGCTAGTTGCTGGGGACGGAAGCAAGAAGACCTCACAGGAAGAGATCTGCTGTGAGTTAATTGGGGCTGGACTTTAGTTTGCTTGGTTGGGGTAGTTTTCTGGGCTGGGGGGTCTCGGGGTAGTTTTCTGGGCTGGAAGGGAGGGGGTAATTTTCTAAGCTGGGGGTTGGGGTACTTTTCTGGGCTGGGGATCGGGGTACTTTTCTGGGCTGGGGTAGTTTTTTAGGCTGGGGGTCGGGTTGTTTTCAGGGCTGGGGGTCGATTTGTTTTCAGGGCTGGGGGGGTCTGGGTAGGTTTCAGTGCTGGGGAGGGTCGGGTAGGTATTTTAAATTAGGGGTTAGGGTATTAGGTCTAAGAGCAGTGGAAGGGGTTGGGGTCGTTTTAGGGACAGCGTGGGGTGTTTGAGGGGGTCGAGATAATGTTTGTTAAGGACAGGGTTTTAGGCCTTAGGACAGGGGTTGGGGAGTGAGGCAGTCGGGGTAGTTTTTAGAGCTTCGGGGAGGGCTGGATAGTTTTTAGGGTACGGGTCGGTAGATTTTTAAAAATAGGGGGTATGGGTTTTAGGCCTAAGGAAAGCAGAAGGGGTTGGGATAGTTGTAGGGACAGCACAAGGGAGTAGGAGGGGGGCTAGTTAGGTGTTAAAGGGTTAGGGACAGTGTGGGGATTGGAAGGGGGTCGGTGAGTGGACCTCAGGGCAGGGAGGGGACGGGGGAGTTTGTAGCTTAGAGCGGGGTAGGGGGTTCATAACTTTAGCCACAGATACCCCTTCACCAGTCATGCTTTCAGCACAAAACTGCGCCGTAAAGGCATACATGATAAACGAATGCGAGGTTAAGACACATAGGCTGCGTGGTAGAGGCACACGTGGTAGAGGCATGCATGGTTTAGCCAGTCGTGCCTCTATCATACAACCGTTTAGAAGTAGTATTCAAAATTTCTTTAATTTAAAGTCATCAAAACCTCACTCAAATGAGACTTGAATTGGCTCTCCCATCACTAATGGCCAATACTAATATTAACTATATTAGTTATGTCTACAATAGTTGTTTGTCAAATTATAATAATTTAAAAGCAATGGTTTAAATAGATTTGCTTAACGAAGGGGAAAAGACCCCCTTCTTGTTTAAATAAACAACTACAAGCAACATAAGTAAATTACAAGCTAATCCATTAGTGCACTTTTTATGACGGGCAGAAGGTAACATAAGTTATTAATGAAAGAAGACAATTCAAACAAATTATTTTGGCTGACTAAGAACAATCTTATAAATATGAAAACACAAAATATGAAAACCACTCCCACTATGATAAGACAATCCTACTTGGACCCCGCCATTAATGTAGATATAAAAATGTCCTCTTTAAGGTTAATGCTGCTCTATATTTCTATCCTTCAAATTAAGGGTACATGATTTTACACGGATAAGAAAAAAACACTATGCAGGCTCTGTCATCTTGATGAGGAGACAATTAAACACGGATTTTGGCTATGTCCTAAATGACCTCAACTCAGGAAGAAATACCCCAAATCAGTTTTTATTCTTAATGGGACACGAAATATTATGGAAGCTCTGACACGGTGCTTCAAAACTCTTTCAGAAAAAGTCTTTGGTTGCACAATGAAACTTCTAACACTGACTGAGCACAATTGTTAAGTATTTTAAGAATTACCAAAATGTATATTTGTATATATTTTATTTTCAATTGTGTTTTTAATTATATATATATATATATATATATATATATATATATATATATATATATATATATATATATATATATATATATATATATATATATATATATATATATGTATATGTATATATATAAATATATGAAAACACCAGGTTGCCCCCTTGGAGTGGTCTCACACGGAGGGGTTACAGCACACAGCCTCCGGCAACAGCAGCCACCTCGTAACCCTGTTCCTCACCTTTGCACTCTGCCAAACGCGTTTCGAGCTTGGAATAGCTCTTGATCACTGGCTGCAAAAAATTGTCGGAAACAGCAATGATGTGCTCAGTCTTATTTATTTAATTAGGCACAGTCCCGCCCCAGTGGGCGTATGCTCCATGGCATGCTGGTTTAGGTAGTCCGTTTATCTAAGGACTCAAATACCAAATGTTCATGGTGTTGCTGGCTCCGTATTTGTAAATCCAAGTGGAAATATTTAAAAGCATGTTGTTTCGTGGTGAACCAACAAGGAAAACGCTGTGCTGTTGTTAATCCATTCCGGAGGTCAGGCCCCCTCCATTCCGATACGTGTCCGTGATTACGAGCACCAGGATCCGCTCATGAAGCAGCGGGACCACTCCGCGACCGGACTAGCCGCTAAATTTGAAAACACCAGGTTGCCCCCTTGGAGTGGTCTCACACGGAGGGGTTACAGCACACAGCCTCCGGCAACAGCAGCCACCTCGTAACCCTGTTCCTCACCTTTGCACTCTGCCAAACGCGTTTCGAGCTTGGAATAGCTCTTGATCACTGGCTGCAAAAAATTGTCGGAAACAGCATTGATGTGCTCAGTCTTATTTATTTAATTAGGCACAGTCCCGCCCCAGTGGGCGTATGCTCCATGGCATGCTAGTTCAGGTAGTCCGTTTATCTAAGGACTCAAATACCAAATGTTCATGGTGTTGCTGGCTCCGTATTTGTAAATCCAAGTGGAAATATTTAAAAGCATGTTGTTTCGTGGCGAACCAACAAGGAAAACGCTGTGCTGTTGTTAATCCATTCCGGAGGTCAGGCCCCCTCCATTCCGATACGTGTCCGTGATTACGAGCACCAGGATCCGCTCATGAAGCAGCGGGACCACTCCGCGACCGGACTAGCCGCTAAATTTGAAAACACCAGGTTGCCCCCTTGGAGTGGTCTCACACGGAGGGGTTACAGCACACAGCCTCCGGCAACAGCAGCCACCTCGTAACCCTGTTCCTCACCTTTGCACTCTGCCAAACGCGTTTCGAGCTTGGAATAGCTCTTGATCACTGGCTGCAAAAAATTGTCGGAAACAGCAATGATGTGCTCAGTCTTATTTATTTAATTAGGCACAGTCCCGCCCCAGTGGGCGTATGCTCCATGGCATGCTGGTTCAGGTAGTCCGTTTATCTAAGGACTCAAATACCAAATGTTCATGGTGTTGCTGGCTCCGTATTTGTAAATCCAAGTGGAAATATTTAAAAGCATGTTGTTTCGTGGCGAACCAACAAGGAAAACGCTGTGCTGTTGTTAATCCATTCCGGAGGTCAGGCCCCCTCCATTCCGATACGTGTCCGTGATTACGAGCACCAGGATCCGCTCATGAAGCAGCGGGACCACTCCGCGACCGGACTAGCCGCTAAATTTGAAAACACCAGGTTGCCCCCTTGGAGTGGTCTCACACGGAGGGGTTACAGCACACAGCCTCCGGCAACAGCAGCCACCTCGTAACCCTGTTCCTCACCTTTGCACTCTGCCAAACGCGTTTCGAGCTTGGAATAGCTCTTGATCACTGGCTGCAAAAAATTGTCGGAAACAGCAATGATGTGCTCAGTCTTATTTATTTAATTAGGCACAGTCCCGCCCCAGTGGGCGTATGCTCCATGGCATGCTGGTTCAGGTAGTCCGTTTATCTAAGGACTCAAATACCAAATGTTCATGGTGTTGCTGGCTCCGTATTTGTAAATCCAAGTGGAAATATTTAAAAGCATGTTGTTTCGTGGCGAACCAACAAGGAAAACGCTGTGCTGTTGTTAATCCATTCCGGAGGTCAGGCCCCCTCCATTCCGATACGTGTCCGTGATTACGAGCACCAGGATCCGCTCATGAAGCAGCGGGACCACTCCGCGACCGGACTAGCCGCTAAATTTGAAAACACCAGGTTGCCCCCTTGGAGTGGTCTCACACGGAGGGGTTACAGCACACAGCCTCCGGCAACAGCAGCCACCTCGTAACCCTGTTCCTCACCTTTGCACTCTGCCAAACGCGTTTCGAGCTTGGAATAGCTCTTGATCACTGGCTGCAAAAAATTGTCGGAAACAGCAATGATGTGCTCAGTCTTATTTATTTAATTAGGCACAGTCCCGCCCCAGTGGGCGTATGCTCCATGGCATGCTGGTTCAGGTAGTCCGTTTATCTAAGGACTCAAATACCAAATGTTCATGGTGTTGCTGGCTCCCTATTTGTAAATCCAAGTGGAAATATTTAAAAGCATGTTGTTTCGTGGCGAACCAACAAGGAAAACGCTGTGCTGTTGTTAATCCATTCCGGAGGTCAGGCCCCCTCCATTCCGATACGTGTCCGTGATTACGAGCACCAGGATCCGCTCATGAAGCAGCGGGACCACTCCGCGACCGGACTAGCCGCTAAATTTGAAAACACCAGGTTGCCCCCTTGGAGTGGTCTCACACGGAGGGGTTACAGCACACAGCCTCCGGCAACAGCAGCCACCTCGTAACCCTGTTCCTCACCTTTGCACTCTGCCAAACGCGTTTCGAGCTTGGAATAGCTCTTGATCACTGGCTGCAAAAAATTGTCGGAAACAGCAATGATGTGCTCAGTCTTATTTATTTAATTAGGCACAGTCCCGCCCCAGTGGGCGTATGCTCCATGGCATGCTGGTTCAGGTAGTCCGTTTATCTAAGGACTCAAATACCAAATGTTCATGGTGTTGCTGGCTCCGTATTTGTAAATCCAAGTGGAAATATTTAAAAGCATGTTGTTTCGTGGCGAACCAACAAGGAAAACGCTGTGCTGTTGTTAATCCATTCCGGAGGTCAGGCCCCCTCCATTCCGATACGTGTCCGTGATTACGAGCACCAGGATCCGCTCATGAAGCAGCGGGACCACTCCGCGACCGGACTAGCCGCTAAATTTGAAAACACCAGGTTGCCCCCTTGGAGTGGTCTCACACGGAGGGGTTACAGCACACAGCCTCCGGCAACAGCAGCCACCTCGTAACCCTGTTCCTCACCTTTGCACTCTGCCAAACGCGTTTCGAGCTTGGAATAGCTCTTGATCACTGGCTGCAAAAAATTGTCGGAAACAGCAATGATGTGCTCAGTCTTATTTATTTAATTAGGCACCTGGTGTTTTCAAATTTAGCGGCTAGTATCGGAATGGAGGGGGCCTGACCTCCGGAATGGATTAACAACAGCACAGCGTTTTCCTTGTTGGTTCGCCACGAAACAACATGCTTTTAAATATTTCCACTTGGATTTACAAATACGGAGCCAGCAACACCATGAACATTTGGTATTTGAGTCCTTAGATAAACGGACTACCTGAACCAGCATGCCATGGAGCATACGCCCACTGGGGCGGGACTGTGCCTAATTAAATAAATAAGACTGAGCACATCATTGCTGTTTCCGACAATTTTTTGCAGCCAGTGATCAAGAGCTATTCCAAGCTCGAAACGCGTTTGGCAGAGTGCAAAGGTGAGGAACAGGGTTACGAGGTGGCTGCTGTTGCCGGAGGCTGTGTGCTGTAACCCCTCCGTGTGAGACCACTCCAAGGGGGCAACCTGGTGTTTTCAAATTTAGCGGCTAGTCCGGTCGCGGAGTGGTCCCGCTGCTTCATGAGCGGATCCTGGTGCTCGTAATCACGGACACGTATCGGAATGGAGGGGGCCTGACCTCCGGAATGGATTAACAACAGCACAGCGTTTTCCTTGTTGGTTCGCCACGAAACAACATGCTTTTAAATATTTCCACTTGGATTTACAAATACGGAGCCAGCAACACCATGAACATTTGGTATTTGAGTCCTTAGATAAACGGACTACCTGAACCAGCATGCCATGGAGCATACGCCCACTGGGGCGGGACTGTGCCTAATTAAATAAATAAGACTGAGCACATCATTGCTGTTTCCGACAATTTTTTGCAGCCAGTGATCAAGAGCTATTCCAAGCTCGAAACGCGTTTGGCAGAGTGCAAAGGTGAGGAACAGGGTTACGAGGTGGCTGCTGTTGCCGGAGGCTGTGTGCTGTAACCCCTCCGTGTGAGACCACTCCAAGGGGGCAACCTGGTGTTTTCAAATTTAGCGGCTAGTCCGGTCGCGGAGTGGTCCCGCTGCTTCATGAGCGGATCCTGGTGCTCGTAATCACGGACACGTATCGGAATGGAGGGGGCCTGACCTCCGGAATGGATTAACAACAGCACAGCGTTTTCCTTGTTGGTTCGCCACGAAACAACATGCTTTTAAATATTTCCACTTGGATTTACAAATACGGAGCCAGCAACACCATGAACATTTGGTATTTGAGTCCTTAGATAAACGGACTACCTGAACCAGCATGCCATGGAGCATACGCCCACTGGGGCGGGACTGTGCCTAATTAAATAAATAAGACTGAGCACATCATTGCTGTTTCCGACAATTTTTTGCAGCCAGTGATCAAGAGCTATTCCAAGCTCGAAACGCGTTTGGCAGAGTGCAAAGGTGAGGAACAGGGTTACGAGGTGGCTGCTGTTGCCGGAGGCTGTGTGCTGTAACCCCTCCGTGTGAGACCACTCCAAGGGGGCAACCTGGTGTTTTCATATATAAATATATATACATATATATATGTATATATATATATATATATATATATATATATATAGTGTACTATACTTATGTTTTTTTAATGTATCATGCTGATTAAGAAGAAACTAATTGTATTTCGCTAATGTTATTATTATATCAAGTTTTTAAGTAAACTAATACAATAAAGAATCATTAATTCATTCATCACTTTATTCAATGCGTTTGACCCAAGAGCAAGATAATTATGCCTGAGATGGGGTGCTGAGGGTGCAGAATTTTACAACATGATCTGGAATTACCGTGGCCTGGCGGTATACTAGAGAGAGATCATGCAAACCTTGAAAGAAGACACAGAAAGATTCAATTGCAGAGACCTGTCTTTTGGGTCTCTCCCCCATCCTAGTAATCAGTCAATTAATAGATTTACTGATCTTGCCTTGGTACTGGCTAAACACCAAGCAGTGGGAAAGCGTGGGAGGTGGGGGCGGGGGATCAAGAATAGCAAAATGGAGATCAGAAGTACTGAAATGGCTGAATTTAAAAGCATGTAGTCACACTTGGAGGTCAAAAAGGGGATGAGGAGAGCAGGCATGTATTTGGCCTAGGATGAGATACTTCTGGTGATGCTGAGTGATGGCAGTGAGCAGTGCTTAATTTGAGCTGGTGGTTTCTGGTGCTCTGCACCAGCACTAAATTGTCAACCCAGGCACTTATGACAGTCTACCACATGGGGGTGCTCTTTGTCTGATATAGAGATGAACCCAACAGCAGTTTAATTATTCAATATGCGTTAAAAACGAGTAATCCCTGCCACCCATAACATTCTCATAGCTTTGAGGGCCTGGAATCGACTGAATTGTCACAGTTGTAGGAGTGTAATGGTTAGTAGTTGCGTTGGTACTGTTATTTACCAGCGCTGGTAGGAGCAACAGGTGGTGCAAGCTGCAGTGGCCTCCTGACGAGGGCTCTGGCACTTATTTGTTTACAAATTAAGCACTGGCAGTGAGGACTGTCTACGATAAGGATACGTTTCCAGAATGGGCACATAATACATGTGTGCACGTCTCCAGAAGGAAACAAGAGCACAAATGACTTCTCATTATGTTGCTGGGCCCTGACAGAACAAACTTACAAGCCATGGGAATGGTTAAACAAGGAGCACAGAAGTAGGAAATGCAGAAAAGGTGACTGACGAGGCATAGGTGGTGTCACCCACCCTTCTGGGCGAAATAAAGGTCATATAGGGAATAGCACTGACTTCAACTGGACAATAAGCGGAAACTGAGAGTTCGCCCAAAAGACCCCAACTTAGTTTCAAAATAGTTTGTTTAGCTTGAGGTGCATTGACCTCTCTGGTAGAAAAGGTGTTATGGTGGCAAGAGACTTAAAATGCACGAAGATCTGATTGTTGAGAAAAGAAGTAGAACGGTAGAATTGAAAGTATTAAATGGTCTTGCTTTTGATAAATTGAAAATCCATAAAATATGTTTTAAAAATGTATGCTCAATGGAATGCATGAGTAAGCCACGCCAAAACCTGGAGTAAAACGAAACAACTCGCAGAAAATGATTGTGAATATTCCAAGAGTAGTTCACGTGTGCGACAGGAGTAATATAACAACTCATGAAGAAATATCTGTGAATTGGGCGCAACCACTCTCAGATATGTATACTCGGCCACCTCTTTGTAGATTTTGACTGCAGCATGTGTGTTCTACAGGATATAGGCCCTGGGGCTGGCGCTTTTGAAAATGTTCAGAGCCGCCACCGGTTCTGAAGTCCAAGTTTATAGCTTCAAACAGTGGCGTATCAAGGGACCATGGGCCCCAATATAATCAAAGAAGGGACCGCTCGTTTCCTGATTTCACAGAAAAAATAAATAAATCTATAATTTAGGTGCAGGGCCCCTATCAGCTCTCTGTGTCCCGGTGCCGCTGCACCCGATGCCCCGTTGATATCTATGCCCCTGAATTTTAATAATGGGCGCAGTTTAATATGTAAAAGGTTTAAGATGTAAGAGTTATTAAACCATTAGTTTCAGATACAATTAAACTGATGCTAGATTAGAATTAGAAGGTCTAATTTCCTGTGCGGTACAGTTAAGTGCTCCTCTCCAATGTTGTGACGCGGTTTTGCGCCCTTGCCTACACGTCCGCTTGGCGTTTTCTATCATACCGCTCGCTGTTAGAAGCATTTTGCAAAACGCTGGGCTCTTTTGGAAGCTTTTCCTATTTGTTGTAAAAGCTAAGTGAATTAAAGGTCCTCTATTACGACAAAACAATCATTTTGGTGTGTTCAATTTGTGCTTAGTTTACGTGAATATAGAGATTACTGTGTTCTCTCTAAGCGATAAAGGGTAGACAGAATTCTGTACATTTTGCAGACTCGCCTTTCGCTCTCTAACATTGGCCGTGTTGCAATTACAAATTTTAAAGCATTCTTTATAGTTACAATAGATTATTTTCATAATAAATAGCATTGTTCCCTTTAAGCAAACATACCAGTATTTTATGTTCAATGCTTCACATTGTATAGAATACCGAACAATGAATTACAAATAAGAGAAGCGTGGAAATAGTTTACCAGTTTTTAGAACTATGGCGCCAGCTAGTGGTCAGATCACGTTAACAGTAACATACTTGCGTAACCAATACATTGTAGCTAAGTAGATCACGCGCACACACACACACCCTCACACACACACTAAACTTGTGGTCAGATTCACAAGGAGGCCATTGAAGCTGTTTTAGTCTGAGTTACGAGCGGAAATGGCTGGATTTGAACACCCTGCACTAATGCACTCGAGAATCCTTGCACCACGCTTGGGTAATTGTCCATGGGAGGAATTCCTAAAAAAAAAAAATGGGGGGGGGGGGGGGGGGGGGGGGGCTGCAAGGCGTGATCAGCAAGGAAAGTTTAAGAACGCATACAAACAAGTCAGTTTATGGCAGGGTTGGATTGAGATTAAAAATCGCATAGGGCACACAAAAAAAGTGGCCCACATTTGCATATTGCCTTTCCGCAAAAAAACGGCTTTGGCGAAGTTTTATAAAAAGAAGGGGGGGGGGGGCGGAGATTGCACTCTGACAAAGACATGTTTTCTTACCTTTACTTAGATACAAAAAATGCACGTATTAGTTCACAATGGGCACACCTGAAAACAAGTGAGGCCACTTCTGCTCAGCAGGGGCGGCTGGTGACATTTGAAAGTGGTGAGGCGTAAACTAATTTGCATATTGCACCGCAGCGATCGAGCGCAGCGAGCGAGCCCGAACCACCTTGCATCCATCCATACATCATTCATGCATCCACCCATCTATCCACCCACCCACCCTGCATCCATACATCATTCATTCATGCATCCACCCATCCATCATGCATCCACCCATCATGCATGCATGCATCCATACATCATTCATTCATGCACCCACCCATCCACCCATCCATCCATCATGCATCCACCCATCATGCATGCATCCATGCATCCACCCATCCATCCACCCACCTTGCATACATCATTCATTCATGCATCCACCCATCCATCATGCATCCACCCATCATGCAAGCATCCATCCATACATCATTCATGCATCCATCCATCCATCCATCTATCCACCCATCCATCATTCATGCACCCACCCATCCACCCATCCATCCATCATGCATCCACCCATCATGCATGCATCCATGCATCCATCCATACATCCATACATCATTCATGCATCCACCCATCCATACACCCACCCACCCTGCATCCATACATCATTCATTCATGCATCCACCCATCCATCCATCATGCATCCACCCATCATGCATGCATCCATCCATACATCATTCATGCATCCACCCATCCATCCACCCACCCATCCTGCATCCATACATCATTCATTCATGCACCCACCCATCCATCCATCCACCCATCCATCCATCCATCCATCATGCATCCACCCATCATGCATGCATCCATGCATTCATCCATACATCATTAATGCATCCATCCATCCATCCATCCATCCACCCATCCATCCATCATGCATCCACCCATCATGCATGCATCCACCCATCCTGCATCCATACATCATTCATTCATGCATCCACCCATCCACCCACCCATCCATCCTGCATCCATCATTCATGCATCGATCCACCCATCATGCATGCATCCATCCATGCACCCATTCACCCACCCATCCACCGAACAATCATTAATGCACCCACCCTGCATCCATCCATCATTCATGTATTTTTATGACCATATAAAAATAAATTATGGACTGTAAGCCCTAGGTATGTACTATACAAATTCACATACAAACATACACCAACATGCATGCAATAATAAATGCATATATCATGCTATTCCGCCTCTACCGTTTGTTAACATTTTGAAATTTTATAACCTTAGTTCAAAGAGTACATTATATTTGTGGTGACAGTTGTTAACTCATTTTCTGGAAAATGTTTATAAAATGAAATCTGTTGAAGGCTGTTGTTGCAACTATCAAAAAAGAAATTCTGAGAATTTTTACATTTCCAAAACCCCATGCCGTGAAATAAACGGGTGACCTGGAATAGACGCACACATTTCTGCAGCAGATGCTTTAACACACTGAACTATCTCAAGTCATTTGTGCAAGCTAGTTTACTGGAACACCGCAAAACACACACTCTCACCTTGCTGCCGGTCCCGCACACGTCACAGGCTCACAGCGCCTCTGGCCAATCCTGGCGCCAGGGGCACAGGTACCCTCTCGCCCGCAGCACGCCCATTAGGGCTCAATCAATCAATCAATCTACTGCTACTGCTCGAACAGCCAGGTCTTGAGCTTCTTCCTGAAGGAGAGGTGGTCTTGGGTCAGGCGCAGGTCGGTAGGGAGGGAGTTCCAGGTCTTGGCGGCCAGGTAGGAGAAGGACCTTCCTCCTGTTGTCGTTCTCCGGATGCGGGGGACGGCGGCGAGGGCGTGACTGGCTGATCGGAGGTGGCGTTTGGGAGCGTAGAAGTTGATGCGGTTGTTGAGGTAGCTCGGGCCTTGATCGTGTAGGGCTTTGTGTGCGTGGGTGAGGAGACGGAAGGTGATTCTTTTGTTGACGGGGAGCCAATGCAGGTCTCTCAGATGTCCGGAGATGTGGCTGTGTCGTGGGATGTCGAGGATGAGTCTGGCCGAGGCGTTCTGGATCCGCTGGAGTCTCTTCTGGAGCTTGGCGGTGGTTCCGGCGTAGAGGGCGTTGCCGTAGTCCAGTCGGCTGGTGACGAGGGCCTGGGTGACCGTCTTCCTGGTCTCGGTGGGGATCCACCGGAAGATCTTCCGTAGCATGCGCAGGATGTTGAAGCACGACGAGGAGACGGCGTTGACCTGTCTGGTCATGGAGAGGGAGGAGTCCAGGATGAAGCCCAGGTTGCGTGCGTGGTCTGTCGGTTTGGGTGCGGTGCCCAGGGCGGGGGGCCACCAGGAGTCGTCCCAGGCGGAGGGCGAGGAGCCCAGGATGAGGACTTTCGTCTTGTCCGAGTTCAGTTTCAGGCGGCTGGTTGTCATCCACTCGGCTACGTCTTTCATCCCTTCGTGAAGGTTGGCTCTGGCGGCGGCGGGGTCGTTGGTTAGGGAGAGGATCAGCTGGGTGTCGTCGGCGTAGGAGATTATGTTGAGGTTGTGTTGGCGTGCGATGGCCGCGAGGGGGCTCATGTAGACGTTGAAGAGGGTGGGGCTCAGCGAGGATCCTTTTTTTTTTAAAAAAAATTTTAAAACCTTTATTATAAAAAGTGCGCACAGCTATTCAGCCTAACATCCCGGAGGCAAGGCAGCATAGACTCAGGAGGAGAATAGTGCAAGGCGATTTACGTCAGTACATTGTAGGTTGTTTTTTATTTTTAAATAACAATATAACTAAACCAAGAAAAGAAACGCCAAAGGGCGCGTAAGAGTGGCAATGGAGCAATAGAGATGTAAAGGAGTCGGCCATAGGCAGGGGAGGACAGGTAGAGATTCGACAATAGAATGAATGGTAGGATAGGGAGGGGGGGGGGAAGGAAAGAGAAGGAGAATTACAAACATCATAAAACAGTTGGTGTCACAGGTTACGGTGATAGGCGCTCGTCCAAGGGGACAGGTTCCGGCGGCAAACACACATCACCCCTGTATGCATTCCATGCCCCCCACACTTTATTCCATGTCTGAGGCCTCCCCCTGGCAACATAAACCGTATTTTCTCTAAACATGCACCAGTCCATGTTGGCTTTCCATTGTACCACCTGGGGGGCCGTAGTAGCGCCCCACTTTTGAGCAATATCACGCTTAGCAACCATATTGCCCAATGTCACCCAACGAGTCTGCGCCGTGTTGTGGTCAGACGGTTCCCAAACGTTAAGGAGACACCTCCGCGCCTCTGCAGCCAACACAACCCTAGTCACCTCTCCTATAACCCGGTGCACTCTCTCCCAGTAGGGGGCAATGACGGGACATTCCCATAGAATATGCAAAAAGGTTGCGAGAGCACCACAACCCCGACGACAAAGGCCATCGGGCGAGAATCCCATATGCAAGAGCCGAGGGCCGGTGACATACACCCGGTGAAGGATTTTGAATTGTACCAGTCGGAGACGTGAGGAGATGGCGACCTCCTTAGGGGAGGACACTGCACTCTGCCAGTCCTCATCGTCAAGTTCCAGGCCGTCCGCCGTCCATTGTTCTCGCAAGCACAGGAGGAGGTCAGTTCGAACATTGTAATACCTAAACAACCAAAAGTACCCAGTAGTCAAGGCAGTCTGTCACCCAGAACCACACCGTAGATGCAGTGCAAATAGCGCCCAGAGGAACACAACATACCAAATAATGAGTGCAGTCAAGGCCACGCTAGGACTCAAGGACAAATGGAAAAAATTCCCATCAGAGGCCACACTGTACCGCCCTCGTTGTACATCATTTGGGATCTCCCAGCCCAGGAGACTTAACACAGCGGCCGGCAGACATTACCAGTGCCGAGGTTAAAATGTGAGAGGGTGGTAACACATGAAAATACGTGGCAACTGAGAAAGCAGTGTAGGGTGAAAAAAAGGGTGGAAAGTGAGTATTAAAATTAGGTGAGCTGGGTAGAAAGTCAGAGTTTATTAGTTTCTCCCAGTCCCTAAGGCTAAAAGGAAATGTGCAAAAGGCGGTATTGGAATTAATAACCGCGTAGAGTAGTGGTCGACATGTTTCAGCATTTACGAAAGAGGTTTTCATGCATTCTTCAGGACCAAGATTTTAAAACTACTGCTTTATAGTGAAGGGTAAAAGATATCACCTGCGAGGATCAGGTTATGCTCAACCAAGGACTGATATTGCATCGCATCAGGACAAGGGATCCACAAGGGAGACAGACAGACAACAAAGATTGGGAGAAAATTAGTTTTTCATTTTCCCGCGGTTTTTTGAAAATTTACTCAAAACAAATCCTGCTTAGTAAGGTTACAACTCTGTACATTTTCTATTGGTAACACTCACCCATAGATGATGGTTGAGAGGCTTCACCCCACCTGGCTGCGGCTCAGGTATGAGGAGCACCGCTCTATAGAAGGAGAATTTAAATGAAAGAAAAAGAGACAGTCATCGCTCATTTTAAATCCATCGATGGCGGATGGAAGATATCTCAGAACAAAAAACTGTCTTTGCTGATTAGATTATTAAAACGTACGCTGATTATGAATATAGGACCTGCCGATACTCTATTGTACGTCCTATTGTGTGGGGTCTAAGGATTTGCTGGTTAGACTAAGACCTGTGATGGCGTGATCGGGATGTTAAGCTACACCGAGTACGATGTTTATATGCTAGTCAGGTGCATTCACACTGCTTACCTATCCGTCGGTGTCTCCTGACAGTCATCCGAGCTGTCTGGGAAGCCCCATCATCTATGGGTGAGTGTTACCAATAGAAAATGTACAGAGTTGTAACCTTACTAAGCAGGATTTGTTTTGAGTAAATTTTCAAAAAACCGCGGGAAAATGAAAAACTCATTTTCTCCCAATCTTTGTTGTCTGTCTGTCTCCCTTGTGGATCCCTTGTCCTGATGCGATGCAATATCAGTCCTTGGTTGAGCATAACCTGATCCTCGCAGGTGATATCTTTTACCCTTCACTATAAAGCAGTAGTTTTAAAATCTTGGTCCTGAAGAATGCATGAAAACCTCTTTCGTAAATGCTGAAACATGTCGACCACTACTCTACGCGGTTATTAATTCCAATACCGCCTTTTGCACATTTCCTTTTAGCCTTAGGGACTGGGAGAAACTAATAAACTCTGACTTTCTACCCAGCTCACCTAATTTTAATACTCACTTTCCACCCTTTTTTTCACCCTACACTGCTTTCTCAGTTGCCACGTATTTTCATGTGTTACCACCCTCTCACATTTTAACCTCGGCACTGGTAATGTCTGCCGGCCGCTGTGTTAAGTCTCCAGGGCTGGGAGATCCCAAATGATGTACAACGAGGGCGGTACAGTGTGGCCTCTGATGGGAATTTTTTCCATTTGTCCTTGAGTCCTAGCGTGGCCTTGACTGCACTCATTATTTGGTATGTTGTGTTCCTCTGGGCGCTATTTGCACTGCATCTACGGTGTGGTTCTGGGTGACAGACTGCCTTGACTACTGGGTACTTTTGGTTGTTTAGGTATTACTGTGTGGGGCATGTACCTCAGTGGTCGTTAAACTAGCCCTTGGGCCCTCCTCAAAATATTGTGTGTTGTGTGTTATGTATGCAGTTCGAACATTGATCAATTTCTTGTAGGACAGGGAAATAGCACTGTCAGGCATATGGCCATCAAGAATCCTGTCCTCCAAGGGGGAGCTTTCGGGGATCTCATCCTCCGCCGGCTTGGCAGAGATCAACGCGTGTCTCAGCTGAGCGTAGCGGAAAAACTCTGAACCGCCCAAGTGATATTCGGCCTGCAATTGAGAAAAGGTCTTAACTTCGCCTTTAATGACCATATCGTCCACCCTGGAAATACCGATGAGATCCCATTTGTCAAAGCCCTTGATATGCCACAGCCTGTCCAAGATATCAGAGTCGTACAGTGGGGTAAACCTAGTCAGTCTGCCCTGCCAACCCTGCGCTTTGGTAATCGTCCGACAAATGTGAACCGCAGCCTTGGTCGGGCCTGATAGGCGCCGATCAAAGGACCTGGAATACAGGGCACGATAGTAGTTGCCACCGCGTAAAAGCCACCTGTCCATTGCATAACCCGGGCTATCCACAGGGCCATAAAAACCGTGGTTGATAGCAGTGAGCTGAGAGGACCAGTAGTACCGACGTACATCCGGTAGGGCGATGCCTCCGTCGTACCACGGCAATGTAAGCTTCTGGATGGCGACACGAGGTCGACCCTCCCCGAGCAAGGCGCGTGGCAAGCTCTCGATCTACCGAAAATAGCGGGCCGGAACCGGGTCCTGAGTGTTCTGTAAAGCATACAGAAATCTGGGCAAGGACATCATTTTAAACAATGCTGCCCGGCCCAGGAGCGAGAGCGGGAGCCTACGCCAACTATCCACGTCTCTCCGCAGTCGCTGGAGAGGGGGGAGGAGATTGTGATCGTATCGCGCCTTAGAACTACCGGATATGTAAATTCCCAGGTACTTAAAGCCCTGTCCGGCCATCTGGATATTGCAGCCTCTGGGGATGCGCGGTGTGTCTCCCTTTAGAATGTAAAGGGAAGACTTGGCCCAGTTGATGACGAGGCCAGAGTGGCGTCCAAACAGCCGGAGAGCATCGCACGCCACAATGAGCGACTTGCAGGGGGAAGTAAGGTAGAGCAGAATGTCATCTGCGTACAGGGAAACTCTATCTTCAAAGCCCGGTGCCCAGGTTATACCGTGTAAGTCCGGGTGTACACGTAGCATGGCCGCAAGCGGTTCCAAAGCCAGAGCAAACAGGAGAGGTGACAGGGGGCAACCCTGCCTGGTGCCTCGGTGAAGGGCAAAGGACGCCGACACGCGGCCATTAACTGTGACATTAGCCAGCGGGCAAGCATAAAGGAGTTGCACCCAACTCCGAAAGACCGGTCCAAATCCCAGCTTTGCCAGCACCGCCCAAAGATAGCTCCACTCAAGGGAGTCAAAAGCCATCGTGGCGTCGAGAGAAGCAAGTACCGCCGGTTCCTCTAGGGTGTGAGCTCTGGCCATAATACTATGAAGCCGACGCAAATTAAGGGCAGTGTTACGGCGGGGGATAAAACCCGACTGGTCGGGGTGCACCAGATCACTAATGACTCCAACCAACCGATTGGCAAGCAGCTTGGCCAGGATCTTAGGTTCCACATTAAGGAGAGAGATGGGGCGATAGGACCGGCACACATCTCTCGGTTTTCCCTCTTTGTGAATAACCACGATGGTGGCCAACCTCTGATCTAAGGGGAGGAGACCCTCATCTCGTGCCTTCAAAAACATAGTCCGCAGGTGCGGGGACACCACATCCGGTCGAATTTTGTATAACTCGACCGGGATACCATTGGGGCCAGTCGCTTTACCCGACCTTAATGCACGGATCGCCAAGGCGATCTCGTCAGCGGATATGTCTCGATCTAGGTCGGCACGGTCCTCTTCAGAAAGACAGGGAAGGTCAATCGTTGAGAGGAACGCAACCGAGTCAGCCTCGGAGCGGTCTGAGTTGGAAGTGTAGACACCCCGGAAATAATCAGCAAACGACTCGGCAATGGCACTCGGGTCCGTGACGGCCACACCATCATCCCCCAGAATCTCAGGCACCACACGGCTAGCCATCTTGCGCCTGTCAAGCCAAGCCAGCAGTTTCCCGGCTTTGTCCCCGACGTCGTAGATACGACCTTGCTGTTCTTTGGCCAGGGTAATGGCAGCATTCGTGGCGAGATCATGGTACTCCGCTTGTTTAAGGGAAAGGTCATGCAAAAGAGAGGGGTCGGGCTCGGGTCCCAATCGGGACTCGAGGCGCAAAACCTCGTCCTCAACACACGCAAGGTCGGCATCTCTGACACGCCTGGCCTCCGCAATGAGAGCAAGAGCCTCACCCCTCAACACCGTCTTGAATGCCTCCTACAAGGTGAGAGCCGAGCCAACCGAGCCCACATTCTCCGAGAAATAGAGGTCGATGGCCTTAGCAAGGAGTGCACAAGTCTTGAAATTACGGAAATACCATGGGTTAACCGCCACCGGACGGTCAGAGAGGACGATGTTAAAATCAAACGAGACCCACAGCGGGGAGTGGTCGGAAATACCCCGTGCCAGAAACCGAGCCTCAGACACGGCAGACGCATGTGCAGCAAGGGTAAGAACGTAGTCTATACGGGAGAGACTACCATGGGCACCCGAAAGGAATGAGAATTGGCGGAGCACAGGATGTAGCAGTCGCCAAGTGTCCACCAGACCCATGGAATCAAGAAAGGAAGGCAACCACAGTTGGGAACTGCGGAGATCTCTCGGTGGTTGGCGGTCCAGGGAACCAGAGCAGACTGAATTGAAGTCACCCCCCATTATCAATAGGCCTGCGGGCAAGGACAAAATGGCGCCACCAAGGTCTCGGAAGGTACTAGATTGCAGGCCCGGGGGAACATAAACCGAAAGTAACGCTAGGGAACGCCCTTCCCATCTCCCCGCCACTGCAGCGTAGCGCCCCCTCTCATCAATCACAGTGACGTCTATCTCAAGGGGAAGGGACGCACGCACCAGGATACCCGCCCCCCGGGAGCCCGAAGAGAACCCAGAGTGGACCACCATCTTGTAGCCTTTCCGGTTAAGAGCCTTGCAAGAGTTTCCTATCAAATGCGTCTCCTGTAATAGCACAACATCGGGCATGTGTCTCTTAAGCAGTTGAATAACCACCCCTCTCTTAACATGATCACCCAACCCATTAACATTCCAACTGATCACTTTTAATCTCCTACCCCCCATCATCCCGTAACCCGTCCCACCCCACCACAGCCAACCCAACCATCAAGTAAACAGCAGTAAACATGATCCATTGCCTAAAGGAAAGATAAGAGAAAGAACGAACAAACAAATAAACTTGCATAGTTGCACCCCCCACCCTGCACCCCTGCATCAGACTAAAAAGCCCCCCCAACCAGCAGTGTGCCTGTCGCCCCAAAAACTACTCTACAAAAAGAGACCCAGAGGAGTAAGGAATCTCCGCGAACACCTCCCGCCACCCTCCATTGAACGACAGGAAAGTCAACAGGGTCAATTAAGAAACAATACCCAACAGTCTCATGAAGCGGGATCACAAATGCCGGTGTCCCCACAATAGAGCCAAGTCTCATAGATCCGGGCCACCAGCCGCACCTCCATCTTGTTCATCTTGAGCGTCCCGACGCGGCGACAAAGTGTCCAACCATTCACTCACGTTCTCGGCAAAGTCAAAGAACAGGGCACGGCCCTCATGCTCAATCCGGAGCTTGGCAGGGAACATCATGGAGTACTTGTATCCCATATCTCGCAGTCTCCGCTTTACTCCCGCATAGCTCTAGCGCTGCTGCTGTACCGTCCTGGTAAAGTCCGGGTAGAAGTGTATTTCAGCGTTCTGGTACTTAAGCGGTCCATGTCGTCTGGAAGCCTGCAGGACCGCATCTCGGTCCCGAAAGTTGAGAAGTCGTGCCACGATGGGCCTAGGCGCCACGCCCGACTTTGGCGGGCCGCCCGGCACCCGGTGGGCACGTTCTACTGAGAAAAAGTTACTAAGGCCAGACGGTGCCAAATGGGTCTTTATCAGGTCTTCCACAAACAGGTCCGTCGCCGCTTCCTCTGATCTCTCCGGGACACCGACAATGCGGACGTTCTGCTGCCTGGCACGTCCCTCAAAGTCCTCCAGCCTCCTCGAGAATTGGTCCGCCATCATCCGTAGGTTCCGGACCTCGGTTTGCAGGTCCGAGACGTCGGCCGTTAGGCTGGAGGTCTTAATGTCCAGTGTCTTCACTCTATCATTAGTCTTGCCCAGGTCGGCTCTAATGAGAGTCAGATCAACAGCCATGGTGTCCACCTTGTGGGTCAAGATCTCATGTTGGTGTTGCATGTCTGCCCGAAAACTAGTAATGGCCCCCATAATGTCGCTCAGGGTAGGCTCGGAGCCATCGGGCGAGCCCGTAGGTGGAAGGCTCTTGGCAGAGGATCCCGTGGTAGGCGGCGTCTTCGGCTGGACATATCGCTCAATTTTACTCTGCTGCGACTGTGTTTTCCCGCGGACACCCCTGTTTGATGTCTTGTCGGGGTCCCCTCTGCCCGCCATGTTGGTTCCGATGAGAACAAAGGGCTGCACCAGCCAAACCCGAGCCCAGCGAGCCAAGTAGAGAGTCCGGGCTAAACAGTTAGACCAGACCGACGAAGGAACGCACTGTAGGCATTAGTACTCCGCCAGCAGAGATAACAGGCATGCACTCCGCAGTCCAATCGTGCGGAGTGACGGAGACCGGAGAGACAATGGCACAGTCCTGGCACGGAGTTCCACTCGACGTAGCTCAGCGTAGGAACCACCGATTCGAAAACGGAAGGCAGTTCCCGCCTCAGTAGACCATCAGCAATAAGAATCCACCCTCGTGGAACAGGATTTCAGACAGGATATATGAGGAGGATCGGAAGGTCCGCGGAGCTCCGAGCTTACGCGGCCATCTTGGTTGCCCGCGAAGCTCCTCCCCCTCAGCGAGGATCCTTGAGGGACGCCGCAGATGATTTCGGTGGCCTCTGACTTGTACGGTGGTAGTCGGACTCTCTGTGTTCTTCCGTCGAGGAAGGAGATGATCCATTCCAGTGCCTTCTCCTGGATTCCGACATTGCTGAGGCGCTGCACTAGGGTGCGGTGGCAGACAGTGTTGAATGCCGCGGAGAGGTCTAGGAGGATGAGGGCCGCTGTTTCACCGTTGTCCATCAGGGCTCAGATGTCGTCGGTGGCAGCGATGAGGGCGGTCTCGGTGCTGTGGTTGGCTCGGAAGCCAGACTGTGAGGGGTCGAGGGATCCATTCCTGATGGGCATGCGCAACACCGCCAAAACACAAGTGCACATGCGTGGGCACGGGTAAAAATTCACCCTCCATCCCCACGCATGCGTACTTGTGTTGCCGTCTGTACAATCATGTCAATGAATCAACATGACGCCCGCCCGGCGGTCTGACGTCATGTTGATTCATTGACATGATTGTCATAAGGGAGCTGCGGGCGGCGTCGGGCAGGGGGGGCTATGCCCCCACGCCCCAATGGACGAACCGCGCCTGCTGCTCAGGCCCCCTACCCCCGCTCAATATGCATACATTGATAGGCTGGCCCAGCGCGAGAAAGGGAGTGACACCTCTGCCCCATTGGTAAAAAGGATGTAATGGACGCCCATCTGCCTCCAGAAAGGCCACTCATGCACCGACTGGGCCGCTGGCAGCATCGGAAGAACGAAAACATCGCCCACACCGACCCCCGCAGGCTGCCCAAAAAAGCAGCCCACAGCTGGAACTCGGATATCGGCCCCTCAGCCATTGCCCGAGTGCCCGCCTTACTAATCCGACCCTGGTTTATGGGTATTTACAAATATTTTTGTGACACTTTGCCACCGTGGTAATGGTTGACGATTTACTCCTACCACGGGCTGGAGCGATTAGTTGTATTTCATTGCGGGGTGAGACTGAAAGGGATTGTTTGTGTAAAAATATTTCGCATCAGCACAATGTTTTATGATCCGGGCCAAATTTGTTGCCGTGAGTCATTTATTTAGTTGAACACTTTCTTTAGTACTGCACGTGCCTTACAGGTACGTCAGAGCTCTCTACATTTCGGACTGAAAGACCAGGACGGTGGAGAAGTACAGTGGTCATGAGGACTTGTGAATGATGCTTGTGTGAAAACATGCAGTCACAAAACATCTTGGCAACTAGGTCTACACACAGAAACGCAAAAGGGCCACATTCATAAAAAAAAGAAATGTAAAAGTGCGTTAAGTGATTTCCGCTATCTCTAGAACAAGCTTTTATGTTTTTAAAAAGGCACTTAACTTTCCATGGGTGTGCTTTGAAAGCTCCACCTGTTTGCATGAATTTTACGTTGAGCCTGGGCTCAATGTATTAGAGTCAGTGGTCGAAGTGGGGGGAAAAAAAGTATAGGAACTGTGGGCGGGGAATTAGAGGGCTGAAATAACCAAGGGATTGGGACAGTGGGCGGAGTCAGAGGTGTGGCCAGAAGGAGCACAACATACCAATGTTTAGTATTTGTTTTGCAGGTCTTTGCATTTCACTGACCAGTTACAGCTCATTACGTTATTTAATTCAAATTGACATTAAAATACATTCACAAATTGGGATACGCATCCAATCATGGAATGTCCCAAATATGCTTCAAAATACTATTACAAGCCATTTGTCTCTCAGCCGTGCAGTTTCTGTCATCAGCGCTTTTCCTAAACTTTTCCACAAAAGCAGTTCAAACATGAATGGCAAAATATCCTATTTTGGAAATGTTTTCCACATAATTATGGCTCTGCCATATTTGCTACATATTACATCATCTACTGCATTATCTGACGCTTTTAACTAATAAATTGTTTGCAGCTCAAATGGATGAAAAGTTATTAAAAATGTGACTAGAATTGCTGCAAAGTGAAGGGCCCTTTGCAGAGGTTGGGTGGTTACCATTATCACTGCTACATTTGTATGTTGAACTGGTACTAACGAGTCAAAATAAATGCAGAGACTTAGTATGTGTAAAAATGTAAAAATAATAAAGTATCAGGAAATATACCGCATTACGCTGCAGTCTTTTTCTTGCTGCATAATTTAGTTAACACTGCAGCATCATTTTATCCTCAATTGCTGCATAATTCCAGCGACTTCAAGGCAGGCAGCACATGTTAAAAGTGATTGTGCATGAAGCAAAGAGACTGCTAAGTTTGTGAACTTATTTTGATGTGCGTGCATATTCTGCATTGCCGAGCATGGATGAGTTGCAGCTACTACTGCTGAAACAAGGCCCATGGAGGTACCAATGGGTGAGGGGGACAGGTATCAAGGGTCCTGGGGCCTCAGGGACAGAGTCACTGTCGCTCTAGGGTGTGCTTCTACGTATGTCTGCAGACAAGACTGGAGGTGAACTTCAGTATGGATTGCCTTCGATATTAAGCCACACTTGCCACCCCTTGGGTCCACCTGCTGATGCTAAGACACCATGGCTTCTAAGGTCTAGCGGGCCTTCTGAGGTCTAGCAGGGGAATGTGCACTCTCGGGAGAGTAGTCTGGTGGACTGGTCATAAAGGCTGAACCTGGTTCCCCAGTTCCAAATTCGGCATCTCTGGCCAAAGTGCCACATCCTCTCCCCCACGGGACACCATACTGCCCCACTTAGAAAAAATCGCTCTGCCTTCAACTACAACTAAATTGTGCCCCTCTAAAAACACCTAGAGGAGATTCAATTCAAGTTATACACTAAAGAAGAGTAATACACTGGCTGAAAACAGAGCTGCTACACACATTTTATGAACTAAAATAGGGAAAACAACTGATAAGAATCACACCAAACATTTTCCAATCCGCTCATCAAGCAGGTATTGCAGTACCTCCATGAATGGTGCACTTCCACACTTGGGGAAAATGCTGTTCAAAGAAAGATGAGAAAAGAAAAGTAGTGCATCATTGGCAAACACTGTAAAGTGCCACTAATGTGTTTCGGGGTGAAGAAAATCAATCAGGCCAATTTGCGAACACTCTCTGTTGCTTTATTTAGTTATGTGTTTATTATTCAAATTTTAAAGCTTTTTTTCTCTCCTCCCCAGGCTGCATCGAAAAATTTCAGAAAAAGACATTTGCAGCAAAAGTGTTTCCTCTTTTTTTGGATCCATTTCGCAGGGGAAATAATGAAGGAAAGTAGAGAAAAGAAAAGTCACGGTTTTCAACAAGTGACGTGGAGCATGACAAAAAGGTAGAGAATACGAGAAAGAAAGGGGGGCGGCTGCTAGCGGTGGAGAAGGAGAAGTGGACACAGTCCTTGACTTCTCTGGGCAAGAAGGAAACGACAGCCCTTCTCCTTCTGTGGCTGCCCGTCCTTCAACAGCCACGAACGGCTGGGCTATTTCGGCCATCCTGGGACGCATTTTTAAAATGAAAAAGTAGGGGAACGGACTGCATTAAATTAAAGAAATAGGGACACGCGCTGCCCTGCCGATCCCGCCCACTACGACCACTGATTAGAGTATATAATTGAAGCCTGTTCATTCTCTGCCCATATTTTTTATTGGCTTGTGTTATTGTCCTTCGTAAACCCTGGCTTCTGATTCGTTAATAGGCTTGTTAGTCCCTCCTTATTACCACCTTGTCTTCATTTGTAACCTCCCGTGAGGACTGGCCCTTTTGCTTCTGTTGTTACACGGTAGGCCTTATTTAGTCTGTTCGCACTATTTTCATTAATTAGTTTCTCCTACTGCAGGCACGACATGCTTTTCTGCAACAACAGCTGCTCACTTACTTCTTGGCTAGAGCTCTACCCCTTGCCACCCCAACCACCTCTCCCAGGTTTTTAAATTTTTTTTTAAGTTCTCTTCCCCACCTGATCACTCTGTTTTAAAAACATTTTTTTACATTGACGTTGAGCCAACGCTGAGGGCACCTTAACTGCAGTTCTACTGCACTTGCTGCACTAATGATAGCTACACAACCGTATAGGAATCTCGCTTGCTGTCCCACAACTCAAAGAGTGAGCTCTTACTTAAGCCAGAGAGGGCACGCTGCCAATCCGAATGAGTGACATTTCCTGAGGGCAGGCCTTCAACAGAAGAAATATGACGTCTCAATGCAGTGAACTAGCAGGAAACATTTTGTGTTTTGTATAATGCCAGAAAGGGACTCCACATTTATGTGCCCTTTGTGTTCAGTGAGCTGAGTTTTTGACATTAATCTGACTCCACGTAGTAACAGACAGAGGCAAAAGATAGTGTTAAACTTTCTTGGAGTTTGTTTCGTCATTAAAAGGTACCACGTGTTATGAGTGGTGGAAAGAGGAAACGTGTGTCAGGAACCCAGGTGTGTATCAGGAACCCAGGTAAGTGCAGGTCTTCGGGTGGATCTAACACACCTGCGCAGAAGGCCTCCCTTTGCTGACGCTGCCCCTCTCTCAGAGTTTGAACCCATGACAAACTGCAAACCCTCTTTAAACTGATAGGGTCACTTCTAGTTGGCTTTTTTGTGTGCAATTTTATATAGCTCGAACTCGACCTTGGAGCGCTTTTCATGAGCACCACTTACATCAATCCCACCAAAAATGAACAAGAAGCAGCGAAGCCAATGGGTCCCACTTTTTTAAAGAGCACATTAACAGGTCCTTGAAAAGCTGAAGCCAGGCCCTTTCCAATGCACTGCTGTTCCTTTAAGTCACATAAGTCCTTGCTGTAGGCCTGTAGCAGACTGCAATACCTGCATCTGTTAGTGTAAAAACCGCACAATCTTCATCTTCTTTGGAATGCAATGAAAAACCAGACGAGAGATCAATAAAATCCAACTGCTAAGTGCAATGGCTTCTTCATTGATTGCAGATGCTCGGGTTTGAATAATACAACAACCGCTGGGAGTCACATAGGGGTCTGCACAGGGGCACATAGCAGGTATTGCCTTTAAACCAAATAATTTTTGATTGGCTGTACAGAAGCCAACTTTTCATTGTTTATGCTAATAGCTAATGGCAATGTACTTAGACACCACCTATTGAAAAGATTAACCATGGATAATCTGACATGGTATTCTGCTATTTCTAACTAGATCTCACTAGATTTTTACACTATCACAATTGGTTGTGTTTCAACCCCATGTTTGTGAGCTTTATTTGTGTTGACAAAATACACATTTTCTTTACTGACCGTCTAAAGCTTACTATTTATGTTGCGCTTATGTGCAACTCAAACCACTGCTCTAAGTCCGCGAACAAGTATACTTATTTACAAATGTGGCTTTAATCCATTTATAGCTGATCCAGTGTGCTTCATAGAGATCAAAAACGACACAACAATAAAATTATAAAATGCCAACCTCTGGATGATTATGCACCAAGGTAAACACTGCACACAGGAGCTAACTACCCTTCTTATAAACAGCTATTGAGAACCCAGCAGCAGAAGACAAGACTACAATTAGCCAGTGTTGTGAAGAAACTGACAGAAAGCTCATGAAACCAGCTGCACGGTAGAAAAGGTAAAGCCATGTATTTGGGCTGAGCAAATGACAAAGACTGAAAAGAGAAAAAATGAAAAAGACGATACAACCCCACACTGCGGGTTGATGATTGTACCATGTGGGCATGCATACAGGATGCTGTTAGGAATAGGAACATCAAATAATGTTGAACAAAGGCCAGCAAGAAGAGGCTACCGGGCACTGAGAAAAAGAAGCAATAGCTGCATGCATGAAACAAAGGATTGCTTTTAAGAAGAGAAGGATGCAGAAGGTAGAACGATCTGTGGAAACAGGGACATTAGAAGTAGGCTTAACACAGGGAAGGCAGCAAAGCGAGGCCAGTAGGGGAGAAATGGAGGTAGCAAATAAGAGAACTAAGAGATGGGCAGCATGGACAAATATAAGTGGGATGGAAATTGCAGGAAAAGAATAGATAAAAGTTGATAAAACTGCAGTAGCAATTGATTCAACTCAACATACTAATGGCACGCAATAGGTGGTAGGTACAGTGTGGCTAACAGTGGAAAGTGGGCACATTGACAAGAGAATATTTTTAGAATTCTTTGTATGCTTGGCACAGTAAATGATTATGTAGAGATTAGTGACACAATGAGGAAATGAAGTGCACATGCTCGATAAAATAATCCAGGGGCAGCAGCAATGGGATAACTAAATTTCACTTGCTATCATTATGGCTTTCAATATATAATGGTGGTTGACACCCTATGGGGTTAGTCGCCAAAAACCCTAAACAGAAAATAAACACAAAATTATGTGTTTATGCTGTATCATAGTATTTTTTCAAATGATCATAATCATATGCATTATTATTAAATCCATATTGAACAGGAGCGATTCATGTCTTGACGCAATTTTTTTGGGATTATAGAAAAGACAAAGTCACAAATCATGCTGCAAAATGGGAAAATCTGCAATTGGTGATTAGGAAGATAAAGATAGATAGCACACTTTCTTCTTTACAAGCAATTACAAACGGTTGGCTAGTGATACTAGCTTGTAGCACCTAATATGCAAATTTCAGTTTTGGATCCGTGAATTGAAGGGCACTATGGTGTTTAAAATATGGATATCTCTTTATGAATATGTTCTTTAAACAAAATTGAGCCCTGTTTAAGTTCTGTGAAGGAACGAAATATGTTGACTGGCTGACATGATTTTATAATCTTTTTGACTGACAAATAAAGAAACCTTTATCTATGACACAAGATTTGCTTCTATTCTTTTCTATGAGGCAGGAATCAATCTCTTCTGTTCAATACAGATTTAATGGATATGTTGATGATGATTTGAAAAAATGGTATGCTAGATAGATTGCGTCTTCCTTTAATTTTATGTTGCTCAATAAGAAGGGCTGACTGGGCAGAAAACCAAGGAGCAGGAAGAGGTGGGCAAGAGGTTGATCAGTAAAGAGAGAAGGGAGAGGTCACAGCTTCTCAGAAAGGGGTAGCTGCTGGCCAATCATGATATTGAGCTGGCAAACCCGTGGGGAAAGTTGGGCATTAGGCATATGGATTAATCAAAATATGGGCCTGGCGCTTAGCTAGTCATTGGGTGGCTTCTCACAAATGGGCAAGAGATTGCCTGGCACAAAGGGGCAGTGGTTGGCTCCCCATGAGTACCTGATGTGAAACGGCAGCTCGTGGCTGCACAGAGGAGGATACTGAATACAGGGAACCAGAAAGTCGATGGGATGGTTTGAAAGGCATGGCCATTACAAGGATTCACTAAAGTGGTTGAATGTGACTGTGCAGAGAGGTTCAAGGTGACTGGGCAGAGAACGGCACAAGGGGATGGACAGAAACAATCCGATGCTCATGGGTCAGAAACAAATGATTGTGTTGTAATTGCACTCTCCCTACAGTAGTTCTCTGCCTTGCTGCTCTGCTTGTGATGAGGTCATATTGAATGTTGAGGGGGCATCATTCTTCGTTTTAACAGATTGGCCAGATGGGGACAGGGAGTGGCTGAGAAGAGAGTGACAGGAAGAGGCAGGATAGGAAGTGACAGGAAGAAAGTGGCAGAATAAGCTGACTGGGTATCAGAAACAGGAGGTGGCTGGCTAGAGAGAATAATGGAAGGTGGCTGAGCAGGAAAGAAAGGAGTTGGCTGAAGAGGCCGAAGACAAACTGACAAAGAGATGCTGGATTTGCCTGGGCAGAGTTTGGAGGGTAGGATCTACCTGAGCAGGTTCTGGCTGAAAGATGGGGGATGATTGAGCACACATGGAAGAGTGGCGGCTCGGCTGAGCCATGAGGACAAGGGGTGGCAGAGCAGAGTGGGGGCCAGAGGAAGGGGCTGAGAAGGTGGGTGAGTAGAGAGGGAAAGCAGACAGGTCATAAACAGAAGACAAAAAAGTAGTAAGAAAGAGACAGGAATGCATGGACAGAGTCCAGGAAGTGGGTTAGTAGAGAGAGATGGGAAATGGCTGGGGGAGTGGATGGCTGGACAAAATTGGGCAGGTAAGGGCTGGGTAGTGCAGCAGTGGGGATGGGCAGAAGATGGAAAATGGGCTGAGTAGAGGAGGAGGGCTGCAGAATGAGAATGAAATCGAGCTGGCAGAAAAAGACAAGCAGGAGGCGGGAAAAGGGCTGCGCCTTAGGGCTATGTATCTGGGCAGAGGGGAAGAGATGTCAGCTGCGTAGTCGGAGGAAGGAATCGACTAGGCACCGGAGATAGAAAGGGTAGATGTTGGTACGCAGATAAGTACAAGAGTCAGCAGAAAAATTTGGGTCAAAAGGTTGAGGAAAACTGGGATAGGAGAAGAGAACGGCGAGAGACGGTAGGAGGGTGGAGGCAGAGGGACAGGGTGAAACTGGGTAGTGAAGCTGACTGGACAGAAGGGGGTCATGTTGAGATCTACAGAGAGGTACAGGAGGCTGATAAAAATGAAGACTGGTGGGCAGAAAAGCACAGGAAGTGAGATGACAGAGAGGCACATGAAGTGGGCGGGCAGAGATGGACCAGAGACAGCTGGACAGAATGGCGGTGTGCATGGTGTTGCTGTATACCTTAAGTAGTAAGGCTGGCTACAAAGGATTACACCTGGCAGGGAGAGGGTATTCTTTATGGATGGGTAGGGGACAGAGGACAGAGGACATGAGTTGAGGTAGGCATGGTGTAGGAGCAAGGGAAATAGCCCTCATGTGTGGGGAGTAGTTTTCTTCTGCACATCGGGACAATTTTACATTTACCTGCGAGTCCAGAATAAACTACTAGGTGATGTCCCTTCCAGGTGGCAGCACACGCAATCCCAGATTAGTTTCAGCATAATTAGGCCTTGTCAGTGAGGTATAGGTTGAATCCTATGGTACTGTTGGCATGTGACCCACACCAAAGCCTACCCGCTATACTTAGGGCATCTTCTACAAAAGACAACAAAGTGGTGGATGGAATGTTTGAATAAATCTCAGCTACTGGTAACTGCTACGGATACTCATGGTGTTTTTCCCACAGTGCCCCTCTAGACAGACACCATCCATATGGAAATCACCCTTGGTCCTGCTTCAGTAAGAACAGTCCAGCACAAAATCCCAGGCTAGGTTTCCCACATAGGGACACCAGCAACCCCAGGCCTAATTAAGTCTGGCCGATGAGGTAAAGCGGTAAAGCTTGAGTGCTGCAGCACACTGATAATTTGACCCACATCTGGGCATACATGTTTGACTTAGCACATATCTTGAAACAAACAGCAAAGAGATGGAAGAAATGTTCCAATTAATCTCAGCCAATGGCGATCGCTAGAGGCATAGGGACCAGATGTACAAAGTTTTGTGTTTGCGATTACCAAAGTGCGAAATTTCACGATTCGCTATTTGGTCATTGCAAACACCAATGCAAAAAAAGTGTATTTTACACTTTCTGTGATTCCCAGTGGGTCGCAAATAGATCTACCACATTAATTTTAAGGAGGTAGGTCTCAGTTTGCGACTAATTGGGATTTGCAAAAATCACAGGGATGGTGGCCTGCTGGGGATCGCAAACTACCATGTCTGCGATTGCTTTTACATAAGGCAATCTTTTTTTTAAAGTAAAACTGGAGGCATTTAAAAAGAAAAAATGAAACTTTGAAGTTTCATTTTGCAGGCAGTGGTCTGTAAGACCACTGCCTGCTCTTAAAAAATGTTTTACCAGCCATTCTCGACCCCATCCCATTTGTGAATGGGTTATCATCAACTTTGAGTTGGTGGTAAAGTGTGAAAGTTGAGCGATTGCATTACGGTCATGAAACATTCATGCATACCATTTCGTTTTTGTATTTGGAAGGAAAACCACAACATGCACCTGCGTAATACCAAATAGCAAAACCCAAATTGCGATTCAGTAGTGTGTTACCTAATTGCAATTTGGGCTTTATCCATCCCAAAAAATAATTCTGCGAATTGGCCCTTTTGCAACTGGAAAAAAGCCTTGTGCATGTGGCCCTTAATCCAGTCCCTCATTTTTCACCCAGTGTGGCACTCTAATCAGAGACCAGACATATGCAAATCAGCCTTGGTCCTGCTGCGTCAGGAACAGTTGAGCCCAAACTGCAAGGCCAGTTACCTTCACAAGCAACCCAGACTGGTTTTAGCCTAAATAGGCCTCTTCTGTGACATATTATAGGGCTCAAGTGGTCACTAGCTAGTAGTGCAGTAGATATTGCACTGCAAGCTGGCGATACAACCTGTGCCTCAAACACTGTACTTTCTAGAAGGGACAATTTAATGAAAGTGTCTTGAGCTCAACTGTGCATATTGTTAATTAAATATGTGTTATTATTATTGGGGTGTCCCTATAGTCTTGCTGCTCCTTTGGGGTGCTTTTGGTGGCTAGAAAGGCTATGGCATATGCTAATGAGAGAAAGGAAAGGGGGTTGTGTAAATGATCAGAGCAGTAGCTATTGGGATGCTACTGTCTCAAGAGCGATAAATGATGCCTCCTTTATTCTAATGTCATTAAATTAATAGTATCACTGTCTAGCAGCTGCAGACAGGCAAAACAACATAGCAGTTAACACCATCATTGCTGCAGCAATTCCCCTGCTGTGCTGAAGAACTCAGAAAACAATGCAATCATAGCGTACAAGAGGTGTACCTCATGACGAGCTGAGCTCGTCATGAGCATCGAAGGGGTTAAGACTGGGCACACACAGAGCTAAAGAACCATGGCTATGGTCACTGAGTTCTCTATGACCACATTTGTGTGATCTAGGCAACTCTTGTTCATTCTCTGTGCTGGGGTTCAATTACCTATCAAATAATGGCACCCTAGGTGCTAATTAATTGAGGACACTTGCTCTTGTTTGGATTTGAAATGGCTTGTTACATGCATCAGGATATCTATGGTTTAAGTCAACTTTGTCTTTGCAGCATGTAGTACATACTCTGTGGCTCAGTGAACGGTTTTGAAGTCCTAAATTGGGTGAAGCCATTGGTCTCTGGGAGGGGGTGGAACTACCGAGTCTGCGAGTGTCCTTCTACAAAGTGACGCTGTTCTTGGTGTAGATGTTTTAGGACTATTTTTTTCCAGGAAATTGATAAGATATGGGTTGGGGGGCTTGAGATTGTACATATAAAGTGTATTTTGCCAGAATTCATGAAATAGGTAGGATTTGAGACAGGAACCCAGGTACTAATCCAATAATACTCCATTCTGTGGGATCTATACAAACCAGGAGCTGGCTTTTAATTTAATTCATAATTTATAAAGCGCCTGAATCACCCCCAAGGGGTATCTCCACGCTAAGGACCTGCTTTCGTCTGCATCATTGGACAGTAACGTTTCCAGTGGAAAATATGGAAGAGGGTAAGAAAGGGCGAGAGACAAACGACGAGTGTCAGCTCCTCCTTCAGGGACTTCAGTGCTAATGACTTTCCAGGAATACCTACAGACCTTGTAAGGATGGACTAACATGAATCTCTATGGAAATCGGAATCAGAGGAGTGGTGTTGAATATAATAACTTGGAGGCATGAGCAATGATGGTAGAGGATGCGGTTCGCAGGATGACGACTGTCATACACATTAACAAATGTAATTAATAGAAAAGCATTTGCAGAGAACTAAAGCATCGCAGGAGAAATCAAGCTTTCACTATCAAGAAATCTTACCTGATGCTCTACAATTGCGGTGGTTAGCAAATCTTGAAATATACCAGGAGTCCCACTTTGGGACCTGGGACCATAGATTTCACACACCTCATCTCACCATTAATTACTAGAATCAGCTCATAAGGAAGAATAATAGACTCAAACAGGTAATGCTAGGGAACTGCAAGTCAAACAGGAATGAAGGAAGAGGAGAAAACAACAAAGTTAAAGGATGCCAAAGAGTGAGTGAAAACTATCAGCAGCAAGAACCATGCAACCATTTAAAGTTGTGAGGTGTCTGTATCTTCCCGCTCCTCCTACTTAAACTGCTTCGGAAAGGCTAACCTTCCTCCTGACTAGCTGTTCATCATCCAATCCCTAAGGACTCTGTCTCCCTATACCCCAGTAGTTCTACCTCTGCCTGTGATGCCCCAGCCACCCTAGACCGGTCCTACTTACCTTCCAACCTACTAATCTCTGTCCTTCTATTCTGCTCATTAAGGCATGAGTATGACTGTTGTATGATGTGGTAATTTCTGTCTAGCTCTCCTCTACCACTTGAGATGGCGAGATTTGTTTTTTGTTTTTGTATTTTGATGTTCCCATCATGTTACTTCCAAAGAAATTTCCATTCTTAACATGATTGAGGAAAAAGTGTGAAGAGCAGAATGCAAAACGTCAAAGGATATGAATTTCTGAAAGCTAGAGAATTGATATGGCAAATGACAGGCCATGTGAAACAGCATTTTCTGAACTATGTATGTCATCTCTGGATTTGTAGACATTTTTCGGAAAATTGTGATGATAAATCCACCATTTGATCACAATTGTCTCTAAATTATCTTTGGGCAAGCAGGCTGGCTTAGACTTTGTTGTATTGCTTAAGAATATAATTACCACACACACATCTATGCATGAACACACACACAAACACACATGCGTGCACTTGAAAGCAGGGATAGATATTTTGCTTGGCTCTTACCAATTGAGATATCCAGCCTGAACCGAATCAACGGAAGGCAAGATAGGACTAGGACACAAAATAGGCCCAGACACCAAAATAAAGGTGGCCCCCATTAGCGAATCAGATGGATAAATCAGTGGCCCATAATTGCAAATCAGGCCGGTTTGGAACTTTCAAAGACACATGGTATGGGTATTTTGCAAGGTATGGGAGACTGCATGCATATGTGTTTACTGCAGGCAATGCTTGCGTCAATAGGGAAATAAACGGTAAAAACAAGTCCACCTGACCATAAACAGGCCCAAACACTGATAAAAAAACGGCCCACACACTGATCTGTCAGACTAGCCCATCAGGCACTGCCTGATTGCCCTATTAGTCAGCTCGACCATGCAGGATAGATAGCTGATGATGAATATTAAAAAGATTCATCAGGGGTTCTCTATTAGATTTGAAGACATGATCTTTATTTCTTTTCCCCAGCATAGAATTGTATAACAGCCTTTACTATTTGTTTTCGGGCTGCCTTCAGCTATCCAGGTCCATCCTATAGATCATAAGTCAACATTTACCTATTCATAACAAAACATAAACCTAAACAGCACCCAGTCCTAACCCAAAACACTAACTACAACAGCTTTCATTTTTCTCAAATTCTAAACCTAACTTTAATCGTAAATATTCAATGACAAAATAACTGGTGATAAACTATGTCAATGTAAAAATTCTGAGAGTGGGTAAAAATGTAAATGTGACTATGTAAGAGGATAGTAATGTAATTGTGATAATCTTCTGGAAGCACTCGTGTCGACACTATGTAGGAGAGCATCTCTCTTACGTAAGTAGGATGAGAAAGGTGTATAGCATGAAGCATTATTGCTTTTCAGGATTTTGAGCTTCAGTGCACTGGAAATAACACCATGTCATATGTCTGAGGGTGGTGAGTTTTTAATACTTAGGTGAAATCCAATGATTATTACATCTTGAGCGAGATGCACTGATACAGGTAAGGGTTGGATTAGTGGGTTCTGTTTTTTCACAAGGCGCGGGGGGGGGGGTAGGATGCTACTGCTCGTGATAAAAATCCCTGCACATTGTGGGTGGCATCGGTTTGATGAACTACTCAGCTAGCATTGATGAGGAAGCATGTAGTATGTGAGCCTTTTGGTCAGGGAAATGGCGTATGGATCTCTTATGTTCATCAAGTGTGTGGTGGTGGGGATATCATAGCTAGCTGAGCCTCAGATTCCATTCACACCTTTGTTGGTCTATTCAAAGATCAGATGTAGGATTTGTTTGAGCCTCTTCGTCAGAGTGCAGACAAGAACATGGGGCCACACACATTACCATGACAGCTTCAGCATCACAAAAACTGCTACGCCTACCTGGTACTCCATTACCTACGCATTGCAACTGAGGTAAATAGTGCAGAAGCACAAACTGTGGAGAGCATGCCTGTCGCTTTTGGTCTTTCATAGACCTTAGGCTGGGACTTCCAGGTCAGCGCTTTAATCTTCCGAGTTAGTACAAAGGGGAATCAGCGCAGTGTCCCTTTACCTGGCAGCACTCCTGTTAAGAAGAAACTTCGAGTCAATAGAGTTTCCAAACGCTTACTGCCTGGTAGTGACAGCCTCCGGTTGCAGCAACAGCTGTTCAGCCAAGCCCCTCCAACTGTCAAAAACATCTGACTGGGGAACGTTGGCGTGGACCAGTGGCCTGGGGAATCAGGGTTCAACCAGGAGAGGGTAACAAGTATTTTATGTGTGACAAGGAGACCAATCACAACTTCGTCAATTGATTCCAGCGTCTTGATCCTGTTGAGACCGCCACCTAGCCTTTAATTCCTTCACCTTTGTTGCTTTCTTTATTTGCCGGCTCTCCTATTGTTTAGGTTCCTTATTGGTTGGGTTTCTGTGCAGTCATTCCATTCCATTTCGTTTTTTGTTTTATATTAGGACTTTTCTCTCAATGTTCAGGATGTCCTGGGTTCCTAGCCTTTATCCTGGGTGGTTCATGGCCTCACTACCACATTACATCACTAGGATACTTGTGAGTCATTCCCTCGTATTTCCCCATGAATATTCGTGTGCGTTCTTTGGTTTTCTTGAATACTAAAACCTTGTTTATGGTTTATTTAAAGTATCAGTTTACCTGCATTCCCCAACTTAACATCCATACTAGGTGGAGCCCTGTGATGATGCCTGAGATGGGCTCTGGTGTGTCTCTCTCTCTCGCTTCCCTTGTTTTCCCCAGATCTCAGCCCTTCAGTGTTACCATTTCACTCGGGTGGGTTAAGGGATGACAAATAGGCCCACGTTATGTTTTTTGTAAGTCCGACAATTTGAATACTTATCCATTATACAAAAGGCGTCATTGCCACTGCTTCCATGTTCATAGCTACAACATCAATAAACATGAGTTAGCTCTAATTAATAACTATGTGAGGAATTGAGTTGAAAGTGATGCTAGACAGTAGCATCGATTGCAGTGAATGAAAAGGGGGTGCCGCTCGGCCCTCCCGCCCACATGGCAGTGTGGCACCCCCCCTCCTCCGGCCTCTCGGTGGTGGGGGTGTGTCGCGGGTTGATGACACGCGCGTTGCGCCTCCACCACCGATTGGCTGAAGCCTCCCCGTGACCCAGAAGCGGTTTGACCGCTTCCGGGGTAGGCGGGCGAGTTTCCTGGGGGGCGGGCCATGGGGGCCGGCGACCCCCTATTGTGGTAGCCCCTTTAAGAGGCTCGGGGAGCGAACTGGGCGCCCTCTTTGTCCCTGGCTCGCTCCCCGCATACCTCGTGTGCCCCACGCTCGGGGCTTCTAATTTTCCCCACCCACCAGCCCTAGAAAACAATCTACTAAACAGTGCTAGTCGTAGGTACTATGTAAGTTTGAACTTAGGCCTTTTTCCCGTTACTGTATAGGAGGTTTGACATGATTTTATAAACTTAGGCCTTTTTCCCGTTTATAGCATGTGAATTGTTGTGATTAATTATGGTTTTGTATTCTTAGGCCTTTTTCCCGTTCTAGCTTTGATTATGTTGCCATTAAAAAATGTGATATTATGTATGCCTAGGCCTTTTTTCCCACTAGTGCAGCATGCATTGGATTACTATGGTTTAGTTTTTTAGTTGAGTGTAGTTGTCCTTTAGTGAGGTTCTCCTTTTTCTTCTCTATGTTCATCGTCGTATTTATTAGGGTTGGTCAGGCGGTAAGGTCATGATCGGTGAGCAGCAATTTAAGGTCCTAGGGGGGGGGCGTCACCATCCACGGAGGGGCCGCCCCAGGGGGAGGGGCCACTGGTCCCTCCTAGAACTTCAGGGGCAGGAATATCCGCTATCTGCTAAAAATGCGGGGGAGGGAGTCACGCTTTCCTTAGGCCAGTAGCCCCCCCGCATATACATCATGACGTCAGCAAATGACGCAGAGTGTAAGGGCCCTCCTTGTTGGTTAAATGGAGTTCAAGATGCCGACGGGGTAGGCAGTCCCCTGTCGCGCATGCGCACCTGTAGGTAGGGGTGTGGTTAGTAGGACTTGACACCGGTTAGCAACCTTGCCGTCGGGTCAGAAATGTTAGAATTCAAAATTCAGACAGGATGTTAGATTCGGATAGGAAACACGCTGTATTAGACTTTTGTTAAGGTTAGCCTTTGATATCTGTCTTCAATACTGTAATCTAATGTCGAATTTTGTTTTTCTAACATATTGATGTAATGTTGTTATTCATACTTTTATTGTTTTGTATAATAAATACGGCCGGGGGGTCCGTGACCCCCCACCTTCCAAAGACAACTTGCTTATGTCAATCCTTCAAGGTGCGGTGTGGGAAGCTGGGAGGGGCGGGTAGCCAGTCACGGACCATGTTCAACTTTGACATACAATGGATGCATTAAGACACTATGAGCCACGTGTGCAAATATCTAGAATTGTGCATTCCTAATTGTGATTCTTACCAAATTGCAATTAGGAGATTTCAATTTCTGATGTAAGAAAACAAATATCTTTCAAATAGCGATTCCTAGAAGGTCGCAAACTAACCTACCTCATGATTGTTAATGAGTTAGGTTGCAATTTGCTACCCATTAGGAATCACATCCATCACAGGGATAGTGACCTGCTGGTGTCAGCAGATCACCATGTCTGTGATTGCTTTTTAATAAATTAATCTTTTTTTTAATGCAGAGCAATTTCCTAAATAACGGAATGTGTTTAAAAAAGAAAATGTTTTTAAGAGTAGGCAGTGGTCTGTGGGACCACTGTCTGCTCTTGGAATCTCTTTATACGGAATCTCAAAGTGTAAGTAGTCCCATTGGGAATCCTTCCCATTTGCGAATGGGTTACCACCTCCTTCAAGGAGTCGTGAAAGTTTTAATGATTTGCGACCGGAAGTGGATCGCAAAACATTAATACATTCCATTCAGATTCTGTATTTGGAAGGGCTGCCAAACACAAGCCCCTTTCAAATACCTAATTGCAAACCCAAATTATGATTTGGTAGCATATTATCGAATCGTAATTTGTGCTTTGAACATATCTAAAAGTATTTTTGTGGTCGGAAACGGCCTGATCGGGACATCTGACCACAAAAAAGCTTTGTACATATGGCTCAATGGCTAATTCCATTACAGGTACAAACTCCCATGTCTGAGTGCATATAGCCTCCATTGCTCTTTGTCTCCAGGCTTTTGGTGGGTAAAACCTAGAAAAAATGTTGGTAGCAAATAGCATAAAAATCTGTTGGGCACAGATCTTCAAGTTTGTGTACCCTGCAAATTCTTAGCGACAGGGTGTGCAAATCAGAATTGAACATTATTAGCCATCAAGATTCTCACCAGCTTTTACCTTCTGAAAATCTGTAGACAAATAAAATAGGGTAGACACTTTGCACAAGAGCAAACAGCATATGTGCAGTTAGTGCATGGACAAATACCTCTCAACTTAAGAGTGCGCATCTTAAACACAATTAGCCCCAAGGTTGTAATTAGGGCATAACACGTGATGACACGAATTTGGTATATGTCTTTAGTGATCCCTGACTGACATATACACTCAGGCATTGTTTTTAACTCTTAATTTAAGAAGGGGTGTCAACAGTGTAACTATAGTTCACTCATCTACAGTGACGTATATTTAAAAAGGGCACTCTTTGTCGGGGCACCTATTCAAAGTGAGTAGAGCTTGAACTCAGTGGCAACTCGTTGACACCATGTCTAAATTGAACAGCAAGTGCCCCAATCGGAGTTGATTTATTCCATTTTTATGGCGCACTCTGCTATCACAATCCTGCAACACAGTCCTCGCGTGTGCATCTTGTTGCCCTTGACTGCTTTGTGTTCCATGTTCTTCTGTACAGACAGAGGGCCAATCACATCAGTCCACGGCAGATGGTGAGGTGTTATGGACATTTCACGACATTGTTTTAGGAGCCCCAAAAGGCACACAAAAAGTGCAGCTGCCTGTTTAGTCCTTGGCAATGTTTCCAATTCAGAATGAAGCTCAGTCATTTGGAGTACTGTCCCTCTCCATGGCATGGCCATGCTGTAAGGAGTGAACATCTGTAGACAAAGGACTCTGACATTGAGGTCCTGACTACTTCTAAACGGCGGCCATTTTAAAGAACCATTTTGATTACAACGTATCCAATCAGCATCAGGCTGTTTAACTCCATGTCCTGCCCTTCTAAACCTTCTTCCTACAGGTATCTGGGGCCCAATATAGGTAGCCCCTGGAAGTCGAAGGGCTATAATAGAATATACTGGCCACATAGAGAACCACAGATTGTGTAGGTATCCGGCTACTCTGGATTTTTTATGCTAATGTGTGGGTGATAATCCAAGTAAAATGGAGAAAACGTGCAGGAATCAGTGTGATTTTATTTTCATATTATCTCCATTTTCTTGTAACATGTGATAATCGAATTACAGACGCCAGCTGCATTGGTAATATTGGGGGCGGGAATATTGGACAAATTACCGGATCACTGGTAACAAGTGCAGACTGGTCAATATACAATGAAACATGTTTGTCGTTCACCACCTCCCTCTCCAAGTCACTAAAAGCTCATTCATCACCTACACGTTCCACTGGCATAATCCTACAACACTACCATTCTTCCTACATGAGTCTGATGCCTCACCTTAGGTAGACCTCTTGTCACGGCTCAGGCCTGCTCCTTGAGGGGCCCGCAGTAACTATGAACTGCGGCGGCAGCTTGAGGCCTTTTAGCCATCTCTCCACTCACCTTGCCTTTATGCACAGCCTTCTTCTTCTCTGTGTGTATTCCTCCTGCCACACAATGCTACTACTGACAGGCCCTTCAGAATACCCTGAAATGGCAGCCATTATGTTTCCAGTCCGTCCTCGTCATCGTTACAACATCTAATATGAGGCATCGAGTTTGGAGCCATACTTGTTATTGTGCAAATACTTGCTGAAATCTTTAAGTTGTTCAGTTATTTCACACTGTAGTTGTTAGTTCTTAACATACTGTTTGTGACGGTTCTAAACCCTGTTTACTCTCTGGCTAACAGCAACCATGTGTACGGTTTATATAGTTTTATTTTCCAAGGGCCCACTTCACACAGAAGGCTGTATGACTAACATAACATAACACGTGCATTTGTAAAGCCCACTAATCACCCGTGTGTCTCAAGGCGCTGAATAGCAGATGCTTATTGTTACCCAACTCAATCGTACTCATTTTATCAACCTCAGATGGATGAAAGGCTGAGTGGTTTGAACTTGTGACCATGAGGTCAAACACAGGAGCCTGCAGTGGATGCATGAGTCCGTAAGCCACCAGACCCGACTAAATGTCGCATCCTCTTGTAGTACTTTTGGTTTTCTCATGAATTTCAGGCGTAAACCTGGAATATTCCTGGTTTACTCCTGGAATTCAGGAGTACTACAAGAGTAAATTACTGAAACATACTGTGAATCGGGCCCTTTGAGCCTCTTTTATCATGTTAAGTTAAAATAAAAGGATGCTTGCTAACGGTAATACCTTATAGTGTATATTTTCTATTTAACTTTAGTATGTTGTGTAGCGTGTACCCTACCTATTTATTGACTTCCAGGGTGACTCGTGCACGTTATAAATTAAATTAACATAACATACCATAACATAACATTGTGCCTCATACTATTATGTAAAGCGCCCTGCTGCCCTGGTGGGTCCGATTTCCGCTCTCTCTCTATATATATAACTAAATAATGCACACATCATGAACACATGCGCGGCACTGCGTAAGCCGGGGGAAGCAGCAACAACCCTCTGGTCATGAAATGTATGGCACAAAATACATACACTGGCACTTAGTAGCAAACATGTTTTGTTTTTCAAGAAACCATGCTGGTTTTAAATTAGGGTGGCTTGCAAGCCTGCTTGTATCCAGTTGTTTGACTAATGTGCTCAGCTTGGTTTTTAATGTCTATTTAATTGTAGTCAGAGGTGAAGTTAAATTGTTAAGAAACAGTTAGAGCCAAAGCAAAATATTGGGATGCACAGCCTAATGCATTGCATACTGTTAGCCACACCGACTGCTGAGTGGTTGTAATGGAGCCTTCTCCAGTCTGTGCCTAAATTATTCACATTGCACACAGTACTGCTGCAAGGTACCCGGCCTCCCATCACTACAGAATAACGTTGCGCTACATTAGACGCCATTAACCCCTCAGATCAGCTCGGAAGGGGAGGAGAAAGCTCTGCTCGTGAGAGGTTAGAGCAGTCAAACCTTCCAAGGGTTAAATTATGATTCTCAACCCAGCATCCTGCGGGGCATGGGGAAGGAGTTTTATGGCCCTGTATCAGACCCTAGCCATCTGTAAAATGTTGTTGTCATGGAGATTATTACATTGATATGTAAATGTTGCAATACTGTCAAAAAATAGGGAAGGCTCAAATCTATCTATCAAATAACCGATGCAGAGTTTTCCTGTGGACACAAATAAAGAAAGTCATTTAAGAATGAGCCCATGATATTTTTGTAAATTGTACCTAAAAGAATACTTTTTCACAGTATAGAATTATTAATGACTGTCAGTCTGGATGTCTCCGAATGCGATGCACCGGTGGGATGCTTCTGAGTCCTCCTGTCTGGATGCCTCAGCGGGGAAGGTGGAAGGAATAAGATGCGCAGAAGGAGGAAGAATCAGGAAGACACATGAGAAGGAGGAAAATTCAGGAAGAGGGACGAAAGAGGGGGAGAATGAGAAGAAGGGCGACGACACAAAAACTGAAGGAACAGAAAAGAGGGTGCTGGTGGAAGGAGGGTGATGCAGGATGGAAGGAAAGGGTAAGAAACGGGCTTAGCGGAAGAAAGAAAATAGAGGGTATTGGAAAGGGCATATGTAGGACAACAGCAAGAAAGAGATATGCAGAATTAGAGCAAAGAGGAAGAATGAAGATGAGAGTATAGGAGAAGGAGTTGCCTGAGAGGAGACGAAAGGCACCGGATAAGAGAAAGGAGGAAGATGCATAGCGGTGTAGCCAGATGTAGATACATGCCAACCGGGGTGACCCTTATGTTAGCTCCCCGGGTGCAGGTAAGAGCGGGGGTGGCGGCCGATGGATGTCTTGTTCTCAGGGTAGTCGACAGACATGACTACCGCTTCCCCCCAAAAAAGTGCTGCCAGTTGCGGACTGCCCCCACCCACCCCCATTGCTATGCCACTAAAGATGCTGGATGAGGCAATGGTAATAGATACAGTATTAATGGAGTAGCAAGATACAGGATTAGTGTATTGCTGTAACAGCTTTTATTTTGCTTCTTCTCATATATCATTCAATCCTGTATCGTAAGAGCTTGTCAGACTTTTACATCACTAAGTGTGTTATTTTCATCCTTTGTATAGACCTGTACTGAACATTATAGGTCAGCTTAACCTTTTGCCTACTGTGGACCCCTACTTAATTATTACTGGAACCCAGTTTCCCCCACTGAATCATTATTGGAATCTGGGGACCCCCACTGAGTCATTTCTGGAAGCCGAGGACCCCGGCCTAAGCATTTTCGATGATTGGAGCCTCAAACCAACACGCAAAGGCCACTAATCGTCCATACTGTATTCTGTATGATACAACTGCTCCAACAAATCAATCTGCGGATACTAACTTAATTTTTAGCCTCCAGTTTCAAATTTCTTCACATTAATAGAACGTTCCAAATAAATTCAATTGTACATTTTGCTTTTTTATTTATATACCTTTTATCAATCTGTAAATATTCTTACATTTTCTAAGCAGTTGTGGACCCCCTGAGTAGTCTTTACGGACACACAGGGGTGTATGGGCCACAGGTAAAGAACCACTGTTATAGGTAATTACAACTTCCTCCCCAATCTTAGGCTAATGGCAACCAACTATAAGAGGCATCACCAAGAAGTCAATAAGCAAAACCAATACGAGGCTCGAAACACCTGCCTGAGAAACATTAAAAATTTTAAATACAAACAAGTTATTACTGGGTCTTGCATGACAAGGGTCTTTCAGGAAACAATGTAAAATTCTATCATTATTCCTTAATGACAAATGCCCTATAACATTCTATCCCATCAATCTCTGCCACTCATTCTAGGACAGCCAATCACCCATGGATGAAGATCAAAAGCCTAGGAGTGAGAGTTGACTTAAGAAGACTCTTTTTACACCAAATAATCTGTAATCAGAACATTTCCCAAGGTATGGCGTTTGGAATGTCTTCCAACTGAGAAGACAAGGGTGCATTTGTAATTAGGGACGAAATAGTGGGGCAATTTCTTAATTTCGCCATAACTAATGTATACTAGAGTCCCTAGTGCATTCCCTGGAGTTGTGAGCTTTTTTCTGCCTCCAGTTACGTAAAGTGGAACTTCATTTTCGTTTTCCAGGGAATCTCTAACTTTTCCTGGCAAAACATCTAAAATTTCTTTTACGACTCAGAAGTGGCCCATTAACACTGCTCTTTTGGGAATACCGCAAGATATCATTCGCTCAGCAAGTCAGATTCAGCACCGACTCCTTCGCATTCTCCTCATCCTCAGCTTAGCCTCCCAACTCCACGCCTGCGCTATCGTATACCTAAAAGACCATTGATATGATGACCTGTGCCCCTCCCGCTCCAACAAGATGTCGAACAAGTACTCCCCATGTCCATGCTCTGAGGAACAGCAAAGTGGTCAGAAGGAGGCAAGTTGGCATAGTGCAAATGAAAAGCAACAAATAGAAATGTTTAACAGATTTTTTAAATTTCCCGCCAATGTGCACTGGAGCTTACCTTAACACCTTCTGAAATTTGTCTCATTTGTTTCAACCACACCTATCTAAGTTTGGATTCAGAGCAAAGAAGAGACCGTGGTGTCAGATGAGAGGTGAAGAAAATGGTCAAGTCATTGGAAAAAAAAGCAAGTAATGTGTTGCATATTAGGTAACTCTCGTGGATTCCAGAATGTAAACTGTGTACCCTAAAATGTATTCATATTGAATGTGTTCCGGCATAATGGGACTGGAAGAAATACAAAAAGTAGTACATTCGCTCACAGTATCGTAGGCAGTCCTTTAGTATGGATTTAATTATGAATCTCAAATTGGTAAATCAAGAATAATATTTGCTTGAACTCCTTACGTCTATGGGCAGATTATATGGTACTAGCATTGCTGGCAAAGGAGAATCAGTGGGGTGTGTGGTGACATTTTGTGGGATTTGCAGGAAATTTTCATTCCTTAAGTGTAATCTCCCAGAGATCCCAGTTATTGGGCTACTAGTCACCATGTAATTTCCTGTTTTCCTTATACCTTTCTCACCTATGCCGGCTGCATAGTTTCTCTTACTAGAAACTTGTTTTGAGCACGATTATCTCATGCAAATTTTAAAACCCATGTGAGCCACATTCGTTGCGCTATCACCATTCACCGTGCGCCTCGCGAACCTTGTTTCACGACACGTTATTTCTCTTACTGCAAGTGTATCATTTAGTGACATTTCTTATCAAGTTAATAATTCTAGCCTGAAGCAGAGCTCCAGGAGCTTTAATTTGCCAGTTCTGTATGATGCAAAAGATTATTTCTACTTGTTCACAGAAGGTGAAAATGGGCGTCTTGCATTAAAAAGCATCACAAAAGTTCTGATTTTGATACCGAGGCCGACCCTTACAGGGCACGTGTAAAAACTCATAATTCTTGTGAGAAAAATGAATACCATGTAAGGAGAAAATTCCATGACTTCACCCGACTCAGTCACAAGTTTAAATCCCAGCAACTGCACCTCAGCAGCCAAAGGGATGTGCGAAATTCATGTCATTTGCTTCGGTGGAATTATGCAAAAGATCTGCAAAATTAAGCAAAGTTACATATATTTATGTGATATCCGCAATGGCGCAACAATAGCCCCCGCAGACCCTGTGGTGCGGGGTGGGGGGCAGCCCCAAGTCACCCCCTCCATGCACTTTGCAGGGTGGCACCCTCAAGTTTCATTACGCGACTGGAAATCCATCATTTTGCGCTATATTCTAGGGCAAAGTGCATGCTTGCTTCAATTTTTGCCACGAAGATGCATTCAAACAAAGCACTGCGAACAACAGCTGCTCGCCTTCTGTTCCTGTGCATTCACGGTAAATGTTTAAATGAATGGAGCCTTTTGCAGCAAATTGTTAAATGTCATTTCCCTAAGTAGTGTACTGGTGTAATTTCGAGAATTTTGCATTACAAGCGCAAAGTGAAATTCCTTAAATTATGCGAATTACACAATTCATTTAAATTTTGTGCAGGGTATCTTCCAACATCTCTCAGTTGTGTACCGTTCAACCTAATAATAAAACTCAGGCACCACGTGTGTAGATAAATATCTCTTACTAGACAACAACTTGGATCTGTGTACAGTTTTTTACTAAGTGCTTGCTTGAGCCAGGCCGGTATGATTGTCGTTAGAGTATTATTTATTTCTACTTTATTAAGCCTCTTTTACATCGGTGTTACAGGTTAATTTATAATTTTATTTCATGCACTACTTGGCTCTGCTGATTAATATGCCCCCTGGCATCCAATAAAGCAAGGCAGCCAGGATAGAAGAGTGCTATTCATTTCTCCATTGCCATAAATTTGTCTCAATAAAATCCAGCCAGTAACACTGCATTAGCAGTAGGGCACAAGCATAAACACAATAGGTGGCACAATAGAGTTCATGCAGCGGTGCAATCCATGTCAGAACAGTATGCATGAAGCAATGCCTTGTCACATAATGCAGCCAAACAGTGCCTGTAGCAATAATACTTAATTAACTACTCAATGTTTACAATAGTATGCGTCATGAGTACGAAAATGGCATGCAGGATACCCATGCTGCAGTAAAAGAACGAACCAACCAAAAGAAACAATTTGGTAAGACATTCTGGGGGGATATTTACAATAAAATGTCAGTGTTACTCCAAAATTAGTAATGCTGCGCTTCAACATTTTTTAACCCTTTCACTGTGGCGGCTATTCCGCCGCAGTGCTAAGTGGCGGGGGGGGGGGGCACGCGGAGCTCCCACGCTAGTAACAGAACTGCTCCGTCACGCCCCTCGGGTGAGCTGTGCTTGTAACGGAACGGTTCCGTCACGGCCCCACCCGCTCAATAGAACGCGTCGCACAGACGTGGGCCGTGACGGAACCGTTCCGTCACCAGCACCGCCCACCCGACGTCACCAGCGTGGGGCGGGTTAAATGCAGGTATGTGCCGTATTTACAAAAATACGGCGCATCCCTACGTTTCTTTTAGTGCTGGCACTAAAAAGGCTGCCTAGCGCCAGCGCAGGCACCCTTGCGCCACGTTGCAAGCATGCCTGGGCTGCAGGGGCGATTGTTTATGTGCAGGTAAGGACATCTTCCTGCACATAAATAATCTTGAAAGGCGATAAGCTGTTTCTATGTGTGCAGCAGAATGCAACCCACATTAAAAGAGCAAAATACGAGGAGAAATTAGTAATTTCTCCTTGTATCGCCATGCTAAGACCAGGTTTTTTGTAAATATGGGGCAGCATCAAAAAGTAATGGGTGTTGTGGCGGAATAGCCACTGCAAAACTCATTCCATGCCCCTTTCACGCTAAATGAAGCATGAAAAGGGGGCCTTATTTACAAGGCAGCGCTAATCCATGTTAAATTAATGCTGCCTTGTAAATAAAGAGAAGAGGATATCGCCATCTGGCGCCCATATCCCCCTGTAAATATCCCCCTCTGTGCGAGAATGCAAGAAATAGTGCAATGCCTGCAGCAGTACACCATATTCAGTAGGTTATAAATTTTGCAAAATGCATGCTTGCGATCAGTGCAAAAGGTGATATAACACACAAATGCAGCAAAACGATGCATGCAAAGATAGCATGGGGTCTGTATGCAGCAAGAGTATAATGGCTGTATGATCCTCACAATTAAAGAAATGTTGAAACATTACATACATTTATCAAAACAAGGAAGCCTTCTATAAAATACATGAAGCATTGCCAGGGATGCAGGGATGTAGAAAAGCAACATTGCAAAATTACAACGCCTGTAGTGGTACAATCCATGAAGCAATGCAATGGATGATGTATTGTGCATGCTGTAAGACAATGGTTGCATCAGTGAAACAAATGCAACAATGCACGCACACAAACAACGCTTGGAGAAACACAGGTTGTGCAGCTATGCAAGAGAAGTAGGAACAAATAATAAAACTCACATTTGGAAGTACATGTGCTTATTTCCAATTCAATTACGCACTCGACTCATAAAACCATTTTCAGATGTAAACCTATATGCATGGCCAAACATGGCTACATTTACACCTGACATCAATTCACAAATGGAATCTCAGTAGGCGTAAGTGGTTTTACTACTGCACATTTCTCCACCACAAGTGGGGAAATTTGAATGAGTAAATCCCAAGGAAGAGCTGGGAAATGGGCAGAACAAGGCAGAGTTAGCCTCTTAAATTGGTGAACGCCCACAAACTGAAATGCATCCCTGCCCCACCCCGGAAATAGGCAGAGATTTACTCCAGTCAAATGAAGGAATAAACAATTCCCTTTCCAGGATGGGAAGGGAGTGAATCAACCCCGGATTATTGGGGTGTAGGAAAAGGGCTTTTTCCTCCGTGAAAATGTGTTCTCCTCAGAGAAAATGTGCTTTTACACACCCTTGTGCTGTGCACAAACCTGCAGGGCTGAATAAACAGAATTATAAATGTCGTTTGACAGCTGCAATAGTGCACCTGGAAACGTGCTTGGTTGTGCTTTCCAGGTAACTACTGCCCTCGTTTTGAGAACAGCAAAAAGGGGTATAAGTGCTTTTCAGGCACAGTCGCAGAACACCGCCCGCGCTTTTACACATATCACTGTGAATCTGTCCCAGTATTCCAAAACGTGAAGTGCTTTTTGAGCCTTCATATGAAACCATATGCACATTTCCATTTGGAATTGCATTCAAGCAGCAGTTAGAGGCTTTACGAAAGTGTCCTGCAAGCTACAGCTGCTGCAAACTAAATGACGTGTTAGCGATTTGTAATTTTTTTTTAAAGTCGTAGTTTATCAAACTCATTTTCAGCGAATAAGCCAAGGATGAAACAACAGTCATACTCAACCTATAGAATACACATTGCTTTGCTGCCAGCTGTGAGAGGGGCTCGATTCTAGGAGCTCTAACACCCTCAGGTTGCATTAGAGCGTTCACCTCCTAAGCAGCATTATATTTGGGAATATAAGTAAATGCAAGCACCCCAATTAAGCAAGGATATTAATTGACCGCAGCACTGTGAGACAGGATGTGCGCAGTCCGAAACACTTTGATACCCTCTTGAACCCCACTGGAGCACTCTGGCCCCTCGAAACAGAACAAATCCAGCTCGCTTTCTGTCTCTCGCTTCCCTCAGTTTCACTCACCAGGCCACCCATGCTCCAATCCTGGGTCACACACTCTCATCTTCTTGCTGGCGGCCTGGCTCACCAGCAGGACAGAGGACAATGACTCCTTCTTACTCCACCGTAATAATCTGTCACCAGGCCTGTAACTCTAACGTAAGCAACGGCGCCCCGCATAAGGTAGGGGCCCCGCTGCAGAATGTGGTAAGGGTCCCAAAGACACCCATATGTCAAAGATATTTGCAATCCTGACATTGAATTAGCCCCCTCTACACCAGCCGCGGCCCGTGGAGGGAGTTGCGGTGGGGCAGAGAGGCGGGGCGGGGGAGGGGCAGGGTGGGGGGTGCTAAAAACCGGCATATGAATAATTGGAGGTAAGTAAACAATTTACTTTTTAAAACGAATTTTGTAGCGCGCGCTGCATCGCATTTTACGATGCAGGGCACGCTACGAAATGCATTTTATTAATTTTGCCCCACCGCAACTCCCTTCACGGGTGGCGGCTGTTCTACACCGCAGGAGCTGCAGGGGCCTGTGTTACGCCTCTGACTATAACAACGGTGGGGCTTATGTACAAGCCACTTGTGCCGCCAGTTCGTCACTTTTAGTATGGGAAAAAGTGACATACTGCCAGCGCAAGATGCTTGTAAATAAGTCCCTGTATTTTTTGAGAGAATGGAACACTAAAGGTACTTTGCGGGACACCCATGCAGACCTGGGGGCTTCAACATTGACAGGCATCTTCTATGACGCATGCCTGTTTGCCACACAAACCGTTTCATTACTTACAAGAAAGTGTCAAACTCTCTCTCAGTTTAAAATCCAAGTGGGGGCTGGGTCGCCAAGTACAAACCTTCTTTTTGGGACAGTATGGCAGTACTTCAGGACTCAGGGAGAAGGGTGCAGATATAAACACTTTTTATTTACTGTATAAGAATTATGTTAAGGGGCCCAAAATCTAAAATGAATCAGAGACAGTCTGGGCCTCCACGGGGCCTTTAGTTGACTCACACTTTAATATCCATTTAAAGAAAAGTGTCTTGTTTTTTAATGCCTTATAAATGATCACTCGTAGTGAAAGTAATGCATTGATTACTTATGGCAATCTTTATTACTCCAATTCTTCCTTCCTCGTACCAGAACTTACATCAGTAAGAAAGAGCACCGATTCGAATGAAGAAGACCCCCTTCCTCCCAATGGAGATCCTTTGCTAAGACATGTTATCGCTGGGCCTTACTTAGGCCCCTCTCCAGTGCTTAATTTGTAAAAGAGTGAGTGCTGATGCCTAAAGCTCTGCTCAGAGGCTCGCAGCTGGTGCAATTAAATGTCAGCATGCCGAATACCAAGGCTACGCAATCTTAAATCCACCTCATGCCTCTTTAATCCAGTACAGACATCCCTCCTGCCCCTCTATCTCACTCTAGTAAGTTCCTGGATTCTCCCTTTGTAGCAGTTTTTCTGTTTTTCTCTTCTTCAGTTTTTCCATTTTGTGTGTTTTTCCCTCTCATGCTATCTGAAGGAAATGTCACCCACCAGCCCAAATTAAGCAATTCCCCCTCCCTGCATGGGCCATAAAGATTAGACTCATCTGTTACACTTCGGACTTGTGCCCAAGCGAAATTCTATGATTACAGATGAAGTCTCACTGGCAGGTCAGGAACATAAGTAATGGGATGAAAAAGGGAGAATCCCAGTAATGAAGATTACCAATACAAAATGCAACCATTATCTCCTCATTACCTTTCCTTTCCCATTTATTAAGTCAGTTAGGATGTTTCCAAAGCGACTAGCCTTTATCCCGACTTACACCAAATGGAACAGAGAACACACCACCTGACATCAATAATATAGCACGCATCATATATTCATCAGTGCACCCACCACTGCCCTAAGCTGACACGGAACACACTCAACCAAAGAATTACACCCAGAGAAACCATAAGACACTAGGACAAAAGCCACCATGGAAGATACATGAAAGATGGAGCACCCCAACACCAAAATGCTGCCAAATCAAGGTTGAGGGACATGATCCAGGTAGGGCATCACCATACCAGCAGTCAACAACCATAATGATTGGGCAGTGACTCAGAAAAAGCCAACGAGCCATGGGTTGAGAGAAGGCACAATTCCAGAACCCAAAAGTAGCAGCTCTTGTAACAGAGTGGACTGTAGGGGTCAACGGCACACAGAGCTGTAGTACGTGAGATGCATATCCAAAAGGTGGTGTAGGGGGCAGCATTATTCTTTGCATCATGTCGCTCTGTGTCCTGGAAGGGTTGTACGATGGTACAACGCAGGTAAACACATTGTATGCCTTTACCACGCTTGCTTTTACAGCGAACATGCTTTTACAACCCATGCCATTACCAGATATTGTTTTTATATATAAAAACAATGTATTTGTGAGGGGAGACCCCCCCCACACCCCTGAACTTACCTTAAATGCGTGGTAAAGATAGTCGTTGTAAAGGCAAGCAGGTGGTAAAAATATACATGCTTAAAAATGCGTGGTAATTGTATACCGAGGTAAAAACCTTGTCGTAAAGGCTGTTTCCCTCCAGGAACAGATATTAGGAGGGACGTGCAAAAAGCTTCTTACGGCATTGCCACCGAGCTCCTGTGGAGGCAATGAGAGGGAAAAGGCAACAAGAGGCATCATATCAAGGTCCAGCATCCCCCTGGAAACCACTAAGATGGAGATGAGGATGACTTGACCTACTGCATCATGGCTCCAAACTTGCCTGAGCCCAGGATTTCCATCTGATTTCAGACTTCAGAAACCAACAGTGTTACATGTGAGCCTGTCCATTATGGCCCATGAAAGTGAAAGGGCATAGGTACGAGGCATAGTTAAAACATATAGATTTAAGAATGTCAAACTGTCTTTGGAAGATTAATTCTCCTCACTGACATAAGTATTAGGATGAGTCAGTAATAGCTGTTGCAGTTGAAGGATCTGCTTGTAGAATATTCCCTCTGCCATGCTAGGATCTTGTTTACTGTTATAACGGAGCCTTGAATTCCTGGTTCTCCTTGTTTGATCTTCTTTCAGAGTGGACAACACTTACCCAACTTAGGGGCATATTCTTAAGGACTCATTGCCGAGTTATCAGCACTTTAGCGCAGCAAAAGTGGTGAAAGAATTATCGAATCATTCACAAGCTGGGGCAAACTGCCCACATCGCCAGTTTCCCAGCGATAGCTCCCACAAAAAGCATCGGCACGGATGAGAGCGACAACTAACGCTAATGATATGCTAATGATATGCAGAGTAATAAAACACCAAAACACCATTTCGCGATATTCTCAAAGGCCAGCCAGATCTGCGATCCAAAAACAGAAGATATGGTGTGTTAGCAGCAGGGATGTAACAACTACCTTTTACTTGTGTTAAGCAGGACACCTACCTGCAGCATGAAAGGGAGCCCAGCTCAGAGACACATCTGAAGACCAACACATGGCAGGAGACACTGATCATGTAGCTCGAAGACTCAAGAGAGCCCCAACACCCTCCGTCACCATCCCCATGGCCCCCCCGGACTACCACTGAGGCAGTGCAGAACAGAACAGTGGATATCCTGAAAACTGCATTGCCCCTCAGCCACACATTAGCAGAAT